>NW_027361682.1:30402500-31002500 GCF_039654945.1 Dendrobates tinctorius | reverse complement strand
TTTTTATTAATATGTAAATGAGCTGATAAGATCTATGGGCTGGACATAGATCTCCCTGAGAATCTGCCTCCAGAGCTTATTTTAAATTAAAAGGGGCACTACCAGTGTAAGACATATAATGGCTGACAGTCTGCTCTCCTGATCTACATGTCTCACACTGGTAGTGGCCCCTTTAATTTAAAATAAGCCCTTGAGGCAGATTTTCAGGGAGACCTATTTTCAGGTAGATCTTAAAAGCTCATTTACATATTTAGAAGGACCTTAGGCCCATATGAAAAGATGATTACTAGTAAACACCTGTAATAGTTGGGGGCCCTGTTGGAGATTCTACATTGCGGCCCACAAGCTTCAAGGTACGGCACTTTTCTCTGCAGTTCATAAGTTTATTATTGGGGTACTGTAACGTGTCTCCACTATTGTGGATGGGGAGTACTCACTTGGCTGGTCGTTGAGGCATACGCTGGGACACTCAGGATTAAAAAGACCATTCGGTTTATTTGGTTTATTAAGACAAAAAATAAACCTCTCTTCATGAACTTGGTAACATGCAGCACCCCATGCACCGCCCGGCAACCTTTTGGCTCTACAGTACCCACAGTCCTCGCTGAGCCCTTGTGTGCCTAATACGGATTAGTGTCCATTAACTGTCTGTGACGACTGCACACATTCCCGGATAACTCTTATCTTCAGAGGTGTCCTCTACAGAGGTAGATCACAGGCCTCCTCACTCTAGCTCAGCCTAGGCAGCACTGCCGCCCGTCCACAAACACACGGTCTCCATCTTGGGTCTTGAGACACACCCCCTGGGGTGGGGTATGTAGGTGACTGGAACCACACATCTCAACAAGTAACCTGGAAGCATTCCCAATGTATAGTAACCTCAGCAGTAGATCTGCTGAGCCAAAACAAGTGCAGGCTTCCATCACAAGGCCACGCACCTATGGGATACCTACCTCCCATTAACCACATGAGCAGTCGCCATACCACATACCCCCCCCTTTGTCTAAAGCCATGGGGCTTGTCACTTTCTATTACCCGACCAGAGACCCTTCTCGGTCGCCTCTGAAAATCATACCGTCTGCCACAATCGGGCCCTGTCACTGAACCCTTTTGGAATCATCTGTCATCCGACTCCATCACCTCATCTGATAATCTGACAGAGTTGCCCCTTTGTCGGACCACCCCCATCTCCGGCGGTCAGTACAGTGTTGCAATGCCTTGGGACCCAAACCTTCTGTCTGGTCTGACTCTTTGTCTCCACGTCCGCTACGGGTCTCTTGCCTAGGCCACTCAGCACTGAGCTAACAGAAGAGTCACCACCTCTAGCTCTTCCTTCAGGCCACTTTGGTTGTCTCTCTGTTGGCACTTTCTCCTATTGTTTTTATTCCCCAGAGAGCAGTGATTCCATTTATCTTCAGGTTGAGCACTTTCACCCTTTAGAGAACCCCCTACTCTCTCCATACCTCGGGTTGAAATTGTCCACCATCTTCTTCGCATTTCCTGCAGCTGTTTATTAATTTGCAGTCTCTCAAGTCTTAGCTGCTCAACCTCTCTTGGGTACGCCATGCGATATTCCAGGAGCATTAAGGCTCTCCATTGTTCCGACAACGAAGAATGGGACCATCCCATCTTCACCACCTACCTGGGCTTCGTCATCAGCCGAAATCCTCAACCTCGCCACACCGGACTTATCTATGATTTCCTGCATGACTCCTCCAAGTATCCCAATAACCTTTCTCACCAGATTTTTGGGCACTTGAAAGATGTCCTCCACCAATTGCAACGACTTTGAGCTTTGTTTGCACACTCCAGGCGTCGAGCGGCTTCCTCATTCCTCACCAGGATCATCTGTTTGGTGCAAAGAAATTGTAGGTGCATGTCACTCAGGATAGCCACTCGCTTCATTGTGACTTCCATAGTTGACAGGATAATCAACTGTTTAGTCTCTGGCGCCCAGTTCACACTACACGCTTCCACCGCCTTTCTAAATCCTTTATGCACCACCTCATTGGCACAAGCTTCTCACACGTCCTCTGGTACTTCGACTATGCACTTAAAGAGCGAGATCTCATTCTCTTCATGGACGGACGGCTCCTGCTTTGCCTTGAACTTTTCCATCAAGTCAGCTGCCACGACTGGGTGATTGTCTTTTTCAGCTTTTAGTGCAAACTCTCCCTGAGATTTACACTCTTCAGGACCCCTCACTATGATGGGCATTTGCAGCTCCGCCTCCTTACCACTCTGGCATGGCCGCTGTAAGTCTGTGACCACTATCTCTTTCTCTTGTTGAAGTCCTCTTAATGCTTCTCTGAGCACCTCCATATCTTCCCAAATGGCCTGGTTTCATGGTTTGAAACATTGGCAGGTGACATCTGAGCTGCAAGACTTCCTTCTCTAGCTCATCCACTCGGTGTTCAGCCGCTTGCCTCAGGACCTTTTCTCCATTATCTTCAACTGCCTTTAGGGTCTCTGCTGGGCTCTCTAAAGATTCAGTGTCCTTGTTCCCAGACTCCATCTCCCAAGCCTTGGGTTCTCTGGAGTCCTCACCACCTACTGTCCTAGTGTCACATGCCTCAGCACAACTGCCTTCCCTTTCCAGAGTTTTGGCGCAATTGTCATTTTCCACCACATCATTGACTACCTCTGTGCAGGGGTTTGTCAGTGGTAAAGTGTAAAGTATAGCGTGGCACTACTACAAGGTGCACAAGTAGGTTACCCAGACCCAAGTGAATAATAAAGTAACTTGGCACTCAACTGAATGATCCTTTTTGAAAATAAGTTTTTATTGTGGCAGTCACAAAGGACGTTTCGGCCTACAATTGGCCTTCGTCAGTCTGCCGACTGCTGCAGATGATGAAGTTAAAAGTGGAGAATTATATAAGATCCTATTACAAGGCAGTGATTTTGGAGGTTACTGCAATGACCAACTGTCTATAACACGTGTAGTGCTCTGGTGAATCCGGAAGAAATTGGAATAGGCAATGGAGCTTAAGTCTCTAGGGGCTTTATGCCTGTAAAAGTTTATGCCTGGGTATGGCGTCACCACCACTCACCTTGTCACCCAGGAACAAGTCCCCACTAAAACAGGTGTCGGACCTCTTTCCTGTTGCTATCCCGCTTTCAATCGTCACATATTTGGTCCCCCAGCTAAATCCCTGAGTTGGCCAAACCCACACTTTTCCCCGGTAACCCCTAACTCTGGGACATCGACCTGTGGGGGCGCTTCCTCCTCCCCTTTATGCATCTCCCAAAAGTCCCAAAACAATTTAAACTCCCGGCCTATAAGGTATTGTCAAGTCCAGGACTACAGGGACGTCATGGCTGGTGATAATCGTGGGTGTCTCGATGATTACCCTGGACACCGGATAATCCCTAGGGACCCCATGGATGCAGTGGACTTCCAACTTCCTTCCGGGAATCAGACAGGAAGTGTGGTGCTCACCATAGTCACCGGGCTCCCTGAGTCTATAAGTCCACTCACACTCTCTCCATTGACTTTCACAGTACACCTCTGTGACATCTCATCAGATAGCTAGCACATAATCCCGGACATGCGCTGTTCAAACATTGCTCCCGACAACAGTCCTGTTGCGCATTCACTGCCACTTCTTTTTGGGCTGCCGCCCCCTTTTGAGACTACACCCCTCTTTCGGCCACTATCCCTGTTTGGGTCACCT
The DNA here is from genome assembly GCF_039654945.1 of Dendrobates tinctorius. Lineage (NCBI taxonomy): Eukaryota > Metazoa > Chordata > Amphibia > Anura > Dendrobatidae > Dendrobates > Dendrobates tinctorius. The sequence goes on along the minus strand of NW_027361682.1, from coordinate 30,998,823 downwards.
CCCCCTTCTGGGACTCCACCCCTTTGTGGGCAACCATCCCTGTTTGGGTTACCGCCCCTTTTGGGACTCCACCCCCTTTTTGGATACCGGCCCCTTTTTGGATACCACCCTTTGGGTAACTACCCCCTTTTGCGATACCGCCGACTTTTGGGACTCCCAGTCTATAGAAGATACTTTCCGTGGACACCACACCAGCTCCTGCTGATGTGCACGGATCACGGAGTGACAGAACTCCCTGAGAGCATTACTGTAAACCACTTCACACATGGCTGCTTCGCCTCCCACAGCTGTCGCTGGGCCTCCTGGCACTGCACACCGACCCACAGCAAACCTTGGATGAGGGTCTTGACAAGCTTTGTAACCCCGCTGAGTTACAACTAGAAGCTTTAATCTTTGTAACCCCACTGAGTTACAGCCAGACGCTTGCTTCCATGTGCTGTTGCAGCTATATCGTTGCCCCCAGCAACCAGGCTGTAGGCCTCATCTGTTGCTCCTAGCAACAAGGCCACCAGAGCACCCCCACATGGCCCTCTCAGGCCCCTTACCGCCTGTGAACGGCAGTCTATCTATGCCAACAGTTCCTCACAGTGAGGCTCCGCTCCGTTCTGCAAGGCTCTGCACCTCTCTGCATGGCTGCTCACCGCTCTGCACTGCTCTGCAGATTTTGTGGACCCCCCAATCCACAGCAAGTCACCCGGAGTTCTCCCAGGTACCTCCTGGACCGATGCCCGCAACCTATCACCAACTGTAACGTGTCTCCACTATCTGTGGATGGGGAGTACACACTTGGCTGGTCGTTGAGGCATACGCTGGGACACTCAGGGTTAAAAAGTCCATTCAGTTTATTAAGACACAGCATAAACCTCTCTTCATGTACTTTGTAACATGCAGCACCCCATGCACCGTTCGGCTTTACAGTACCCACGGTCCTCGCTGAGCCCTGGTGTGCCTAAGGGTTGTTTTACACTTGCCGTGTTTTTGCGGGCTGTTTTTGTGGCCCCAATAGATTTCTATGGGGCCGCAAAAATTCATCGGAGTGCCGTATGGCCGTGAGGGCCATAGATACGGCTGTGAAAAAATATCGAGCTTGCTCGATATTTTTCACAGCTTACGGACACGGCCGCAATAGATTTCAATGGTCTGCAAAAACAACGGTAGCTTGTTTTTGTGGTACACCGTATTTGCGGACCGCAAAAAAACTGGGAAGTGTAAAAGAAGCCTAATACAGATCAGTGTCTGTTCACTGTCCGTGACGACCGTATAAGTTCCCGGATACCACCTATGCTCAGAGGCATCTTCTCCAGAGGTAGCTCACAGGTCTCCTCACCCTGGCTCTCTAGCCTGCACTGCCGCCCGTGCACAAACACACGGTCTCCATCTTGGGTCTTGAGACACACCCCCTGGGGTGGGGTATGTAGGTGACTGGAGCCACCCATCTCTCCAAGTCACCTTGAAGCCTTCCCAATGTATAGTAACCTCAGCAGTAGATCTGCTGAGCCAAAACAAGCGCAGGCTTCCATCACAGGGCTACGCCCCTATATGATACATACCTCCCATTAACCACATGGACAGTCGCCATACCACAGGTACCAAAACCAGTCTCGATAAGGAAAGTGGAATATTCGAGTTGTAGGTCATTGACTACCATTGCTTTATATACAGATGTTGGGAAAAAAAATGTACATATACAGTATATCGTCCTGTTTAGCAGTGAGACACAAACTGCTCTCCGTGAGTCTGAATTGCACTACAGATCCTGAAGGGGGCACCAGTGATGACATGCCCAATACCCATTACTCCAAGCTGGTTTTTGTGAGTCTTGTACCTCAGAAATAGTTCTCTCTTCTCCAGGTCCCTCATCACAGTAGTAGGACTGTCTAATCTATAGGGTGGTATGAACATTTTGTCATTTATGCAAAATTTTTGAATGTGTCATTTCAGGTTGAAGCAATGAGATCTCTGGTTCTGACAGTTTCCTGGCTTCAACTGTCAAATTTTGAAAACATATTAAAAAAAAAAAAAATTGGTAAACTTTTTTGCCTACACACTAAGAAAATGAAGAGAAGTAAAACAATCCTAAAGTTTCTATCGGCAGCTCCACACTTAGCTACATTGAGTGTTATATAAGTATGGTATGTTACTCTAAACCCAGCATTTCTCCTGCACAGTAAAGCACACCCGAAGAGCAGGGAAGAGGTGATCTATCCTCAGCGGCTGGAAAGAGATAACACGGGCATGAAAAAATCATTAGAACCCAAGCTGTCGGCCTTATTTTCAGGAAAGGAGAGGGCTTGTATGAAACACAAGCTTCGCTGTAGGGACACAAGTAAAGGCTCAGCCGATTGTATAAACTCCATTATCATTAGTCAGCAGAGAGAAAAGTGTGTTGTTGAACATGACAGGTGCATTCAGGGTGACATCTTCCTATGTGTCCCCCAAAAATAATACGGTGTGGACAGACAAAGCTATTTTTGAACAATTAGATGCTAGAGATATAGAGGACGCATTAGGACAACTGAACAAAAAAAATACATTTATTGCCAGCAATTTTTACAATTCTGACTAGCCCAATGTTTACAGTGGTGAGCAGCCCAATGTTTATAGTAGAGAGCAGCCCCATGTTTACAGTGGTGAGCAGCCCAATATTTACAGCAGTGAGTAGCCCAATGTTTATAGTAGAGAGCAGCCCAATATTTACAGCAGTGAGTAGCCCAATGTTTATAGTAGAGAGCAGCCCAATATTTACAGCAGTGAGTAGCCCAATGTTTATAGTAGAGAGCAGCCCAATATTTACAGCAGTGGGTAGCCCAATGTTTATAGTAGAGAGCAGCCCAATGTTTAAAATGGTGAGCAGCTCAATGTTTACATAGGAGAGGAGACCAAGCTTTAAAGTGATGAGCAGCCCAATGTTTACAGTAGTAAGCAACCCAATATTAACAATCATGAGCAGTCCAATGTTTACAATGCTGAGCAGTACAAAGTTAACTATGCAGAACAGTCCAATGTTCACAGTGAAGAGCAGTCCAATGATTACAATGTTAAGAGTGGTGAGCAGCCCTAAGTTTACAATGCTGAGTAGTAAAATATTTACAGTGAGGAGCAGTCCAATGTTAACAATGCAGAGCTGCCCAATGTTTACTGTGGTGAGCAGCTCTATGTTTACAGTGATGAGCAGCCCAATGTTTACATTGCTGAGCAGTACAATTTTACAATGTTGAGCAGTTCAATATTTCCCATGCTGATCACCCAAATGTTAGAATGGTGAGGTGCCTAATGTTCACAATGCTAATCAGTCCGATGTTTGCAATAATGAGCAGTCCAATAACTTCAATGGTGAGCAGTCCAATATCCACAATGCTGAGCAGCCCTGTGTTCACAATGCTGAGCAGCCCAATGTTTACACTAACAAGCAGCCCAATGTTTACAATGGTGATGAGCCAATTGTTTACATTGCTGTTGAGTCCAATGTTTATCTGTGCACAGTCCAATGTTTGCAGTGGTAAGCTGTCCACTGTTTACAGTGGTGAGCAGTACAATGTTTACAGTGATGAGCAGCCATATGTTTACAATGGTGAGCAACTAAAAGTTTACAATTCTGGTTACAATGCTGACATCCCAGCATTTGCAATGCTGAGGAGTCCTATATTTACTGTGGTTAGCAGTTCAATGTGTACAATGATGAGTAGTCCAATGCTTACAATGGTGAGCAGTCCAACATTTTGCAATGCTGAGCAGTCCTGTGTTGGAATGCTAAGGGCCTGCCTTATGTTCACAATGATGAGCAGTCCAATGTTTACAATGCTGGGCATTCCAATGTTTACAATGTTGAGCTGTCCAGTGTTTACAATGCTGAGCTGTTCAATGTTTACAACGCAGAGCAGTCCAATGTTTCCCATGCTGAACACCCCAATGTTAGAATGCTAAGGAGTCTAATGTTCACAATACTGAGCAATCCAATGTGCACAGTGATGAGCAGCACAATATTTACAATGCTGAGCAGTCCTATGTTTTCAATGGTGAGCAGTCCAATGTTCACAATGCTGAGCAGTCAAATATTTATATGTTTACAAAGCTGAGGAGCCCAATGATTACAATGCTGCAGAGTCCAATGTTTACAATGCTGAGGAGCCCAATGATTACAATGCTGCAGAGTCCAATGCTTACAATGCTGAGGAGTCCAATGATTACAATGCTGCAGAGTCCATTGTTTACAATGCTGAGCAGCCCAATGATTACAGTGCTGCAGAGTCCAATGTTTACAATGCTGAGGAGTCAAATGATTACAATGCTGCAGAGTCCAATGTTTACAATGCTGAGGAGCCCAATGTTTACAATGCTGAGCTGCCCAATGTTTGCAGTGCTGAGCTGTCCACTGTTTACACTGCTGAGCAATCCAATGTTTACAGTGTGGGGCAGCCCAATGTTTACAATGCTGAATAGTCCAATATTTACAATGCTGAGCAGCTCAATGTTTACAAGGCTGAGAAGCTCAGCATAGGCAGGGCTGCAGGGGATTTATGTGAAAACATAAGTCTGTATAGTTTACCCTATTGTCCTGCAGTGGTGATCCAAAGAAGAATGCAAAATACTAGTGATTATAGAGGCATAGTGCTCTTTACTGATCAATTGTACATCCTAAACAAATAAACCGATAACCTGTACTATTACATCAACTCTCACTACACCCTTAGGTTGAGAATACAATAGTTCCTATCAAAACAACTATGGGCATAGATGTAACTCTCCTGGATTTCCTGGGTTTATGTGAACAATGGGTGGGCTAGAGACGTTCCCAAAAGGGTTTAGGTTCCGAGAGGGTGGGTTCCCAGAATGGATGGAGTTTGGGGGGAACTTAAACTTCAACATAAAGGTTTGTAACTATGCAGAAGAGGTCCAAGTATTAATAATAATAAATCTTATTTCTATAGCGCCGACATATTCCGCAGCACTTTGTTGCCATGCTGTATTATGGTGGTCTCACAGGGCTCCCACTATCATCAGGGTTTATCAACTTATACAGTAAGTCTGATTACTTTTAAAAGACGCCAAAGTTGTCATATAATGATGTTTGATACAGCATAATTCAGGTCCTTACATAACCAAATTATTTTTGTACATAAGCTTAAAAAGGATTCCTAAAAAATACTTCTTTTAAAGGGCTCAGACTGTTTAAACATTTTTTAAAAGTCATACTCGCCCTCATTGAGCTCCTGTTCTGAAGCTTACTCAGTTCCTATAGGTTTCTGTTTCCCCATTCCATCTTGATCAATGTACGCAGTGGTCACCTGACTCTGCCAGTGGGCATTTAAGATGTGGCCAGGAAGGAGAGACTCCATAAAGTCAGGGTTTTTTTTAAGGAGTCTGAGCTCTTAAAAAATATTTTTATTTTCTGAAAACCCCTTTAATGCCAAGTGCAGACCCTAAGTGAGCGGGGGAATATTAAACAACAGGAAAAGATAGAGGTCATGCTCTACCAATCAGAGAGAACACAGTGTATCTGTTTCTTCTTTTAATGACTATATTACTTGGACAACCATGATCAGAACCAAAGATGGTTTCGTTGTAACCCATCATTTTAAGTGTATTTGACTCAAATTTCAGCACCACCCTCTGCTTCTAGGGCCCCTAAACTTACACGTGTAAGGATGGGGAATTATATGTAAGTTTTTGATTTGCCCTCAGTAAGTAAAGTCACCTGCTCCAGAATATGCCATCTGATGAAAAGAAGCTTATGTTTTCTTTTCAGAGTAATGAGGTCATGCTGGTAAAGCTCGGGCACAATAGGACCCTATTTGGACAGCAAACATTATGCAGGAGATTTGTATTACAGATCTGAGTGTGTTTTCTGTAATATCCAGCAGGATCGGTGCCACATGCCAAAGGATTTCCTTGCTCTGACACATATGGGAATCGGGAGCAATAGAACCCCACCCCCCACCCTATTTGTAACCTCTTCTGTCTCTGATTGCAGGGCAATGGTTTCTGGTTCCTTTTTCCCCCTTTTATCTGCTTGGCCCCATGCTGAATCACTGCTTGTAAGGAGAGATCGGACTACATGATGGAGACAAGAGGGGCGCTGTTTCTAGAAGAAACCAGACTTGTTTCTTTCAATTCCACTTAGTCACTATTTAATGCATATTTGCAGATTCCCCCGGAAGAAGAGGACACCTCCCGAAGAGTTGGAAAATCTCTCAGATGCCACCAAACATCACTTATAAAGCGGTGCTTCTGGAAGGTCGCTTGTGCATCAGACTGCACTCTAGCTTTCAAAGGCACCATCAGGAGGCCCACAATGGTCGAGGGAGATCTTATGAACATCTTAACATTTAGAAGCATTATTTATTGTATATTTAGAGCTCTCACAGTACATCCCATTATGGTGAAAAAGAGCCCACACAAGTGCAATGGTCACAAGAAGTACCAACTACTTGGACACAACAGCTTTGTCACATTACAGCTGTCCCAGTGATCATTGAGATACATAAAACACAAAGATAAGGCCATCTTATTGCCTGGCAGAGTTGCCCTCAGCTTTGTAGGCATCTGAAGATTTACTTGCCCACCACAACTGCAGGTAGTCCAATGCAGCTGAGCTCCAATTCCCTCCAACTGAACAGTTACTCTCACCATATGCTATCTCTACTCCAAACTAAGAATCTGCTGAACTGCATGTGTCTTGACATTGAGGGAACTTGACCCCAACTGTATAGCTAGTGTGAATTTACTAGCTTCAATAAGTTTCTGAGATTAAAGGTTTGTCATCCTTGGAAATTCAGCAGTCATGTTCTTCATTAGTATCCATACTCAACTCTCACTTTTACAGTTGACCAACGTGGTGTTTGTGCGTATTGCAATTCCCATTTTGGTAACAATATGCAAACTCCAAGTACCCCATGTCCCTGCTTCAAAAGGTCCTCAACCTTAAACTGGCCATTCACATTAAATTCATGATGTCCGAACCTACCACTTCTGAGAGATCATACAATGTATATGTGGGTGTCCTGATTTTACCCCAACAGCTGATGTCGGAAGGGAAAGACAGATTAGACTGTTGGATCTTAGCATGTCCGATCCTTTTGTTCTCGGGGAAGATAAGCCTTCGTCAGTGGTGTCTGGCAGCATCTTGCTTCCCTCTCCCCATTCAGAACGCAGGCACGCTCGGCTATCAGTACATGACGTCCACTATGGGTGAAATATAAGATTCAGAAAATGACCTTGTCTTGAGTCTTAAGTCCCTGAGTTTTTACGGCTGTAACTAAGTCGTACATTTTGTTTTGCATCCCATTTGTTATTCACGTGTACCGATTGGAGATGAGGATGACGTGCAGCGCTCACTGTGGTTCAGGCAGATTCGCCTTATCCCAGGTACGAGTATTTAGAAGTGACTATAGACAGATGGAGGCAAACACAGTGGGGAGCCATAGGAAGCCTAAACGGATTAAACGTGGAAAAAAATATCAGGATAATTGTTAAGCAGATTATACTGTGGGCTCCCGAATGGGGAACCAGGAGGTGACCTACACGAATGCCGCAGGAATCAGAGACGCAGGTAATATTAGACGAGTGTAAAAAGGAAAAGATACAGACAGAATTCGGCTGATGAGGAGGAGGGAGTGGATTAGATTACCTGACTCTTTTTTTTTCCACCTGTACCATTTTAGTCAGAGGAAGGACACAGGGAGTCAGGAAGAATTTTTTTATTATTATTGTCAGCAATGGAAGACTAAATTAAGACATCTTCCCGAAGAGAAAGAAGCTTTTGAAGGAGGAATGGAAGAGCTTCTGCCTAAGCAGAGAGAAAGTGTTCACTCAGCTGAGTTGAATATTTGAGAAGCAACCCAACAAAAGGAGCATTGTTTCCTGGTATACAGGCCCTTTGTGGCTTATGCAATAGCCCCACTATTGGTTACTGGCGACTCGCGGTTCATTGAAAACCAGGGACATAGCTTTTGTAATCCTAGATGTGGCCAATTAAACAGGCTGCAGCAAACACTTTGCTGAGCAGTCTGTGTCCTAAGCTTAATATGTGAAGAGGAAAGTCCAGCTTCTCTGCATCCAGACTGGGAGGGAGATGGCGATGTGCAGATTATAGGAAGGCGGCCGACGCAGCCCAAAGTACGGGCAACTGGACGAGGATCACAACCGCGTCATTGGGTGTTACGTTGAGGTGCTTCTAAGTTCACTCATTTTAATCCAGATCTCTCAGGGCTGCTTGCTAAGTGCCTACCTTTTGCATTCAGACTGCTGGTAACACACAACACTTTCGCTTAGGAATCTACAAGATATTTCGAAAGACAGAGAAAAAAATGCCAACTAATGGGATACACCAAATTCTGAAAATACAGTTCGGCTTGATAAATTGTGATAACAAGTATCTGACTGCAGAAGCTTTTGGCTTTAAAGTTTATGCCTCTGCTCCGAGCCTGAAGAAAAAGCAGATATGGACTTTAGAGCAGGACGAGGTGGACAGCTCGGTGGTCTACCTCAAAAGCCACCACCTGGCAAGATATCTGTCCGCTGACAAAGATGGGAACGTGTCGTGTGAGGCTGAAAAGCCAGAGGGAGATTGTCGTTTTACCATAACTGCCCAGTCTGATGGCAGATGGGCCCTTCAGTCTGATATACACAAGAGGTTCTTTGGAGGTTCAGAAGACAAGCTGTCATGTTTTGCCCAAACCATCACGGAGACAGAGCTCTGGGCAGTGCATCTGGCCATTCATCCACAAGCTAACTTACTCAGCGTCAGCAGGAGAAGGTACGCACATTTGAGCCCTCAAGAAGATGAAATTTCTACAGACAGTAATATACCATGGGGTGTGGACTCCCTCATCACCCTCGTGTTTCAGGATAAAAAGTACTGCTTGAAAACTTGTGACAACAGGTACCTACGTAATGATGGAAAGTTGGTTAAAGATCCTGATAACGGCACAGGCTATACTTTGGAGTTCAAGGGTGGAAAGTTGGCCTTCAAAGATTGTAGTGGGAAGTACTTGACACCCATGGGGCCTACAGGAACACTGAAATCTGGGCGGAGCTCCAAAGCTGGCAAAGATGAACTTTTTGATCTTGAAGAAAGTCATCCACAGGTTGTCTTTATGGCCTCCAACAAAAGATACATCTCTATCAGACAAGGTAATCTCCTAAATTTTTCATGTCAATTACATTTGTGAAGTCATTGGTCAATATATCAGTGTACCTTTCCTTGGTGTAATACTGATCTGTGTGCCCTTATATTACTGTATAACCAATTAGTTAATGGAATTTCACGCTGAAATTTTAGAACTGAGTCTTAAGTAGATTTTTAATGTAAGATGTCTGGTGGATATAGAAGGCACAAAAGAACTAGAGGGAAACTTCTCAAGTCCAAGTGGTGACAGATTTATAAAATATCACAAAACATTCTAGAAATGTAAAACGTATTGATAAATTACATTTCTCTCCCAAAGTGGTTTTGGAAAAACAAGATCAAATTCGTGGAGGTTGGCAAGGGCTCTCTTTTGGATGCATTCCTTTCTATATCTCAGACATCCCACATGTGAAAATCTGCCTCAATTAGCTGGATAAGGTGACATGCCAACGAGGTTTAGTTGTTTATCTTCTTTCAGTGTTTTTTTTTTAAGATCCTTCATAATGTAACCCTCTAAATTAAGAGATTCTTGTTCCTTAAAAATGTGTGGATCCAAAATATCTGTTTACGATATACAAATAAGAAAGACAGGAGTCAGACACCTGGGACACCAGATTGACTGGATCTTGGTCACAGCTTGGTTGAGTTGGCCAAGATGTGGTGTTGCTGAATTTGAGTCTCCTGTGCAGGATATATGATTCCTACCATCTATGTTGATTCCCAAAGTTTATAATATATATATATATATATATTTATAATATAGTAATGCAAGTGTTGAGGGTAAATTAACCGAAAAGAGGGAAAATTCATTCCTTAGTGGAGGTAATACTAATTGCATCATAGCAGCAATACAGAATCAATAGTTTGCACAGTTCTATGGGCAGCTCGTTTGTCTATGCACTTGTCCAATAATGTAGAATTTCTGGCAACTAGATCAAGGTATTACTTAGGTAATAATATCCTGTAGATGGATAATCTAAATACATGAATAGATTTTTTTTTGTGGGGAAGTACAGGTCCACTTTAAAGAGGGTAAGTGTAACAATTATAACAATACACATATGCCACATAGGGGTGCTGAGAAACTAACCCATGTGAAAGCTGTAATATTGGTAATATCTTGATGGAGGACACCTCAAGGACGTGGTTTTTAGGGGGATATTATGGATCTTTTGTACAATACCATAGATCGAGTGAGTCATAATAAGGTGAAAAATTCCACATCCTTTCCATGGATATTTATAGCTATGGGAGCTGGTGGCCCTCCCATTAGAATAATTATTATTATTATCCTCCTTTGTGGATATACAAGTGACACGTGTGCCCAATCTGCTAAAAAGCAAATCCACCTACATAGAAAAGTCACACTGCATGGTCTGGAGCACATGTTACTGCAGACTCCTATAACTAATGGAGGTGTCAAGTACTGACAACACACTAGGAGAAAAAACACTACTGGGGTAAATCGCAGGTGTCACTTCCCTTTCTAAAGGTGGAGGGTAAGGTGCTTCTTCAAAAAAAAAAATTAAAGGGCCTTTCACACATAGCGAGATTGCTAGCGATCTCGCTTTGTGTGACATGTACCTGCGACCGGCCCCCCCGCTGGATATCGCTGATCGTGCTCGAATGTCCCAGGCCATTTTCTGATCGTTGGCGTCCCGCTGGCCTGCGCGCATCGCTGTGTTCGGCGCCGACGAGCGACGTCGTTGGCGACGCATGGACGCAGGCAGAAGTCGTCATCATCGCTGCAGTGTGAAAGGTAACAGCGACCGCCGACGGATCGCTTATCACTGCTGCATTGCTGGTGAGATCTGCCTGTTTGGCAGCTCACTAGCGACCATTTAGCGATGCACCAGCGATCCTGACCGGGTCGTATCATTGTCGGGATCGCTGGTGCATCGCTAAATGTAAAGGGACCCTTAGATAGAATTCTTTCTGTTGTTTCTGTATATGTTTTTTTTTTTTTTTTTTAAATGGCTGCCAATTTCAGGGTCCTCCTAAAATTACTGAACTACTGTGACCAACCTATTATGTGGGGATAATAAAATACTGTAAAAAGTGGAAAACTGTCCCAGGATTTCCCTATAAAAAAAGTGTATAACTATTGAGCTCCAAGTCTTGACAAGACTGGTGTACTTACTTTGAAAATCCAAGGCAGAATGGCTTTAGAATCCATTTCAAAAGTTTCCCTGCCTAGATTGACTTATAAAATGCTAAAATGTGATATCAGGATTATACAGCTATTCTGATATGAATTTTCAAAGACGCCAGTCTCATCAGGGCTAAGTGATCATGTTCAAAAACAAATGCATTTTTTATTGTGAAATCTGGTGACCGATCTGTTCTCAGGTGGTCATGTTAGCCTCCAGTAGTCTCTGACTAGTCAAGAAGGACCAGTATTAGGGTATGTGCACACGCTGCGGATTGGGGTGCTGACTTGGCCGGGCAGATTTTGTAAAATCCGCAGGTAAATCTGCAGGTCAAAATACCTGCGGTTTTACCTGCGGATTGGCCTGTGGTTTTGCCCTGCGGTTTTTCATCTCCACAATGGAGGAGATGGTAAACCGCAGCGGAATCCGCAGAAAGAATTGACATGTCAATTCTTTCTGCGGTTTAGAAACCGCAGGAAAACCACGCGGAAAAATCCGCACCGTCTGCACTGCATTTTTTAATATCCTTAGGATATTATGGTACTGTACACCATAGCAAAAACTGCTGCGGATCCGCAGCGGCCAAATCCACTGCGGAACCGCAGCAGAATCCGCAGCGTGTGCACACACCCTTAGCGTGCACAGTGGTGCAAATTTTCAGCACTGTTTTCCAATATGGCAGTAAAAATGCAATGTTCTTTTGTGACAATATTCAAAATCATGTTAAAACAAAATAGCTTTTACAACAATTTTTTCACCAGAATGGCGGCACAAATTGCTCTTTTTCCTCGATTCGGGTAAGATTGTGGTAAAAACAAAGCGGTTTTATAGCAATTTCAAATTTAATGGTAACAACAATGCAATTTGCAACAATTCTGAAGCTTCTGCAAAAATGCATTGTTTTAGCTGCAAATTAGGAAAAATGCAGCAAAATAAATTCAACTCATGTGCAATGTGGTGAATGCAGCCAAAAACAGCGAACGGCACTTGTGGGAGCAATGTAGCTGCAAATGTTATATAGATTTTTTTTTCTTTTTCAAGCTGGAAAACCAATTGCCATTTAATAATATTTCAATTAGATTCTCTCATATCTCGTTTCGGCCAGTACACTCGTAGCCGATGTGCAGCTTACGGCTGTAACTACGCAAGTGTGCTAGATGGACTGTATATCTATAGAAAACCAGTGATGGAGTAAGATGGCACACATATCCAAATATTTCTATGCTACCGATTATTCCCTGCTGTCCGCACAGACTGCAGTGATTTACATGGCTCAGGGGTGGCAATGACACCATATAATCACCATGTACTGTAATTCTCCCCAGGCTGCACATATCGCTGTTGACCATGTGGACAGCAGAGATGTCTGGAGAGAGAAGGGCTTGCACAGTTTCCTACTGAGAGTCCGCTGGTGTAAAAAAATAAAGCAGACAATTTTCAGTCTTTTGAAAGTAGAAAATAAATCAGGGATTTACTGTAGTTAAAGTCAAAGAAAGCAGTGGGGTCCAGCATTTTTGACACCCACTAACCTCAAGAACAGAAGAGTCCCAGAGAAGATGAAGAATTTTTGTGCCATGGGTACGGTGGCTTATACTTACAGGAATATTATTTCTGACTTATGATCCTTTAGCTGACCCTTATGAGAGTATGGTAACCGACATTGGAGTTAAAAATGGTGGGGCCAAAATGAATGGACCTATGGGACGACTGTTTTTTTTTTCATTTGTGTGTTCGTTCAGGCTAGCAAAAAGTTCTGTCTGGCATTTATGGGGTCAATAACTAAAACTTATTAGGGTGCTGACTGGCACTGTGGTTGACCCATTGCAAGCACCGAAGCAAGATGACCGTCAATGCTGCTGCCTATTAACTTCAATCTCAGAAGTTGATTGACTGGTTTCTAAGACGAATGCAAAAAACAATCAAGTCAAGGGCATTCATATCATGGAGGCATCCTATCTATTCACTGTGGACCCAGCAGAGCAGGAGTCCTGAACCTGTGGCTTGGGAGCCACATGTGACTCGTGTGCTCATGATGTGTGGCTTTGGTGCAGTAGCACCAGGTCTAGCAAACAGCTAGGGTATGTCTCCAGATAATGACTTTTGTGAGTAGACCCACACAGAAAAGAAAATCTGAATGCACATATGCTAGCCTTAGGGGTGGAGATATAAATTAAGTATGGCAAGATGGAGATAGGATTATGCTGACAGTTGGAGGAGATGGATGTGGTAGTGTGATTGGAGTGCTTGACGCGAGAATACCAAAAGGGGGTATGATGGGAACTCCTGTATGCAAGTATGTGGCGTCAGTGTGACCTCTGTAGGAAAACTTTGGCTGACATACCTATAATGAAGACTATGAGTGTCACTACTTTATTGGGTTCGGAAACAGGATATCACTCTGTCAGAGCTGTATGTGGCTGTCCAAGTATGAAACGTTGGGGACCAGTGCTACAGAGGATAGACCAAGTTCGGCTTGACCCATTCCCTACCCTCCATGGGATCCATAGGTTTCCTTTGTCCAAAGAAACATAAAATTACCAAATAATTTAGAATGAAGTCATATGAGTAAAATGAAAAACAGCCAAGCCTTCTTATACGGTCATGTGAACCAACGCTGGAACTTTTTTTCCTCTCGCAATCAGTACACGGCTCACTTTGTCCACAGAAAACCTTAATTTGTAAAGTGACCACATATCCAGGACCCTTTCTTCTACAAAGGATGGGGCAGCAGATGATTCATGCCTCTACCTTGTGCCAAAACACAAGCCGCGGAGACTCCATCACATGTTTCTCAACGCAAGCAATGACTAGCTAGGTCTTTCCCCGGGAGGGAACAACCACGAGAAGGGCAGTCGCCAATGAAGGAAACCACCTATGCCAAAACATGGTATCCATCCACAGACAGCTCTTTCGGGGTATTGCCCCTCATCAGTGTGGAGTAGGGAACTGGCCAGTAGGAGCAATGCCTAGTAGAAGACTGTGAAAAATGAGAATGAATGAACTCATGGAGATTAACATCCAACACTGCGGAGACACCATCGCATGTTTCTCAACGCAGTGATTCTAGGGCAATGCCCCCACCCTTATGGGAAATATGTAAATATATGCAAAACACAAGCCGTGGAGACACCATCACATGTTTCTCAACGCAAGCAATGACTAGCCAGGTCTTTCCCCGGGAGGGAACAACCACGGAAAGGGCAGTCTCCAATGAAGGAAACCACCTATGCCAAAACATGGTATCCATCCACAGACAGCTGTTTTATGTGTTTTGCATATATTTACACATTTCCCATAAGGGTGGGGGCATTGCCCTAGAATCACTGCGTTGAGAAACATGTGATGGTGTCTCCGCAGTGTTGGATGTTGATCTCCATGAGTTCATTCATCCTCATTTTTCACAGTCTTCTACTAGGCATTGCTCCTAGTGGCCAGTTTCCTAATCCACACTGATGAGGGGCAATACCCCGAAACAGCTGTCTGTGGATGGATACCATGTTTTGGCATAGGTGGTTTCCTTCATTGGAGACTGCCCTTCCCGTGGTTCCCTCCCGGGGAAAGACCTGGCTAGTCATTGCTTGCGTTGAGAAACATCTGATGGTGTCTCCGCGGCTTGTGTTTTGCATATATTTACATATTTCCCATAATGGTGGGGGCATTGCCCTAGAATCACTGCGTTGAGAAACATGTGATGGTGTCTCCGCAGTGTTGGATGTTGATCTCCATGAGTTCATTCATCCTCATTTTTCTCTACCTTGTGCCAGTCATTACACTGGCTACCCATCCACTCCAGAATTCAGTATAAACTTATTACCCTCACCCACAAAGCCCTCCATGGCTCAGCACCACCCTACATCTCCATCCTTGTTTCAGTATACCATCCTATCCGCGCCCTCCGTTCTGCTGATGACCTGAGGTTAGCATCCTCAATAATCAGAACCTCCCACTCCCATCTCCAAGACGTTACACGTGCTGTGCCAATTCTTTGGAATGCACTACCCAGGTCAATACGATTAGTCCCAAATCCCCACACTTTTAAGCGTGCCCTGAAAACGCATTTATTCAGACTGGCCTATCGCCCAACACATTAACCTAATCTATCCCTGTGTGGCACAGCCAAAAGTTTTACCATAACCAGGTTCCCTGCATCATGTTCCCACATGCTTTATGCATCCATTAGCCCTCTGTGTTTGTACTGTTACACACTTAACATTATGGCTGGTCCATACAATCAGGGCAACCGTTACCACCCACCTTTCGTGTCTACCTCTTTCCTCATAGACTGTAAGCTTGCGAGCAGAGCCCTCATTCCTCTTGGTATTTGTTATAATCTATGTGATTATTGTTATGCTGTAATGTCTATTGTCTGTACAAGTCCCCTCTGAAATGTAAAGTGCTGCGGAATATGTCGGCGCTATAGAAATAACATTTTTTATTATTATTATTATTATTCGGAGCCAGGTCATCCATTGGCTTTGGTTCAGAAGGGAGTTTGATTTTGTTTGGGTATTTGATTCCATCTTCTTTTACCTGGACAGTCCATAATGTAAATATATTGATGGATTCTAGACACTTGGGAGCAGTCATTGTCCTGGGATATGATCAGGTCCACTGTGCATAGTCCTTAGCCTTTTAGACATTGTTACTCATTGATAATTTCTCCCAGCAATCTGCGGAAATGATATAATTAGAGGATGATGAGCGATGATAATCATGCCTGTGCAGTTTATTGGCCAGGGAGCCTTTCATCTTAAGAGATAATTATTACAGGACACATATGTATGTTACCCGGGTTATGTTACTCAGATAATATGGATATATAAGATTTATTTATCACACTCCTGACTTAATCATGCAAGAGCAATAAGGCTCAATTATGGCTAAAGAAGTTTCCTCTAACTGCGACCAATAAATACATGCCCATTGGAAAGGGCTAAACCAGGAGTCCACCATAGATTGCATACAAAGAAGCAGTTTTTGTGAAGCCTAGCCATAGACATGACCATTACCAAACTATCGTCACATTGCGTCAGTAATGGTGAATGATGTTCATCCTGATTCTTATGATTTATGACCAGTGTGATGCTTAGATAGACTAGTATGATGAAGGGGTGAATGTAGCTGAATGTAGAATGTAGGATCTATTGGCCCCTTAAAAAAAACTTAAAAAAGTGCCCCTCAGTTTAGAGCCAAAACAGCAAACATCTGATTTTTCCAGCAGAAACCACGTCAAGCCAGACATTTCCTCTGCATAAGTAGTTCTAGGGTCTGCCCATATTGAGGTCGGTTCCAAGTGGGAGGCCCCTTCTATGACGTCTATATGACCCAAAGGGAAAGGGGTTGACTAGTGTGTAAGATAAAATTAGAAACAACTAAATGGGATATTAATCGAACAGCTTAATGAACCGGTCACTCGTACTGACTAAATGTTCTTTAAAGGGGTTCTAGATGTAGGCAACAATACCATCCTTCACTGACAACAAGCAGTCAGATATCTTGAAAATAGGGACAAATCGAAGCATAAGTAAATTAGACAGAGGTCGAACTTGAAGTTCCTGGATTCCACTGAAAAATCTGTAACATGGCCCCCATGAACTATGCTTAATATATTGGGGCTCATGGACCCACCTCAGGCACCAGAACCAGGGTGTCAGCTCTGCACCCCTTACAGCTACGCCCCAGAGTTTAGTTAGTTACAGAACTTTTAATTTATTAGTCTTTATTTATAGTGGATGACCATTTTATGTTTCCTGAGGGGTACAGGGCTGGTTGAGCATCCACGAGCAACAAACAAGCTCTTTAGACCGTGATCTTTTCAGCTACAGCCTAATGTGTAAGATGATGCTCGGAGCCGTGGCCACAAGTAACACAACTCTTGTTTGTTCACATCTGATACCCTGTCAAGAGCAACTTACAGTAACCAAGTCAACAGGTCAACTCCACCCTAGTAATGTCCTGAAAAGCTGAAACCATCTCAAGTATAGTTTCTCATGCACATCATGTAGGCCTTCACTGTCAATTCTGACTTTTAATAAGTGATAGAAAAAATTATATGAGCAGATTCTTACAAACTAGTAGCAAAGAGGGCTGATCCCTGTCTCTCCAAGGGGCAAACAGTGGCCACATAGTTTTCCTATATAGCAGATACACTCTTATTTCTCAGGCTACTGAAACCTTCCCAGTATTGGAGAAATACATCCTGAGTCCAGAGGGTGGAGTCACTCATTGATTGACAGCCTTCTCTCTACGCGGTAGACGGATGTCAGTGATTGAGTGAGACCACCAACCAAATCAAGTGTTGTATCTCTCTCAAATGCTCTCAAAGAGCTAAAAAGTCACATCGAACTCATTTCTCAGTCCAAATTTCTGTTTAAATCAATGGATGTTCATCGATGTAAATGTTCATCATTTACCCATCAGAGAACAACTAATAAAAAAAAGCTCCCAAGATCCACACAGTCAGTAAGACTGGTGGATTTTCTCTCTATTAAAACCTTCATTTCAATTCCACACGAGATTGTATGGTTCAAGAGATTACAGTGTGGAAGTCACTACCTACTAGTAATCTCCAAATGGGTTCTGTCTTTAGGCAATTTCCATTAAACAGGTCATCAGAAAAGGCAAAGGCTCCCATGATTCCCAGCAGGACTGGTTGGCTCTCTTTACCATAGTTTTATTTAAGTGTTACAGAAGGTTGCCCAGTGGGGAGAGTCATTATCTTGAAGGGGGTTGCTGTCGATTGTCCCTTTCCATTTAGCAACTTTGCTTATAAATCTGCAGATTGCTTCATGTTTTTGATGCCCTTTAATACTGTATAGTGTTAAATCTCAGTTGTCTCCTATCACATGAGGTTCAGTGGGGGACATTTTTTTCCAAAGTTCTGCAGGGGTTTTTTTTCAAATTCTACCAGCGTCATTTCAATGAGGTGCAGGTCAACTATGACAACTTTCAGAAGCGTAGTCTGGTTTCCTGGTCACTTTCTCACATTACAAGTTCACAAGTGCGTGCGATTACTTGGTGTCTTTTCCTTCTTCACTGTCATCAAAGTGAGGTGGCTCCCATTTTAAGGACACAGACTCAGAGACATAAAGTGAAAATCTCACTGTGCCAGAATGGCCACATCCACCGCACAAAAGAAAGAAAGAGGGTGTAGCTCTCTGGTGATACTAATCAGGAGAAAGGTGCTGGCAGGGATGTACCTAGATAATCAGCCTGGAACACAATCCCATAAAATATAGGTAAATATAGATAAAATATAAGTTTGCAAGTCAGGCGAACATAGCATTATTGGGACATAAAGGGGCTGTACAGTAAAAATAAGTTATCAACTATCCACAAGATAGATGATTTGTTGATTAGTGGTGGCACAACTGTTCGGACCCGCCGCGATTGGCAGAATGGGGAATTATTTTCTCCGTAAGGATGGAGTAGCAGTGTGCACGTGCGACCTGCGCTCCATTTATTCCCTACAGGGATTATAGTTCCTTGTTGGGGATAGAATTTCCCCGATGTGCCTATCGGAGTGTGTCCCAGAAGTGAGACACTCATCAATCAGCAAGTTATCACCTATCCTAAGGATTGAAATCAGTAGTAAGAAGACTGGCACAATTGTGTAGTGATTTCAAGCTTGACGCCATCCCTGGACACAATCACCTCAATACATTTGAGTGCCGACTGGATTCTTTTTGTGAACTCTATCCGCAAGATAGGTGTTAACTTGAATTAACGAAAGAACCCCTTTAAGGCTCTCATAGATGTTAGATGAAAGTCAGCTGCTGATTTTGGATGGACCGCCCCACCATCTGATGCATACGTGAGTCTACTCTGTAGACTGTTCCTAGACAGATGATGTTGGTGGAGAGAAGGATCGGGCAGTGGGAATTTCAGTACTCGATCCTTTTTTTCAGGGAAGAAAATCAATTGCCAGCAGCTTTCTCCTCTCACCTCATTGAAAACGCGAATGCTCAGCCATGAGCTTGTGGGTATGGGGAGTCGGGAGATGATGGCTGTCTGCTGACTGAAAACTTTGAGCGGGCCACACAACTGACCATCTAATGTGTAGAGGTGTCCCCTGACATCTGCTATTGGGATTAAGAAGAGTTTGGCAATGGCTTGTACCCTTCTCCCCATTCAGAAAATATGTACATTTAGTTGGGCGTTTAACCCATAGCTATTTCTAAAGTTTGGCAAGCTTTACGATAGACCATCAATGGGGGACCAACCATGCAGGCTTAGGGTACCGTTACACTTAAAGATGCACCAGCGATCCCGACAACGATTCGACCTTGTCAGGATCGCTGGTGCATCGCTACATGATTGCTGGTGAGCTGCCAAACAGGCAGCTTCAATAGCGATCAGCACCAGCGAGGACGCTGGTATATAAGGTAAATATCGGGTTACTAAGCGGCGCGTGTCACTTAGTTACCCGATGTGTACCTTAGAAACCTGCGTCCTTGCGCCGGGAGCTGCGAGCACGCAGGTTTCTAAGGTACACATCGGGTAACTAAGTGACACTCGCCGCTTATTAACCCGATATTTACCTTAGAGACCAGCTCCCAGTGCCTACTTAGAGCGCTGGGAGCCTTGCTGATCGTTGGCTCCCGCTGCCACATGCAGCGATGCGCGCTGGCCAGCAGGAGAGCAATGATCAAAAAATGGCCTAGGCCGATAGTGCACGATCAGCGATACCCGGCAGGGGGGGGCGGTCGCTGATCCCTGTCACACACAGCGATCTCGCAGGTGAGATCGCTATGTCATCACAAAATCAGCGATCTCGCTAGCGAGATCACTGTGTGTGACAGGGCCTTTAGCTAAAGCCCCTGGCACAGAAACTCCTATACGCATAGTACTGTGTTGAGAAAATCAATGAAGGTGCGGCAACTGCATACAACCCCTTCAATGTGAGTTCCGGTATATTACACATGGACTGACCAAAGTCTCTGAGATTCTCAGTCTATCGTTCAAAACATCTAATGGGATCTAAATTGGACATAAATGATATTTTCCTTAAAAGCAGTGTAAGAATAGACCACTGTGTTGGCTCAGGAAATGCAGAGAGACCGTCTCCTTCACCTATTAATAATTCAAGTGCTGCTCTCATATATTGCACGGTTTCTCCTCGCAGTGATGACAGCTTTGGTCAGGCAAATACTCAGACACTTTCCTCATGTAACATGGACAATTGTAGCATTCAGTCATTGTCTGTCCTTCAAGATCCACCAAAGAGATCCCTCTAGCCACTACTTGATCGTCTCACTTGAGGTTTACTTGGTTGGAATTGATAATCTTTCTGGAATGAAAATAAAGTATGGGGACTCATGTTCAGGAAAGCTGAAGTGTAAAGCATGGAGGAAGGACAGATCATTAGCTTGAGGTTTGAATGAGACAGAAGAGCTATGTAAAGCTTTCATTAAAAAATACAACTGAACCAGAGTAACTTATAGTACATTAACCATAATAGTGAGGTGATAACAAAATTGACAACACTGCAGAAAAAAAACAAACATATTAAGCTACCTGAGTATTGAGATGTTTCACGGTCAGGTAAAAGGTCACTAATCATAATTAGTTCCACCCTTACCATTGCCAAGCTATGCGATTTTATTTTGTTGATCAAGTGAAAAATAATATACCATTCAAAAGGGCTATTTTTGAGGAAAAAACTCAAATGGTTGAAAGAGCCACAACCATGATACTAATTGTGATAAGTTGCCATCAGGACCATCTGTGTTTTACAAAGGGTGGCATCAGTGGTACAGCTGGAATGGGTGCACACCTACCAATTACATCGAGGCCAAAATGCCTAAGGAAACCCGATGTCACATCTGCCATCAAAGAGGGAAAAGCTCTTTAACTTGCATTGGATGGTTTCAGGAATTTGCATTGGGGATGAGAAGCTTCAAACCACTTCCCTGGTTCATGTGACAGTGAAAGATATGCTGGCATAGCTTTCATCCTTGGCTAACAGAAGTGTGACCTATGAAGACCAATGCGAATCAAATCAATTTGTAGGGCTCTGTTCTAGCGGCCACATTTGTAGTCCTGGCCTCCAAACATGAGCCCTGTGAGCCTTCTCCTCTGGGACCCACGCTGTCCGTCGGTATGGGTCCTGCACGAGAAGGCTCGCAGGGCTCATGTCTGGAAGCCATGGTCAACAGCACCTCTTTAGATTCGTAGGACCAGCATTATATTATGTGTGTGTCACGATGACCTACAAATTGGAAAAGGTTGCTGAGGATGCTTCAAGGTTTTAGGAGGTTAGCAGGGTTTCTGTCCAGTGGTCACGTTTGAGATCTAGATGGAAACCCTACATGTCTCTTCTTACCTGGTTGAACTGATTCGTAGGACCAATGCGGCGTCATGTATGTGTCATGCTGTAATGACAACACCGGATCTACAAACTAGAAGAGGTGGCCAAGTATGCCGACAGATAGGAAAAGCTTAATGGGGCTCCTGTGTGGTGGTTATGGACTAACGACGTTGGCCACTGGAACAAGGTCCTGTGAATCAATTTGCTCATCTTCGAAACAATGAAATATGGAGTTTCTTTAAGAAATATTTCTATTATGTCTCTGTATGGTTATCAATAATTTTCTTTTTTTCTCATGATTTCAATTACTAGTCTGTGCCAGGCAAGTCATGGAAAAGTTACTTACCTGAGGCAGATCTGACTCCTATAGGAAATTTCCTAACAGTAATGTTTACTGAGCCAAGAGTTAAGGCTTTCCCGCTCTTATGAAATTATACTGATGATTCACAGCACTTTGGGCAATGCAACTGTCTATTTATGTTGTTTTATATTCTCTGTGGTTGGCAACATGGTTTAAGACGACTAATGTCTACATTGAGATATTTTCTACGGTGAAGGAGGGGCACATACATGCATTCTGAGAAGTGGGCTGAGCCCGTTCAAAGCTGATTATGCAGAACGAAGGCTAACAGCCAAGATTAAAAGAGGGTGAGGGTCGCAAGAGCTGGAACAGCTAGCCAGATGGAAAGAGCCGCAATCAGATTAACTGGCTCAATTAGTGCCAATTGTTTAGGGAGGGAATTTGAAGTCTTACCGGATTGGGCGAAAGGAGGTGGCAGAAAAGTGCCAACAAGCCAGTGATGAGCTAAATCTCAAGGAAACAATTTGTGAAGGCTACTAAGCATGGCATGGCACGAGAAGGATTAAAGGCAGTTCATCTGATAACTCCTGCCTGAAGAGAATAACAACTTGGGCCTGTACAGAGGGAGCAAAAACACAATAATACAGGGTGACAAGTAGACACAGAGTTTAGGAGATCCAAACAGGAGAGGCCATGACAATGGTGGTGTCATTCTCTTCTCAATAATTTTAAAGGAGATTGCTCTGAAATTAACTTTTATACTTAGACAACTCAACCAAGAACTGAAAACCCAAGTGTCTGGCAGCCTCCAACCTTTGAAGTTCTAACATACTTTTCATTCCAATGGGAAAGGGTATTTTCTCAACATCCTCTTGGTACAAGTACCCTCTTTGAAGTTGTAGGGGATTGTCAAGCCTTAGTTCATGTCTAGAATATGGCACAAAAGCCTCAAAGACATTGCTTTTTACAAGGACTGTTCACATTGTGTTCCATCCTTCTGTCAGAGTGTTTTCTAATGTATACCTCCAACATATGCCACTACATAGGCTCTGGAGTACATTGCTCAAAGGCTCCCAGGAAAAAAAAAACATGCTGTATGCTTCTGTACTGAACGAAAAAAGTGGTTTGGTACCGTGTTAGCCAGTAGAAAAAAAATATATAAAGTGCTGTCAGTGAGAGAAACAAAATAGGAATCTTGTGGGTATGATACCTTTTAATGGCTAACAAATAATAGTGAATGTTGTTACAAAGCAAGCTTTCGGGACTGCTTATGTCCCTTCATCAGGCTGATATCAGCCTGCTGATATCAGCCTGCTGAAGGGACATAAGCAGTCCCGAAAGCTTGCTTTGTAACAACATTCACTATTATTTGTTAGCCATTAAAAGGTATCATACCCACAAGATTCCTATTTTGTTTCTCTCACTGACAGCACTTTATATATTTTTTTCTGTACTGAACATCACTCAAGCATGCTTTTTCATGCATCGCAAAAGAAAGATATGCCTATGAATACTTCTCTGATGTCAAAAGAAACCTCTTTGGCACTCAGTCAGTTTGTCCCCATGGAAGTACCTTAGTAGTAGGCTATGGTGTTGACATGATGCTATTCCAAGGAATGTCAAGACAGAAAAAAACTTCACTGATATCAGCTATTAGAGTGATAGAGATGAGCGGACAAAGTCCACCAAAAGCTGGGTTTTTAATCCAGTTTTTGACCTAGGAAAGCTAGTACGGTACTTGTTTCCCCTGGGTACTAAATACAGTAAATCCTTTATTTAACATGAAACATATGTTTGCAAGAAATGTATAAAAAAATAGTATTTCAACCTAAGGAATGCAATTCCAAACAAAATGTAGCTATCTGGGGAAAACTGAGACATGAGAACATTATGTGGTATCATACAGTATATAAGCATTGCATTCTGTACATACATAAAAATGCAAGAGATGGAGGCTGCAAACACGCAATGTGTTAACTCCGCTCAGTCCTTGTAAAGTTCTTCAGGAAAATTGCAGTTTGTCCTGGATCGCACCAAATTGCAGACGTTCCTCTCCAGCCACATGGTTTCATGTGATAACAATGCAATCATTCAGCACCTCTCACAGGGATGGTAGTCCATGCACAAAGAGGAGGTAGCATGCTGGTAGACAGCTCTCGGGTGGCCTCTGATCCCTTTACTCTCCTATCGTCAATCCCACTTTAATTATCTATGCCCGTGAAGAGCTACCTAAGTGGTGCTTGAATGATAATAACGTACATGGGAGAGTAGACAAAGAGGCCCCCGGCGGAGGCCATAACCAACCTCAATGAGGCTCTAAACACACAGCTCCCAAACTAATGCCCTATGAGCAGAGTATTTGGCA
This sequence comes from Dendrobates tinctorius, assembly GCF_039654945.1. Lineage (NCBI taxonomy): Eukaryota > Metazoa > Chordata > Amphibia > Anura > Dendrobatidae > Dendrobates > Dendrobates tinctorius. Next base: position 30,974,571 of record NW_027361682.1, on the reverse strand, counting down.
GTACAAAACATTATGTTCGTGGATACCACATCGGTACCCACTAGGTAACACCATGAGATGTACTGTATTGTCCTGGTCAACTGACCTTACACCAAGAACTCGTAGGCACCAAAATGCATAATTTTCTTAACTGATGCACTTGACCTTCTGTTTGGATATACTATGACCACCATCTTGTTGACTTTGCATTTCATATACATCAGACATCACAGTGCTGATTTATTCCTCTTTATAAATGTCTTAAGGCCCCTTAAGATCGTAGAAATTGTCCAACAACCTCTCAACTATCCCCCAGCAGATAATGTCAAGGGAGAGAAGGATCCTCCAGGTTGTATTTCTAACTGTCCACGTACTGTCACACTTAGTGATGCACCAGCGATCCCGACCAGCGATATGACACTGTCAGGATCGCTGGTGCATCGCTAAGTGGTCGCTAGTGAGCTGCCACACAGGCAGATCTCACCAGCGACATCGCAGGGGTCGCTACTTACCTGTCAGACGAGGCGATCCTGACGTCCTCCCGCCTGGCTCCACGCGTCACTCGTCTCCACAGCAGGAAGCCCAGAATCCTTTTGTTCTCTGGGAGATAAGCCACTGCCAGAGGAGTCTCATAGAGAACTGAGCACCTCCAAGGTATTGGGAAGGTGGGAGAGATAGCTGTCCACTGAGTACATCAATATAATTTGTATGATGGGCTTTACTGGTGGCATCCTACTACTGACATCATCAACAATTGCAAGAACAAGTCCACTCTCTATTCTTGGTGGAGAATTGGCCACAAGCTTTCTTGAAAGATTAAGGTCTTATAAAAATACTGGGCAAATGGGTGAGACCTACCATAGCATATGATACCCTACAGCACAGGTTTTCGAAAAAATGACTTATTTGAGAAGCCCACACCTTTATCTTAACCACAATTCTTGTCTGCAGATTTTTCATTTCCCCTGTACATTGTTTGTTGTTTTTTTTTGCTGAAGACCACCTGTTTAAAACACCATAACATTTTGTATGGCCATCTCAAAGAGATTCCACTTTACTCATTTCACAGAACAGTTTTATGAATGCTGTGAAGCTTTTAAGCCTTTTTGGGAAATGAAATGGAGCCTCCTTCCTAAATTAGAGCGTGAAAAGTTGAGGGATCAATTGTGTATGTGCCATAATGAACTGGAGAAGGTAAGCTACATGAGTTTTCATCCAGCTTCCTGAATAGTCCAAGAGCGACCTTAGTAAAAAAAAAAATCTATAGATACACTATGTATGGGCTTGAAAGGCATTTTGCTAAAGAAATTAGTCCACAGGAAGGTGGAAAAATATTCCCCAGGGACATGAATGTGGATAATTCTATTGATAGTGTTGAGATGCATGGAAAAAAGTTTCCATTTGGATATGTGGAAAAAGGTGGAGAAAAAGGTACACATGAGAAAAGGGAGCAGTTGTGAAGCTGGAAGAGAGAGTCTCATGGCTCCTCTCAGGATGATTGAGTGAAGCTCTTGATACCATCTTGAGTGATTTTCCAAAAGATGGGAGCAATTGTCCTGATCCAGTGCTTCATGTTGAGGAGATGGAGTTTCAGGGGGAAGAGGAGTCTGATGATTAGGATAAATCTTTTACTCCTGGGCAAAGGGAAATGATTAGTAGTGAGTGTTCTTATATGAAAGATAATGAGTCATCCTCCAGTAATAAGTCCAGGCTGGAGAAGGAGTAGGCGGGTGGTTAATTAATGGTGTCCTCAATGCTCAGAAATACAGGCAGATACTTATCCATCATGAAATACCATCATGGAGATGTCTGATTGGCTCCAAATTTATTCTGCAGTAGGACAGCGACCCCAAACATCCAGTGAATGTCATTAAGATCTTTCCTCAACGTTAAAAAGATCAACGTGTCCTCGAAGTGATGACATGTCCTCCACAGAGCCCTGATCTTACTCACCATCATGAACTTTGTCTGGGATCACATGAAGAGTTAAAAGGTTTTTGCCCAAACCTACATGCATGGAAGATCTGTGGTTAGTTCTCCAAGATGTTTGCACCAATCTCCCTGCTGTATTCCCTCAAAAACTGTGTTCAAATATATTGAGAAGAACTTATCAAGACAAAGGGTGGGAACAGAAAATATTGATTGATTTACATTTCTCTTCTGTTCATTCACTTTGCATTTTGTTAATTGATAAAAATAAACTATTAACAGTTTTATTTTTTTTAAGTATTGTAACTTTGTAGCATTTCTTTCCACATCCGCCTAAAACGTTTAGTATTATACATACATTAATATTGGATTAGTATACCATCCAAACAGCCAAGAATCATCCAAAGTCCTGCTATAACTCTAATGCTAGCACCCTGGCATAATCCCTCTTCCTCGTGCTCTTTGTCCTGATCCTGTGCACACCGCACAGGCTTCCCGGCTACGCACCTAGTGCACTTGCACTCTCCTGTTGATAAGGAGGCAGCGTGCGTACTTTGAAATGCTCTCAGCCAATAGCTGGGAAGCATATTGTATAAAAGTCATCCTCCTCAGTAGGAGGTACCAGCGGTACCCGAAACCATTCCCGCGGTACTTGAACCTGTACCAGTGTCTATCCTGGTTAGTGTTCCAGAATCCGTACTGTTTGAGCATGTTCCAATATCAGAATCCAGCGCTGTCTGTGATTCCGTGTCAGTACCCTTTCTGCCCAAGGATCTAGAACTTGTTTAGTCTGAACAGAATCCGTATCCTGTCCTGCCAGTTTTCAGAGTCCAGTCCGTATCTGCCAGACAGCTGCAGTATCGGAGACTGCCTAGGAGTGGTACCTGGCAGCTACTTGCAGCTTAAGTCTAATTCCACCATCAGGAGCTCTCGCAAAGGCAAGGTAGCTACCGTACTTAGTCACAACCTTCCTAGTTAAGTGCGGCTCCGTGGCACAGTGAGTCCATGAACCATGTCACGTACGTGTTGCACCTGTCAAGATGGTGCTTTAGACCTTTTATTGTCTATTGGATACCTATGGTAGATCAAGGACACACCTTGACTTCACCAGGCACTCATAATACCTTCTTAGAGATGTATAGACAAGACATTTATAATGTTTCTATAAATGTCTAAAAAGTGAGACCCCGGCTGATGAACAAAACAGCATCCTGTGCTTTACATTGCTGCTTTGAAACATGGTTGCAAATCTGGATGGAAATCTACAGAAATAGCATCTTAAAGGGGTTCTCAAAGATTAATTAGACATGGGTGCTTTCTTTGAAAAACAGTGCTTATACTGACCACAAAAAGTGCTTGATATCGCAGCCCAGCCCCATTCACGCAAGCATAGCCGAGCTGTGATACAAGCCCCGCAGTCCACTGGAGTGATGCTGTTTTGGTAAGAGAGTAGTTCAATTTTTTTCTTTAATGACATACCAGGAAGATGGAGGAAAATGTGTTATTGTTACCTGTACTGTAATTATGTATTTAAAAAAACCCCTTTAATAACTTCTTGCCTTGTAAATAAATCTATTATTTCCCATCTCCAGGAGTAAATGTCTCTGCCAACCAAGATGAGGAGACGGACTATGAAACCTTCCAGATGCAGATCAATAAGGAAACAAAAAAGTGTAGTTTCCATACCAATTCTGGCAAGTATTGGACCCTAGTGAGTCACGGTGGGATCCAGTCCACGGCCACTGAAACGTAAGTCCTTGCTGTATGAGTAAAGCTCTTTGCCAAAACTGAATCTTGAAGTTCTTCCATACGTCCAAGCAGCTTCCGTTTTGCTGAACCAAGGAAGTATACTGGGAGCAATGTTACATCGGAGTCGCGTGGGCCGAAGATTAGAAAATCATGTCTGCTTTCTCTTAGAAATAGCTCCACACCTGTGTCCGATGTTGATGTTCAACTAAATAGGAATGGGACAGAACATCACACAAGCTGTAGACACAAGTGGCACGGTTTTCAGAAGACAGTCTCCACTGTCCCACGTAGTTTTTTTAAAGAAAAGGTTCTGTCAAACTAAAGAGCTCACGTCTCTGCATTAGCTGCTTGTTCAGTGTCTCAGCATAGTTTCATTGGTTACTTAGCATTCTTGAAAACGTTTGATAACACCGTCATGTGGCAGAGTTGGGTCTGTCAACAAACCCTTTGACAAATTTCAATACCAGCCTGCAGATTTCTAATTGCAGCTCTGGAGTGTAATAAAGTCAACAGGGCAATAGCTTATAATAGGGATTTCTTCTTGTTTCACTCACAGAGCTGCCAACACAATGTTTGATATTGAATGGAGGGGTCGGAGAGTCGCGCTGAGGGCCAGTAATGGGAAGTACATCTGTACCAAGAAGAACGGGCAGCTGGCAGCTGTGTGCGACTCAGTTGGTGAGTGCATAGAAAACATGTCTGTTTAATGCAGTTAGTATGGTACAAGGAACCGGTGATGCGACCAGGAGGAGGGCTGTCTTTTTCGACGCATTCACACATGTATAAGGCATGGACTTTGATTCACAGACAGGTTGTGGGTCCCCTGACATGAAACTGACAACCTCATAGACATATATAAGGCTGCCATGTTTGGGTCAGGAGACCAGTGACCAATCTGTAAATCTTGGTCTGCACTCGGACTGTGACACACGGATGTGTGAATGCAGCCTTTCTAAACAAATAGTGTGGATTTCATCTTGGGGTCCAAGTGTCAGTGTGTCATTGCTCTTTACCCCCAGTGTCAGTGTGTCATTACTTTGTGCTTCCAGTGTCAGTGCTCTATACCTCCAGTGTCAATGTGTCATTACTTTGGCTTCAAGTGTCAGTGCTCTCTACCTCCAGTGTCAGTGTATTTGCTCTATACTCCCAGTGTCAGTGTGTCATTGCTCTACACGTCCAGGGTCAGTGTCTCTGCTCTACACTCCCAGTGTCTGTGTGTCATTGCTCTATACCCCCCATTGACAGCGTCATTTCTCTATACCCCATTGTCAGTGTGTCATTATTCTATGCTCTTAGTGTCAGTGCTCTATACTTCCAGTGTCAGCGTCTCTGCTCTACACTCCCAATGTCTGTGTCATTGCTTTATGCCCCCAGTGTCAGTGTTATTTCTCTGTACCCCCAATGTCAGTGTGTCATTACCCTATGCCCAAGTCTCAGTATGTCATTGTTCTATGCACCCAGTGTCAGTGTGTCATTGCTCTATACCCCAGTGTCAGTATGTCATATTTCTATACTCCCAGTGTCAGTTCTCTATACCCCAGTGTCAGTGTGTTATTGCTCTACAACCTCAATGTCATTGTCTTTACTGAATGCCCAGTGTTAGTGCTCTATGGCACCAGTGTCAGTGTGTCATTACTCTATGTCCCCAGTGTCAGTGTCATTGCTCTATACCCCCCTGTGTCAGTGTGTCATTGTTCTAAATCCCCCGTATCAGTGTTATGTGCCCTGTATCAGTTTGTCTGCATTCTATAATTGCTGTGTCAATATGACCCTAACTACTAATGTGTAAAATTTGGGGATACAGAGCGTCAGTGTGTCATTGTTTTGCAAAACAGAAGCCGCGGAGACACCATCACATGTTTCTCAACGCAAGCAATGACCAGCCAGGTCTTTCCCCGGGAAGGAACAACCACGGGAAGGGCAGTCTCCAATGAAGGAAGCCATCTATGCCAAAACATGGTATCCATCCACAGACAGCTGTTTCGGGGTATTGCCCCTCATCAGTGTGGAGTAGGAAACTGGCTGGTAGGAGCAATGCCTAGTAAAAGACTGTGAAAAATGAGGATGAATGAACTCATGGAGATCAACATCCAACACTGCAGAGACACCATCACGTGTTTCTCAACGCAGTGATTCTAGAGCACTGCCCCCATCCCTTATGGGAAATATGCAAAACATGCAAAACAGAAGCCGCGGAGACACCATCACATGTTTCTCAACGCAAGCAATGACCAGCCAGGTCTTTCCCCGGGAAGGAACAACCACAGGAAGGGCAGTCTCCAATGAAGGAAGCCAACTATGCCAAAACATGGTATCCATCCACAGACAGCTGTTTCGGGGTATTGCCCCTCATCAGTGTGGAGTAGGAAACTGGCTGGTAGGAGCAATGCCTAGTAAAAGACTGTGAAAAATGAGGATGAATGAACTCATGGAGATCAACATCCAACACTGCGGAGACACCATCACGTGTTTCTCAACGCAGTGATTCTAGAGCACTGCCCCCATCCCTTATGGGAAATATGCAAAACATGCAAAACAGAAGCCGCGGAGACACCATCACATGTTTCTCAACGCAAGCAATGACCAGTCAGGTCTTTCCCCGGGAAGGAACAACCACGGGAAGGGCAGTCTCCAATGAAGGAAGCCACCTATGCCAAAACATGGTATCCATCCACAGACAGCTGTTTCGGGGTATTGCCCCTCATCAGTGTGGAGTAGGAAACTGGCTGGTAGGAGCAATGCCTAGTAAAAGACTGTGAAAAATGAGGATGAATGAACTCATGGAGATCAACATCCAACACTGCTCCTACCAGCCAGTTTCCTACTCCACACTGATGAGGGGCAATACCCCGAAACAGCTGTCGGTGGATGGATACCATGTTTTGGCATAGGTGGCTTCCTTCATTGGAGACTGCCCTTCCCGTGGTTGTTCCTTCCCGGGGAAAGACCTGGCTGGTCATTGCTTGCGTTGAGAAACATGTGATGGTGTCTCTGCGGCTTCTGTTTTGCATATTTCCCATAAGGGATGGGGGCAGTGCTCTAGAATCACTGCGTTGAGAAACACGTGATGGTGTCTCCGCAGTGTTGGATGTTGATCTCCATGAGTTCATTCATCCTCATTTTTCACAGTCTTTTACTAGGCATTGCTCCTACCAGCCAGTTTCCTACTCCACACTGATGAGGGGCAATACCCCGAAACAGCTGTCTGTGGATGGATACCATGTTTTGGCATAGGTGGCTTCCTTCATTGGAGACTGCCCTTCCCGTGGTTGTTCCTTCCCGGGGAAAGACCTGGCTGGTCATTGCTTGCGTTGAGAAACATGTGATGGTGTCTCCCCAGCTTCTGTTTTGCATGTTTTGCATATTTCCCATAAGGGATGGGGGCAGTGCTCTAGAATCACTGCGTTGAGAAACACGTGATGGTGTCTCCGCAGTGTTGGATGTTGATCTCCATGAGTTCATTCATCCTCATTTGTTATTGTTTTGGACCCCAAGACATTATCATCTACCCCAATGTCAATGTATCATTATCTTACCTCCTCCAGTGGTTTTGTGTCATATTTTTCAAGTGTGTCAATGATCTGAGACCCAAAGAATTATATTTTTATCACCCTATATTGCTGCACTTCATAACCTTCAGTGTGTCAATGTTTTACGACACAAGAGTCAGTCATCATTCTATCACCCCAAGCGTAACCCCAATGTGTGTTCTTGCCTCCTAGATGTCAGTGAGACAGGTCTGAGCAACTACAGCCAGAAACTCCCAAAATTTAACATCCTATTACTACTTACCGTATATCCCGCTCAGCTCTACAGTATATCCCACTCGACCTTTTGTAGTGTCTGCTCTTATCTGTGGGCTTGGCTTGCCGATGTAAGGTGGTTACAATAATGCACACTGGGTGGAAGCTTCGGAATGTACGCAGGGTGGCTTATATTTTTTTTTTTCTATTATGCTTTCTAATATAGCGCCATCATATTTTGTAGTACTCTACAGACATAGTCACCACTGTCCCCATTGGGGCTCACAATGCCATATCAATATGGAGGGAGCCCATGCAAAGTTGGAAATAACATACAGGCTTTGTGCTAACCTGCTACCCGTGTAGCCAACTGCAGATGTCCCTAACCCCCAAAGCCATGGGATGAGCAGCTTACAAGCCAAAGGTGTAGTAGTGCCCCAGAAGTGGTGTCCCTGGGGTGCTTGAACTCACAGGTTTGTGGGACGTAACTTAAGTGATGGTGCACATACACAGCACTTCACTTTAATTTTCGTGAGCAGCTACCCTTATTCCGAGCCTTCTGGCTAGGTAGAGCAATTTTTTAATTCCCAGTCCCAGGGAAATGTCAGACAGCCGTGTAACTTGGAAAAGGATCGCAACGCAATGCTTGGATTGGCCAGCGGCTCTCCCGACCCAAGCGTGACAGCATGTGTTTCTATGGAGTTGTCACACTTGGGTCGGGAGAGCAGCTGGCCACTCCGATCCTGTTTTGAGTTATACGACTGTCTGACTCTTCCCTTACACACATTAAATTGCTTATTTAATTTATCCTCTGTGTCCACTTTTTCACATGGGTTTTCTCAAAATTACTTTGAAGAGTGCGGTACCATATATGAGCTTCACTCCTGACCAGTGTAGGGTAAGAGTGTGTGGCCATCAGGTTCTGCACCACTCTGGCACTGCCCCTCCGGCAGGAAATAATAAAAATAATAATTTTATTTATATAGCGCCTACACATTCTGCAGCACTTTACAAAGAAGCAGGGACATGTAAAAATAATAAAGACATCACAAAGTAACACAGTTCACCAGTTACTGGTGGAGCAAGGTTCCTGCTCACAAATATACAGTCTGTTTACTCTAGGAAATAGGGGGACACAATATATAAAAAGTGCTTGTCATATATGGTCCAGCCATCATTATAATAAATAGGATGTTTCAAATAAGCTGCATGATCCGATCACCAGTCAGGATCTGTCTAGGTAGTTGTCAAGTACTATTGGGTGCATGGAGGGTGCAGACATAGATGAATAGGAGAGATCAGGTTCGAAGGGAAGAGGAGAGTTAGGTTGGTGAATTGAGGGGATAGGCCTGTCTAAAGAGATGTGTTTTTAAAGCATGCTTAAAAATGAGGGGGCTAAGAATCAGTTGTATCGTCCGGGGTAATGCATTGCAGAAAACTGGAGCAGCACAAAATAAGTTTTGGAGTCGGAACTGCGGAACTGGGAGGTTCGGATTATGAGGGATGTTAGGCTTAGATCAGTTATGGAACAGAGGGCACGGGTAGGGTGATAGACAGAGATGAGGGAGGAGATAATAGGGTCATCCAGAACTGTGGAGAGCTTTGTGGGTGAGAGTTAGGCTTGTATTGTATTCTGTAGCAAATGGGCAACCAGTGCAATGACTGGAACACGGTGGAGGCACTGGTGAAGCGGCTGAACAGAAATATAACCCTGGCTGCTGCCTTCAAGAAGAAATGAAAAGAAGAAAGTTTGGTTAGAGGGAGATCGTTCCGTAGAGAGTTCCAGTAGTAAAGTCGAAAGCCAATCTAGACTGAGCTCTGAGTTCCCCAGGGAGGGCAGCCAATGTGGATGCTGGGAGCAAGACAGGCCTCTCACCAAACTTCGCCAAGTGTGAGGCCACCGTCTCCTATTTCTCACTATGGCCTTCTGGTCCGGAGAGCCAAAGGAAAGTTTCTTGGGGGCTTTCTCCTATGGTGGTGATCGCATCTTTGTGCACCTTTTTTGCGTGGCACAATTTTTATTCTCCTGAATGGAAAGCACAATCTCGAACTCTAGAAAAAAAATAGTAATGGCCATAAACAGAATAGTCCAAGTTACAGAAATCTACAGCCAGTAACATGTTTAAGTGGCTTTACTGAGCGCCACATCTATTCCTTTCTACAATTGCGTGTCACATCTTTTTATAAATTCTTTTTATAAAATACCTAAAAATGGAATTCCTTTTTAAGTTATTACATTTTAAACAGTGATAGGTCACATTCTACAACCCCTGCACTTCCAAAACTGGACAATCCCCTTTAAATATCTTTTTATTGAGGTTTCGTACATGTCAATCTGAGCTCTTAAAGAGACAGTAAAACAAAAGAAAGAAAAAGGGATAATCTCACCAGTGTAATCCATGACTATGGGGGGCAGCGTGCAGGCATTGATTATGGAAATTATGAGGAACATCTGTTACTCAGCAGGATGTATTGTATGAGGCGAGGTGACAGAATGTAACATGGCCAATTAGACCGGCTTTTTCATGAGGCTTTTTAGTGGCTCATTTAATTATATCGACCCGTCTTATACATAAAAAGGCACCAGTATTATAAATGGCACATGGTAGGTGAGGGCCAGGTTATAGATTTTGCTTAGGGGCCAGGTTCTTCAAGTTATTCCTCTGCCTGGAAAACTTAGGTGGTCTAACACTTTTGATAGATATCAAGCTCTTCTTTTCCACACACCTTCCCCCCACAAACATGACTGAATCATTACATTGGGCTGGTGGCTGGCTACTGGGGTCTCCAGACCATTCCCTATCATCATGACTGGACAATGTTGGTGGGTGCATAGATGAATGACTAGTGTGACTAACAACTTGGCCTCCATGTTTCTGCAGGTGAAGATGAAGAGTTCACACTGAAACTAATCAACAGACCGATTCTGGTCCTTCGTGGAGATCTGGGATTTGTCTGCTACCATAAAACCTCAAATACTCTGGATGCAAACCGCTCATCTTACGACGTCTTCCAGATCATATTTAATAACGGAGCCTACCAAATTAAAGGTTAGATATCCCATACAATCTAGTCATGTGTATCTGTCCATCTATATATAACTATAATATTTATTTCTCTCATATCAATATTCATACAATATATGAACCAAAGTGTTGGGACACCTACAGGAGCTTCCATGACCTTCCATTCTAAATCTATAGGCTCACAATCTCCAGTCTAGTTTTTCCCAAAGGTGTTGGATTAGTTTGTGGTCTGGGTTCTGTGTGGACGGTCATGTTTTTCCTACCAAACTCACGCTATCTCTTTATGGACCTTGCTTTGTGTTCCCATAAAGTTGGAAGCTACAAAAATCCTAAATGTCTTCACTGAAGCTAAAGAGCAGAGGCTGAACCCTGAAAAGTGCTGCTATAGCATTATCCCTTCTCCATGAAACTGTACAGCAGCATAATGCAGTGAGGCGGGTAACGATCTCCTGGCATTCACCAAAACGGGAATCGTCCATCCGATGATAGATAGAGAAGTGTGATCCGTCACTGCACAGAACACGTCCTCTAGAGTCCAGTAGTGGTGGCTTTACACCATTCCATCTCACGCTCGGCATTGTGCTTGGTGAAGTAAGGCTGCATGCAGCTGCTTGAACACCACTCTGGTATTATAATAATAATAATCAGGTAGCTTTTTACCATAAGCCATTATATCATGTTAGTAAAGGCCAATGGCATGGCGGGGCGAGGGGCTGGACATTATATACCAGGGGCCAGATATTATACACCAGGAGCGAGGGACCAAATGTCATACATCAGAGCATGGGGCCAAATAGTTTGTGTCAGGGGCAATGGCTGGATGTTATACACTGGGGGAGAGGGGCCGGAGGTTATACACTGGATTCAATGGGATTGGAGGTTATGCACTGGATGTAAGGGGCTGGATGTTATACACTGGGACTGGCTGAAAAGTGTGAATTTAATAATTAAGACGGGTGTGTGTCCCAATAGTTTTCTCTGTATTGTGTGTTTATTTCTTTTGTAGTTCATAAAACTAAATTTCTGCTTTATTTCTTACAGGTCAGGGTGGGAAGTTCTGGTACATCTCCAGCAATGGCATGATTTGCTCCGATGGAGACATGTCCGAGGATTTCTTCTTCGAGTTTCGAGAATATAACCGTGTGGCCATTAAGGGCAAAAATGGCAAATATCTACGTGGGGACCAAGCAGGCACCCTAAAGGCAGATGCAGAATCTGTAATCTCTGCCACCCTCTGGGAATACTGAGTCACCAGCCACCACAGCTTAGGTCTAGAGGACATTAGATTGTCAGCTTCGAGGACCAGGGTCATAGACTGGTGCAACAAATGAGTTCGTAGAGAGGCAAGCAGTGGGCCAAATGGTGACCAGCTTCTAATTGGTGGTTCACAATGTCCTATGGACATAATGGCCCTCCACAGACAACATCCCACTAGGCTCATGGGAAATGCATGTAATTATCTAAATAATTTATTATAATTAGCTTAGTTTTAGATATGAAAATTAGCCTCTACTTCTCTGGCACAAGATTTAGAGGGACCAATAATAGAAATGTGGACACGTGCTGGACAATCGCAGCGATTACATACTGCGTAATTTAGCAGAGTGGCGACCAATGCAGCCCCCTGGGGGTTAAGAGAACGCTATACGCAGCTCAGGGCGAGCGGCCCTCCTTCTACAGGATAGGGGGTCTTTTTTTATAACATTTTTAATTGAGGTGCTGCTGCATTCACTCATAATATCAATAAAGATGAACATGTTGGCAAATCCATGAAAAGTTTGTGGCTCTCAGTCTGTGACTCCAGAATACGTCTCATGTGTGACCAACATGACAGATATTTATACATCCAAGTCATGGATTTGGCAAAAAATGGGTTACTTGCTTAACTCATGGGTGAATTAGTAAACAATAGCAATCAAACTGGATCCTCAACATAGTGACCATATACCCCACAATGTGCTATAACCCTCAGCAACCAAACTAAAGCATCCATTTAGTCATAGATTGCACTCCCTAATGTACTGTAACTCATAGCAACCAAGCTGATCCTCTACAGAGTGATTAAATGTTCTTAAAATGTTCGGCAACCTGTAGCAACCAAACTGGATCCTTATATAGTGACCAAATTACCTCAATAATGGGCTGCAACCAAACAAAAACATCTATGTGGTCATAGAATACACTTCAAATTAGCTGTAACCCATAGCAACCAAGCTGGATCCCCCTATAATATGCTGTAACACATGGTAGCCAATCTTGAGGTACCAAACAATCACAGGATGATCAATAATGTGCTGTAACCCATAGCAACCCAACTAAACCACCTATGTCGTCACAGAATGCACTCTCAATGCGCTGTAACCCATGGCAACTCAACTAGTGCATCCGTGTGGTGTTAGAATGCTTCACTAATGTGTTGTAACCCACAGCAACCAAAATGGAGCAACTTAGTAGCACTAGAATTTCCCCTAAAGGGTTGTAACCCATAGCAACCAAACTGGATCTTCTAAATAGTAAGATCTCCCCCCAATACGCTGTAACCCATAGCAACCCAAATAAAGCATCCATGTTTTGTCAGACTGCATGCCCAAATGTTGCAGCCCTTAGCGATCAATGTGAAGGCACCACATTTGCAGAATGCACTAAATGTGTTGTAACCCTTAGCAATCAATCTGAATCCTGCATATAGTGAGATTCCTCCCTCTGATGTGCTGTAACCCATAGCAACCTAACTAAAGCACTCGCCACAGAATGCATGCTGAATGCGCTGTAACCCATGGCAACCACACTGGGTCCTCTTTATAGTCAGATTACCATGCATGCTGATTGTGCCAAAACCAATAGCAGTCGTACTAGGGCATGCATGTGATGTCGGAATGCCTCCTAATGTGTTGTAACCCGAGTGACACAATGCCCCTCTTTAAAAAGTCCCTCAGGCCTCGCTAGCCATGCAGCAAAGCATCATCATCTCTCTTGCATGTGCAGTGGCACAGAACGGGTTAATTTCAGCAGGAAGTAAGCTTATACTGCTATTATGGTGTGGCCAGTAAAAAAACAAACAAAAAAAAAAAACCTTTTTTTTTTTTTTTTTTTTAAGATACATGCACACAATAAAGCGAAGGCTCAAGCGGTCACGCCGTTTATAGAGCTGCAGCTCCGTGACCGTGTGTGAAGAAATGCTTTCATTCTTTTTTCTCTACAATGAACATTAAGAACCATTTTTCAAAGCAGCGAGAAGACAAAACCCCACAAGTCGCTAACTATTGTGCGAAAAGGACCCCATACTATAGGGCAATGTATACGGGCCCATTTCTGTAGGCTAGGGCTACAGGCCATGACTGAGGCTGGCCCGATGCGGCTGCTACATCACAGCACTATGGAAATGAATGGGGTCACTGCTGGGGCAACAAGCAGGTCGGAAGAACTCACACCGTTGGATTTTTTGCAACTTGCTTGGCCCAGAGCCATGTAGGAGTCACCATTCACTTCTATGGTGGTGCAGTACAGTAGAGGCACCGAGCGAACCTCGGTCATGGCTGGACATCCAACATGTTCAGTGGAGCTGAGCTGCAATACCAGACACAACCAGCAGACAGGGGTGGCGCTGATTCTGGAAGAAAGTAACCATGTTTTTCGAATCCTGGACACTCCCTTTAACTAAATCAACCATGAGCATTCTGAATTTGGGGTGCCGCTGTGTCTGTGGTTTGGCAGCCGGTATTTGCGTGGCGGGTGCTTAAAGGATGGCAAAAAAATGAGGATGAGAAACAGGGGCCAGAGTGGTTGTCACTGCCCCTCCCACACATAAAGAAGCAAAAGTGGACGCGCAGCCGCACCTCCTGGTAAAGGTGTTATGTGGCATTTGCTGCAAAGAATCATGGTCCGAATTTATGAGCCCATGTAAAAAAAAAATTATAAATGTTTGCGCTCAAAGTGGACAATCCCTTTAAATGATCAAATCCTTATGTCAGGAGGCCTAAATCATACATTAGGTCCTTGTTGTTGCTCAAGCCCTCGGGGTTAACCGCCTACCCAGCAGTAATGACGCCAGGCTTGCACAATGCACCCTGAGCTGCGGTCAGGCAGGCGCTGAGGGTGCCCGTCACCCCTGTCCTCTTCTGCACAATGGCCATGCAGTGGGAGGGTCAGTAACAGTGGTGGACCAGACCTTGCCATTACCATATGTGGGGAGATGAGAGGAGCGCACCCTTTGCTCTCACAGTCCAGGGCCCTCCCACTGCACAAACTCCTTCCCTAAATTGGAAGTCCCTTTATGGCCACTAGTATTTTAGCTCAGAGGAACTAATGCTTTTTTTTTCCTCATTGTCAATAGAATTTACTTAACCCTTTATGTGCTGCAACCTGTAATCCTGTAAGCAGAAACATCTATATTTATACTGTTACTGTCATCCATAAACATACATAATCTATACACCCCCTGGTCTGCATGTAATGTGTACACACCCGGGGTCTGCATGTAATCTGCACACACCTGGGGTCTGCAAGTAATGTGTATACATCTGGGTTCTGCATGTAATGTGTACACACCCAGGGTCTGCATACAATCTGTACACACCCAGAGTCTGCATGTTGTGTGCATACACCCGGGGTCTGCACGTAATGTGTACACACCCAGGGTCTGCATACAATCTGCACACAACCAGAGTCTGCATGTTATGTGCATACACCCGGGGTCTGCATGCTACGTGTATACATCCAAGGTCTGCATTCAGGCTCGGACTGGCCCACAGGGTAACAGAGGAATCCCCCGGTGGGCTCCTGTGTAGCTCTGGGCCCCCAACCTCACTGTATGGGCAGTACTTGGCATAATTCAAATGTTTGTGGTGGGCCCTTGTCACCACATTCAGACACTGTCTGCATGTAATCTGCACACACCAGGGGTCTTCATGCAATGTGTATACAGCTGAGGTCTGCATGTAATGTGTATACACCCTGGGTCTGCATACAATCTGTACACACCCGAGTTCTGCATGTTATGTGTATACTTCCGAGGTCTGCAGGTAATCTGTACACACCCGAGGTCTGCATGTTATGTGTATACTTCAAAGGTCTGCATGTAACCTGTACACACCTGAGGTCTGCATGTAACCTGTACACACCCAGGGTCTGCATGTAACCTGTACACACCCGAAGTCTGCATGTTATGTGTATACATCCGAGGTCTGCATGTAATCTGTACACACCCGAGGTCTGCATGTGTATATATCTGAGGTCTGCATGTAATGTGTACACACCCAGGGTCTGCATGTAACCTGTACACACCCGAGGTCTGCATGTTATGTGTATATATCTGAGGTCTGCATGTAATCTGCACACTCCGGAGGTCTGCATGTTATGTATATATATCTGAGGTCTGCATGTAATTTGTACACACCCGAGGTCTGCATGTTATGTGTATACTTCAAAGGTCTGCATGTAATCTGTACACACCCGACGTCTGCATGTAATCTGCACACACCCGAGGTCTGCATGTTGTGTGTATATATCTGAGGTCTGCATGTAATCTGTACACACCCGAGGTCTGCATGTTATGTGTATACTTTAAAGGTCTGCATGTAATCTGTACACATCCGAGGTCTGCATGTAATCTGTACACACCCAAGGTCTGCATGTTATGTGCATACACCCGGGGTCTGCATGCTACGTGTATACATCCAAGGTCTGCATTCAGGCTCGGACTGGCCCACAGGGTAACAGAGGAATCCCCCGGTGGGCTCCTGTGTAGCTCTAGGCCCCCAACCTCACTGTATGGGTAGTACTTGGCATAATTCAAATGTTTGTGGTAGGCCCTTGTCACCACATTCAGACACTGTCTGCATGTAATCTGCACACACCAGGGGTCTTCATGTAATGTGCATACAGCTGAGGTCTGCATGTAATGTGTATACACCCTGGGTCTGCATACAATCTGTACACACCCGAGGTCTGCATGTAATCTGCACACACCTGAGGTCTCAGCAAAGAGGAAACAGATGAACGGCATACTAGGGCACACAAATCACCACATTACCAGACGGAGCTATTTATCTGAAGTATTGCGGCATATGATTCAGTCAAAAATAGAGGTGCTTGCGTGAAAAAACATGAATATTTCAATGTGAAGCAAAAAAAGAAGAAATATGCAGCACTCACCAATGTAGCTGAAAACTGTGAGTCTTTATTTCACATAATTTCCATCAAATGTGTGGACATGCAGGACGTGGAGGAATGCTAGGGGAGGGAGGTGCCGGACAACGGCCGTTTCGCGATTACTCACTTTTACGTTGTCCGGCACCTCCCTCCCCTAGCATTCCTCCACGTCCTGCATGTCCACACATTTGATGGAAATTATGTGAAATAAAGACTCACAGTTTTTCAGCTACATTGGGGAGTGCTGCATATTTCTTCTTTTTTTGCTTCACATTGAAACACACCTGAGGTCTGCATGTTATGTGTATACTTCAAAGGTCTGCATGTAATCTGTACACACCCGAGGTCTGCATGTTATGTGTATACTTCAAAGGTCTGCATGTAATCTGTACACATCCGAGGTCTGCATGTAATCTGTACACACCCGAGGTCTGCATGTTATGTGTATATATCTGAGGTCTGCATGTAATCTGTACACACCCGAGGTCTGCATGTTATGTGTATACTTCAAAGGTCTGCATGTAATCTGTACACATCCGAGGTCTGCATGTTATGTGTATACTTCAAAGGTCTGCATGTAATCTGTACACATCCGAGGTCTGCATGTAATCTGTACACACCCGAGGTCTGCATGTTATGTGTATATATCTGAGGTCTGCATGTAATCTGTACACACCCGAGGTCGGCATGTTATGTGTATACTTCAAAGGTCTGCATGTAATCTGTACACATCCGAGGTCTGCATGTAATCTGTACACACCCGAGGTCTGCATGTTATGTGTATATATCTGAGGTCTGCATGTAATCTGTACACACCCGAGGTCTGCATGTTATGTGTATACTTCAAAGGTCTGCATGTAATCTGTACACACCCGAGGTCTGCATGTTATGTGTATACATCCGAGGTCTGCATACAATCTGTACACACCCAGGGTCTGCATGTAACCCGTACACACCCGAGGTCTGCATGTAATCTGTACACACCCGAGGTCTGCATGTTATGTGTATATATCTGAGGTCTGCATGTAATCTGCACACACCTGAGGTCTGCATGTTATGTGCATACATCCGAGGTCTGCATACAATCTGTACACACCCAGGGTCTGCATGTAACCTGTACACACCCGATGTCTGCATGTTATGTGTATACATCCGAGGTCTGCATGTAATCTGCACACAACCGGGGTCTGCATGTAACCTGTACTCACCCGAGGTCTGCATGTTATGTGTATACATCCGAAGTCTGCATACAATCTGTACACACCCAGGGTCTGCATGTAACCTGTACACACCCGAGGTCTGCATGTTATGTGTATACATCCGAGTTCTGCATGTAATCTGTACACACCCGAGGTCTGCATGTTATGTGTATATATCCGAGGTCTGTATGTAATCTACACACACCTGAGGTCTGCATTTTATGTGTATACATCCGAGGTCTGCATGTAAGCTGTACACACCCGAGGTCTGCATGTTATGTGTATATATCTGAGGTCTGCATGTAATCTGTACACACCCGAGGTCTGCATGTGTATATATCTGAGGTCTGCATGTAATCTGTACAGACCCAAGGTCTGCATGTAATCTGCACACACCTGAGGTCTGCATGTTATGTGTATACATCCGAGGTCTGCATACAATCTGTACACACCCAGGGTCTGCATGTAACCGGTACACACCCGAGGTCTGCATGTTATGTGTATACATCCGAGGTCTGCATGTAATCTGCACACACCCGGGGTCTGCATGTAACCTGTACACACCCGAGGTCTGTATTTTATGTGTATACATCCGAGGTCTGGATGTAATCTCCACACACCTGAGGTCTGCATGTTATGTGTATACATCCGAGGTCTGCATGTAATCTGCACACACCTGGGGTCTGCATTTTATGTGTATACATCCGAGGTCTGCATGTAATCTGCACACACCCGGGGTCTGCATTTTATGTGTATACATCCGAGGTCTGCATGTAATCTGCACACACCCAGGAACTGCATGTAATCTGTATACACCCGAGGTCTGCATGTAATCGGCACACACCCGGGGTCTGCCTACAATCTGTACACGCCCAGGGTCTGCATGTTGTATGTACTGTATAATATCCTAGGTCTGCATGTAATTTGTACACACCCGACATCTGCATGTAATCTGCTCACACCCGGGGTTTGCATACAATCTGTACACACCCCGAGGCTGCATATAATGTGTATACATCCTGGGTCTGAATGTAATCTGTACACACCCGGGGTCTGCATGTATTCTGTGTACACCCGGGGTCCACATGTAATCTCTATACACTTTTGGTTATGCATGTAATCTTTAACTAGCTGTTACCACTTCCATTTAGTGTGTACCAAATCTTTACCTTAGTGTACAGTATGTCAAGTCTGGATCATATTCACCTAAATCCTCATCAAGCCTTCATTGTCTTTGTATAGACCAAGCCTATCCTTCCCACAGCCCGCGCCTGCCCTTCTCATAGCCTGTGCCTACCCATCCTGTAGCCAGAGTCTGCCCTTCCCATAGCCTGCACCTACCCTACCCATAGATTGGCCTACCCTTTCCATAGCCTGCACCTACTCTTCCTATATATTGGCCTACCCTGTGCCAGCTCTTCACAGTCTTTATTCTGCACTTACTCAGAATAAAGTCTACTAGTCTACATATAGTCTGCACTTACCCGAGACAGTCTGCACTGAGGCTATACTCAGTCTTTATCTAATCAGGTAATATTCTCACCTAGTCTCTATAACTTGCAGTAATGAGTAGGCACCATGCGGCAAGTTACGAGTGCAATACCACGGTCTGTTCATGATGTTGTTTGGACCTGTTAAAGCACCATAGTGTGTGAAACAGCCGTCTCTTGCACCTGCATTCTCCTGCATCCATTTTTTAATGATTCTGCAATAAAAGACGTTTTTACGTGACAGCGGGTGCCGCCTTTCCTCTCTTTGAAGTTTCACGAAAATCTTGTATTTGGTGAAGCACCAGAAGTTCTCTAATAATCGCGAGAGGTGTGTGCCGTTATTGTTTCAACCTGTGTGTGTTATGAATAGTGGCGTTTTTTTCTCCTTTTTGCACAAGGTCTATTCATGAACCCTCTGCCTATTATAGACCTCGTCTCCACCTGGCTGCACTTCTGACTAACACCAATGATGCCAGCAGCGATGTTACAATCAGAGGCGAGTGATGGCGGGCATTACTGTGCAGGATCACCTCTGGACAGTAATGTATGGGATTATCAGTATCTCCTGCAATGCCCCCTGTTGTTATTGGTGTTTACAGGATGTGTTCACATTCAGTGCCACGTATTTCTCTATATAAGGAGATACAGAGACGTCCGCGCTGTGCACATGAAGGAGGAAGCAGAACAGGATGTGACTATAGATCGTGTGCTGCGCAATATAGATCCTCACCATCATAGTGAAACACACGGCTGCTCACCTGAAAGCCCCGTATGCCCAGCTAGTGCCAATCGCCAATGGTATAAATGGTGCCCCCTGAGGCCATACTCTGCAGCTTACACCAGAGGATGGGCCCGCTCTTGTGTACATACATTACATTACTGATCCTGAGTTACATCCTGTATTATACTCCAGAGCTGCACTCACTATTCTGCTGGTGCAGTCACTGTGTACATACATTACATTACTTATCCTGTACTGATCATGAGTTACATCCTGTATTATACTCCAGAGCTGCACTCACTATTCTGCTGGTGCAGTCACATTACTGATCTTGCACTGATCCTGAGCAGGGCCGGTTTTAGTCAAAGTGGGGCCCTAGG
This sequence comes from Dendrobates tinctorius, assembly GCF_039654945.1. Lineage (NCBI taxonomy): Eukaryota > Metazoa > Chordata > Amphibia > Anura > Dendrobatidae > Dendrobates > Dendrobates tinctorius. Next base: position 30,954,205 of record NW_027361682.1, on the reverse strand, counting down.
CAAAGTTTAAAATGGGGCCCAAATGCTGACATATTGCACATCACACAGAACCATTTCGATTGTAGTTACATGCGCTGAGTTCAGGCCACTAACTGAGTGTGATCGACAATATTTATGTCGTTCAACACTTGTTTCCCGGCGTCTTTCCACCGTCTGAGAAAGAATGATGGGGACAGAACAATCACTAATAGATCAATCTGTCCCGATACAGTATCATGTTATCAGCAGCACTTCTACAGTTTACACCCCATAGTCCTCCATATAATATAATGTGCCCCATAGTCCTCCATATATTAAAATACACTCAGTCCTCCATATAAAATAATACACTCCTCATAGTCCTCCATATATTAAAATACACTGCTCAGTCCTCCATAGTATAATACACTCCTCATAGTGCTCCATATAGTATAATACAACGCCAGTCATCCATGTAGTACAATTCACTTTCCATAGTATAATGCACCCCATAGTTCTTGATAGTATAACGTATTCCCCATAGTCCTTGATACAGTATAATGCAGCCCACATATAGTATAATGCAGCCACCTCATAGAGCATAATGCAACCACCCCATAGAGTATAATGCAGCCCTGCCATACAATATAATTTAACCCCCCCATAGAATATAATGCAGCCCCCCTCTTGTAGTATAATGCAGCCACCCCCTAGAGCATAATACAGCCACCAGACAGAATACAATGTAACCTCCACAAAGAATATAATGCAGCCTCTCCATAGACTATATGGCAGCCCCCTCAGAGTATAATGCAGCCCCCCCATAGAATATAATCTAGCCCCCCATAGAATACAATGTAGCCTCCTCATATTCTATAATGTAGCCCCCTCGTAGAGTATGATGCAATAACCCCCACAGGATATAATAAATATAATACAGCCCCTCATTGAATATAATGTAGCCCCGAATAGAATACAGCCCACCTCCCCATAGAATATAATGTAGCTCCCCATATTATACTGTATAACACAGCCTCCCCCATAGAATATAATGTACTCCCCATGGTATATAACACAGCCACATAGTATATAGCACAGCCACATAGTATATAACACAGCGCACATGGTATATAGCACAGCACCACATGGTATATAGCACAGACCCACATGGTATACAGGACTGCACCATGGTATATAGCACAGCCCCACATGGTATACAGAACAGCCTCCCCCTCCCCCAGCACAGCACCATGGTATACAGCACAACAAAGAAAGAAAAAGTCCAGTTCCAAGAAGTAAAATTCGAAAAATGTATTTGGTATTATTAAAAATTAAATACATGGCTGCTTGTGATCTAAAATCTGTATATCCAAAGGAATTACTGCATGGGGATAATCCAGAGAGGCTTTGTACACGTTTCAAGCAGGATCTGCTCTTAGACTCAGCACAACCCCACATGGTATACGGCACAGCTCCACACGGTATACAGCACAGCCCCCCTCTCCCCCAGCACAGCCCCACATGGTATACAGCACAGCCCCCCTCCCCCAGCACCATGGTATACAGCACAACCCCACATGGTATACAGCACAGCCCCCCTCTCCCCCAGCACAGCCCCACATGGTATACAGCACAGCCCCCCCAGCACCACGGTATATAGCACAGCCCCACATGGTATACAGCACAGCCCTCCAGCACAGCCTCATGGTATACAGCACAGCCCCCCAGCACAGCACCATGGTATACAGCACAGCCCCCCCAGCACAGCACCATAGTATACAGTACACCGCCCAGCACAGCACCATAGAATACAGCACAGCCCTCCCAGCACAGCACCATAGTATACAGCACAGCCCCCCCAGCACAGCACCATAGTATACAGCACAGCCCCCCCAGCACAGCACCATGGTATACAGCACAGCACACCCCAGCACCATGGTATACAGCACAGCACCAAGGTATAGAGCCCCCTCCCCCCAGCACAGCACCATGGTATACAGCCCCCCTCCAGCACACCATGGTATACAGCCCCCCTCCCCACAGCACCATGGTATAAAGCCCCCCTAGCACAGCACCATGGTATACAGCCCCCCTCCCCCCCAGCAGAGCACTGCACCGCACCGCGGAATACAGCCCCCCCAGCCCAGCACCATGGCATGCAACACCATGGTATACAGCCCCCCCTGTTATGAATGGGTCACTAAGGAGGATAGCAGGACCAGGCTAAGCCACAGAAAACCAGAGAGGTTGGTATCTAAGCAGATTGCAGACCAATGATCCTATCCACACAACTAGCATTAGCCGTGGAGCGTACCTATGATGCCCTAGACGCCTCGGCACAGTCGGAGAACTAACTCAGCCTAAAGCAAGAAAGGTGAAATCTAAACTGCCCCGGAGCAGACCCCAAAGGAATAGACAGCCCCCAAACATATAGTCGGTGAGGCAAGATGAAAATACATATGCAGGCAGAAAAATAGACTGAGCAAATGATGGGGCCCAAACTGACTAGACAGGACAGGAAAGGAAACACACTGTCTGCAATCACGCAAAAACCCTGAAAAATCCAACACGTCTGATGCACAAAAAACACTGAAGTCACACGACTTTGCCCCCACTATATCAGCACTCTGGTATACACTGAAAGGAAAGCAAAAATAGACCAATATAACAGGGGACAAAAAAAAGCTAACACAAGCAGTAACATATGGGCGGTGATCCAGCACAGCCCCAGCAGGAGCAAGCTGACCCGCACTAAGCAGAGATAGACAAAACCAGATCAAATGCAAAAAGATTAGCAAATGAACCACTTAGCTGAACCATGCAGGAACAGAGCAGGAGACATCAGACCTCAGAAGGCACAGGAAGAAAATCACCAGCAGGGATTGAAGGAAGTCAGCTGTCTTAAATACACCAGTCAGAAACCCCAGAACTCCAATTGTCATCATCATTATAAGGTGGTAAGCCTCTATCAATCTAACCAGCTCCACTACCTCCAGCAACTACCAGAGGGAGCCTAGAAAGAGAACTCGCAACACCTCTGTCAATCTGACCAGCTCCACTACCTTCAGTAACCACCAGAGGGAGTCCAGAAAGAGAATTCACAACACCCCCCAGCACAGCACAGCATCATGGTATATAGCTCCCCTCAGCACAGCACCATGGTATACAGCTCCCCTCCAGCACAGCACAGCGGTATACAGCCCCCTCCAGCACAGCACCAAGGTACAGTACTCACTGTTGCATTAGAAAAAAAAAAAAAACACTCCTCACCTTCTCCTCGTGCTGCTCCCGGCTCCTGCTCTGCCTGGTACACAGTGAGCGCGCGATGATGTGACGTCATCGCGCACCCGCTGTGTCAGAGGCAGAGCGGGGAATGATGGGAGAGGGAGCGTCGACTACGCTCTCTCCTCCATCATTGCTGTGAACTCTACCAGCGTCTATGACGCCGGTACAGTTCAATGCGGCGGCGGGGGGAGTCGGCGCTGAGGGCAGGTGGGGCCCCCCTGCCTCACAGGGACCCCATAGCGGATGCATGATGTGCCACTAGCTGGGGGCCCCTGGGAGAGCAGGGGCCCTACGCAGCTGCCTGATCTGCCTGCTCCTAACGCCAGCCCTGATCCTGAGTTACATCCTGTATTATACCCCAAAGCTGCACTCACTATTTGCGTTCAATATATTCTATTGATGTAATTTCTCTTGCGGAGACTCATGTCTCCATAAGATAAACTGACATGCTGGAGAGACGCACCACATGTCCTTCTCCGTGTGCGACTGTGGTTGCATAATGGACATGGGATTTCTTGAAATCCCCTCCACTATGCTGTAACAGCAGACTGCTGCGGGTTTGACGCTGCATAAATACGCAGCGTCAAACCTGCAGCAACTCCAATCGTGGGCACATACCCTTATACTCCAGAGCTGCACTCACTATTCTGCGGATTTTTCACGGACAGGACAAGTATCCATTATAGTCTAAGGGGCTGTTCACATGCATTTTTTTTTGTGTGAAAAGAAGCAGATGTCTGAATGAGGACTTAAACTACACTCACAAATCTGCGGGTTTCAGAGCAGAAACCTCCTTGCATTCTCTCCTTGTTCCGTGATCTGCATTCTTGGAAGTATCCATTTATACATTGTCACCTACCTGCCCCCTGCATGACAGGAGCTCAGGTTGTTAACATTTTTATTAGGGGATTGCTTTTTATGTCAAAATTACCACCAAAGCAAAACTATCAACAGGGAGACTCCCACCCAACTTTTCCAGATTGCTGAAACTGCTCCGGATTCCAAACGGTTTTAAATCCCATATCTTTATAGTTTTATTTTTGGGACAATCCAAGGAAAAAAATATTTTTGGTCACAATCAGACAATTCATTTAAACGCTGGCTCGCCCCCTAAATTGATACATATATAATCTGATTTGTCTGGAAACCTCTTGCCAAGTCTCATCGCCCTTCGGTGCTGTCAGTTCTGTGGAACTCAAGCTCAAAGCTGGATTCATCCTGTCAGCAGATAATGGGAGTGCAGCTTGGCAGCAGTCAGATCGTGCATAACCTCTTTTTTTCAATTTTTTTTTTATTAATATAATATTTTATTTATTATTATTATTGTTGTTCTTTTCTACCTGGTGCTGCATGGCAGTCACATGACCGGGCGTATTGTTTCCGGCCCCCTGTGATAACCACTGGCTTCCTGCTTGGTTTGCAGCACTTTACTGTACATTAGGAGGCGGCAGCATTTTGTATTCACAAGGCGTCTATATACCGTTCCTTATATGGACATTTAAGAGAGGCCACATGTTCTCCACTTAACACATGTGAGAGGCAAGAGCTGCTGGACACAATGACCGCCAGACATCTGCAATCCATGCCGGGCGGTCTTTATACTAAAGGTATATTTACTTATAGATTGTAAGCTTGCGAGCAGGGGCCCTTATTCCTCTTGGTATCTTTTTTGATCTATGTGTTTATTGGTATGCTGTAATGTCTTTTATTGTCTGTAGAAGTCCCCTCTATAATGTAAAGTGCTACAGAATATGTTGGCGCTATAGAAATAAAATTATTATTACTACATCAGTTGCTTATGGCCATGTGGTGAAAAAAGCATCAAAACTTCCAAGTCGTTTCACCTCAAACTGCAGCACTTTTCAGTTTCACGTAAACTAAGATTAAAAAAAAAAAAAAAAAAAAAAAAAAAAACAATTCCAGAATCAAAGAGACCCTGGTCCACTGGCCTCAACGGTGGTCCGAACCAGAGCCCAGAGATCCTCTGCAGCATCCATGGAGCCCTTTCTGATTAGTAGGCCCAGCAAAGTCACAACATGGTGGTGGACTACAAAGCAGAGGGGCACGTGGCTTGTGAGAGGTTGACAGGTCCTTGGTCTGGCAGCCATGGGCTACTGATGTGTCAGCTAGACCAGGTCCTGCGAATCTTCATCCATAGTATGTAGACAACTAGTTCATGATATGAATTTTTTTTTGTAATCACAGCAAAACTGTAGGAAAATCGAAAATCTCACCATTTTTTCTCTCCCCCTCACCAATCACAAGTTTATAGTGGATCCTATCGACTAGCATTAAATGTGTATAGGGGACCCCCAGACAGGCAATCGTCTTTGACAAATGTAGGGTCCTATTTACCAAAATGTATTTATCTCCCTTGATACATTGTTGGGGGAGGATTGGGAGTATGGACTGCTCAGGCAATGCTCCATGGGAGAAAAATATGCAAAAAAGCTTTCTCTCACAGAACAAAAGAAACTCTCACAAGTACCACCTATGAGTGGTAGCTGGCAGGATGGTGAGCAGGATTTGCTATGGTATGTTCACAAAGTGCTTTTTTGCAGCATGAAAAACACAAAGAGCTTAAAGGAGAAACGCTGCGCACATTACGTGCTTTTTTCAGCATCATTTTATCCATTCAATGGAAAAAGAAGTGCTGAAAGAATGGACATACTGTAGTTTAAAAAAAAAAAAAATGAGGTGCACTGCAGTCATTCCTAACTTGAGCATCCACATTAGGTGTCGCCTGGGGTGGGGGACAATTACCCTAATTTAATATTATGCAGGAATGTAGAGGAACGTAAAAGGCCACCCCTTCTTCGTATGGTGATAATCTGCAGAGTGAGTTTCCCTTCAGCCGTCTCCAGACGACTCCTTGCACATTTCCCAGGGCTCTGGACGGACAACGTCTCTGTAAACTTTATGCAACAAAGATAAAGTTAATTCATCTCAAGGAATTCCATTGATATCAGGGCGCTGCCAGGTACCATAGACCTCCAGTGATAGTGGCTCCACTCCCTGTACTGGGCCAGGAATGTGAGCGCCAAATACAATGCTTCGACTTATTGAAAATGCCCCCCTCATTCTCACTTCTACCCAGGGTGCCCCCATATGTGAGCCAGTCTAACATCACCAATAACGGTATTTAGGCAGCATTGCTAAGAAGAAGGACCTCATAACAGTGCAAGCCACAGTGCCCCCATACCAGTAGTGACATTGCTGAAGGGGCAGTGTCCCTTTAACAGTGTCTTCCCATTACAGGGCCTGAGTAAACACATAACAGTGCTAGGGAGAGAGACTTCATAGCAGTGCCAGGTAAAGAGCCTTCATAGCAGTGCCAGGGAGAGAGACTTCATTAGAGTGCCAGGGAGAAAGCCTTCATAACAGTGCTAGGTAGAGACACTTTATAGCAGTGCCAGGGAGAGAGCCTTCATAACAGTGTCAGAGAGAGTGCATTCATTACAGTGCCAGGGAGAGAGAGCCTTCAAAACAGTGCCAGGAAGAGAGTCTTCATTACAGTGACAGGGAGAGAGCCTGCATAACAATGCTAGGGAGAGAGCCTTCCTTACAGTGCCAGGGAGAGAGCCTTCATAACAATGCTAGGGAGAGACACTTCATAGCAGTGCCAAGGAGAGAGCCTTCAAAACAGTGTCAGAGAGAGTGCATTCATTACAGTGCCAGGGAGAGAGCCTTCAAAACAGTGCAAGGAAGAGAGTCTTCATTAGAGTGCCAGGGAGAGAGCCTTCAAAACAGTGTCAGAGAGAGAGCCTTCATTACAGTGCCAGGGAGAGAGCCTTCATTACAGTGCAAGGGAGAGAGTCTTCATTACAGTGCAAGGGAGAGAGCCTTCATTACAGTGGCAGGGAGAGAGCCTTCATTACAGTGGCAGGGAGAGAGCCTTCATTACAGTGCAAGGGAGAGAGCCTTCATTACAGTGCAAGGGAGAGAGCCTTCATTACAGTGCAAGGGAGAGAGCCTTCATTACAGTGCAAGGGAGAGAGCCTTCATTACAGTGGCAGGGAGAGAGCCTTCATTACAGTGGCAGGGAGAGAGCCTTCATTACAGTGGCAGGGAGAGAGCCTTCAAAACAGTGTCATAGCGAGAGCCTTCAATACAGTGTCATAGCGAGAGCCTTCATTACAGTGCCAGGGAGAGAGCCTTCAATACAGTGCCAGGGAGAGCCTTCATTACAGTGTCATAGCGAGAGCCTTCATAACAGTGCCAGGGAGAGAGCCTTCATAACAGTGCCAGGGAGAGAGCATTCATTACAGTGCCAGGGAGAGAGCATTCACTACAGTGCCAGGGAGAGAGTCTTCACAGCGGTGCCAGGGAGAGAGCCTTCATTACAGTGCCAGGGAGAGAGTCTTTATTACAGTGCCAGGAAGAGAGTCTTTATTACAGTGACAGGAAGAGAGTCTTTATTACAGTGCCAGGGAGAGAGTCTTTATTACAGTGCCAGGGAGAGAGTCTTTATTACAGTGCCAGGAAGAGAGTCTTTATTACAGTGCCAGGAAGAGAGTCTTTATTACAGTGACAGGAAGAGAGTCTTTATTACAGTGACAGGAAGAGAGTCTTCATTACAGTGCCAGGGAGAGAGCCTTTAAAACAGTGTCAGAGAGAGAGCCTTCATTACAGTGCCAGGGAGAGCCTTTATTACAGCGCCAGGGAGAGAGCCTTCATAACAGTGCCAGGGAGAGAGCCTTCATTACAGTGCAAGGGAGAGAGCCTTCATTACAGTGCTAGGGAGAGAGACTTCATAGCAGTGCCAGGGAGACAGCCTTCAAAACAGTGTCAGGGAGAGAGCCTTCATTACAGTGCCAGGGAGAGAGCCTTCAAAACAGTGCCAGGAAAACAGTCTTCATTTCAGTGCCAGGGAGAGAGCCTTCAAAACAGTTCCAGGAAGAGCGTCTTAATTAGTGCCAGGGAGAGAGCCTACATTACAGTGTTAGGGAGAGAACCTTCAAAACAGTGCCAGGGAGAGAGCCTTTGTGGCGCCCCTGAGGCTCAGTCGCCACAGAGGTACTGCACCTTCTCCTAAGGTGTAGTGCCCCACCATCCAGGTAAGGTGGTAACTCCTTTCCACACTCCAACACTCGCACCCCACACAACAGGGTAGTTCTGCACAACCACATTGCGGCTCAGTGCTTAGAGAGTAGCAGAGCACCTTTGGTGGTTCCCTGCTTGGAACACTGGATGTGCTGGGAGGTGGGTGGAGTTTAGATACATAAAAGAGTGGGAAAGTGTAGGATGACAGGTTCAGTCTGGCAAAAGGTCAGGCGGGTAAGAAGTAACTCAGACAGGAATGAGGATCCCTGGAAGAAGAGATGGAGGAAGGAGTGCTGCAGCTGCCTCAGTGATCTGAGCCAGCTGACACGGGAAAGGAAAAGAAGGAGAAAGACATAGAACTGAAACCTAAGCTTCCATAAGAGAGAAAGACAAGTACTGAACGAAGGAGTAGGAGAACAGAGAGGACGTGGGTTGGAAGAGGAACCCTGCCTATAGGTTCTCAGTGCAAGGCCGGGGCCCGATCCCCAAGGTTGTAACGACACTTATCGTTCTGTAGTAGACACCGGTGGAGTAGTTGGCTGTAAATGCATTTCTCCCATCTAAGACTTGGGGCACAATAGCAATCGGATAGAGAGCCGGGAGTCAGGAGAAGGGAGTCCCCGAAACAGGCTACAGCTGTCTGCTGTTCAAGTAGAGTTCTTGGGAACATCTGTAAAGAGGAACTCCAGTGTACCACGGTTCTGGAGATCTTCACACTTTAGGGCGCAACAGAGGAGTCGTTCAGGAAAGGTACATGTTGGCGGAGTGTTGGAGAGGAGCTTTCCATCTTGCCTGGAGGTTGGCTGAGTCTCTGACCCGGAGGACACGGCCCGGAGGCAGGCACCATTGTGTACCGCAGACTGTGAGCAAAGCTTTGGAACTACAAGCCCCGGTGTCCTCCATTCATTCTTGCGCCAACCCGATTAGCACTGCTACATCTGGGTACCATCCTTTACACTGCCTGCGCCTCTCCTCAACCATTACAACTACACGGCCCTGGGGCTACAGCTTCACCTGTGGGGAGCTACACCATCTATGCTGCAACACATCACCAGCCCCAGAGGATCCGCCTGCGGCGTTGGCCTAACATCTCACTTGCCGAACACCACAGGTGGCGTCACGAACTATTCCATTCCACTTAAGCTACACTACCTCCCCCCATTACTTGGGTGCCTAGGGCCACGGGCCGGGTCACCGCTTCTGTGACACATCCCACTGACTCCGGCCCAGTACCGAGTGCCCCACGGCCCTGGGAGGGCGACCCAACTTGGCATCACGAACAGGATGACGAGACCCGATGCCATCGGGTTCTGTGTGCCTGAGATTTGTTGGACTTTGAACTTTTGAAAATGTGTAGAAGACCCAAATTAATAGACTGTGACATGAATATTAAAAATGGCCGCTGAAGCGAAGAAGGGCGTGAAGAGATGAGGTCCTAGGAAAAGACCGCGAAGAGTCTTGGGCCTCCCCTGCCTGAATTACTATGTGACAGCGACATGGCCCACCCCCCGAGGGGTTCGTATGCTGGCTTGGTATGGAGGCACTGGAAGACACCGCCCCCGGAAGGAATCATAGAATCGTAGAGTTGGAAGGGACCTCCTGGGCCATCTGGTCCAACCCCCTGCTCAAAGCAGGATTCGCTAAATCATCCCAGTCAGATGTCTGTCCAGCCTCTGTTTGAAGACTTACATTGAAGGAGAACTCACCACTTCTTGTGGCAGCCTGTTCCACTCATTGATCACTCTAACTGTCAAAAAGTTTTTTCTAATATCCAATCTGTGTCTCCTCCCATTCAGTTTCATCCCATTGCTTCTAGTCTTTCCTTGTGCAAATGAGAATAAAGTTGATCCTTCTACAATGCGACAGCCCTTTAGATATTTGTAGACAGCTAGGAGGGTCAGAAGAAGCCAGTGGCGGGAAAGGGGCCAAGCAAGGAAGAATTCTAGAACGCCATTTTGGAGAGAGAGGGAAGGAGGCCTGTAGAGCGCGTGGAGGTTAAGTTCGACCTCCCCGGCGCCATGGCTGAAGGCTTCGACCCCATCTCAGAGATGAACCGCCAGCAGCTGTAGGACGAAATTGCCCAGCTGACGCGCCGCCTGCAACTGAGGCAGGAAGCATTATGGACATTGAATCTGCAGCGCGCCCAGGAGGGGCCTACACCTGCGGTACCCGCGACACCGGTACCAGCCGCTGCTACGCCGGACCTTTTCCTGGCAGACCCTGTGGAGCCTGCGACCGCTGCCATGTCACCGGCAGCGTGCCCTCTTCCCTCTCTGCCGCTACAGTCAGAGGAGTTATACATAGCCCAGGGAGCTGAAGCAGAGGAAGAGAAGCCCCTGCCCGGACCTGACGCGGCTGTGCAGGTCCCACCAGCGACCCCCGCTGAGCCGGAGCTGCCATTGGCTCCACCACCATCCCCGGTGTCTCACCGGGCGGCACCCCTTTGCCACCATGCCTGCAGCGGAGCAGAGGCCGCAGCACCAGGAGGCACCAGGTATATACCCCGGCCCTCCTAATGGGTTGACCTCCGAATTCATGTTGTCTGAGGCGGGTTTGCGACAACTCGAAATGGGGCAGTTGGAAGAGTCCGCTGGGGGCGCTAGTCAGTCAGAGATGGGGAGGTGGAAGAGGTCCCTACTGAGAAGGGTACGGCTGGAACAGGTGCGCACGATTCAACATCTTCGGGGAATAGATGAGTCTCAGTCGCTTTGGGATAGTGACCTCGGGATCCCTTGGCGGCCCAACCCTCGTATAGTTGCTTATCAGCGCCGACAAGCTGCGGAATCCCTCGGTGCTAGGCCTCGTACCAGAGCAGCGGAATCACCTATTGAGGAGGAGCAGTTGATGGGCATTGAGATGCATCATGGGTTCCCTTTACCACAGCTCTGTGCCCTATAGCAAGAAACCAGAATCAAGATGAAGATACCACATCTGGTAGCAGTTCCCAATTAGCTTCCAGAGCCCCAGGAGGGGACCAGCATTAGTGATTTACAGTAACTCTCGTGACCCAGGAGGGTTAGTTTAGCACCGCTGTGCCTTTTTGTTTTTCTACCATGGTTTTGTTTTTTTTCCAGAGTTGCCCTGTTTGGATTGGCAGCGTTCTTCAAAGTGAACTAGCAATCATGAACTTGGAGTGATCCAAAAACTCTTACTTGTAAATAGTTGCACCTCTTTAGGTGCCCTCTCTTGGTTTTACATAAGGACACTTTGCGAAGATGATGTCAAGATTTTACATAAGGACACTTTGCGAAGATGATGTCTGCCTCAAAGGACACTGCAAGAGATCCCGACTGGGAGCGGTGTCCAGTATTTACAAGAATAACTGTTGAAAGTTTTAATGTGAAATGTTTTTGATAATGATGTGTCTTATGAGAGTATTAGTAACTAGGAAATGGCTTTTATATAGAATAGGAATGAGAGATTGGAATAAAGAAATGTAAATGTAAACGGTGAACCAGGTATCACAGGTGTCACTAAGAAAGTAGAAAATGTGTACTAGAGAAGGAAAGATGACTAGTACTGAAGTGATAGTGAGTCACAGATGATAGCACTTATAATTACGTAAAGTATGAAAAATTGCACTTTTGACTTGAAATTTAGATAGTTAAGAATTGTTTGCAACGTTCAAGAAACAATGCCTCCTATATTAGGAAGTTTAATATAAGAAATGTTTATGCAGCGTTACAAAAATTTGTATGTTCCTGTACTGTCAGCTTTGTTTGTTTTGCAGCCCGCGGACGTGCTGTGTTTAATAGGGGGGTATGTGGTGCCCCGGAGGCTCAGTCGCCACAGAGGTAATGCACCTTCTCCTAAGGTGTAGTACCCCACCACCTAGGTAAGTTGGGAGCTCCTTTCCACACTCCAACACTCGCACCCCACACAACAGGGTAGTTCTGCACAACCACATTGAGGTGTCTCTTTCCTCCTAGACATTAGGAGTGCCTTGGTGGTTCCCTGCATGGAACACTGGATGTGCTGGGAGGTGGGTGGAGTTTAGATACATAAAAGAGTGGGAAAGTGTAGGATGACAGGTTCAGTCTGGCAGGTCAGGCGGGTAAGAAGTCACTCAGACAGGAGTGAGGATCCCTGGAAGAAAGGATGGAGGAAGGAGTGCTGCAGCTGCCTCAGTGATCTGAGCCAGCTGGCACGGGAAAGGAAAAGGAGAAAGACATGGAAGCTTAGGTTTCAGTTCTACAAGAGAGAAAGACAAGTACGGAACGAAGGAGTAGGAGAACAGAGAGGACGTGGGTTGGAAGAGGAACCCTGCCTATAGGTTCTCAGCACAAGGCCGGGGCCAGGTCCCCAAGGTTGTATGGACACTTATGGTTCTGCAGCAGACACTGGTGGAGTAGTTGGCTGTAAATGCATTACTCCCATCTAAGACTTGGGGCACAACAGCAATCGGATAGAGAGCCGGGACTCAGGAGAAGGGAGTCCCTGAAGCAGGCTACAGCTGTCTGCCGTTCAAGAAGAGTTCTTGGGAACATCTGTAAAGAGGAACTCCAGTGTACCACGGTTCTGGAGATCTTCTCACTTTAGGGCGCAATAGAGGAGTCGTTCAGGAAAGGTACATGTTGGCGGAGTGTTGGAGAGGAGCTTTCCATCTTGCCTGGAGGTTGGCTGAGTCTCTGACCCGGAGGACACGGCCCGGAGGCAGGCACCATTGTGTACCGCAGACTGTGAGTAAAGCTTTGGAACTACAAGCCCCGGTGTCCTCCATTCATTCTTGCGTCAACCCGTTTAGCACTGCTACATCTGGGTACCATCCTTTACACTGCCTGCGCCTCTCCTCAACCATTACAACTACACGGCCCTGGGGCTACAGCTTCACCTGTGGAGAGCTACACCATCTATGCTACAACACATCACCAGCCCCAGAGGATCCGCCTGCAGCGTCAGCCTAACATCTCACTTGCCGAACACCACAGGTGGCGTCACGAACTATTCCATTCCACTTAAACTACACTACCTCCTCCCCCATTACTTGGGCGCCCAGGGCCACGGGCCGGGTCACTGCTGCTGTGACACATCACACTGACACCGGCCCAGTACAGAGTGCCCCACGGCCCTGGGAGGGCGACCCACCTTCAAAACAGTGTCAGAGAGATCCTGCATTACAGTGCCAGGGAGAAAGCCTTCATAACAGTGCTAGGGAGAGAGACTTCATAGCAGTGCCAGGTATAGAGCCTTCATAACAGTGCCAGGGAGAGAGCCTTCATTACAGTGCAATGGAGAGAGACTTCATAGCAATGCCAGGGAGAGAGCCTTCAAAACAGTGCCAGGGAGAAAGCATTCATTACAGTGCTAGGGAGAGAGCCTTCAAAACAGTGCCAGGGATAGAGCCTTCATTACAGTGCCAGGGAGAGAGCCTTCATTACAGTGCCAGGGAGAGAGCCTTCATTACAGTGCCAGGGAGAGAGCCTTCATTACAGCGCCAGGGAGAGAGCCTTCATTACAGTGCCAGGGAGAGAGCATTCAAAACAGTGTCATAGCGAGAGCCTTCATTACAGTGCCAGGGAGAGAGCCTTCAATACAGTGCCAGGGAGAGAGCCTTCATTACAGTGCAAGCGAGAGAGCCTTCATTACAGTGCAAGCGAGAGAGCCTTCATTACAGTGCTAGGGAGAGAGCCTTCATAACAGTGCTAGGGAGAGAGCCTTCATAACAGTGGCAGGGAAAGAACCTTCATAACAGTGCCAGGGAGAGAGCCTTCATAGTGGTGCCAAGGAGAGAGCCTTCATTACAGTGCCAGGGAAAGAACCTTCATAACAGTGCCAGGGAGAGAGACTTAACAGTGCCAGGGAGTGAATCTTCATAACAGTGCCAGGGAGTGAATCTTCATAACAGTGCCAGGGAGTGAATCTTCATAACAGTGCCAAGGAGAGAGCCTTCATAACAGTGCCAGGGAAAGAACCTTCATAACAGTGCCAGGGAGAGAGCCTTCACAACAGTGCCAGGGAGAGAGCCTTCATAGCCTCCTAGCTAACAGTGCTACTAAAGATGGTGCCATAACAATGCCAACCAGCAGTACTACATTACGTCCATGCCCTCATTAAAGTTCAACCAAGAGTGCCACCATAACAGTGCTACAATATTCCCAATACCATGTTTACAGCCTCAGTGCCTTCAGAACAGTGCTAACGAGAGAACCCCCATACTAGAGACAACCACAGTAAACATATAAAAGTGCCAAGCAGGGTGCAGTCAGAAAACCGCACAAGCTTCAGTTCAGCTACTCTTCCGGGAACCAATTTGGATTTTGATTTCATGGAACTTCCTCTTCTAGTGTCACAGAGGTAATTTTTCAGGGGTTCACAAACTTTTAGCCATATCATATAAAAGTTAGGCATTTGTAAAAAAACAAACAGCAAAAAACAAACAAGAAGAGATGGGTACATTTCAGGATCTACGCCAGTTCATTGTCTCGTACTGTTAACACTAGCCATGAGAGGAACCTGGCCCCTTTCACTACTGACAGAATTACTTCTGTCTTTGGCTAAATGCCCTAAAATAAAAAAACAAAAAAAGCAAAAAAGGGAAATCAACATTCAGGAGGGACATTGAAACCATTTGAATAATGCAGGGGCCACCGTCCAAGGCCTGCGGAAGTCACCGTGACAGCTCTGGATACAGAGTACATGTTCCCTTGGTACACAGCAGCTGCTCATGTAACACTGCGAATATAAAACAGGACACAGGCGGACCCCACTAAAAATCTATGCTATTGTCCTTTGTTATCAGCCGCTTAGCACCTGAATGTAGTGGTCTGATTAACAGAGAATTCATAAAAATCTCATATATATCATTGGTTAGCACTGTAGCTTTGCTGCTCTGGTGGTCCTGGGTTCAAGTCCGACCAAGGACAACATCTGCAAGGAGTTTGTATGTTCTCCCCGTGTTTGCGTGGGTTTCCTCCCACACTCCAAAGACATAATGATAGGGAATCTATATAGTAAGCCCCAATGGGGACTGTGATGATGATGTCTGTAAAGAGAGTAAAATAAATATATAACATTTATTGCATGTGCTTCCCCCTTTGAGACATTGTCTCTTTAAATGCTCCTACGCCTTTATATAAAAGGGTTAGAGGAGGTATAGCAAGTAGAGTATGGGGAGAGGTGCAGTACAGCTCCTAGCAGGGATGTTCTCCAACACTATGCAGTAATGTCAGAGGAATGTCAGGCAGCCAGCGGCTCCGAGCTGGGCTCTCAGTGAGCGGGGAGGGGTAAGGGAGAGTTCACACAGAAACATTTCTAAAGTTTCGCCTTATAAGGACAGAGCCTGGAAGGAGGAAGTCAAGGATTGGTCCACGAGGCGCGTCCGCGCTGCATAGTATTCCCATTTAAAAACAAAGGCCGTGTAACGAATAGAGCAAGTCCGGAGCGCTATACCCATCCGGACCGCACTGGGTTAATGTCTGCTTCATGGCCAAGGCGAATAACCCGATATGGCCCTGTGCCATCTACATGGAGTGTTCCATGGTAGTAATGCGTTAAAGTGGTAACCCTTAGTTACCCTATTAGGGCATATGAGGTCCATGTGGAGCGCAGAGAGACGCGCCTGTGCTGCACATGGACCCTCCAGTTTGAGAATACAGGATCCATTGAAGGTGGGATGGATCTGGTGTGCACGAGGGTGACCCAACTCGCCACTGCAACTGCTTATTTCTCTTTTGCTATTGAAAACACATGTACGCTTAACCTAGTCAAGCGTGCATACACTTAGAATGAATCTGTCGATTTCAACGTGTTTGATCTAGTGTGTATGGGGGGGCTCTGATTCTCCCCTGACAGATAGATCCAACATGTCCGACTTCTCTTTTATCGTCTATGACATAATCCGTGGCCAGAGATGTCTGGCAATGGCTGGAGTGCTCCTAGGCATGGGACTATGGGAGCCAGGTCATCCACTGACAGCAAGCACAGATCCTGTCAATGTAGAGGCATTGATATGTAAAGTAAATGTAAAAGTTGCAGAGTTTTTTCATTTTTATGCCGGCAGTGAAGCTCATGAGCCCCAATTACATCACGCCATTGATAATGTTTGGGCCCTTGAAGCAGTTATGGATCACAAGCATCGCTGTTCTCGGTGCCAAGTAGAGGGCTGTATCTAATGGGGGTTGTAGTTGCATAAGGGCACCAAGTGATCCCTCTCCAGAGCCAAGTTGCCCACCAGGGCACATGCCCCTCTGGACTTTATGGAAATGATTAACGTGTTTGCAGGCAGGTTACACAAATGGTTTTTTATGGAATAACACTGGAGCAGTTTCTCAGGGCAAAGATCACATAAAAGGTTCATCAGGTTTCGCTTGCAATACAAACAGGAAGCCAAAGCAAGAACCATGTAAGGTGAAATCTGTCGGCGGCCTCCTTCACAATATTAGCAGAAAACTTCCTGTAAGTGGTGAGTAAAACCTGGTGTAATAGAAACAGGTTATGGGGCAGCACGGTGGCTCAGTGGTTACCACTGCAGCCTTGCAGAGCTGGGGTCCTGGGTTCAAATCCCACCAAGGACAACATCTGCAAGGAGTTTGCAAAGTTGAGCACCAAGACTAGTAGGACACGTCAGTCGAACTGCCTCTGCTGATTTGTAGCCCCCATGATGTCTCATGCTGACGGTAGGAAGAGGCTTGCAGTACTCTAATCCGGTAGCCTTGGACTACCGACGTGACCAGAGTCCTGGGATTCTTTTTGCTTTTTACATTCCAAATACAAGGCCATTAAGGGCCCATTTCCAGACATTTTATTTTTTTTGCAGCGTGTGAATGACAATTTCTAAAACCCGACATAATGTTATTGGGATTCATCTAGATTACCATCAACCACGAACTGGATCCCAAACCTGAATGGACAGGACATGGGATGTTCCCTACTTACAATCATGTCTATGTGGCTTCGTTAAAAGTCTTTCCCTCTTAAAAAAAAAAAAAACATTAAATATCTATATTTGATTTCACTTCTGTCTAGTTTACCATTCAGTATCCATGGAAAGCTGGGTGATAGCCAATATTAACGAACGCTCTTGTACAACACTAAGGGGCTGTCTGTGAACTAACCAGACGCCTAATGCTGGAAGTGGAGGATATATCTTTAAGAAATTAGCCAGATTTTTCCATCCATGATTTCAGGGAACCAAAATGGTGACCGCACACAACATGGCTTTAACGCTAATGGCTACGGCGAGCAAGTGAATTTTTGACTGTTCTCACCCTTGCAGCCCCTCCGCTTCGATATTAAGAGTGTTGAGCAAAAAGATTGGCAAAAAAATTGGTCCAGTGGCCACAGCGGTAGCCCATGGCGACCGGATCAGAGCCTTGCGACCCTCCTACTACCTACAAACTTCCCTGATAACGAGGATGTCGACAGGTAGTCTGAGGTTTGACGAGGCCCGACAATTGTTTTTTTGCTCCACTCGACTCCACCATTGGTAGAGGTTAGGGTCAGGGCATGCTGGGAAGTGTAGTTTTACAGCAGCTGGACTGCTGCAGGATGCTGACCTCTAAAATAGGCAATCGCATGAAAAAGCAATCCCATACACGGGACATATATATGTAATCAAGGGGCATTACCGGCAGCTTGTGGGCCCCCAATACATAAGGGCATGGATATTTCTGCACTTGCTGGATGTGACTGATGGGTACAGAGGGTGAGGCAGTTCTCTGTGTTGGGATTAGTCAGCAGATTTATAGGCAGCTGGCACAGATGGCTGCCAACGGCTTCTGCGACTTTGCCCTCTAGGATGTCAAAGCCACAAGCTGCAGCGGCGAGGACAGCTCCCAGTGATGTCACCGGCTCCTTCTGGCTCCTTATAAGGAAACATACCTGAAAGACAGTGTAGAAACTTTAAAGTAAGGGACGGCGTGCCAGAGCAAGAGCGCATTCCTCCGCTCCGCCACTGAGTGCACATCAGGGCTGGGCCGCAGTCACGACCCATCAGATGGGATAAACCCGCCACAGGTAAATGAACCGCCTCTATTCAGAGCCAAATCAACCCTGAAGAACACAAATTACAAGAAGAAATTAACATCATGATTTCACAGAGACATGAAATATAGATCTGGCATTCAGGAATCTGGGAAAGCTGGATAATAATATTACAGTAAGAGCTGTAATAATGGACTGTCATGTCACCAGGGCTGAACCATCCACAGGGATCATACTTTATTCTGTTAGATCCAAATAAAATATTTTTGTATAGTTGACATGAAATGTAGATTTTTTTCTCCATTCAGGAATCTGGGAAAGCTCGGTAACAGGGCCAGTAATGATTGCGTCTGTTATGCTAGGCTTGACCAAGAGAATCACAAGTTACAATGTCAGATCTAAATAAAATGGATTCACTCACTATAGATAATATTAAATTCAGTTTTACCATTCAGGAATCTGGGAAAGCTGGGTAACAGGGGCAGTAATGATCACCTCGATCATACTACAAGGCCTGAATTGACCATGAGAATCACAAGTTACAATGTCACATCTAAATAAAATGGATTCACTCACTATAGACAATATGAAATTCAGTTTTACCATTCAGTAATCTGGGAAAGCTGTGGTGTAACAAGAGCAGTAATGATTGATCGCCTATGTCATGTAACATGGCTGATCCAACCAAATGGATTATACTTTATACTGATAGATCCAAAGAAAGTCTTTTTCTATAGTTGAAATGTAGACTTTTTTTTTCATTTCATGAATCTGGGAAAGCTGAGTAACAAGAACAGTAATGATTGCCACTGTTGTGGTAAAAGGCTGAAACCAACAGAGAGGATCACAAGATACAATATCAGATCTAAATAAAATGGTTTTTCACATTACAGTTGAGATGAAATTCAGTTTTTCCATTCAGGAATCTGGGAAAGCTGGGTAGCAAGGGCAGTAATAATTGCCTATGTCATGCCACAGTGTCCACATTAATCGAGTGGATCACACATTTTACTGCTAAATCCAAGTAAGATGGTTTTACATATCTAAAAATGAAAAGTATATGTAAATTTGATAGTCAGGAACCTGGGTGATAACCTATGTGAGAGATGTATAAAACTTATGGTCACTGGATTGACCCGTGGACGTGCAGCAGCTGAACGCATATCCTACATGCTTTTTCTTTCCTGGAGCGGGTGAGTTGATAATATATAATCATATATCTCTTACCATCGGATAAGACCCTATTTGCGCTTCCCTTGTTCCTACAGTATAAATCATGTGAGAGATGTAGTGACAGCCTCTGTCATGTCACCAGGGCTGAACTATCCACACGGATCATACTTTATACTGCTAGATCCAAACAAAATATTTTTATGTAATTTTGCCATTAAGGAATCCAGGAAAGCTGTGTAATAAGGGTAGTAAGGATTGCCTCCATCACAGCATAAGTCCTGAATCAACTATAAGGATTACACATTACAATGTCAGATCTAAATAAAATAGTTTCACACTACAGTCAACACGAAATTCATTTTTTTCCCCATACAGGAATCTGGGAAAGTTAGGTAACAAGAGCAGTAATGATGGCCTCTATCATACCACAAGAATTGAATCAACTCAGAGGATAACACGCTTATAATAATGAAATGTATACGTAGATTTGCAATTTGGGAACCTGGGAAAGCTGGGTACATTCTTATAAGAGATGTAATGATTACCATGACTAAAATCAAGCAAGCAGATCACATGTTTCAATGTCAAATCTGAGTATCTGGAAAAGCTGGGTGACAACCCAAATAAGAGATTTAATGATGAAGATAAATTAACCCACAATACCCGATCCACGTAGAATGGTTTTCTATAGTCGTCATGAAATGTAGATTCTCTACTCGGTACTCTAGGAAAGTTAGGTTTTCACTCAGGTAAGAGCTATAATGATCACCTCTATGCCACCAAGGCTGAATCCACCTAAAGAAAAGTAGAATGGTTTCATATCAAATTCTGGTTTTCCATTCAGGAATCGGGAAAAGCTGAGTGATAACCCCTATAATAGCTGTAATGATCAGATCAGTCATGCCACATATCAGCCATGCAGATGACACATTTTTAGTGCCAGATAAAAAGCAAAATGGTTTTACATAGCTAACAAAATGTATATGTAGATGTGATATTCAGGAATCTAGTAAAGCTGGGTGAGAGTAATTATCGCTTTTACCATGCCACAAGAACAGAATCAACCCACAATGTCAAATTCAAGTAGATTCATATAGTCAGCATGAAATGAAGATTTTTTTTTCCATTCAGGAATCTGGAAAAGTTGGGTTATTACTCATGAAGGCGCTGTAATGATCGCTCCTACCAAACAACAAGGCTTATATCAAAACTGCAGACCGCACATTTTAGTGCCATACCCATGTGAAATGGTTTTATATAGCTGACAATAAAATGTATATGTAGACTTGCTGTTCTGGAATCTGGGAAAGTTCGGTGAGAGCTTATATAAGAGCTGTAATCATGGCCACCGTCATGCCACAAGGCCTAAGTGAACCAAGAGGGTCACACATTCTGTTTCATATTTTCGACGTGAAGTATAATTTTTTACATTCAGGAAACTGGGAAAGTTGAATTATTAATCATGTAGGAGCTATAATAATGGCTTCTTCCATGTCACAGGGGTAAAAATCACACAAAAAATAATGTATAACAATGCAAGGTCTAAGTAAAATGGTTTCACATACTACAGTAAATATGAAATTCAGATGTTCCATTCAGGAATATGGGAATGCTGGGTAACAACCCATAGAAGTGTAATGGTTGTTTCTGTCATGTCATAAAGTCTAAATAAACGATGATAATCACAGATTTCAGTGCCACATAAAAGAGCGCTGGTTTCATATGGTGACATCATGTTTTCAGCTCAGGAATCTGGGAAAGCTGGATACAACTTCCTATAAGAGCTGTTAGGTTTGCCTATGTTATGTCTCACGGGCTGAATTAATCAGCAGATAACACAATGTCAAATCTAAGCAGTAAGCATTGATATGTATATGTAGATTTACCATTCAGGAATCTCGGAAAGTTGGGTGACAACCCATGTAAGAGCGGCAGAGACCACTATTATGTGGCAAGGCCTGAATTAGCAGCTGCTCAGGGGTTATACTCTCAGCTTTCATAAGAATATAAGAATCTGTATGACATGCTGATGTAGCTTTGCCATTCAGGGACCTGGAAAAGTTCATGATCTGTGCAGAAATTAACCTAGTGATCTGACAGAAAAATTAAATGCAGATTTGCTATTCTGGGAAAGCTGGGTGATGTATAGTAATCAAAAGGTTTATGTGCTGCTGCCCACTCACTCCCACACAGATGATTAAAAGAGGGCAATATATAGCTCGACCAGAAGGGGGCGTACGCTATGTAAAGGGTCAGAGAAAGAAAAGTCTGTTGTCCCTCAATTTGCTTGCTGTTGTTACCTGTTATCAGCCATTCAGGAGAGGATGACTGTAGTGTTATTCTATGGGAGGACTGGCAAGAAGTGCATGAAAGTATCTGCCCCCCCATGATTCCACTTTAGGTCACAGACCCAGTTATATAAAGGCGCTGCTGAATTTAGGTTCAGCCTCATTCAGACTTCAGTGACGTTTTTTGTACGTAAAAGAAAAAATGGATGTCTGAATGAAGCCTTAGCGACCCTTTAAACCTGTCAACAAGAAGCAGTTGACGAATCCTCCCGCTACTAATGTACCTATACCCGACATTGCTATTTCTGTGTGTGGTTCCACTATTACTCCCCAGCAACATGCCCGCTGTCTTGGGGTCATACTTGATTCCGAGCTTTCCTTTGCCCCCCACATTCGATCACTGGCTCGCTCTTGTCATCTGCACCTCAAAAACATTTCTAGAATTCGACCTTTTCTTACTTTTGACTCTGCAAAAACTCTTACTGTTTCTCTTATTCATTCTCGTCTCGACTATTGTAACTCTCTTCTAATCGGTCTCCCTCTTACTAAACTCTCCACTCTCCAATCTGTCTTGAATGCTGCAGCCAGGATCATATTCCTCACCAATCGTTACACCGATGCCTCTACCTTGGGCCAGTCATTACACTGGCTACCCATCCACTCCAGAATTCAGTATAAACTTATTACCCTCACCCACAAAGCCCTCCATGGCTCAGCACCACCCTACATCTCCTCCCTTGTTTCAGTATACCACCCTACCCGCGCCCTCCGTTCTGCTGATGACCTGAGGTTAGTATCCTCAATAGTCAGAACCTCCCACTCCCGTCTCCAAGACTTTACACGTGCCGCGCCAATTCTTTGGAATGCACTTCCCAGGTCAATACGATTAGTCCCCAATCCCCACAATTTTAAGCGTGTCCTGAAAACGCATTTATTCAGACTGGCCTATCGCCTCAACACGTTAACCTAACCTATCCCTGTGTGGCAGAGCCAAAAGTTTTACCATAACCAGGTTCCCAGCATCATGTTCCCACATGCTTTATGCATCCATTAGCCCTCTGTGTCTGTACTGTTACACACTTAACATTATGGCTGGTCCATACAATCAGGGCAACTGTTACCACCCACCTTTCGTGTCTCCCTCTTTCCTCATAGACTGTAAGCTTGCGAGCAGGGCCCTCACTCCTCTTGTTATTTGTTATAATCTACTGTATGTGATTATTGTTATGCTGTAATGTCTATTGTCTGTACAAATCCCCTCTGAAATGTAAAGTGCTGCGGAATATGTCGGCGCTATAAAAATAAAATTTATTATTATTATAATAATCCATTATGGGCACACTCCGGTTTGCACCATTAATATGGTTGGATTGGGTTGAGCGGCATGCACAATGATGGGGGCACTTCTTGAGACACTATCTGACTGGTATCACTTGGGGTGATACACATAGGGGCACTGTCAGTCTGGCGTTGTTAATTAGGGCACTATTCGTGGAGACACACTTATTATAAATATAGATCTGCGCAGTATAACAGGCAGGTCGGACACGAGACGCACCGTTTGTAGCAGAGGAACGAATGTAGCTGAGCTCTGTTTGCCATATAGTTCTGTGCAGAATAACAGGCAGGTCGGACACGAGTTGCTCGGATGTAGCGAAGCTAAGCTTGCCATATAGTTCTGTGCAGAATAACAGGCAGGTCGGACACGAGATGCACCGTTTGTAGCCGATCAACAGATGTAGCGGAGCTGAGTTTGCCATATAGTTCTGAGCAGAATAACAGGCAGGTTGGACACGAGATGCACGGATGTAGCGAAGCGGAGTTTGCAATATAGTTCTGAGCAGAATAACATGCAGAAAAAAAAAAAATACAGCACTAGTAGATCCACTCTTAAATAAGTGTGTAGTAGCGACTGGATAAGGATTAAAATATAACTTTTATTACTCAACATAAAATACCAAAGTGCAAGGTGCTCAAAACAAAACACACAAAATGAAGCTGGTGTGCTATAACACACTCCTACCCAACCGAAGTTGGTCAGGTACCTGCTTATCTATAGACACCTATTGATTGGTTGGCATAATACGGATAACCCCCAACACCAATTATTGCATCTTGCCCGCCAAATTTATCCAGGGGGATGCCTGCCAGGGTCTGCATCCAGATACCTACTTCACCACCCTGATCTCCTCACTAGCCAACAACCCCAAGAAACTTTTTGACACTTTTCACTCCCTCCTCAGGCCAAAAGCACAAGCCCCTATCACAGACATTTGTACTGATGACCTGGCCTCCCACTTTACAGAAAAAATAGATAATATCCGTCAGGAAATCTGCTCCCAACCACCAAGTGCTGTGACTCCCATCCCTTCCTGCATCTCCCCTGGCTCACTTTCCACATTTGATCCCATCACAGAAGAAGTCTCCAGACTTCCTCTCTTCTTCTCGTCCGACTACATGCACTACCGACCCCATTCCCTCACATCTCCTCCAGTCTCTCTCTCCAGTCATCACAACCCACCTAGCTACAATCTTTAATCTCTCACTCTCCTCGGGCATTTTCCCATCCTCCTTCAAACACGCCATGGTTACTCCATTACTAAAGAAACCCGCTCTCGACCCATCCTGCACAAACAACTACAGACCAGTTTCCAATCTCCCCTTCATCTCTAAACTTTTGGAGGGCCTAGTTTACTCCCGCCTTACCCGTTACCTCTCCACTCACTCCCTTCTAGACCCTTCACAGTCGGGCTTCCGCCCCCTACATTTGACTGAAACTGCACTCATCAAAGTGACCAATGACCTTCTGACAGCAAAACGTAATGGTGACCACTCTCTGCTCATTCTTCTTGACCTATCTGCAGCTTTCGATACTGTTGACCACCATTTCCTACTCTCTAGGCTCCAGTCACTAGGCATTAAGGACACTGCTCTCCTGGTTCTCTTCCTATCTCTCTGACCGCTCCTTCAGTGTTTTGTTCTCTGGCTCCACTTCATCTCCTCTTCCTCTTGGGGTACCTCAGGGCTCAGTCCTTGGCCCCCTTCTCTCTGTACACAGCCCCAATTGGACAGACCATCAGCAGATTTGGCTTTCAGTACCATCTTTATGCTGATGACACACAACTATACACGTCATTCACCAACCTTACCCCCTCTGTACTACAGAACGCCAGTGACTGTCTGTCCACAGTCTCCAATATCATGTCCACTCTCTATCTGAAACTCAACCTCTCCAAAACTGAACTTCTTCTGCTCCCGCCATCTACTAACTTCCCTAAATCGGACATTTCCCTCTCCGTGGGTGGTACCACAATAACACCCCAGCAGCAGGCGCGCTGTCTAGGCGTTATGTTTGACACCAATCTCTCCTTCACATCCCATATACAATCTCTTGCCCGCTCTTGCCGCTTACACCTTAAGAACATCTCTAGAATCCGCCCTTTTCTCACCATGGAAACAAAAACCCTCACTGTAGCATTGATTCACTCCCACTTGGATTACTGCAACCCTTTATTAATTGGCCTCCCCGTCACTCGACTATCCCCTCTTCAGTCCATACTTAATGCAGCAGCCAGGGTTGTCCATCTGGCTAATCGGTACTCGGACGTGTCCTCTCTTCGTCAGTCATTACACTGGCTGACCATTCATTATAGGATCCAATTCAAAGTACTTGTTCTCACCCACAAAGCTCTCCACGGTGCAGCACCCCCCTACATCTCCTCCTTCATTTCTTTCTATCAGCCTAGCCGATCGCTGCGCTCTGCAAACGACTTCCGACTAACCTCTGCACTGATCCGTACCTCCCACTCCCGACTCCAAGACTTCTCCCGTGCTGCTCCTATCCTCTGGAATGCTCTACCCCAAGAAATTAGGACTAACCTCAATTTGCATAGTTTTAGGCGCTCCCTCAAAACACATTTGTTCAGAGTGGCTTATCACATTCACTAATCAAAATCATTCTATGTGTAAGTGTGCGTGTGTAGCCCATTCACTATATCCATCCATCCTTCACTCCCTCAAGATGGCTGGACCTTCATTGTAAATATACAATTGTAAATACACACCTGTACTTTGTATCTCCCTCACCTCATTGTAGATTGTAGGCTCTCACGAGCAGGGTCGTCTTATTTTGCTTTATTTATTGTATTGTTAACGTTGTTACTTATGACTTGTGTTTTGAAACTGTTAAACTGTAAAGCGCTGCGGAATATGTTGGCGCTATATAAAGATTATTATTATTATTATTATTATTAGATACACCATTAAATGGTGTTAGAATACTTATTGCAGATGCCCACCAAAAATGGATTTATCTACACAGGCCTATTGGTCCCGGTGCTGCAAAGTAAATAGCATTACAGTAGCACCATAGTACTCCATTTCACATTGCTACATAAATCAGAAATGTAATGACATTCTGGTTTGCCAGACTTTTGCCTAATTCGCTGGTATTGCATATGACGCCTAAATATTTTCTAAATGCATTATTCGACAGCAATACATGGGTCTAAACATTCATCTAGCATAACCTAAATAATATGCACATGGTGTACTATCTCCAAAAAGCACAAACAGCTTCAACCCTAAAATGACTGCAGTCATATGCTGCAAGTTCTTAGGGATTCAATACACAATAAAATGCGAGTCGCGGTTTGGACATGAAACGGCCACCTAGAACGCTTGGCTACTGTGGCCCCATTTGACTCACCTGATGAGTAAACGAAACGCGTCGGAAGAAGGGGTATTATATTCACCACTATGGGGATGAAGGCACATTTGACCAGAACCTGCAATTTGGTGAGACCGTTCTTTTTATTTGCCAGAGTGACCTGAGTCCAGAGAGTTCTGCCCTATGTCATGCTATAGAACCTTTCATTAGAAAGATGTGGTTATAAGAAGGGAATGCATGACTATGTTATGTTTTGTTTAGGACGATAGAACCGCGACTCGCATTTTATTGTGTATTGAATCCCTAAGAACTTGCAGCACATGACTGCAGTCATTTTAGGGTTGAAGCTGTTTGTGCTTTTTAGAGATTGTACACCATGTGCATATTATTTAGGTTATGCTAGACCCATGTATTGCTGTCGAATAATGCATTTAGAAAATATTTAGGCGTCATATGCAATACCAGCGAATTGGGCAAAAGTCTGGCAAACCAGAATGTCATTATATTTCTGATTTATGTGGCAATGTGCAATGGAGTACTATGGTACTACTGTAATACTATTTAGTTTGCAGCACCGCGACCAATAGGCCTGTGTAGATAAATCCATTTTTGGTGGGCATCTGCAATAAAGCATTCTAACACCATTTAATGGTGTCTCTGGATGCAGACCCTGGCAGGCATCCCCCTGGATAAATTTGGCGGGCAAGATGCAATAATTGGTGTTGGGGGTTATCAGTATTGTGCCAGCCAATCAATAGGTGTCTATAGATAAGCAAGTACCTGACCAACTTCGGTTGGGTAGGAGTGTGTTATAGCACACCAGCTTCATTTTTTGTGTTGTTTGCTTTGAGCACCTTGCACTTTGGTATTTTATGTTGAGTAATAAAAGTTATATTTTAATCCTTATCCAGTCGCTACTACACAGAATAACAGGCAGGTCAGACACGAGATGCACCATTTGTAGCAGATGAACGGGTTAAATGGAGCCGAGCTTGCCATATAGTTCTGATGAGAGTAACAGGCAGGTTGGACACAAGATGCACCGTTTGAAGCAGATGAACAGCTGTAGCGAAGCTGAGTTTGCCATATAGTTCTGAGCAGAATAACAGGCAGGTTGGAGACGAGATGCACGGATGTAGCGAAGCTGAGTTTGCCATATAGTTCTGAGCAGAATAACATGCAGGTCACACGAGATTCCCCATTTGTAGCAGATGAATGGATTTCGCAAAGCCAAGTTTGCCATATAGTTCTGAGCAGAATAACAGGCAGGTTGGACACAAGATGCACCGTTTGTAGCAGATGTAGCGAAGCTGAGTTTGCCTATAGTTCTGAGCAGAATAACAGGCAGGTTGGGCATGAATGCATGGATGTAGCGAAGCTGAGTTTGCCATATAGTTCTGAGCAGAATAACATGCAGGTCAGACATGAGATGCACCATTTGTAGCAGATGAACGGATTTCGCGAAGCCGAGTTTGCCATATAGTTCTGAGCAGAATAACAGGCAGGTTGGGCACGAGATGCACGGATGTAGCGAAGCTGAGTTTGCCATATAGTTCTGAGCAGAATAACATGCAGGTCGGACACGAGATGCACTGTTTGTAGCAGATGAATGGATGCAGCACAGCTGAGTTTGCCATATAGTTCTGAGCAGAATAACAGGCAGGTCGGACACAAGATGCACCGTTTGTAGCAGATGAACGGATATAGCGGTGCTGAGCTTGCGATATAACGCTTCAGAGCTGCGCCCTTTGTCATACCAATGATAACACAGTCCTAGCTAAAACCAGACAACTCGAGTTGTGCCAAATTACATAATCAGCTCTGCTGCACCTGTATTTTCTATACCAATACCATAATATGTGAAAGAAGAAAAACACATATTGGGCAATAAGCGCTGCTCTCTGAGACGACGCCCAAGCCTTGGGCAACAGGATACTATTTTGTGAATGTGCCAGTCTGGTAATCCGCACATCCTCTTTATCCCAGCCTCCCAGGGCAATCAGCAGACCTCAACCAAGCTGGAGAGGGCCCTAAATAATTGATGGTGACTTGTGGACACAGAAGGCAGGAAGTGATGAACTAGGCTTTCTTAATGGGCTGCATCAGCACCCCCACCATCATCCTCACCACCTCCTCCGCCCTTTTCACTCTCATATGTGGAAGTAGCAACAGGAAGCGTGAGCCCCTGAGCAGCTCCAGCAAGCGGTGCAGCAAACAGCACATTCCTGGCATAGCAGAGAGAAAGCTACAGGGCCTGTAGGAAGGCCGCATCCTGGTACTGTGCTGAGAGACACTGTGCATTCACTCACTGCGGTGCATTCAGCTTATATAATAATCTTTATTTTTATAGCGCCAACATATTCCGCAGCGCTTTACAGTTTACACACATTATCATCACTGTCCCCGATGGGGCTCACAATCTAAATTCCCTATCAGTATGTCTTTGGAGTGTGGGAGGAAACCGGAGAACCCGGAGGAAACCCACGCAAACACAGGGAGAACATACAAACTCCTTGCAGATGTTGTCCTTGGTGGGATTTGAACCCAGCAAGCTGCAGTGCTAACCTCTGAGCCACCGAGGTACCGCCACCTACGCTATATATTTATTTCCCGTATTTAGGGTTCAGAAAATATTTATTTTACTTATATACCACAGCGCTTTGCAGACAATATCTGCACTGTCTCCCATTGGGGCTCACAGTATGTCTTTGGAGTGTGGGAGGAAAACGGAGAACCCAGAGGAAACCGCAAACACGGGGAGAACATACAAACTCCGCACAGATGTTGTGCTTGGTGGGATTTGAACCCAGGACCTCAGTGCTGCAAGGCTGCAGCGCTAACCACTGAGCCATTATAAAGTGCTCACTACTGAGCCACCGTAGAGTGCTAACCACTGAGCCACTGTGCTGTTCAAATAAAGTGAGTATATGAAATATTATAGCACAAATAATAGAGCACCACATAATGCCGCCATACAGTAAACTCACAATAATACTCCAATAATATCACTGTACACCAAGTAGAGTTTACGGAGGACTCTGAACTTTTTCTTTTTTTGCAAAGGTGGTGTCACAGTCACAAGATGGCCACCAGACAATCAGAAGACACTATTGAATTCCATGCCACCCTTAAATAATCGCACAAATGTTTTTGCAGCCACGGAGCCCTAGCCTAAAGGACTTGTCTTGTTAGCCCAGCTCTAGATATCGGCAGCCATATTCCATCCTGGGTGGCAGTGCCTGTGATGGAGCACTACTTCTACCCCTGAAGAATGGAGGGAGTAAATATGGCGACCCTCTGCTGTCCTACTTGTGTTGTCACATTACTACATGTATTGATACATCCTCCTTTCATGTCGCTTCCTTAGTAGCTTTCCCATCTCCTGAATGGCATATCAACAAACCTAGCTTTCCCAGATACAGAGTTCTTTGGTATACTGGGGATTTAAAAAGAAAAAGTTCTTTAAGGGCCAATATGTGTTCAGTGGAGCTGCGCCATGGCTCCAGATTGTTCCTGGATTACTTAGGATATTTTTGCAGGCCACACCCATCTCAGGAGACTCAGGCGAATTCCATCTCCTGCACCGTCATCTCCGATATAGGTCACTTTGTGCTGGGTGTCTTCTGTACTGGTATCACTTGGCGAACACAGCGACAGCCATTAGCATATTCCTATAAGAAGTATGCGGTCACACGATCCTGGCATCCAAACGGAATCGTAGGAAGCCAGAAATTAGGCTGATGAGTCTCTAAGACGCAGTATGGGAGGGTCGAGCTGGGGAGGAAAGCTCGCTTACCTAATGAACGAGCGTAGAGACCACGGTAAAAGCCTATAAAGCGCGCCCTCCTGGGAACGCCAACTCGGACCAGCTGCCAAAGTCTGTGCTAATGGGTTAAATGGGATTGAGAAGCTGTGGATAAAGCTCAGAGGAGCAATGCACAGGAAAAAACATCTGTCCTCCTGTTAGGAAGAAGCAAGAGGCATGTAGAAGGCATGAAGTTTAACCCGAGCTGGATACGGTGTCCAAAGAACCCCGATTACATGTTAGCCATGCAGTGCTAAGATAAAACCACCATGCAGTACAAATAGACTGATATACTGTGCAAAAATACCAATGCATACAGCATAGCACATAAATAATACCACCATATAGTGAAAAAATACCAATGCATACAGCATAGCACAAAATAATACCACCATATAGTGGAAAGATCGCCATACAGTGAAAAAATACCAATGCATACAGCATAGCACAAAAATAATACCACCATTTAGTGCAAAGATCACCATACAGTGAAAAAATACCAATGCATACCGCATAGTGCATAAGTAATACC
Source organism: Dendrobates tinctorius (assembly GCF_039654945.1). Classification (NCBI taxonomy): domain Eukaryota; kingdom Metazoa; phylum Chordata; class Amphibia; order Anura; family Dendrobatidae; genus Dendrobates; species Dendrobates tinctorius. The sequence goes on along the minus strand of NW_027361682.1, from coordinate 30,923,531 downwards.
AAAACACAGTGAAAAACAAAAAACACAAAAGTATAGGGCACGTATTATACCAATATACAGTACAGAAATACCACCTTACGGTGCAAAATTACCACCATACAGTGTAAAACAAAAAGTATAGGACAATAATTATACCAATATACAGTAAAAAAATAAAAAAAAAACAGTGCAAAAAAAACTAATACATACAGCACAGTGCATAAAACATCCATACAGTACAGAAATATTACCACTATATAGTGCAAAATTACCACTAGTGCAAAAAGCATAGGTAAAAAATTATACCAATATAAGGGTGAAATTATCCCTATATGGTGTGAAAATACCAAGACATCCAGCACAGTGCACAAAAAATACCACTATACAGTGCAAAACAAAAAAACTAAAGTATAGGGCAAGAATCATACCAATATACAGTACAAAAATATGACCATATGGTACAAAAATACCAACACATACCACATAAATAATACCACTATACAATACAAAAATACGTCAACTGAGTTCAAAAGAACAGGGCAAAAATTATACCAATATACAGTACAAAAATTACCACTGTAGAATACATAGCAAAAACGCTACCACACAGTACAATAACAATACTGCAATTTAATGCAAAAAAGAACCAAAGTTCAGTGAAAAATACAACCACACAGAGGGAAAATAAAACCATACAAATAAAAAATAATACCACTACTATACAGTGAAAATGAATGGAACAATAATACCACCATATAGTGCAAAAAACAAGTACTGCAGAGTAAGAAAATAAAACCATCCAGAGCAAAAACAAAATTATCTTACAATTCAAAACTACAACTGTAAAATGGAAAAAAATAAAACAATGTACAGTGAAAAAATACCACCCATACAGTGCTAAAATAATACAGACATACAGTGAATAGATACTACCACTATACAGATACTACCACTATACAAAAATAATAACGCAAATTGTATCAATGTTGTCATAAATAACAAAAGTGCCACTTCTGCCCAGTGAAAAAAATTATACCGCTTAACTAATAACCCTGTAAAGGCCCCAATACTTGTCATCTGTACCCGCTGATTTCAGGAGGACCAGCCAACCATTTATAGGAAGTTCACAAGAGCGATACTGATGACCTAAGCAGAGGTGACTGACAGCGATTCTCTCCCATTTTAGGCCTGTTTCACACAAACGTTTTTTACATCAGCTGCAATCCACGAAAATGGCGGGACACGGATCCGCAACCGCTTTCAAAGCAACGTGTGGTAGCGGACCGTAACTTTGACGGATCCGAGGAATGCAGAAATTTAAAGGAACCGTGCAGAGAGAGGAGAGAGAGAGGAGGGAGAGATTTTCACCGGCCGCCAGAACGGGAATTAGGGTTAAATTTCCGGCAAAGGCAATTCTTCCGGGCATGCGCAGTGAGAAATGCGGATCCGGCCAGCCTAAAAAACATTTCATTGTCCGTCCTGTCATGTCAGCGGACGCCAAAATTTTGGCGGATCCGTAAAACAACGGATCCAACGGATGACCATCCGTCAAGATCCGCCGATAATGCAAGTCAATGGGAAAAAAAAACGGATCCGCCAAGAAAAATGGCGGATCCGGTTTTTTTTTGCAAAACGGCGGATTTTGACTGATGGAGACAAATGGATGTGAAAGAGGCCTAACTCACTGAAAAAATGGGCACGTGTGTACAGGAGGATTCGGGAGAAAGAGCCCTTGGCTAAATGACCATTTGGCTATTTACCTTGTACAGACTCTTTAAAGGGGTACGGTTGAGATTGGGAATATCTGTCTGTATGTGCTGGCCACAAGTGCTACAGAGGATGCAGAACAAGAAAATCGTGCTGCCAAGTTACAGAGAAAGTAAGGTTCTACGTGCTAAATAATAGGATCCTGCTCATAGCTATGGAGGGTGCAGTGATAAGTAACACCCAGGCCCTGGCTGCCAAACCCACACACAATGAACGTGCCTACGTTTATTCACGTTGAGGACAATATAGTTGTAAAACCAGCACATGGTGTTGGGGTGTTTTTATGTGGGCACTGATCTATAGCTGGTAAGGATTTTTTTTTTCATTGAAAAAGGAACTAGTCAGGCGCCAAATGCATTGGTGTAATAAAAGCCTTCATCAAGGATTCATTTCTGCAAGCGTGCACCAGGTACAACTAAAGTGAATAGCAGGGATGGTGAGACAGTGTCAGCTGAAAGATTGGAAGACCCTGAAAAACATGCCACTTTGATCCTTACCCAACTAGTGGGAGCCCAGTTAAAGAGTAATCATTGGTGCTCATAAAGTTCTATGTAGAACTGTAACTGTCTTTTCAGAACTTGCATTGGAATGTCTGTTGCCTCTAGCTCCTCCCCTCCACAGAATTCTAAAAGCACCAACTGTCATCTCCTATCTCAGTAATGGGAAAATCTGTCTCCACTGACTACAGATTTTACACATGAATTGAGAATGAATGCTCAGTCCAGAAGGAGATTTCTCTGATAAAAGATATTATGTTGTCTATTTTCACGTGTACTATTGGTTTAGAAAATAAAAATTAATACAACGATTACGCGTTAAGTGGAGCCAAGGATGCAATACTATAAAATCCTTCTACCACAAAAGAGAAAGTGGAGCTACAAATGGGTGGTGAGGAGGCCTCTCAACGTTTTCCCATCAATCGATGAAAGGAGGATCAGGCATGTTGAATTTCAGTACCCGATTGTTGCAAAAGATATTACTCCACTGTCCCCATTAAAAAGACACGCACACTCAGGATCATGGTGTACATATGTGATGATTGGAAGACCCAAATATATTTTGGCAGGGTAATAATAAATAATCTTTATTTTTATATAGCGCTAACATATTCCGCAGCGCTTTACAGTTTGCACACATTATCATCACTGTCCCCAATGAGGCTCACAATCTAAATTCCCTATCAGTATGTCTTTAGAGTGTGGGAGGAAACCGGAGTACCCGGAGGAAACCCACGCAAACACGGGAACATACAAACTCCTTGCAGATGTTGTCCTTGGTGGGATTCGAACCACTGAGCCACCGTGCTGCTATATTTCCTTTCCACAACATCCTGTGGGAAGTAATGGGCACGTCAGTGGGTACCTTGGTAGCGCCCTCAGAATAAAGTCTGTGACTGCAGTCTGACATCAGGTACAAAGTAGCAGAGCCAGCGCCAATCATCTTGTCATACTAGTTCTTGTACTTTAAAAAAACAAAACATTATGGCCCAGGTGGTCTACTGCTGCAACAGTAATACCCCATGTACACAGGATCTAGTTTTCTAGCTCAGAACTGGAGACACAATTGCCAAGGCTAAGGATATGGCCATGGAACCTGATCCGTCCATGGAGGATATGACAATGCCTGGCAGGCCTGAGTGGTACGGCCTGCTCTGAGCTGCAGCTGCCGTCCTCCTGCCTGCAGCTGTGATGAGCGAAGCGTTTTATAATCTATGAAAGATTCAGTGAGACTCCCAGCTCTGGTTTCATGAAGGCCACTAGTGTTATACAATGGGATGTAACATGTGGGGGAGGGGAAGGTCAGGTGCCATTTCATATACTCTTTCGTACAGGTGAAAGGCTCCTTAAGGGCAAGCAATATGTATACCATTATTTACACCCCCTTTTATAAACAATGACCGCCGGATTTTTTTCCATTCTTTGCTGATGAATTCATATTGAATTCATACTGATGGTTCATATTGATAATTTCACATGAGGTAAAGGATTATTCCCATCTCATGAGAATCCCATGTCTGATAGATGTGATTCCACCTCTAGGGATCACACAATGTAAGATAGTTATCCCATTTTGACATGGCGCCAAATGTAAGCAAGTATGCTCAGCCAATTTTTGGAATTCCCATAGTGAAACGATGTGAGACAGGCATTCTTCATGAGCTGTGTTCCTGAGTTAGTAGGGCCAGCATCTACCAGACATTTATGGCATTGATGAGATGGAGATAAGAATTCATGCTTTAACTAAGGAGATACAATGAAAACACAGCAGTAACGAAGCTATGAACACTTAGTATCCCATTATACAGGTCAATAGATGTTAAGACTTTCTAGAATACTGTGGAGGCGTCTGTGAGAATTTTTGCGCCTTCATACAGAAGAAAATTTGTGAGGTCAGACCCTGATGTTGGGGAGAGGCTGGGCTCACAATCTCTGCTCTAGTTCATCCTAAAATTGTTGGATGGGGCTGAGATCCGAGCTCTGTGTGGCCGGTCATGTTCTTCCCACCAAATTCCCCTAACAATGTCTGTATGGACCTTGTGCACTGAGCACAGTTATGGGGAACAGAAAAGTGTCTTCTCCAAACTGTTCCCACAAAGATGGAAGCTGCAAATCTCCACAATATCTTGTGCTGAAGTATTAAGATTTCTCTTCACAGGAACTAAGTGCCAAGTCCGACCCATGAAAAACAGCCTATAGCATTATCCTTCATCCGCCAAATTGTACAGTGGGTACAATGCAATCAGATAGGTAAAGTCCTCCTGGCATTCACCAAACCCAGACTTATCCATCAGATGCCTGACAAAGAATTCTGATGCGTCACTGCACTGAACATGTTTACTCCACAGTTGTCCAGCGGTGGCGCCTTTACACCACTCCATCCGATGCTCGGCATTGTGCTTGGTGATGCAAGGCTGCATGCAGTTGCTCGGCCATGAACAGTGTTTGTGCTGATGCTATACCAGAGGACGTCTGGACTCTGCAGTTATGAAGTCAGCAGAGCGGTGGTGATTTTTCGGTCTTCTGCTCCTCAGCTCTCGGTGACCCCACTCTGTAATGTTACGGGGTCTCTACTTCATGGCTGAGTTGCTGCGGTTTCTTCCACTTCTCAGTAATATCACTCACAGGTAATGGGGGAAGATTTAGGATGGAAGACATGTCACGAACGGACTTGTTACCCCAGTGGCTCCTAATACAGAATCGCGCTGGTATCCGAGAGCTCAGCACCACCAACCATTCTCTCGCATTAGTAAAGGCAGATGGCAGGCGAAACTCCAGAGGTTATACACTGGGGGACGAGGGGTTGGATGTTACACACCGGGGGCAATGGGGCTGAGTGAAAACCCCAATTTCAATTATTAAGAAGTTTATGCCAATGCTTTTTGCCATATAGCGTAAATATGATATAGATAGCTAGAAACATAGTTATGGTATAGATAGATAGAAATTAGATAGATATGGGATAGCTATATAGATATATCCATCAGAAATGAAAGCAGCACGCCTTGGAGAATTCAGTTTGATGATGTTTATTAGCGAATCAGGCTGTGTGCCCATACAGTGTGACGTTTCGGTCCAGAAAGGGTGCAGACCTTTCTCAAGCAGAGAAGCAAAGGTCCGCACCCTTTCAGGACCGAAATGTCGCACTGTATGGGCACATAGCCTGATGGGCTAATAAACATCATCAAACTGAATTCTCCAAGGCGTGCTGCTTTCATTTCTGATGGATATTTCTAAGGTTTGGTATATGCCTGGAAGCGTGCACCCACTTTTTTCTTTTTTTTTGTGCTGCTTTTTCATTTTTTCATTATAGATAGACAAAAAGAGTACAGCAGCCCATGTGCATGAACCTAGGTCATGTGAAAACATAGAAACACATTAAAACCATTCAATTTGGTAATAATCCTCAAAAATATTTTTTTTTAAATTTTTTTTTTTAAAACTTACAGTAAGATGAAAATGAAGGTTCTTAGTGCACAAATTGGCCAATTCATGTAAGTCCATCAACCACGGCAAGGTGACCTCCCCTGATGGGTCCCTGCTCTACCGTATATAAGCCACTTCTGGGCCACCAGCCTACAATTTTGGACAAACATGTCACCAACGGGCTAAGCCTACAATTTATGGGCAGGTAGAGCTGATTGCAGCCACCTGTAAGGTCAATGGGAGGGGTGCAAGATCTGATAGGAGAAAGTGGAGTTGCACCAGTCTTGCAAAATGTGGGTGCAGTCCTCCAAATCCACTGGCAAAAGGATAATGATAAAATATAGGAGAGAGGTTGCAATTCAAATGTGTACATTTGGCATGGAAATTTTTTTTTTTGCTGTTTGGAGTTCGACCTCTCTCATATAGATAATCTGCTATGCAGAGACCCCCTGCAAAAAGCGATTTGCACTCTGAAAGATTATTAGTTTATAGTGAGATCCATATACTGCATGTTATTCCTCAATGATGGGGAGGCGTTCCCCCCATTTCCTTCATAAATGACCGCCACTAATCATGTCCTTGTCTGTTGATGTTTATATAAATTGACATATTAATAGCAGATAATTATGGGAGGAGACTGACTGTCAGCATAGCATGGCTGGCTGACTCACATGGCTCAGCCACCTTCCCCATGCAATTTCCTGCTTATGACTTGGCTGTGTAAAGTGTCTGTGCAAAAGACTGAACCATAAAAGGAGAATCTGCAATGAAACCATGGAGGTGACAGGGAGCGGCCAGTGCACACATGGCTTCCTTGTGCAGCTTTGTTTTTCTTCTAGACCCTCCCACTTTTTTTTGTGTGTCCCATTCCAACTGATATCGATAGAATATCCATAATCCAATCAGGGTGAATAGGATTAATCTAGTGGATGGTTTATAAATCACTTTTATCATTAACCCCTTCAAGCATTCAGAACCGTCCTCATGTATGTGGTGTTTCTATATATGGAAGCATGTTAGATATTAAGAATGAATAACCAGGAAGCCGCTGAAACTAATTCCAAGGACTCTCAATCCTGAATATTTTTCTATCCACTGGCTAACACGGTACAAAGATATACATCTTTCCTGTATCAAGGATGAGCTGTGAGACTGTGGAAACAGATGTTAACAATCCAGCTGACTGGGATTTAAATAGCTTGCATTGTTTGCTTGGAGATCCTAAGTAGCGGTGCTGCCCCCCCATGGCAGATGCGTGGTACTACATTGAGGTCTGTCTTATTTTCCTCCCTGCCCACCCCACCAAAAAACCTCAGCTGTTTGTGGAATTGAACAGCCACGCTCGCTAACTTTTAGTGATTCATAAATTATTTCCTGCGATCCCTTGCTGGCAAGGAGCAAGTGAACAAAGTCGTTAGAAAGCGCGGGTACAGTGGGCATCATTCTTCATGTCTCATAAAACCCATTCCTTAAAAAAAGGACTTAACTGCATTCGTCTTCTTGCAGATATAACAGTTCATATACTGTGGCGATATGTTGTAAACACCTCATATGGGTACTTTTTGTAGTGGAGGCTCAATGGGTGACATTAATATTCACCCATGTAAGGTCCCAGATTGGCACAATGGTAAGAAGAGCTTGATGACTTTGCATCCTCCCGTTCATCCTTAGGTCCAGATTAGGATCACACGGAGGGTCATAGAAAGTGTAAAGTATGGTGGAAAGCACTGGGAGCTTGGATTCGACTCCAAATTGGATTTTGTACTTTGCATGGGATTTCTCTGCGTGCAGCCATTCTCCAATACGGCTACGGAGAGTGGGTCCTATTAGGCGCTCCTATACCACACCTATGGCAAACCATGGCCACGTACCATGCCTCACCTATAGATATGGCCCGAAGGATACTGAACTATTTCTTATTGTTTAACAGCCTTCGGCTTGATCTCGAGCCATGGCAACTTGATGGAGGAACCCTCTGTAGGGAGATGGATCTTGTGCAAGCCTAGATAGGTCCACCAGGGTCTTGAAAGCCGTTATGTTGATAGTATCAAGCCATCGGGTTGCTGGTCTTCCGCTTCACCTTGTTCCTTCTATTCTTCCAATCATGATGTTCTCCAGTGATTGCTCTCTTAAGACTCTTTCACACGTCAGTATTTGGTCAGTATTTTGCATCAGTGTTTGTATGCCAAAGCCAGGAATGGAACTTACCAAGAAAAAAATATAATTGAAAGACTGATGTCTGTTCCTTGTTTTGGAGACACTCCTGGTTTTGGCATACAAATACTGATGAAATACTGATCAAAAATACTGATGTGTGAAAGAGGCCTTAGTATGATGTGTCCAGAGTAGGCAAGTTGTGGCTTGGTGATCCTTGCTTTGAGTGACGTTTGGCTTGATTTGTTACAAAATTGATTTGTTTGTTCTTCTTGTCATCCATGGTATTGATAACATCCTTCTCCAACATTTCCAAGACATTGATTCTTTATCGACCAGGTATAGAAAGGATCAAACTATGTACGAGCCGTGTCTACCTCGCCAGTGAAATCCTTGATACTAGAACATATTTGAAAAAAAATCCTGGGAACTCCGGTGCCCTTGTGCCACTACTGGCGTCCAGTGGTGTAACTTGAAGCTGCACAATTTCTAAAAGAACCTCAACTATAATGGGTCTTTCAGACTTGGGTGCGGCTGGCTGCACCCACTACAATGACCCCCCCTGCCTTCTCTGTGCAGTGATACAGACTTAGTCAGCACTATATACCTAATGAATAAATGAAGCAATGTCTTCTGATGCTCAGATGGTGAGCCATGCACATGGGTAATTCTTGGCCTTCATGGTGAAAGTGCTCCTTCTACAGTCAAGCAGCGGTACTGCACATCTTCTAAGGCCTCCATGCTGAATTACAGCTCCTGTTCGCTCCCTGTATAGGACTCCTCCATGAGACAGTTGTATTTTAGGAGGTGCTGGTGAGAACGATGTAACAGGCTGCAGTGCCTCTCCGTGTGATTAGCACCTGGCAGGAAGCGCATGAGCCCTGTGCATTATTCTGTAACACCATGTGGGTTTCCTCTCTTCTGCAGCCAGTAATCTCTGGCTGTGCTGTCGCCTGTGATAATCGGAGCTGTCACAGAACAAAGAGCCTCCTCTCCTTTGGGGAGTGCTGCACGCCTTGTAAGCTCTGAACGGCCACAAGTCTCTCTCTTATTTATTTTTAAAACACTGGGCAGTGGTCCTCCTCATCGTCACATTGCCAAGGGCGGCATGTTAGAGGGATGTTGCCCCCTGGTGGATACTGAGGAACATGACATAGAACAGTCAAAGAATTGCGCCACAAACCGTGTACCATCATGGAAACTGTTCTCCACCCTAAATTATATGTGCCGTCATTGGTTAACTCTCCTCCAGAATATCTGGATTTACTTGCTTTCCAAACCCCTTTCCTAGCCAACGACTTGTTCATCACTTTAAAGCCCCTCCGTTTGCTAGCAACACATTACCTCCTTTAGGGAAGCAAATCAAGGAGAGCAAAAGGCATCTCTATCTCCGGGATGGCCTGGCAGGCCCCCCACTGGAGCATCGAGTACCCCACTATGATTACGATACATCATCAGTTATTCTACCAGATTTACCAAAAGAAGGCAATGTTCCAGCATTCTCTGCTTGTTCAGTATCTACACTGGTGATTTGCATGGCAGGAGGCATCTCCACAAGACCAGCTAATCTAATATCTATCTAAGATCTAATATCTCTTGTCCCGCAGTAAAACTTGATGAACATGTGACTTTTTTAAGTTTTTTTTTTCCGCAACCAAAACCTTCACTCTTGGCAGTAAAAACACTGCTTATAAATTGCAGATATTTGCTGCGTGGGTGCGGATTACATGTGTGATTTGTCTACAGCAGTGTTTCCCAAACTCCAATCCTCATGGTCCCCAACACGTTTTCAGGATTTCTTTAGTCTTGCACATGTGATGAAATTATTAGTAAGGCATCGGAAGCTGTTGTGAGTTCATTTTCCCCTTCATTACTGAGGCCCGAGGAACTCCCTCTTCTGGTAAAGAAAGGTAGTGAGCCTGATTGTCAAACACCTGAGGCTGATGATTGTGACTGGCTGAGTGGAGTTACGGACTGGATATAATGCTGCCGACGCCCTTCTGCCCTGCGGGTGATTTCTCTGTGGGATCCTTGGAGACCAGTCTGAATTCCTGCTCCTCCAAAGCTAAGTTTGCTGCTCGGCCTTTTGCTTTTGTGCTTTGACTTTGTTTTTGCTTTGTTTTTCTGGATTTCTGCCATTCCCTGCTGGGGTGTGCTAAACTCCTTTAGCTCTGTCTTCTGAAAATACCTGAGTGCTGATTCAGTTTTTGAAGCCTAGCTGCTTCAGGGCCTTTTTCATATCAGCTGGTTGGCTTATGTCTTTAATAGGGTTTTGGCAGATTGCAGACAGCAGCCTTCCTGTCCTTTCCTATCTAGGTAGTTTTGGGGCCCCGTCTTTGCTCAGTCTATCTTTCTGTCTGTGTTAGTATTTTCATCTTGCTTCACCATCATTATATGTTGGGGGCTGCCTATTGCTTTGGGGTCTGCTCTGGGGCAGTTTAGATTTCCCCTTTCTTTCTTTAGGCCTATGTAATTCTCCGGCTGTGATCGAGGGGTCTAGGGCATCGTAGGAACCCCCCACGGCTACTGCTAGTTGTGTTGATAGGTTCAGGGGTCTGCAATCTGATAGTTGCCAACTTCTCTGGTTTTCTGGACTTAGCTTGTATTTCTGCTTTTGCCTCCTACAGTGACTCAATCATAACAGGAAGCTGCCGCAGGTTCTCTCACCTGTGCATTACTGAGAACCTGAAAACATGATGTGCTTGGTTGGTTAAGTTTTCCTACTGTATATCTGATCCCCGTAGGGATTACACTTCCCAAAAGTAACTAAAGATCTTAGCAGACGCTGAACATGACGAGATTTCAGCTCTACAGAATTGTGAATGCAGCTCTGGAATATAATACTGCATGTACCTTACTCTCGGTATAAGATTTGTAATCATTTATGTCGACTCATCTCTAGTCATGTGGGGACATACCATAACTCTCTTTTCTGTTGGATCTGATCTGAATATTGTTCCCAAAAACATTCAAACTTAAAACAGACTTGACTGCAATCTTGATGAGCGAACACAACCTGAAAAAGGCTATAATAAAAGATTTGCCAGGTTCTGTGTAAAAGTACTCTAAGGCCGGGGTCACACTAGAGAGGAATACGGACGAGTGAGAGGGGTTAAAAGCACGCATTAAAAAACGGACTAATGATTCTCTATGGGGCAGCTCCCAACAGCCATATATTTTTAGTCTGTATTCTATGGTCCGTGCCAAACGCTGCATGCTGCGATTGTCAGCGTACTACGCCCGTAGTAAGCCAATGCAAGTCTATGGGTGCGCTAAAAATACGCATTACACAGGGATGTGTGACTTGCGAGAAGTACGCACTCGGTGTCCTTTAGAAAAGCCGGCAATTCAGTGCGCGATACAGTAAAATCACACTGACAGGTTTTATAACACAAACGAAAGAATAGAAATAGACACATAGAATACATACATACAGATAGAGATATATATATATATATATATATACACACACATACACACACACGTCATTGAGACACATATATATTTATATGTCACAGAGTTCTTCATAGCAGAATAGCTAGGTGTAGGTGTTAATTTAAGGGGTTAATTCGGTGTTAAAAAATGTGTGGGCTCCCGCATTGACAAATTACCACGGGAGCCCACATATTTTTACAACGAATTAACCCCTTGAATTAACACCTACACCTCCCAAATTTTACACATCAACCCTCATCTAATTACTAATGAAAGACATATAAAAAAAAAAAAAAACATGAAATGAAATGGTTTACTGTATGTAAACCATGTGTCATTTCATGTCGGGGTGGGGAATGATTTGACAAAAGCCGGCAATTGAATTAGCGGCTACTCTGCTATGAAGAACTCTGTGAAATATAAATATATATATATATATATATATATATATATATATATATATATATGTGTCTCAATGACGTGTGTGTATATATATATATATATATATACACACACATATATATATATATATATATATATATATATATATATATATATATATATATGTATTCTGTGTGTCTATATCTATTCTTTCGTTTGTGTTATAAAACCTGTCATAGGGCTCCATTATATGTCCATTTTGCAAGCCAGCGAGAAAATCTCGCCATACGGATGCCACACGGATTACATACGGATGCTTACATACGCAAAATACGCGACCACACCTTGCTTATGGATGACATACGGATCACTATTTAGGGGTCATTCATCCGTATTACGCATGTAAACTACGGACCGTATTTTGCGTCGGTTAGTGTGACCCCGGCCTAAGTCATCTCATGAAATGCAATGGTGGATCCAGCTGATTATATTGGATCATTTTGCTACCACAGCTGCAACAATCACTATTATGAAGGCCCATGATTGTCTGGTCAGCTCTAACCTGGAAAGCTAGGGCAACGCTATTGATTTCCTCTCTATACTTTCCATTAGGAGTGCCAATTACTCCATGTCTGAGATAAGGGATTTAGCTTGTCCACTAGAATTAAACGCAATGTGCTCTGTATTGAAGGAGTGGAGCATGTCTGTATGTCTCATCTGGCTGAAATCCAATTAGGTTATCCCTGCAGGGTGGCTGCACAAGACCCAGATCTGTCAGCTCGGAGAGGCCAATTGGACCATGCAGTCCTGAAGAGGGGGCTCAATGGGACGTGCATGCAGCAGAGTGTCAAATCCTAACCGACAGAACCACAAGCGCAATACTCCGAGGGATGCGGAGCTGCCTCAAATTCCCACTTGCTTTTCTGCAAACAATCCTACCGAGCACAGCTCCTCCTGAACCTAATTCCTGCTTTCACTTCCGTCATCCTTTTGGGAAACTAAGGCTATTGGAGAGAATTTCTGATGAACTCGAACGTCGCTCCGAAAATTCATCAGACTTATTGGTAACGAGACCTCTGCTTCCGCACATCAATCTACAGTATTCTCCCACTGCTCTGTAGAAAACAACTCAGCATTACGTGTGGCTGACTGACCTTACCCATGCAGGCGTGCCATAGGCCTGAAATAAGTGCTCTCATGTGATCTCATCAGGACACTCGTCATTGCAGATGTTAGGACCCACACTGATCGCAAGACCAGGCTGTCCGCCATCACAGAAATGAGGCTGCATATACGTCACCCACCCGTACAGATTGAATGCCAGCACAGTCTTGCATCCACCAGGAATTTCTTACCACTTTCATCATGTACATATGGATTATTTGGAGGAGTCTCGGAGCCTGTTTAAAAAATCTGTTTAATAACTTAAAAAAAAAAGAAAAGACTTTTCCTATTTATTTCCATTGTAAAATGCCTGTCTGGTCATACATTCAGGGATCGGGCATTTCTACTTTAGGTTTCAAAAAACACCTGGTGGAAACAAAGGTGGTGTTCATCCTATCTTTGAAGCCGATCCTGATGGAAAACTCTCCAAATTAAACACTGTCTAATCAACAGACCTTTCAAACCATTTCAGGGAACTGAAAACTCCTGCAAAAACTTGCCAAAGAAGTGGCTTCCACTAGGAAACTTGTTGTTTCAGACCATCTCACAAGCACAGACCCTTAACTTCATCATAAATAATGTAATCTATGAAGTCACTGTATGCTGGATTTATTTCAGCACCATTTGGAAATTTGCTTAGTATTGATATTTAGTTTATGGCAGTAGCGATACTATATAACACTTCATTATTTCGCACTGTGTGGCATAATTATGTAAACGTTGTGTAACCATTCACCATGTGGGACGTGACAACAAAAAGTACCACAAAGGGCATTACTCAACTTAAAATAGAAGTAAAATATGGATGGAAAGAATGCTTTTTTTTCCATTTCACATGTCTCTAGGCTTAATACTTCATATTCTGTACAGAAGACTTTTCAGCAGTTTCAGCATCAGAGTGCGCAATAAGGCTGGTTTCACATTAGCGCTTTTTAAGCGCACGCACGGCCGGGGGTGGCTCCGCCCCCGAGCCGGCTCTCTGCCCGGCGTGCCCGCCCCTTGCTTGTAGCGCCGCCTCCTAGCGGACAGCGGCGCCTGCGATCGGCGCACCCTATCTTTAGCATAGGGTGCGCAGGCCGTGCGCTAGTTGCGCTTTGACCTGCGCTGCGCACTTTTGACGGTGCGCCGTGCGCGCCAAAATCCGAAAAGTTCGATTTTTAGCGCATACAAGATTTCTCTCGCGCATCACCCCTACTCTGGAACTCTCTACCACAACATATCAGACTCTCACCTACCATCGAAACCTTCAAAAAGAGCCTGAAGACCCACCTCTTCCGACAAGCCTATAACCTGCAGTAACCAACGATCGACCAAACCGCTGCACGACCAGCTCTACCCTCGCCTACTGTATTATCACCCATCCCTTGAAGATTGTGAGCCCTCGCGGGCAGGGTCCTCTCTCCTCCTGTACCAGTTATGACTTGTATTGTTTAAGATTATTGTACTTGTTTTTATGTATACCCCTCCTCACATGTAAAGCGCCATGGAATAAATGGCGCTATAACAATAAATAATAATAATAATAACTAGCGCACGGCCTGCGCACGATCTGCGCACCCTATGCTAAAGATAGGGTGCGCCGATCGCAGGTGCCGCTGTCCGCTAGGAGGCGGCGCTACAAGCAAGGGGCGGGCACGCCGGGCAGAGCCGGCTCGGGGGCGGAGCTACCCCCGGCCGTGCGTGCGCTTAAAAAGCGCTAATGTGAAACCAGCCTAAAAGACTATACCTACTGTATATACAGTAGATAACTGAGGATTCACCCTTCACAATAGGTAATAGCACAGCTCACCTCCTACCCACCTGTACAATGACAGAAAATATCTTTATACAGTGGAGCACACAGGATTCAGCATAGGTTATGTCAAAGCTCACCTCCTCCTGTGCAATAACTGATAACACCTATATATGCAGCAGATAACACTATATCCACTATTCACAATAGGTGTCACAGCTCACCTCCTAATGTACAATCACTGATAACACCTCTAAATACAGTAGATAACACAGGGTCCACCATTCACAAGAGGAGAGGTCACAGCTCACCTCCTCTCCTTCCTGTATGACTGATAACGCTATACACAGTAGAGCGCACAGGATCTACAATAGATGATGCAACAGCTCACCTCTTCCCCCTCCTGTACAATGTCTGATAACATCTCTATACACAGGAGATAACACAGGATCCACTATTCACAACAGGTGATGTCACAAACCACCTCTTCCTCCTGTACAACATCAATAACAACTCTTTATACAGTGGATAACACAGAATACACTATACCCTGTAGACTGTGAGCACTCACGGGCAGGATCCCCTCTCCTTTTGTACTTGTGTGTCCCTTGTCTTACACGTCTATTATACTTGTCTATATTTCCCCTTTTCACATGTAAAGCGCCATGGAATAAATGGCGCTATATAAATGCATAATAATAATACATAATAGGTGAAGTCACAGCTCCCTTCTTCCTGTACACCGATAATACCTCTATATGCAGTAGATAACACAATGTCCACCCTTCACAACAGGAGCTGTCACAGCTCACTTCATAGAGTGTGAGAGTTGGAAGAGCCCTCCAGCGTCATTGTGTCCAACGCCTGCTCAACACAGGATTCACTAAACCATCTCAGACAAATGTCTGTCTAGTCTCTGAAGACGTCTATTGAAGGAGAACTCACCACCTCTCCTGGCAGCCTGTTCCACTCAATCACCCTCACTGTCAAAGTTTTTTCTAATATCTAATCTGCATCTTCTCCCTTTCAGTTTCATCCCATTGCTTCTCATGCAAATGAGAATAAGGATGATCCCTGTCTACACTGTGAGAGCCCTTCAGATATTTGTAGACATCTATTAAGTCTCCTCTTAGCCTTCTTTTTTTGCAAGCTAAACATTCCCAGATCCTTTAACCCTTCCTCATAGGACATACTTTGCAGTCCGCTCACCATCCTGATAGCTCTTCTCTGAACTTGCTCCAGTATTTCAATGTCTTTTTTAAAATGTGGTGCCCAGAACTGGACACAGTATTCCAGATGAGACCTGACAAAGGAGGAGTAGAGAGGGATAATTACTTCACGTGTTCTAGACTCTATGCTTCTCTTAATACATCCTAGAACTGTGTTTGCCTTTTTTTTGCTGCTGCATCACACTGATGACTCATGTGCAGTCTGTGATCTCTTAGTATACCTAAAGGTTTTTCACACGTGCTGTTGCTTAGTTAGCATTTCTCCCTGTTAAATAACCTTTAAGTGCAATCAAACTCAAAAGATCGACAATTAAAAGTGTAGTTTAACCTCTTTCCGACCTTAGACGTATCCATACGTCCTTGTGGACTGGTACTTACCGATCTGGGATGTATGGATACGTCTAAGCAATTTTGAGCGCACAGACGTTGTGCTCGCGCGATCACCATCAGGTGTCAGCTGATTCTGCCCTAAGTGCCAGAAGCGGTCCAGCACCGCTCCTGGCACTTTAAACGCATAAATGCTGCAATCAAACTCGATCACAACATAAGTAAAAAAAAGTTAAAAAGAATAAGTGAAAAAAGTCATAACATTTGAAAAAAAAATGCTAAAATAATAAAATAAAAATATCTTGTACCCATAAATAAATATTCTTATGAAAAAAATATAAACATTAAAAGTACTCATATTTGGCATTGCCGCGTCCGGAACGACCCGACCTATAAAATTGTCCCACTAGTTAACCCCTTTAGTCAACACTGTAAAAAAAAGGCAAAAAAGTATTAAGTTATGTACCGGTAACGGTATTTTTCGGAAGCCCATGACAGCACCACGGGAGAGAGGGGATCCGCCCTTTAGGAACAGGAAACCTACAGATACAAAAAGGGCGGCACCTCTCCCACGCATCAGTTGGTTTACAGAGCTTGAGAGGCTACCATGGTTAGTACACAACATATAATATATACAACCTATCTACCCTATATAGCAGAAATATATATATATATTTTTTTTTTACACCATCTCCCACATACCGTAAATTGTGGACAATCTTCTAAAGGAGTGCACCCCTATATGTGAACAAGGGAGGGAACTAAGGGTGCTGTCATGGGCTTCCGAAAAATACCGTTACCGGTACGTAACTTAATACTTTATTCGGACTCCCATGACAGCACCACGAGAGAATTACAGAGCTGTAAACTAATTTAGGGCGGGACTACAGCCTGCAGCACCCTTAGCCCGAAGGTGAGATCTGAAGAGGCACCCATATCTAATCGATAGTGGTTAAAAAAGGTGGAAGGAGATGACCAGGTGGCCGCCTTACATATCTGATCAATTGACACTCCAGATCTTTCTGCCCAAGATGATGCCATGGCACGAGTGGAATGCGCCCTCAGGTTCTGCGGAGCCGGACCTCCACCTGCTGTGTAGGCAAGAGAGATAGCCTCCCTAATCCACCTCGCTAATGTGCGTTTTGATACCCTACAACCTTTCCTGGGACCTTGGAAGGATAGGAATAATGCATTCTCCTTCTTCCAAGGATCCGTGGCTGCTAAATATTTAAGTAAGCATCTCCTAATATCTAATGCCTGAAGTTTTTGCTCCTTAGGGTTGGTCGGATTAGGGAGGAAGGAAGGCAGAACTATCTCTTGTGTCCTGTGAAATTGTGATGCTACCTTGGGAAGGTATGCTGGATCTGGCCTTAGGATTACTCTATCCTGTAAGAACTCTGTGTAAGGGGGCAATCTGGAAAGTGCCTGTATGTCGCTCACTCTACGTGCGGATGTTATCGCCACTAGAAAAGCTGCCTTAAGAGATATAATCTTTAATGAGGCCGAATCCAGAGGCTCAAATGGTCTTTCTGTCAAGGCCGTAAGGACTAAATTTAAGTCCCAAGGTACACATCTGTCTTTGTGTATGGGTCTCGATCTAGCCGCTGCTTTGATGAACCTTGCTACCCAATAGTTATTGGCAATATCACATGCAAACAAGGCCCCTAAGGCTGAAACTTGTACTTTTAATGTACTTGTGGAGAGACCCAATTCGAGACCCTTCTGGAGAAATTCCAGAATATGTTTCGTGGGAATTCCGTCTCTGGCGTCAAACTGAAAGGTGGACAGGAATCGCTTCCAGGTCCTAGCATAAATGTTAGTGGTAGTCAATTTCCTGCTTTTTAGGAGGGTATCAATTAACTTCTTGGAGAACCCTCTATCCTCTAACAGTGACCTTTCAAAGACCACGCCGTCAAATGGAGTCTCGCTACTTGTGGGTGGCTGACTGGCCCCTGGTAGAGGAGATCCGGAAGGTTCGGCAGCACCCAGGGATCGCATACAGACATGGTCCTCAACCATGCAAACCAGGTCCTCCTGGGCCAAAAGGGGGCAATTAATATGACTCTTGCCCGATCTTCCCTGATCTTCCTTACTACCAGAGGTAGAAGATTTAATGGCGGGAAGGCGTATGCCAGAGAAAAGTTCCATCTTATCAGGAGGGCGTCCACTGCTAGTGGATTTTCCCTGGGATTCAGAGAGCAGAACGATTTTTCTTTTCTGTTTTCTCTGGTGGCAAAGAGGTCTACCTCTGGCCGACCCCATCTGCGGACAATCTGGTGGTAAATATCCCTGTTCAAAGCCCATTCTCCTTGCTTTAGAGCCTTGCGGCTTAGAAAGTCTGCCTTTACGTTGTCCTTTCCTCTGATGTGGAGCGCCGTCAAAGATAGAAAACTTCCCTCTGCTATTTGAAGGAGACGTTCTGTTGTCCGCATCAGGGCGTCGGAGCGGGTTCCACCTTGGTGGTTGATATATGCTACCGCTACCTGGTTGTCCGAGAGTATCCTCACGTGATGGCCCTGTAGGTACATAATGAGTTTTTTGACTGCCTGCTCTATCGCCAATTGCTCTCTTTGGTTGGATGAGATCTCCGTATCCGAATCCCACTGTCCCTGTACCACTATGTCCCCCATATGGGCCCCCCAACCGAAGGGACTAGCGTCTGTGGTTATAACACGGGTTATCTGCGTTATCCAGGGCACCCCTGAGGCTAGGTTCTCATCATCGAGCCACCATCTAAGCGATGTGACAGTCGAGGGGCTTAGCAACAGTTGACCTTGTAAGGAGTGTCTTAAGGCCCTGCTATTAAATAGGACATCCTTCTGAAGGGCTCTTTGCATTTTATCCAATGGCAACAGACACTGCTGAGTTTCTGAATTTAATAGTAAGCCTAGAAACTTTTGTATTTTTGAGGGCTGGATTCGGGATTTCTCGTAGTTTAATATCCATCCGAGGTTTTCTAACCTGGACTTAGCTCTTTCTATCTGGGATGTACAATGGCCCCCTGATTTTCCCACAATTAAAAAATCATCCAAATATGGAACAATCAGGATGTCCACCTCCCGTAAATGCGCCATCACTTCGGCCACTATCTTTGTAAATACCCGGGGCGCTGCAGAGAGACCAAAGGGAAGGGCTCTATATTGATAATGATGGACTGTGCCGTCTATTGAAACCGCCACCCTCAGGAACTGCTGGAAGTCTGCATGGATAGGTACATGATAGTACGCATCTTTCAAATCTATGACTGCCATAAAACACCCTTTAAATAATATTTTTATTGTCGTATTGATGGACTCCATCTTAAAAGTACGGTTCACCAAAAACTTATTAAGGAAACTTAAGTTAATGATCGTTCTAAATGTCTTATCAGGTTTTTGGATCAGGAATAAGGGAGAGTAGAACCCTCTTCCTCTCTCAGCTTCCGGAACCTCTATCAGGACGTTTTTCTGGCATAGGCTCAAGACCTCCGCTTCTAAAGCTGCTTGTTCAAGGGGTGAAGATCTTAAAGGAGTGGATTTAAAGGTATCCCGCGGGACCTGGGTAAACTCCAATCTAAGCCCGGTGGATATTACATTGCGCACCCAGTCACTATTTGTAATCTGTGACCATGCCGGAAGGAAGGATGATAGTCTACCTCCCACGGGAATTGCTAGTCATTGATTCTGTCTTTTTTGATCTCTAGACGAGCGTCTAAACATGTAGCCCGTACCTCTTCTCCTTCTATCTTCCCATCTGGGACGGTCTCTAGTAGGCGAAGAATTGGGCCTTCTCCCCAGACGGAATCTCCTTCTACCAAATGGGCGTCGGTAGGATGTAGGCCAGAGATTTGGGAATTTTTTCTTGTCGTCCCCAGCCTTCTCAAGCAGTTCGTCCAGGACTGCGCCGAACAAATATTCCCCCTCACACGGAATAGTACAAAGCTTCGCCCTGGTCTGAATGTCTCCCTGCCAGCACTTTAGCCACAGGGCTCTACGAGCCGCATTAGAGAGACCTGCTGCTCTGGCTGCCATTCTTACTGCATCCGCCGAGGCATCTGCTAGGAAGGCTGCTCCCTCTTGGATTGTTGGTAGGGCCCCAAGAATTGTTTGTCTTGACGTACCCTGTTTTAATTGTGACTCCAACTGGTCCAACCAGACCATCATGGACCTGGCTGTGCATGTTGACGCCACTGCTGGTCTTAAGGAACCGGCTGCCATCTCCCAAGTATTCTTAAGGAAGGTGTCTGCCTTCCTGTCTAGGGGATCTTTAAGGGATCCCATGTCCTCAAAGGGCAGCGAGGATCTTTTCGATGCCTTTGCAATGGCCGCATCTAATTTGGGGGCCTTGTCCCAAGTATTTACTGCCGGATCGTCGAAGGGATATCTGCGTTTGAGGGCTGGTGGTAGCGACCCTCTTTTATCCGTTTTTTTCCACTCTCTGTGGATTAGAGCCTGGATCTTCTGATTTAACGGGAAGACTCTATGCTTCCTCTGCTCCAGCCCCCTGAACATGACATCCTGCATGGATAATTGGGGCTTAGGCTCCTCTACTTCCATTGTCCCTCTGACTGCTTTGACCAGCTTGTCTACCCGGTCAAGAGGCAGACAAAACCGCCCAGAGTCCTCTTCTCCTGAGGAGGACGAGGGAGATGAAGCCTGGGAGTCTCTACTTCTCCTCCATTCTGCCGAGGAATCGGACTCCACCGGGACCCCGCCCTTTATAGTTTCCGGCTGGGACAGTGACTTTAGGGTTTCCTTCATTTCTGCCCTAACAATGTCTCTCAAACTCGCTGCTACCGCGGGCGACTCTTCCGCCACTGTCTGCTGAATACAGGGGGGGCACAATCTTTTGGGGCATGAGTCCGGTAATGGGCATGCACAGAGTGCGCATTCCCTGTGTTTAGTTTTACTTGAAGCCTTCTTCCCCTAGAATAAAGCACAGAAGGGGGGCCCCGTCACTGAGTGAACTTTCACGAAGATCACTTACCAGTACCACTCTCAAGTACCTGAGGATGAGGGGGATTCTTCTCAGACGATGCTCCTGTCTGCTTAGAGGAGCTTTTATGGCTGGACTGGTCATTTCGTCCCGCACGTTCACTGTCACGTGACTCTTTCTTTTTCTGCTTGACCTGCCGAAGGTCATCCAGGGGCGGCAGAGATGTTTGTCGCTGCTGCCGCCGCTGCTGCTCCTGCTCGCTCTCCATTACTGCTCGCAATAATGTGGCCAAGGCAAGGCACCCTGCCCGGGTCCTGCCTATATACCCCTCCTCCGGACAGCAGTATGCGTGCCGCGCCCCTCCCCCCCTAATAGGGCTCCCTTCCCCAGCTGGCGCCGCACCCGGCCGGAGAGCCGACGCTCATCGGCGTTTGCGATGGGCGCCGCCATCTTGTTTTTCTCACGCATGCGCAGTGGCACCGCCGACCCGGAAGCACCTCCTCCGGCCGCCCCCTGACGTCACCGCGACCCCGCCAGACCGGAAGTCACGCGGGACACCCGTGAGCTTCGGGATACCGCGCTCCCCGGTCGCAGCGTCCCCCGCAGCGCGCCGGCCACCGCACCAGCGCCGCCGGATCCGGGGGCCCCCGGGGGGAAACATACTCACCGGCGGCGGCCTTTATTCTGGAGTCGGACATCCTCCGGACGCCGCTCCCTGCTGACTGCGCCACCGCCGTGCTACCCATCCTGGGCCACCGTGGCGTCTTCCAGGGATCCGCACCAGGCCGAGGTAGGAGACCCCCCCGCTACCTGTATCGGCCGGCCGGCCTGGGATCCTGGTCTTCTGTAGGATCCCGTCCCTTCAGGAACAGGAAACCAACTGATGCGTGGGAGAGGTGCCGCCCTTTTTGTATCTGTAGGTTTCCTGTTCCTAAAGGGCGGATCCCCTCTCTCCCGTGGTGCTGTCATGGGAGTCCGAATAAACAATGCTTTATCAAAACCGCCGAACAAAAAGTGGAATAAAACGCGATCAAAAAGATAAATATAAATAAACATGGCACCGCTGAAAACATCATCTTGTCCCACAAAAAAGTAAGACATTATACAGCTCCATCAATGGAAAAATAAAAAAGTTATAACTCTCAGAATAAAGTGACGCAAAAATAATTATTTTTTTCTACAAAATAGTTTTTGGTGTGTAAAAGCAACAAGAAAAGATGTAGACCATAAAAAAGATTCCTGAATCATTGGTATTTGTTAATTTTGCCTCACAAAAATCGGAATAGAAAGCAATCAAGAAATGTCATGTGCCCGAAAATGGCACCCACAAAAAACTAGCTCTCACGTCTGTTAGCCGAAATATGGAAAAATTATAGCTCCCAAAATATGGCAGTGTAAATACTAGTTTTTGCAATAAAAAGCATCTTTTGTGTGACAACAGCCAAACATAGAAACCTGATATAAATCTGGTGTCACTGTAATCGCACCGACCTGACGAATACTGTGGTCCAATTGCTTATACTGCATGAGGAATGGTGTAAAAAAATAAATGAAACCAATTCTTCACCTGCTGTTGACTTGTTCATTCTGCCTCCCAAAGATCACAGTAAGGCTCAGCGCACATTTATCCTGTCCTCTGCGCTGATCGCTTACACTGGGGATTCCGTGTAAATCTCTAAAATACGTGATTCAGAAGGAAGTCCCGGTGGAAGATTCCCTATAATGACACAGATGAAGGCACTGTGGACGCGTCTGGCCTATGATGTAGCTGTCTCTGTCTTTTAGGAGTGCATTTGTGGATCCCCAGGAATTAGGACCACTTGCCAGAAAGGACAATCCACTGAATCTTGAAACATTGCATAACAGTGAAACTAACCGGTGACTGCAACCTCTCTTCTCTACAGGGCGACTTTATGTAACAGAGCATTGTCAGTGGAAGGCTGGCCACTCTAAATATGGCTTCGACGAACAGGTTTTGCCCAAGCCACTGCCTCCCATAGGGTGAGCCCTGGCTTCACCCTGTAACCTCTACACCAGAACCTTGACTTGCTTAGGGTCCCCTGGGCTGTGTCCATGGAGTGGCTGCTGACCGGAGGAGCTGGCTGGCAGAGAATAGTCCAAATACTGGGTCAGAACCAGGAGATCAAATTTAAAAACAAAATCAAGAGGCACTAGAGTAGTAAAAATACATGCCAAGGTCAAGGACAGGAAGAGATAGAATGAATCAGTGCATAATAGTAGGCATAAACCAGAGAAAGTAAAGGAGAAGCCCCACCCATGGCTATCAGCAGAGAAGTAATTACACGGATAACCAGCCTTCCACTGCAAATCAAAGATGAACTGGAGAAAGAACAAGTCCCAGCTATCCAAAAGTTATCAGTGCAGCATCAAAGGCAAAGGTAGTGGGAGCTTGTTCAGACACAGATAATTGGTACTTACTTACCTGTTAGACAGTTCAAAAGTAGACTAGACATTCTTGGGCTCCATATTTATCACAGTGACTCATGCCTCTGAGAAATGTGGTGCATCTTTGCTATAGTTTAAGTTTTCCCACCTACTAGTTGCTTTACCTTGTTCTGGAAAGTAGCATATTATTGGTGCCCTCTGACACGTTGGCCCACACCTCCTTCGAAGCAAACCATGCCCTTTCAGTGAAGCTATGCCTCCTTTTCGAAAAAGCTACTGAAACGCATAATATAGTTGGAATAAGTCATGAACGAAGCGGACCATCAGAAGATGTTACTGATCTTCAAAAGGTTAAAGAAAGAGGATGCCTGGTCTTTCCAGCGGCTCTGGGCTTCGGGAATACAGCTTCCCAACCCAAGAGGCTGTATCTGTGGACACTACCCACCACAGACCGGCAGAAATGATGTCACATGACAGATGAATGTGTGGGTGCGCATTTGCAGAGAACGAGTGTATGGAGCTGCTTCCAATGTCACCACCATTTTGCTCAAACATGCTCAGAAATGAACAGGGAGATGATCATCTGACAGACTGGATCGAGGAGAAGGGCCAAAATTTGTTTATTAGAAGGAAAGACCCTGGCTCGATCAGTGAGAATTCCACCCCCAGGAAAATATGACATTGAGCCGGGACCAGGGAAGACTTCAGCCTGATGATGATCCAACTGCGATGAGACAAGGTATCGAGAGAAAGGTACAACTCTCGCAGCAGACGGAGAGAGGGAGCCTTGATCAGAATGCCGTCCAGATAAGGGATAGATAGAATCCCTCTGGTTCGGGTCTCTGTATCCAGAGCTGAGCCACCCCACAGCAGATTATCCCACTATTGTTGGGAGCTGCCGGCAGCTGTAAGGAGAGAAAAACAGAGCTACTGACTCATATAGTCAATTCGCTCTGCTAGGTCCAACAACATCGTTGAAGGAGCCCCAGAGGCAAACCTGGTGCAGTTACTTGGGCAGAGACAGTTCTGCCAACCCAAAAGTGGTGAAACTGGGCATGAGGACTAATCCTGCCACCTGTAAGTGCAGAGTTAGCGGGTGGTTCCACATACTGGTCATGGACTAACCTGGTCAGACTGCGTTGAGCCTGAGAGCCATTGTCTTGGATAGTGTTTCAGAACACAATGAGGACCACTGAAAAAGGCTACAAGATCTTGCAGGATGAGGGGATCTGCTTTCATGACGATCAGAGACCTGTTCACTGACTCGTACCGTCTGGAGTACCATGTCTGTAGCTTATTGAAGACTCGAGGTGATCCGTTTCTGCACAAAACCAAATGCTGAGTGCTGACAAAAACAGACATGGAGGATGAAGTGGAAAACAAATTGCTTAAGCCACTTGAACCGCTGCTGCTGTCAACCATGTTGGTTAATAAAAGTTGGCAGGTCCGTATCACTGTGGATAATGGACAGAGTACCAGGTGGTTGTTGGAAAAGGTGACCTCTTAATAGCTGTGGACGCTGAAGCTGTTGGGTCTGACTCACCCTGGATAGTGGACAGGGAACAGGGAACCAGGTGGTTGGCGACATTGGTAACCGCGGTGGAAACTCTGCAAGCCGCTGGTGTGATTTTCATGTAAGTGCTATACTTTAGCTCTTCTTCTGTTTGGTATATGTTTCGGAAAGTTAAATCTGACCTTATTACAGCATATCTAAGGGCTAATGCTACATTTATCTGATACTCAACATGTATTTCTAACTGCCACCTGCATATGCTGATGTTCCTCTGCATGTGTGCTTAGCAGCCTCTGATATATTTTTGTACTTTGTACTTTGTTACGTGTGTTAGTTAATAAAGTTTAATTTTATTGGGTACACTAGCTGAAGAGCCCGGCGCTGCCTGAGCATAGTAACTACGGTCAGTTATTACAAATCATAATGAATATATATATATATATATATATATATATATATATATATATATATATATAAATACACACACACACTCACTGGCCACTTTATTAGGTACACCTGTCCAACTGTGTGTTAAGACTTAATTTCTAATCAGCCAATCACATGGCGGCAACTCAGTGCATTTAGGCATGTAGACATGGTCAAGACAATCTCCTGCAGTTCAAACCGAGCATCAGTATGGGGAAGAAAGGTGATTTGAGTGCCTTTGAACGTGGCATGATTGTTGGTGCCAGAAGGGCTGGTCTGAGAATTTCAGAAACTGCTGATCTACTGGGATTTTCACGCACAACCATCTCTAGGGTTTACAGAGAATGGTCCGAAAAAGAAAAAAAATCCAGTGAGCGGCAGTTCTGTGGCCGGAAATGCCATGTTGATGCCAGAGGTCAGAGGAGAATGGGCAGACTGGTTCGAGCTGATAGAAAGGCAACAGTGACTCAAATTGCCACCCGTTACAACCAAGGTAGGCAGAAGAGCATCTCTGAACGCACAGTGCGTCGAACTTTGAGGCAGATGGGCTACAGCAGCAGAAGACCACACTGGGTACCACTCCTCTCAGCTAAGAACAGGAAACTGAGGCTACAATTTGCACAAGCTCATCGAAATTGGACAGTAGAAGATTGGAAAAACGTTGCCTGGTCTGATGAGTCTCGATTTCTGCTGCGACATTCGGATGGTAGGGTCAGAATTTGGCGTAAACAACATGAAAGCATGGATCCATCCTGCCTTGTATCAACGGTTCAGGCTGGTGGTGGTGGTGTCATGGTGTGGGGAATTTTTTCTGGGCACTCTTTGGGCCCCTTGGTACCAATTGAGCATCGTTGCAACGCCACAGCCTACCTGAGTATTGTTGCTGACCATGTCCATCCCTTTATGACCACAATGTACCCAACATCTGATGGCTACTTTCAGCAGGATAATGCGCCATGTCATAAAGCTCGAATCATCTCAGATTGGTTTCTTGAACATGACAATGAGTTTACTGTACTCAAATGGCCTCCTCAGTCACCAGATCTCAATCCAATAGAGCATCTTTGGGATGTGGTGGAACGGGAGATTCGCATCAGGGATGTGCAGCCGACAAATCTGCGCCAACTGTGTGATGCCATCATGTCAATATGGTCCAAAATCTCTGAGGAATGCTTCCAGCACCTTGTTGAATCTCTGCCACGAAGAATTGAGGCAGTTCTGAAGGCAAAAGGGGGTCCAACCCCTTACTAGCATGGTGTACCTAATAAAGTGGCCAGTGAGTGTGTGTATATATATATATATATATATATATATATATATATAAAAAGCTGAGTGTAGTGCCCCGCCCATTCCACATAGTCACATTCACTATAATAGCCCACGTCATCCCGTCAGTCAGAGCTACCGGACTACTACCCATAATATCCCACATCATCCCATCAGCCAGAGCCACTGGACTACTACCCCTAATACCCACATCTCCCATCAGCCAGAGCCACGGGACAACTACCAAAAATATCCCACATCATCCCGTCAGCCAGAGATACCGGACTACTACCCATAATATCCCGCATCATCCCATCAGCCAGAGCCACCGGACTACTACCACTATCATCCCGTCAGCCAGAGCTATCAGACTACTACCCATAATATCCCGCATCATCCCATCAGCCAGAGCCACCGCACAACTACCACTAATATCCCACTTCATCCCATCAGCCAGAGCTATCAGACTACTACCCATATCATCCCGCATCATCCCATCAGCCAGAGCCACCGCACAACTACCACTAATATCCCACATCATCCCCTCAGCCTGGAGTCAGAACCAGAGTGCTGAGTGGAACGGTCCTAACTTCCATACTGGGGATCCCTTTGAGAGGCCTGGCGTCAGAACCAGAGCGCTGAGTGGATTTGCCCTGACTTCCATACCAAAGATCCCTTTAATAGAAGCCTGGGGTGAGAATTAGAGCGCTGAGGGATTTACCCTAACTTCCATACCAGAGATCCCTTTAAGAGAGGCCTGGGGTCAGTATCAAAGCGCAGAGTGGATTTTCCCTCACTTCCGTACCGAGGATCCCTTTAAGAGGGGACTTGGGTCAGAACCAGAGTGCTGAGTGGATTTGCCCTAACTTCCATACCGGGGATCCCTTTAAGAGAGCCTGGGATCAGAACCAGAGAGCTGAGTGGATTTGCCCTTACTTGCATACCAATGATCCCGTTAATAGAACCCTGGGGTCAGAATCAGAGCTCCGAGGGATTTGCCCTAACTTCCATACAGGAGATCCCTTTAAGAGAGCCTGGGGTCAGTACCAGAGCATTTGAAGGCAATTGCCCTGACTTCCATAACGGGGATCCCTTTAAGAGAGGTCTGGGGTCAGTACCAGAGCATTTGAAGGCAATTGCCCTGACTTCCATAATGGGGATCCCTTTAAGAGAGGTCTGGGGTCAGAATTAAAGCGCTGGATGGATTTTCCCTGACTTCCATACCGGAGATCCGTTTAAGAAAGGCCTGGAGTCAGTACCAAAGCGCAGACAAGATGGTGGTGCCCAGAGAAACCGGAAATGGCAGGCCCAACCCTAGAGTGGGAAGCAAGTCCGCACGCCAAATAGCTGGAAATCCGGAGGGGGGGGGGGGGGGGACGTGGCCGAGATAAGCACCAGGGCACAATAGAAGACAGAAGCTAAATTTGAATCCAAGCCCCGGGAAACACCGGAGTACGAGAATCGAAGTGGGAATCTAAAAAAGATTAAAAAACAGAAGAAGAATTTCATGGGATGGTAACGCTTTTTTTTTAGTGGAAAAAAATCATCAAGGTAAACAGGCTCAGCGTCTAACGGAGTCCGTAAATGAGGGGTATTCTGTGCTAAGCGGACTTGAGATGCCTGCAGAGTGCAAGGTAGGGTCTTGCCGAGTACACACGAGAAGGTACGATGTGGCTCTTTCCAACACTGTTCTCTCAGTCTCTAGGTGGGAAATCAGGGTGAGCTCTTACACTCTGTTGCCTGAATTCACAAGTTGTATCTGAAATAAAAAGGGAAATCATTAGTAAAACACAGCAAGATGGTAGAGACGGGTCTGCCTCCAAAAATTGTTTAGCTCTCTGTAGGTTGGTGGGTGTAGCCTGCTGGGGAGGAGTTAGCTTTTTCTGCCTAGTGTCAGCAGCATACAAATAACAGAAAACTGACTGGCACATCAAGAACTAGTCTGAACAAGTGCATACCAAAAAACAGCTTACATATCAAAATAAGAAAATGGTTGCACCCATTTGCATTAAGGCATGTCAACGTGAAATACATGGAAGTGTGAATAGCATGATGGCTTTTGAAATTTAGGAAAACACATTAGATGCTTAGCACAAAATTTGGCCTAAAAATGTGAGCCCACCCACCATCGTCAAGGTAGGTAATCTCATGTGTCAGCAGCATACACCAATGATTTCCTTTGCCCACCAATGAAGCGACAGAGAAAAAGTCATGGCGTTTGGAAGAAAAGGAGGAAAAATGACAACTGGCAGCGGCGGGTAAGGGAATATTTTTTGTGAATTTTCTTTGTTTGATGTTCCATTAGCATGATATTTTCTACCCTGTCTAATAGATGTATCTGTTATTGTGCTCAGGCACCCCTCCTCACCTCCCCCCAAAAAAAATAAAACACAAAAACAATACAAAGCTTGTTCTTTATTTCATGCCTCTCTCCCATGTATGGCGAACATTTTTTATTTTCCTCAGATGTGGTGCTGCAGAAATGTCAGAAATTGCTACCACAGCTAATTCCCTGCTTTCCTACGGGATCCCTGTGCCTGGCAGAACAATGTTGAATGCAATATCTATCTGTCTGGCTATGGCTGCTAGAAAGATGCACAAAAAGTATCGTGTCCAGCTCAGTCATATTTGTTTATTTTTTTACTCACTTATATAGTGCCATTAATTCCACAGCGCTTTACAGACATTATCGGCAGGGTCCCCACTTGGGCTCACAATCTAAATTCCCTATCAGTATGTCTTTGGAGAGTGGGAGGAAACCGGAGAACCTGGAGGAAACCCACGCAAACACAGGGAGAACATACAAATTCCTAGCAGATGTACTTGGTGGGATTTGAACCCAGGACCCCAGAGCTGCAAGGCTGCAGTGCTAACCACTGAGCCACCATGCTGCGCTATTTTATAAATGTCCAATTTATCAAAATATAAAATTAGCCAGTAGGTGCCAGTAAAGCAACTACCTGGAGGATGGTCTTGACCTGGGGATGAGAAGCCAAATTTTACTGAAATACGAGTAGATTTGAAAGAGTGGAGACCTGACCCTTAAGGGTACAGAGTTAAAATCCGAATTTGAGGCCTGACTGGAGAAAAGCCAGGATTGATGTAAGGGAAAAAGGCATAGGAACAGAGTGGTTGTCTTCACACCAACTAAAAAAGGCCTTCCAATACCGATGATAAATGTGTGAGGCCTTCTTGCGCTATATTCATGGTCTGTACGACCCGGCATGAAAAATCTGCTTCCCTCAGAAAGGCGGCCTTAACGGCCATGCTATTACCATTCAGAGGCCGAGAACTCTGGCGGAAGAGGTGACCTTGTGACAGTAGGTCTGAACGGTCCTACTAGAAGATCCTTCCAGTGGAGAAGGGAGCAGGAAACGGATTTCCAATATATTGATGGAATGGGAGACCTCCCGAGAATTCTAGCGAGCATGGACTGTGTGATGAAGGAAGGCTGCTCCCCATCCGAGGAGACTGGTGTCGTTTTTGACAACTCGCCAGCGGAGAGGAAGGAATGATCTCCCGATTAGAAGGGGGAGAGGATTCACCATATAAGAGACTGCTTCACCCGGAGGGGCAGCAGAATGGGACGGCCCAGGGAAGAGATCCTCTTGTCCTAAGCTGACAAGAGGGTCAGCTGAAGGAGACTGGTATGGATCTGGGCAAAGGGCACGGCTTCCATGGCGTAAATCATCTTCCCCAGTACATTCATGCAGAGACGAAGGGGATGTAAAGATGGACGCCTCAGAGAACGAATACCCAGACAGAGAGAAGAGATCTTTTCCTCTGGAAGGAGGAACTTGGCGCAAGCAGTATCGAACAGCATGCCCAAGAATATCAGGCGATGACTATCCAGCCGAGAAAAACAAGGATGTCAAAGGTGATCTGAAGATTCTGGCAACAATCTCTGAAGGACGGATCCTTGATCAAGAGATTGTCCAGATCGGGGGTAATTGCTATCCACTTGAATCGAAGAATGGCCATGACGGTTGGCATCACCTTTGTAAACACCTTGGGGGCAGAGACTAGGCCGAAGGGGGAGAGCAGTGAACTGGTAGTATTCCTCCTGAATCGCAAATTGGAGAAATCTCTGATGTGGAACACAAATTGGAATGTGAAGGTAGGCATTCTGAATGTCCACCGAGCAGATGAACTCCTCGGGTTCCATAGAGACGATTACCGAGCGAAGAGATTTCATCCTAAAATGACAGAGGCGGACTCAACGGTTCAGCCATTTGAGGTCCAGAATGGGACAAAGAGAATCGTCCTTCTTTGGAACCACAAAAAGTTTGGAATAAAAACCTGAAAAGCATTCCTGAGAAGTAACGGGTGCAATGACACCTGTTCGAAGGAGAGAGGAGATGGCATGTGTAACGAATTGAAGAGGAGGCAGAGATGGTGAAGTTCACATTTGTTTTTATTTTTTAAGTGGAACCTCGGGACCACGGTCCGGGGGGCTCCGAAGGGGGCGTGACAAGTGATCCCAGGGCACCCGTAGTAAAGCCCCTCAGGCAGGGCCAGAATGAAATACCCAGAGGACACAGGTGCTACCTCCAGTTAGACCCCGAACACGTGGTAGCTGTCCCAGCGGGACCAAAAGGGATAACAAAAGTTACAGCAGAGTCCGTAATGCGCTGGGTCCTGGATCCAGTTAGTTGGTAAGGAGTCGGCTCCAGTGACCTTCACACAGTCCTTGGACTCGGATGGCTGTAGGCGGAACGGGATGGCTTAAGCCCAGATGGTTGCTGATATAACAAGGTAACAGGATACTGATATGCTGTGGAAACAGAGAGCATTATACAATGCACAGAGACTGCAGATGCAGTGCAGACAATTTAGCATGAGAACCGGATGTAGCAATGATAGATACTCGTTGCTC
Source organism: Dendrobates tinctorius (assembly GCF_039654945.1). Taxonomy (NCBI): domain Eukaryota; kingdom Metazoa; phylum Chordata; class Amphibia; order Anura; family Dendrobatidae; genus Dendrobates; species Dendrobates tinctorius. The sequence goes on along the minus strand of NW_027361682.1, from coordinate 30,892,039 downwards.
CGGCACTCTCCCTATGGAGGAGATGCCAGAAATAGCAGCCAGTGCGCTGCCATTGGTTGATTGCATTTTTTGAATAATGGACGCCGCCCCTTTAAGAAGGCAACAGTGGGCGGGCGGGCCCCAATAGCCTTAGTTACAGATCTCCTCACAGGACGCCAGGAGGAGGAGGCAGGACAGAATGCTGAGCAGCAGCATGAGAGGCTCAAGATGAGTGCCCAGAACAGAGAGCAGCGGCAGGCCTGGACGCAGCGCCAGGACGGGGGCCAGGTGTAACAGCGGCAGACCTGGGCGCAGCGCCAGGACGGGAACCGGGTGTGACAGTATCCCCCTCTTTACACCCCCTCTTCTTCAAGCCTGCGTAGAACCGTTTAAGGAGAAGAGGAGCCTGGATGTTCTCCCTAGGCTCCCAAGATCTCTCCTGAGGACCAAAACCCTTCCCGTCCACCAGGTAGTAGGTCTTACCCCTTACTTTTTTTTAAGGCCAGGATATGTTTTACCTCAAAAACATCATCCTTCGAGACAGGGTCAGGAGTGGTACCCAGATCCTTAAAGAAGGAACTCAAAACTACTGGTTTGAGGAGAGAAACATGAAAGGAGTTAGGCACACGTAGGGAAGTGGGCAACTTCAGCTTGTACGAGACTGGATTGATCTGTCTCAAGATCTCAAATGGTCCGATGAACCGGGGACCCAATTTGTAGGATGTCATCTTTAAACGGATGTACTTAGAAGAGAGCCATACCTTGTCTATGGGACAAAAGATAGGTGCATCCAAACGTCTCTTGTCCGCATGCCTTTTCATACGCTGGGAGGCTTTCTCCAGAGCAGTATGGTATCCCTCCAGACTTAAGAAAAATCTTTGGAGAAAGTATCGGCAGCTGGAACTGCCAGATGATTCAGAGATGGGAAGAGGTATTCCGGGTTGCAATCCGAAGACAATCTGAAAGGGAGACTTTCCAGAAGATTCACTTACTTGATTGTTGTAAGAAAATTCGGCCCAGGACAGTAAGTCTACCCAGTCGTCATGATGGGCGTTGACAAAGTGACACAGGAATCCAACCAGGATTTGATTTGTCCTCTCCACTTGTCCATTGGACTGGGGATGGTACGCTGAGGAAAAATCCAGTTCAATTCTTACCAGTTTACAAACTGCTCACCAGAATCTTGAGGTGAACTGGACTCCTCTGTCGGAGACGATGTGGAGAGGGAAACCATGGAAACAGAAGATGTGCCGGATGAACAGGTCCAACTCAGGAGCAGTTGGAAGACCGGGTAGTGGAACAAAGTGAGCCATTTTAGAGAAGCGATCCACCACTACTCACACCACAGAACAGCAAGATGAGATCGGGAGATCTGTGATGAAGTCCATCGCGATATGCTGCCAGGGGGCAGACGGAATTGGAAGAGGCTGAAGCCTACCTGCGGGTAGATGCTTGGCCGTCTTGTTACGAGCACAGAAAGGACAGGCTGTGACATACTCCAGAATGTCCTTAGCCATGGCAGGCCACCAGTAGTACCGGGAGATGAGTTGCAGAGTCTTTCTCTGGCTGGCGTGACCAGCCAACTTGGACGAGTGACCCCCACCGAAGGACACGAGTACGCTCAGAAGCTGACACGAAAGTTTTCCCGGGAGGCAGCCGGGCAAGATCAGTAGAAGCGACCGCGACTAACCTTGAGGGTTCAATGATGTGCTGCGGTTCTTCTTGATCAGGAGGTAGAATGGCTCTGGAAAGTGCGTCTGCTTTGACATTTTTGTCAGCTGGGCGAAAATGAAGAACAAAGTTAAAACGAGCAAAAAAACAAAGCCCAGCGGGCTTGACGAGGATTCAGCCTTTATGCAGTTTGGAGGTAAGCAAGGTTTTTGTGATCGGTGTATACGACAACCTGATGAAGAGCTCCTTCTAGAAGATGCCTCCAGTCCTGCAGAGCCAATTTGATAGCCAACAATTTCCGATCTCCAACAGAATAATTCCTCTGCGGAAGAAAAAACCTTGGAAAAAAACCACAGGAATACATTCACCCGGAGGACGATTTCTGGGTTAGTACAGCTCCCGCACCTAATGAAGAGGCATCGACCTCAAGAAAAAATTGTTCATTGGAGTTAGGACGATGAAGAACAGGTGTGACAGCAAAGGCCTTTTTGAGAGAAACAAAGGCCTCCTCAGCCTAAGGAGGCCAATCCTTTGGATTTGTACCTTTCCGGGTTAGAGCTGAGATGGGCGCCACTCGGGTGGAGAAGTTAGTAATGAATTGCCTGTAGTAGTTGGCGAAGCCCAGGAATCGCTGTATGGCCTTCAACCCAGACGGACGAGGCCACTTGAGTACAGCCGATAACTTCTCTGGATCCATTTTTAATCCTGTGGAGGAAACAATGTAACCGAGGAAAGGCAAAGAGGATTGTTCAAACTTGGCGTATAGTCTGTTCTCCCTAAAGGTACTGTCACACTTAGCGATGTACCAGCGATCCCGACCAGCGATATGACGCGGTCAGGATCGCTGGTGCATCGCTAAGTGGTCGCTAGTGAGCTGCCACACAGGCAGATCTCACTAGCGACATCGCTGGGGACGGGGGTCGCTACTTACCTATCACACCAGGCGATCCTGCGTCCTCCCGCCCGGCTCCACGCGTCGCTCGTCTTCACAGCAGGAAGCTGACGACGAGAAACAGTCCTGAACGTTCTCGCGCGATCAGCGATAACCAGCGGGGGAGCCGGTCGTAGGTAAGTATCACACACAGATATCGCTAGCAATATCGCTATAACGTCACTAGTTATAGCGATATTGCTAGCGATATCTCTTAGTGTGACTGGCCCTTAAGCCTCTGTAAGACCAGGCGCACTTGTCTGCGATGCGTGACCAAGTCTGTAGAAAAAATCAGAATGTCGTCAAGGTAGACAACAACACAGGTGTAAAGCAGATCCCTGAAAATGTCATTGACGAACTCTTGGAAAACAGCGGGAGCATTGCTTAGACCAAACGGCATTACCAGGTACTCGTAGTGGTCATCACGAGTGTTGAAGGCTGTATTCCATTTGTCTCCATCTCTGATTCGGATCAAATTGTAAGCCCCTCTGAGATCCAGCTTGGTGAAGATCCTGGCCCCTCAGACGGTCAAACAGTTCTGAAATTAGAGGCAAAGGGTACCTGTTTTTTACCGTGATCTGGTTCAGTCCTCGGTAGTCGATACAGGGCCACAGGGATCCGTCCTTTTTCTTCACGAAGCATCCTGCTCCTGTCGGGGACGATGATTTTCGGATAAACCCTCTAGCCAAATTCTCCTGGATGTAGTCTGACATAGCCTGAGTCTCTGCCTGGGAAAGAGTAAACTCTCCCACGGAGAGATGTTCCAGGAAGAAGGTCTATTGGACAGTCATACGACCTGTGGGGAGGACGTTTTTCAGCCTTTTTCCCAAAGACATTCGAGAAGGACCAGTAAGCGGATGGTAATCCAGGCAGGGTAGCAGGTTGGACCGGGGGGTAAAGCTGGTTCAATCCGGGTTAAACAACGGTCCGAGCAGGAATCTCCCCAACGTAGAATTTCGTCTGTTCTCCAATTAAGGACTGGTTCATGTTTCTGAAACCAAGGCAAACCTAGAAGCAAGGGGTGAGACAAACTAGGGTACACATAAAAACGGATTCTTTCAGAATGCATAAGACCTACCCTGAGTTCCACTGGCTTAGTGTGGAACTGGAAGGGTTCGGTCAGAGGCTGGGCATCGACAGCGGTTACCCGCAACGGGTTGGGAAGAGCCTGAACTGGTAAGTGGTAGCGATCCACAAGCGTCTGCTCGATAAAGCTTCCGGCGGCTCCGGAGTCCAACAGACAGAGTCCAGAAAATTTTATTGCTCCGCAGGTCACGGAGACTGAGATCTGCAACGAAGGAGAGGAACGTTCTCTACCTAGGGTGGCCTCTCCTACCGAGCCTAGGCACAGGAGTTTTCCAACTTCTTTGGACAGGAGCGGATCAGGTGTTCGGAACTACCACAGTACAGACAGCTTCTGTTTTTGCAACGTGCCTCCTGGCGGCGGCTGGCCAGACTTACTCGATCTACCTCCATAGCTTCGGGAGAAGAGGATGAGGTAGACGCCTTGGAAGAATTAGATTCCAGGTGGTAGGACCTCCTGTCACGCTTAATCTCCATGGAACGCTCCTGAAAACGCAGGTCAATCCGGGTCGCCAAGGAAATCAGGTTATCCAAGATGGTAGGCCTGTCCCGTCAACTCATCCTTAATTTTTCCAGATAGGCCCTCCCAGAAGGTAGCCAGCAAGGCCTCATTGTTCCAGGATAACTCAGACGAGAGGGTGCGGAACTGAACAGCCTACTGAGCCACCGTGAGGGTTCCTTGGCATAAGCTAAGCAGGGCAGAAGCAGTCGACGTGACCCGGCCAGGTTCATCAAAGGTCCTGCGAAAAGTTTCTAGGAAAGATTGAAGATCGTTAACCAGCGGGTCTCCTCTCTCCCATAACGGATTCAGCCAGGCGAGAGCCTCTCCTCCTAGATGTGACATAACGAAGCCCACTTTGGCACGGTCAGAAGCAAACATATGCCCCAATATTTCGAAGTGTAGGGTACACTGATTGAGAAAACCCCGACACTGAGTGGGATCATCATGGAAGCGGGTAGGAGCCGCCAAGCGGAGGCCCTTGCTTGTTATGACAGCAGGTACCTGGGTGTTGCTAGGTGAATCAGGAGCAGCCGGGTTCTGCAGAGAATCCATGCCGGTGGACAGGTTACGTAGATACGTTATGATCTTATCCTGTTGATCTCTTAAACGGGTCACCTCTTGGCAAAACTCCAACGTCGGAGGCCTCTGGGGTCCAGCAGATTCCATGGCCGGAGCAATCTGTAACGAAGGGAAGCGGAGGCAGAGATGGTGAAGTTCACATTCGTTTTTATTTTTTAAGTGGAACCTCGGGACTAGTGAGCCCCGGGCACCCGTAGTGAAGCCCCTCAGGCAGGGCCAGAATGGAATACCCGGAGGACACAGGTGCTACCTCCAGTTAGACCCCGAACACATGGCAGCTGTCCCAGCGGGACCAAAAGGGATAACAAAAGTTACAGCAGAGTCCGTAATGCGCTGGGTCCTGGATCCAGTTAGTTGGTAAGGAGTAGGTTCCAGTGACCTTCACACAGTCCTTGGACTCGGATGGCTGTAGGCGGAACGGGATGGCTTAGGGCCAGATGGTTGCTGATATAACCAGGTAACACAGGATACTGATATGCTGTGGAAACAGAGAGCATTAGACAATGCACAAAGACTGCAGATGCAGTGCAGACAGGTTAGCATGAGAACCGGATGTAGCAATGATAGATACTCGTTGCTCCGGCGCTCTCCCTATGGAGAGGGCAGAAATAGCAGCCAGTGCGCTGCCATTGGTCGATTGCATTTTTTGAATAATGCACACCGCCCCTTTAAGAAGGCAAGAGACCGGGCGGGCGTGCCCTAATAGGCTGTTACAGATCTCCTCACAGGACGCCAGGAGGAGGAGGCAGGACAGAATGCTGAGCAGCAGCATGAGAGGCACGAGGTGAGTGCCCAGAACGGAGAGCAGCGGCAGGCCTGGACGCAGCGCCAGGACGGGGACCGGGTGTAACAGCATTAACGAAAGCTGGGACCTGAAAAAAAAAAAAAGTCTTCCTGGGAGGAAAGAAAATTTGATCTTGTAGTCTGAGGTCACGATCTCTCTGACCCCAGGAATTGTCGCCCACAGACAACCACACGTCCCAGGAAGAGAAGAGGAGGATTTCCAGGTGAGATTGTCACATCATGCACAAGAGAATCTATTGGGGCGGGACCCTGAGGGTTTTGAAGATTGACCCCTTGCTCGCCAGTGAAAGGGCTGGCTTGAAGGATGGCTTCCTCCTCTCCCACTGAGTGGCAGAACTGTCCTGTTAGCAGAAGGTCCCAGGGGAGGAGAAGGGATGAAAGGGACGAAACTGAAGAGAACGACTCCTGGTGAAGGGGTGTTTAGGTTTAGGTTGAAGAAAGGAAGTGCTCTTACCGCCGTTAGCGTCCGAGATGATCTGAACCAGTTTAGACCCAGTGAGTCTTGGAATCCTGGAAATGGAGGTTAGTAAGGGACTTCTTTGAAGCCAGGTCAGCATTCCTTAAGTCTGAGGATTCTTCGTATGGAAACGATATTGCTGGTGACACAGGCTGAACAGCTGGCGGCATCCAGGGACGCGGTAAGTAAATATTTTCCTGCAAGGACGATCTAATCCACAAGGTAAGCCAGCTCGTCTGGAGAGATGGCCGCTAAAATTCTGTGTGAGAGAAGTTTTGTCCAAGCGGAAGCTAAGCTACCCAGGTGGAAGCAAAGGCATGACAGAAGCGCCAGCAGCTTAAAAGGCTGACTTGGCTAGTGATTCAATCTGTCTGTCGGTGGAGCCCTTGAGAAAGGAACCGTCGGGCAGAGACAGAACAGTTTTGATGGACAGGCGGGAAACCGGTAGATCGACAGCAGGTGATCTACGGTAGATCGACAGCAGGTGACTCTGTCCGTTTGTTAATGAGGTCCGGACCAAAGGGATAGCGGATATCCAATTGTTTTCTACCAGGGAAGTGGTTTTCCAGATGTCCCCAATATTTAGTAACGATTCCCTCAAACTTGTGATTGGAAAACGTCCGGGAATGAGACGTAGTGATCCTGGGGGGAACTGTCGACTATATCCTGAAGCTTGGAGGTCTGGTCCGTATCAGGCTCATAGTCTGCCTGGGACTCTGGTTCGGACCCCAGGGCCACCTCATGGGAGGAGGCGTTGGATACTGTGGGCATCCTGGATGAACTAGATGGGGAACTGGATGAGGAGCTAGAGTGAGTCCGCTTCTTGGATCTAATCCTCAGCCTGCCCTTCTGAGAGTGGTATTGAGGTGCCTGTGAATCGTCCTACGAAACGTAAGCGTTCTAGGACCTGCATCAGGGTCTATGACATCTTGGTTAGGTCATAAACTGATTGAGAGCTAGCAACAGCCCACTCTGGGGGAGGGAGTGTGGTCTCGTCCCGGGCGTCGGGAGGCTCCATTGATGCTAGCACAGTGGAAGGGCGGCAGGTCTGAGAGAAGGCCGAAGCCACTTCTTTTGCAGAGGTGTCGTGAATGACAGTGGGGAGGAAAAGGAGTTAAGCAGCTGAAAAAATAAAAAAAAATTTCCCTGGACAGAGCCTACCCGGTTGTGAAGAGGAAGGCCTTGTCAGCGCTGATCTGCTGGAGCTGGGGGCAGAGTGGAGCTGCTGTGTCCCCCAGAGCTGCGGCTGGAAACTGCAGATGCAGCTGAGATCGGGAGAAGCGGTCCCAGGCAATACGCGCTGCGGGATCCCACAGAAGTGAGTTGGTAGATACTATAGGCCCAAAAAAGTGCGTACGCTAGGTCTCGCCCGCCAATTGGTCAGCCTGCCGAAAAGTGCGTGAAGACAGTCGCTCACAAATAGGCTGACGCACACTGGAGGGGGCATGACAAGCCACCGGAGGAAGGAGAGACGAACTCTCATTGGATAAAAAATAGCATGTGAAGAAGCCGCACACTGATTGGCTGGGGCTCCGGGGAAACGGTGGTTCCCAGAGTGAAGGCATTAAGTCGGGGAATAAATTAAGAAAGAAGCCGTGGAGATTTTTATCGTGGCGCCTTAGAGTAGCATGGGCTCCACCAATGTGCCCCCGCCGCCTTGAAGAGGGCCTGCGGGAAGGAGCAGGAACAGTACCTTGAAACTTGAGTCTCGATTCCTTTTTCATATATACAAGGACTGCATCACTAGCCCCCGGGTGAGAAAGGGGGTCACTGGGACATAACGGGAAAATAAACCTCCTTCCCGCACCATCATGGTTCTAGACTGCGCAGAAGACAGTGTCAACCCCTAAAAAGGGGGAGGGCCACTAGCAAGTGACCACCGTCTTCCTCCCGGAGAGGGCTAGGATGGGGAATTGGCTAGGATCAACCACCTGGTATCGCCCTGAAACACAGTGAGGTGACAAAGGATAATGTCCTGTCATGCAGATCCGAGAGTGAACGATGTGGGTGAAACCACACTGTTCTCTCAGCTGCTCGTGTATAGTGTGAGAAATTACACCATTTCCCTGAAGAAAAAAACCTGAAAGAAAAAGGGGAAAAAACACAACAGGGTAACCTGAAAAAAAGAAAAGACTGATCTGGGATCAGATCCAGGTCTTCCTCCTACTGACACTAAGCTAAAACTGACCGGCTTTCTGCCAGTCGGTGGGTGTATTCTCCTGAAGAACTAATTTCATTTTTGCAGTGTCAGCCTCCTAGCGACAGCAGCATTCACCTATGGTTAACTGTGTCGCCCAATGAAGCAATAAAGAAACAAGATCCCATATAACATTTTTTTTGCTATTTCACAAGCTTAGAAAAATGTTTCCCTGTTTTCCAGTAAATTATATGGTAAAATGCTTGATTCAAAACTATAATCCAGAAAAATAAGTTATAGCTCTTGAAAGAAGGGGAGGAAAAATATTAAAGTAACATAGTAACATAGTTATTAAGGTTGAAGGGAGACTTTAAGTCCATCTAGTTCAACCCATATCCTATCCTAACTTGCCCTAACATGTTGATCCAGAGGAAGGCAAAAAAAACCCATGTGGCAAACAGTAAGCTTCACATTGGGGAAAAAAATTCCTTCCCGACTCCACATACGGCAATCAGACTAGCTCCCTGGATCAACGCATAATAAGGAAACTAGTGTATATACCCTGTAATATTATACTTTTCAAGAAAGGCATCCAGTCCCTTCTTAAATTTTAGTAGGGAATCACTCATTACAACATCATATGGCAGAGAGTTCCATAGTCTCGCTGCTCTTACAGTAAAGAATCCACGTCTGTGAGTATGCTTAAACCTTCTTTCCTCCAGACGTAGAGGATGCCCCCTTGTCCCCGTCACAGGTCTAAGAGTAAAAAGATCATTAGAAAGCTCTTGGTATTGTCCCCGCATATATTTATACATTGTAATAAGATCACCCCTAAGCCTTCGATTCTCCAAACTAAATAACCCCAAATGTAATAACCTGTCATGGTATTGCAGACCCCCTAGTTCCCTAATAACCTTGGTCGCTCTTCTCTGCACCCGCTCCAGTTCAGCTATGTCTTTCTTATACACCGGAGACCAGAACTGTACACAGTATTCTAAGTGTGGTCGCACTAGTGACTTATATAGAGGTAAAATTATGTTCTCCTCATGAGCATCTATGCCTCTTTTAATGCATCCCATTATTTTATTTGCCTTTGCAGCAGCTGCCTGACACTGGCCGCTAAATGTGAGTTTGTCGTCCACCCATACACCCAGGTCTTTTTCAGTGACTGTTTTGCCCAGTGTTTTACAATTAAGCACATAATTATACATCTTGTTCGTTCTACCCAAGTGCATGACCTTACATTTATCCCCATTAAAGCTCATTTGCCATTTATCAGCCCAAGCTTCTAGTTTACATAAATCCTCCTGTAATATAAAATTGTCCTCCTCTGTATTGATTACCCTGCAGAGTTTAGTGTCATCTGCAAATAATGAAATTCTACTCTCTATGCCACCTACAAGGTCATTAATAAATATGTTAAAAAGAAGCGGGCCCAAAACTGACCCCTGTGGTACCCCACTGCTAACCGTGACCCAGTCCGAGTGTGCTCCATTAATAACCACCCTTTGTTTCCTATCCCTGAGCCAGCTCTTAACCCACCTACACATTTTCCCCTATCCCCATTGTTCTCATTTTATGTATCAACCTTTTGTGTGGCACCGTATCAAAAGCTTTTGAAAAGTCCATGTACACCACGTCCACTGCATTCCCTTGGTCCAGTCCGGAACTTACCTCTTCATAAAAGCTTATCAGATTAGTCTGACAGGAACGGTCCCTTGTAAACCCATGTTGATATTGGGTCATGAGGTTATTCTTCTCCAGATACTCCAGTATAGTATCTCTTAGGAAACCCTCCAGGATCTTACCCACAGTTGAGGTTAAACTTACTGGCCTATAATTTCCAAGTTCAGATTTTGTCCCCTTTTTGAATATTGGCACCACATTTGCTATATGCCAGTCCTGTGGTACAGACCCTATATTATGGAATCTTTAAAGATTAAAAATAATGGTCTATCTATGACTGTACTTAATTCCTGCAGTACTCGGGGGTGTATCCCATCCGGGCCCGGGGATTTGTCAATTTTAGTGATTTTTAGACGCCGCCGTACTTCCTGCTGGGTTAAGCAGGTGACATTTAATGGAGAATTTTTATCCCTGATCATGTTATCCGTCATGGGATTTTCTTGTGTAAATACTGTTGAAAAAAAGTCATTTAGCATATTGGCTTTTTCCTCATCCTCCTCCACCATTTCACCCAGACTATTTTTAAGGGGGCCAACACTATCATTTTTTAGTTTCTTACTATTTATGTAGTTAAAGAATATTTTGGGATTATTTTTACTTTCTCTGGCAATGAGTCTCTCTGTCTCAATCTTTGCTGTCTTGATTTTCTTTTTACAGAATTTATTTAATCTTCTGTATTTAGTTAATGCCTCATCACTACCTACTTGCTTTAATTCTCTAAATGCTTTATGTTTGTCCCTTATTGTGCCCCTTACAGCTCTATTTAGCCATAGTGGTTTCTTCCTATTTCTCGCATGTTTATTCCCATACGGTATATATTGTGCACAGCTCCTATTCAGGATGCTAATAAACGTCTCCCATTTTCTTTGTGCATTTTTATGTCTCAGGATATCGTCCCAGTTAATTCCACCAAGATCTCTCATCCGTTGGAAATTTGCTTTCCTGAAGTTTAGTGTCCTTGTAACCCCTCTACTACACATCTTATTAAAGGATACATGAAAACTTATTAATTTGTGATCACTATTACCTAAGTGACCCCCAACCCTTACATTTGATATGCGGTCTGGCCTGTTGGTTAATATTAGGTCTAGCAGTGCCCCCCCTCTTGTTGGGTCCTGAACCAGTTGTGAAAGGTAATTGTCTCTCATAGTAGTCAAAAACCTATTACCTTTGCTGGAACTGCAGATTTCGGTTCCCCAATGTATTTCAGGGTAGTTGAAGTCCCCCATAATAATGACTTCTCCTTGAGTCGCAGCTTCATCTATTTGCTTTATGAGGATATTCTCTGTTGCTTCCATTATTTTTGGAGACTTATAACAAACCCCTATCAGTAATTTATTTTCCCCCCCTCCCCTTATCTCTACCCACAGGGACTCTACATTTTCATTAGATTCATATATATTATCACGAAGGATGGGTTTTAAGGATGATTTTACATATAAACACACACCTCCCCCTCGCTTATTTGTACGGTCATTTCTGAACAGACTATAGCCCTGTAAATTAACCGCCCAGTCATGGCTCTCGTCCAGCCATGTCTCAGATATCCCCACCATGTCATACTTATGTTCCAACAACATTAACTCCAGTTCCTCCATCTTGTTGGCGAGGCTTCTGGCATTAGTATACATGCACTTTATGTATCTCTCTGTACCTCTATTCTTTCTTAAATTATTAACTGTTCTAACCCCACCCCCCATGCCACCCCCACCCCCAATTTCATTATTTGTGCCCAGGTCTCTAACTGCACTGTTTTCCCCTCCTATAAAAGGAATACCCTCCCCCCCCGTCCCTAGTTTAAACACTCCTCCAACCTTCTAGCCATTTTCTCCCCCAGCACAGCTGCACCCTCCCCATTGAGGTGCAACCCGTCCCTAGCGTAGAACCTGTAGCCAACTGAGAAGTCGGCCCAGTTCTGCAGGAACCCAAACCCCTCCTTCCTACACCAATTCCTGAGCCACTTATTAACCTCCCTAATCTCCCGTTGCCTCTCTGGCGTGGCACAGGAAGTATTTCCGAAAATACCACCTTGGAGGTCCTTGCTTTAAGCTTACAGCCTAATTCCCTGAAATCATCTTTAAGGACCTTCCACCTACCTCTAACTTTGTCATTTGTGCCAATGTGCACCATGACCGCTGGATCCTCACCAGCCCCTCCCAGTAATCTGTCAACCTGATCAGCGATGTGTCGGACTCGAGCGCCAGGTAGGCAGCACACCGTTCGACGATCCCTGTCTTTGTGACAGATTGCCCTATCTGTTCCCCTAATAATTGAGTCTCCCACTACCAGAACCTGTCTAGCCTGCCCTGCTCTCCTATTTCCCCCCTTACTGGAGCAGACACTCCTCCGGCTTTCAGAGGACATGCCTTGCTGCAGCGGTGCTACTCCTGCACTAACACTCCCCTCATCTGCCAACTTAGCAAACTTATTGGGGTGTGCCAGATCAGGACTAGCCTCCCTGGTGCTCTTCCCTCTACCCCGCCTTCTGTCACCCAGCTAGCTGCTTCACTGTCCTGCAGCTCCAACCTAGCATCCCCCCCTCATCTATCCCAGTGAGCGTCTGCTCAGTGAGCAGAAGACTCCTTTCCATATTGTCTATGGATCTCAGTGTTGCCAGCTGCACATTTAGATCCAGTATCTGGGCTTCCAAATGCACAACGTGCTCACATCTTGCACAGCAGTATGCACCCTCGACCGGCTGTTCAAGGATTTCATACATGCGGCAAGACGTGCACTGGATGGCATTGGCAATAGTGGAGCACATCCTAATGGGGATTGCACCAGACAATAAGATAAGCAGAAATTAAAAAAAAAAAAAAAAAAGTATTAATTTAATATAACAGCAATTCAGTAAGACCTCCCTTGGAAACTCCCTGAATCCAAAGTCACTGAATCTCAAGTCACACACTTACCACAGTTCGCACTTACACTCAAGGTCACACTCAGCTCATTCACACTCGCTCAGACAGATTTAAAAGGTTTTTTTTGTTTTTTTTTTCCCCCTTTCACCAGCACACCACCTTGCTGCTCAATGCACTTCCAAAAGGAGCAAAAATAGAAAACTGCAACGTCATTTAGAGGTTAAATATGCTACTTGATGGCTTGTTAGATTGCATTTTTGATGCATTTTTATTTTTTGGGAAAAAAAAAAAAAAAAAAAAAAAGAATTGTTTGGACCAGCAGAATGAATGAGATTTCTGAAATGTCGTGCTGCTTTTTTTTCCTTACAGCTTTGAAGCAGTTTCAGATCTGCAGCATATCAATTCTTTTAGCGTTTTTGCAACATTTTGCACCCATTCCAATGAATTGGGGAAAAAAAAACTGCATCAAAAACAAGTGTATCTTATGTAGTATTTTTCCTACAATTTTTGGTGCAGAAATCTCTGCTGCAAATACTGGTACACAACATGTGTGCATACTCTTAACATGTAAGAAAAAAATGGTACAAACAAAAGTTAAGAAATAAAAATGACCTTGTTAAATGGCTAAAAGATTTTTTTTTTTTTTTAAATGTAGAAAACAAAGGAAAATTTTATAAAAAGTAAACGGTATCCTTGTGTAACTCCTATTAGCAAAGGTGATACAAAACTGCTCTCTGTTCTCATCATGTCGGGGTAAAACCCATCCACAGCATGCTTAGGTATGAGAGCTCCCGACGTCCTTTGCGCTATGTATGTGCTCGAATTGACCTTATTTTTTACGTCTGAAGAGAACACAAAGAGCTTTTCACTGGACTTGAGCTCCGATTGGGTTTTCAGAAGCGATACAGCAAGCTTCAATAATTGATAAGCTGTCAGCACTTTTGGGAAACGGCCTGCGAGCTACCAGTCCATTAGCTTAAATCCATACCTCCAGACACCCAGTGCAGAACAAAAGGGGAATGTGAGTTCTGCATTAACCCTGTCACCGTGGAATCTTGATGCACTGAGCGGATTGTTTTTCTATCCATCTAACACATTGTACCTATACATAAGCGCTCCACGCCAGTCCTCTCAATGCCTGTTGCACAGATCTGTAAAGACAAATTCCATGAATAAAAAGTGTGTAAAAGAAGATCGAGGAGGCTTAACGGCAGACACTCATGTGCAAGCAACTGCTGACACCTCAAGCAGCTAAATTATATTTCTCTGCTGTTGAAGTTGCCAATCTAGGGCAGAACGGGGTCTCAACAAGACTTGAGGAGAGACACTATTTATAATACATGGTACAGGAACAGCGCAGCGAGTCATACCCGTAATAGCAACAATGACAAATGCTGTCTCAGTTCCCTAGGAAGAAGGAAAAAAAATATATAGCCGAAGCCTACGACAGCAAACCACTATATAATTCATTACAAAGGGTTGAGGGGCATGTCATGAGGCAGGTGCTCCTTACTTACAGTTAACAAGGGTAGTTATAGGTCTCCTCTCTTCACACAGTACCAGAAGTCCGCTGCCTCGGAGTAACCTTTGACTCTGCCCTGTCCTTCAAACCGCACATCCAAGCTCTTTCTACCTCCTGTCGCCTCCAGCTCAAAAATATTTCCAGAATCCGTCTTTCCTCAACCCTCAATCTACTAAAATGCTTGTGCATGCCCTCATCATCTCCCGCCTCGACTACTGCAACATCCATTTCTGTGGTCTCCCTGCTAACACCCTCGCACCTCTCCAGTCCATCCTTAACTCTGCCGCCCGACTAATTCATCTCTCTCCTCGCTACTCCTCCGCTTCTCCCATCTGCAAATCTCTTCACTGGCTCCCATTCCCTCAGCGTATCCAGTTCAAATTACTAATACTGACCTACAAGGCCATCTATAACCTGTCTCCCCCATGTCTCTGAACTAATCTTCCGATACCTTCCCTCACGTAATCTCCGGTCCTCCCAAGACCTCCTTCTCTCCTCCACACTTATTCGCTCCTCACCCAACCGCCTCGAAGACTTCTCCCGAATAGCCCCTATTCTCTGGAATTCTTTGCCCCAACAAGTCCGACTATCAACCACATTTGGATCCTTCAGACAGAACCTGAAAACCCACCTCTTCAAGAAAGCCTACAGCCTGCAATGACCCCGCTACCTCCTTCTCTCTCACCACTACCGGTGATATCACCTCAACAAACACCGGAACTGCTGCAACCCACCAACCTACTGTCTCCTTCCCCAACATCCTGTAGCATGTAAGCCCGAAAGGGCAGGGTCCTCTCTCCCCTGTGTATCATTCTGTCATTGTTATGTTGTTTACTGTAAGTGATATCTGTAATTTGCATGTAACCCCTTCTCATGTACAGCACCATGGAATCAATGGTGCTATATAAATAAATAATAATAATGGCATAGGCTGCATTTTGGTCTAAAAATTGCATACGAACCACAAGTGCGATATCTGTACAGTAGTCATAGTGCCTCAGGGGTTCGTTTCAAGCTCATCTTAATAGTAGCCCTTCCTTTGCAGTATCTGACATATTGTTTTCTTAGCCTCTAATATGATTTTTTTCTAATGAAGGCTACATTTACCATCATGTCTCTGGCTTTGTAGCTGGGCACACTGCACTTGCTCTGTGTCCTGTCTTAGGGTATGTGAACATGGTATCTTTTTCAAGCGGATACGTGAAAACGTCTTGCTGTGCATATGGCAAGTCTCCCGATCTTCTGTTAACAGCATCACATTTATTAAGACTTAGACGTGACCTGACCATTCTTCAGGTGACTTCTGCTTGGAACCCACTCACTAAATATAAAAAAAGACCAAAAAGATGCCTAAAAAAAGATGCTTCAGGACAAAAGATGCCGTAATGTCCTGAAGCGACTTCCTCTTGAAAACCTCAGCTGGCATCTAAAAGATGTTGCATGCACATATCCTAAGAGTAGCAGTGGAAAATCATTGTCACAGAACTGCATTCACATGATGCATACTACAGAGAACCAGCGTATCCTGTATGATTAAGCATGTTTAAGGCTAGTTTCACACTTGCTTTTTTTTGCAGCGCGTTTTTCCCGCAAAAAAACGCATTGAAAAAACGCATACAAAAGCATACAACTGCTGCGTTTTTTTCAAGCATTTTTATGAGCATGCATGAAAAAAACGCAGCGTTTTTATGCGTTTGTATGCGTTTTTAGTGCGTTTTTACCGCGTTTGCGTTTTTTTCCAACATTAGGTGGCCCCTCACACTAACCCAAACCATGACTTTACTAACCCTAACCCTAACCCTTAACCAAATCATACTTAACCCTAACCCAAACCCTAACTAACCCTAACCCTGACCCTAACCCTTAACAAAACCATACTTAACCCTAACCCTGACCCTAACCCTTAACCAAACCATACTTAACCCTAACCCTGACCCTAACCCTGACCCTTAACCAAACCATACTTAACCCTAACCCTGACCCTAACCCTTAACAAAACCATACTTAACCCTAACCCTAAACCCCCTTAACTAACCCTAACTCTAACCCAAACCCCTAAATTCCATGGTTAACAAAAAAAAACGCATGTGCAAAAAAACGCATACATGAGCATGCCAGTGCGCACATATGCGCATCCATAGGCTATAATGGCCATTTTTAGCGCAAAACGTGCGCATATGTGCGCATGCGCTTTTTTGCAGGGCCAAAAAATGCAACATGCTGCGTCTGGAAAATACAAACGCACACCCCAAAAAAACGCAGCGCATGAAAATCGCATACATGCGCTTACAAGCGCGCAGGTATGCGCACCCATGTTAAATATAGGGGAAAAAACGCATGCGCACATATGCGTTTTTTTCCAGCGCTAAAAAACGCAAATGTGAAACCAGCCTAAGGCTGGTTTCACACTAGCGTTTTATCTCGCAGCGCATCATGCGCTATCGGTCGCACGCGCAATGGTCCCCTATCTTTAACATGGCGGGCGCAGGGTCTAGCGCTTGCACGCATTCATTAGCGTTTTCGTGCGCTGCGCATTTTCCACGTGTGCGCCCAGACGCGCTAGACGCTACATGTTGCATTTTTTGTTCCGCTCAACCTCGTTAAAAAAACGCAACAACATTACAGGCTATGGGGTCGCATGCATGCGCATGGACGTGCGCACGTCAGCGCTTTTTGCACGCATGCGATTTTTGAGTAAACAATGTCTAGACACTTGTTTAAACCACTCCCTACACAAGCAACATTGTTTGGGAGGAGTGTACATAAAAGGTGTCTGCAGTGCCAGACCACTACTCTACAGACAGCCCGCAAGACACAGCCTGCAATCTGCATCACCAAGAATGTATGTATTCTTATACCTAATGTCTGCCTCTCCTTTCAAATGAATTTTGTACTAATGTTTTGTTTTTTAATTGCAGCATGTCTTCTGGATCGGAACACTCTCCATTCCAGCAAGAACTGACCCAAGCAGAGCGTGAGGTGAGTATCTTCCTGCCTTTGGGTAAGTATAGCTGCTGCATCTGCAAGTGTGTAACAATTTTTGTTCTATTTCAGACATCATCGGACCTGGCAAGTGAGGCTGAACAGCGGGAGCAGCCTAGCCAAGTCCCGGCGAGGAGACAGATTGTAAGTATATAGTCTTTGAATGTCCCTTTTTTAATTTTGTTTTTCTCTTCCTTTTTTTCTGTCCTGTTTTTCATCTTCTATCTTGCTTCTTTTATTTCTATTTTTCTTTTACCTTCAAAAAAATTTCCAAGATTATAATGTATTTTTTTTTCTAGGTTCCACAACGGGACGAAGACATCTATCTGGACAACGAGCACCTGATCCGCCTGGTCCAGGAGCATGTCCTGTTGTGGGACAGCCGAGACCAGCAGTACAAGGACATTGTGGTGACCCGGCAGCTCTGGAGTGAGGTGGCCGCAGCGTTGATGGATGGCTGGGACAGCGCCTCTCCAAGCTCCAAAAAGGCGTTTAGTAAGTATTTCCATGTTCTGTGATGCCGCATTGACTCTTGTTACTGATGACACTGTTGTGATTCCTGCTAGATATATTCTAGCAGGAAACACAACTGTGACTGCATTGTGTATTGTATTGCTGTATTGTTTCTGCTTTGACTCTTGTTCCTGATAACACTGTTGTGTTTCCTGCTAGATATATTCTAGCAGGAAACACAACAGTGTCATCAGGATCAACAGTGACTGCATTGTCTATTGTATTGCTGTATTGTTCCTGCGTTGACTCTTGTTCCTGATGATACGGTTGTGTTTCCTGCTAGATATATTCTAGCAGGAAACACAACAGTGTGATCAGGTTCAACAGTGACTGCATTGTGTATCGTATTGCTGTATTGTTCCTACTCTGACTCTTGTTCCTGATGACACTGTTTTTCCTGCTAGATATATTCTAGCAGGAAACACAGCAGTGTGATCAGGATCAACAGTGACTGCATTGTCTATTGAATTCTTTCGTGACGCTGCATTTACTGTTTGCCAAGTTCACTCAGGTGTGTGTGATGATACAGATGTTGCCATCAGTGCATTGTATAACGTTTTTTCTTTGTTATTCCAACAGTGAACAAAGTCCGCACACGTTGGCGCTCGATGAAGGACCGCTTCAACACTGATGTTCGTGCTGAGGGACAGGTTCGCAGTGGTTCAGTGGCAAGGACCAGAACAAAATACCGCTATCATCGCGAGTTGACGTTCCTAAGACCGGTCCTTGCCACCAGAGCGTAAGTATTTAATTTTTTTTATCTGTGCTTTTCTATTCCACAGCAGTTGCTTCTTGTAAATGCATGATAGTAATGTTTTTCTTTTCTTTCCACAGCACCTGGAGCAGCACCTTGCAACCTGTCCCTGGAGCGGTCCTTCATTGGACGACCTCGGACCCGTTCCAGCCATCCGACAGCCAGGAAGCAGCTTGCAGGTCAGCAACACGGACAGCTGGTGACCAGGAAGCTGGTCAATCAGGTGTTCCCCTGTCCCAGGTCTCTGCCACTGGTTATGCGGGCACTTCCAGCCAGCAGCAGAGGGCCTCGGACAAGAATGTCATGCCCGAGTTCATCCACTTGAGCGAGGCCTTTCATGCCAGCCTCAAGGTGCTGTCAGACAGAGTGGAAAGCGTTTTTTCACTCATGGAACGCGGTTTTACCCACATGGAACACCACTTCCACTCTGTCGACAGTCGCCTTGACCGGCTGGAGGCCGACCTCAACAGACCAGCGCACCATTTTTTCAGTAAAATTGAACGGGGCATGGCAGAACACCTCAGTCCTGAGTAACAGCTGAATGTGTTGCAGGTCTGCAACACTGCTTACTTGCAGCCTATGCAGCAGAATCGGTACGTGCAGCAGTCAGTGGTGTCATTTCCAACTGTGCCACCACTGACTCGCTACACCTCACTACCGTCTTCTGCTGCATACCACTGCACGGCCACCTGCATTCCAAGCCAAGCCGGACACCACACCAATGCCGAGTGCTGCTGGACACTCCACCCCCACCACACCATGGCAAGCACTGCTCCTGTCTGGAGCACCACCACAGGTCCACCACCTTGGAGCACCGCAACCGCAGAACCTGCTTGGACCACCGCCAACTATTCTCCTGTTCAGAGCACCGCCACCACTTCTCTGTCTAGGAGCACCGCCACCACTCCTCTTCATTCTAGGAGCACCGCCACCACTTCTCCGTCTAGGAGCACCGCCACCACTACTCATCCTCATAGGAGCACCGCCACCACTTCTCCTTCTAGGAGCACCGCCACCACTTCTCCTCCTTCTAGGAGCACCGCTACGAATTCTCCTCCTTCTAGGAGCACCGCCACGAATTCTCCTTCTAGGAGCATGGCCACCACTTTTACTCCTTCTAGGAGCACCGCCACCACTCCTCATCATTGTAGGAGCACCGCCACCACTACTCATCCTCATAGGAGCACCGCCACCACTACTCATCCTCATAGGAGCACCGCCACGAATTCTCTTCCTTCTAGGAGCACCGCCACCACTTCTTCTAGGAGCGCCGCCACCACTTCTCCTTCTAGGAGCACCGCCACCACTACTCCCTCACAGAAGCACCGCCACGAATTCTCTTCCTTCTAGGAGCACCGCCACCACTTCTTCTAGGAGCGCCGCCACCACTTCTCCTCCTTCTAGGAGCACCGCCACCACTTCTCCTTCTAGGAACACCGCCACCCCTCCATCATTGAAGGAGCACCGACACCACTACTCATCCTCATAGGAGCACCGCCACCACTTCTTCTAGGAGCACCGCCACGAATTCTCCTCCTTCTAGGAGCACCGCCACGAATTCTCCTCCTTCTAGGAGCACCGCCACCACTTCTGATCCTTCTAGGAGCACCGCCACCACTTCTGATCCTTCTAGGAGCACCGCCACCACTTCTGATCCTTCTAGGAGCACCGCCACCACTTCTGATCCTTCTAGGAGCACCGCCACCACTTCTGATCCTTCTAGGAGCACCGCCGCCACTTCTGATCCTTCTAGGAGCACCGCCGCCACTTCTGATCCTTCTAGGAGCACCGCCGCCACTTCTGATCCTTCTAGGAGCACCGCCGCCACTTCTCCTTCTAGGAGCACCGCCGCCACTTCTCCTTCTAGGAGCACCGCCACCACTTCTCCTTCTAGGAGCACCGCCACCACTTCTCCTTCTAGGAGCACCGCCACCACTTCTCCTTCTAGGAGCACCGCCACCACTTCTCCTTCTAGGAGCACCGCCACCACTTCTCCTTCTAGGAGCACCGCCACCACTTCTCCTTCTAGGAGCACCGCCACCACTTCTCCTTCTAGGAGCACCGCCACCACTTCTCCTTCTAGGAGCACCGCCACCACTTCTCCTTCTAGGAGCACCGCCACCACTTCTCCTTCTAGGAGCACCGCCACTGCCACCACCGAGCATCAGAGGGGTGACCCACATTCCCTCTTTTACCAATCAAGGCCACGGTCCACCAGCTCAAGGCGGTCAAGCACTGTAAGGCGGTCACACAGTGGCAGTAGGTCCAGGCAGGAGACTCCTGGACCCAAGAAGAATAAAAAACATAAGACTTTGTCCCTCCCCCCTCTCCTCCTAATGTGTCTCACCCTGCCTCCAGTTCCATCCCTGATCTCCCTTCCCCCACTACTTTCGTCGCCCCTTCCCCTAGAACCTCTTCCTCAACTTCCAGCCGTTCCTAGTCTCTCCACACCCCCAAAGTAGCACAATCTTCCCCCAAACGTCCTTCACAATAATTTTTTTTTAAATAAATGTGCAATTCTGCTTTCACCTAATACATTTTGATTAATCTGTCTTTCGCCGCCTACACACACTGCGCCGTACACTTTGCCTTTTTGCCCACACATAGCTCCATTATAGTGACACATGTTTCTTGTGTCATTCCTGGAGATATGTGTACTCAAAAACAAAAAAATATATGACTTCTATTTTCCCCACCAGTCTCTTCAGTACGCTAAAATTGCACAGACTGAATAGAGGATGGTGTTGAGTGCAAGGCATATCTATTGTTACCTTGCAAGGTATCATAAAAAGCTAATTGAGGGTGGTGTGTTTTTACCATCATCAATTCACTTATTGTGAGACAAGGCCATTGGATTCTAGATATACCTTGTAATTAACCACATCCTCTATTCAGTGTGTGTTGAATAAACTGAAGAGATGATGGGGAACATACACGTCATATGTACAACACCCTGGCCTTGTATCATAACTATTTATCACACCTGGGCAGGTGAATACACATGAGTTTTAGCCTGCAGCGTCGCTTCAGTCTGCATATATTTCAGGCAGACTAGCGATGCTGCAGTTTAACTCATATGTGTGTTCTCCTGCCCATGTGTGATAACATTCTAAAGTTAGGATGCGTTAGTTTGGCCATCCTCACTTCAGCATGACACCAGGCCTGGGGATTGTAGAAGTTGTATAAACTTTATCTCTCCAGTCTGCGTTCAAACTCAAGCCACAGTGGTGATCCTACAAATATTATTTATAGTCACATTGTCAGGTGTCATAAAGAGTGACGGATGCTAGTGCATCCCCAAATCACTATTTGTATCATCAGGCTAGGTGACACAAATATTAGTTGTATTATCTCCACCGTCGCTGCAAATTGAACACAAACTGTAGAGCTGATAGTTCATACAACTTGTGTGTGTATAGTCACCTGGTCAGGAGTGCTAGTAAATTCATGATGCACAAAACACAGCATCACGAATTCACTGGTACACCTGGCCAGTGGATTATTGTATTGAAGTGTAAAAAGACCGAGTGCACTCGGTACAGGTATTAAAACAGGTTTTTTATTAACACACAAGAAAACATTTTTACACCATTTGATCTTGCCATTCCACCCATCCTACATCTGAGATGAAGTAGGCCGCAAATTTGTCCCTCATTTGGCCAACTTCAACGGATGACCTGAGAGGGTGCTGAGTGAATTCAGGCAATGTTAGGAGATGCATCATCGAGTTCAAAGTTCGGGTGCTCTTTAGCCATCACAAAATTATGTAGAACCACACAGGCCTTCACCACCTCATCCACTGTTTCCAGTTTCAAATTAATGGCTGTGCCGAGAATGCGCCATCTGGAGACAAGTATACCAAAGGCACACTGTACAGTTCTTCTGGTCCTTGTCAGCCTGTAATTAAAATTTTTTTGGTGTGGTCCAAGTCCCGGCTGGAGTAGGGTTTGAGCAGGTTTTGGCACATCTGGAATGCCTCATCCCCAACCATTACAAATGGCTGTGGCGGACCTTCGGTGTTGGGAAGAGGCTGTGGCATGGGGAAATTGAAATGGTTGCCATACAACCTCCGGCCCATGTCCGCATTAAAAGCCTGGGAGTCACTCCCACGGCCAAATGCACCCAACGTCCACTGCAACAAACATACAGATTGCATCCGCAATGGCCATGAGTACTGTAGAAAAGTACTTTTTGTAGTTATAGTACTCAGAGCCTGTCCTTTTGGGTTTGATTATCCGGATGTGTTTCGCTCCCAAACAAACAGTTGGGGAAAATGCAGACTGTCCAGAATTTTTCGTCTATTTCAAACCACTTTTCGGTGGTGGGCAGGGGCATAAAATCTTCACAAAGAACGTTCCACAAAGCCCGGCAGGTGTCGGCAACAATTCCGACAAGGTGGAGATTCCAATCCGGTACTGGAAGTGGCGTGAATATAGGCTCTCTCCAGTAGCCAGGAATCTGTGAAACAGAGAAAGAACAAAGATTAATATTTATGTGTATGGTTTTTTTAAAACAATAAAAGAAAAAAAAAAAAAAAAAAAAAAATAGTACATGGCATAAAAATAATTCTGCATGTCTTTGTTTACTACATGGCAGAACAATAATTCTGCCAGCTTTGGAATAGTACATGTCACAACAAAGAAAATTATGCAGGCATTGGTTTTGCAATATTATGTACTGTAATGTGACCAGGAGCCGTTCCTCAGGAGGAATTGCACGACGGAGCTCTGTGTCCTGTCTCCGGATGGATTCTTGGACACAACCAAGCAAATCCCTGAAGCTTTGTTGGGACATCCGGGTATAGTCAGTAATTTTCTCCGGGTTTGCCTGGAGCTCACTGTAGAGAGTGTGGTACGCTCCACGGCTCTCCCGGAGTTTAACAATCGGATGTATCCACAAACGCCGCCGCTGCCGTCTTCGCTGTCTCTCTCTCTCCCTTTGTTGATGGCAAGCAACTGCATAAGCCTGAGCCATCCTGATGTCCAGATCCAAGTTGAAGTGAAAACTCTTCCAGCGCAGATCCATGTTTCACAAAGGAGAATGCAAGCAAATGTGAAGAATTCGGCTGTAAACAGGGTCTATATAAAGAATTCCCATAACACACGCCCACTGATGTCCCATTGGTGGAGTCTGTTGCAAGAATTTTTCAAGGATTTTCCTCCTGTGAAATGTAAAAAACGCAAACGCATGGAAAAACTTGGAAACACATACAAACTCTGCGTTTTTTGTCGTAATGCGCACGATGATGCGACGAAATATTGCAGTTTACAAGCGTTTTTGCATGCGTTTCATGTGCGCTCGAAACGCTGCGCAAAACGGCGCAAGTGTGAAACTAGCCTTAGCTGCTGTCTGCTTGTGATAGGCTTCTCCCTGTCACCTCTTACTAAGCAGGAGAGACAGTCTGAAGCTGCATCAAATAGGAATAACTGGAGCGTCGGGGCCTAGCACTCTCAAAAACTATAGATAAGCAGTCTGACAAGCAAGTTGTTGGCAGTCATTTAATGGCCCGTCTAATACACAATCACTAATACGATCATTCTCTGGGCACAGGATGTAATTTCATTAGTAGCACACCTGTTTACACCAGACGATGTGCTGCCGAGAATCGCGATTTTAAAGCAAGCTCAAAAATCATGTCACCTGACAAATAGCACTTTGCTCGTTCATCAATAATATTCGGCTTATTTAAACAATTGGAAAAGTCTTAGTTACTCACCGGTTAACAGCACCACCTGAGAGAGGGGATCCGCCGTTCAGGAACAGGAAACCTACAGATACAAAAGGGCGGCACCTCTCCCACGCATCAGTTGGATTACAGAGCACAAGAGGACCTCCAAGGTTAATGGCATGAATTATGTACAATACTATTATTACTTAACTATTTATCACCCGTGGATATATATAAGAGGAAAAAGGTGCACTCCCCAACTTAAGACCGGGGCGGGAATCTACGGGTGCTGTCATGGACTCCGAAAAATACCGTTAACCGATGAGTAACTAAGACTTTATTCGGTTGTCCATGATAGCACCACCTGAGAGAATTACAGAGAGTAATAACTACTTTAGGGAGGGTGTTGTGAGCTCATTTTCTCGTTCACCTTTGATGTCCGATGAACTCCCTCTGCTGGTGAAAGGAGGTGGTGAAACTAATTTGGATAAGAGACACCTGTCACCTGAATAGGTGGATTGCGATTAGACATCCGGAATCTCTGAGTGGATATAAGGCAGCCGACGCCCTGTAGAGTTGTTGGTGATTTCTCTGCTCTGAGCTCTGGCCTCCAGTTCAGTTCCTGTCTTCTTAAGCTAAGTTTTGCTCTGTTATTGTTCCATGAGATTTTGCTTGATTTGCTTAGTTTTGTGTTCTGCCAGCCCCGGCTGGGGCTCTGCTGAATTTCCATTTTTGTCCCTGATCGGTTAAATCTCTTTTGCTCTGTCTTCAGAATATATCGGAGTGCTGATATAGGGATTTTGAAGTCTAGTGACTTCAGGGCCGTTTTTCCTATCAGACTTGTTGGGACATTTTTGGTAGGGTTTTTGCGGATTGCAGCCAGCATCTTTTCTGTCCTTTCCTATCTAGTTAGTTGGGCCCCATCGTTTGCTCTGCCTGTCTTTCTATCTGTGTTTTCATCTGTTTTCACCGACAATACATGTTGGGGGCTGTCTATTGCTTTGGGGCAGTTTAGATTTCCACTTTCTTTCTTTAGGCTTATTTAGTTCTCCGGCTGTGAAGAGGCATCTAGGACCACCATAAGAACGCTGCACGGCTACGGTTAGCTGTTGTGAATAGGATCAGGGGTCTACAATCCGCTAGCTACCAACCTCTCCAGTTTTCTGGACTTAGCTTGCATTTTTGTTTTTTCCTCCTCCGGTGACTCATTCATAACAGGAGGGACTACAGCCTGCAGAACCCTGACACCAAAGGAGAGGTCTGAGGAAGCACCCGTCTAGCCTATAATGACTATAGGTGCTCGGAGAGGACCAAGTAGCCGCCTTACATATCTCGTCAATGGAGACTTCTGATTTTTCGGCCCACGAGGTCGCCATGGCTCTGGTGGAATGCGCCCTCAGCTTTCCAGGTGCCGATCTGCCTTCTGAGGTGTATGCAAGTGAAATAGCCTCTCTAATCCACCTGGTTAATGTGTTTTTTGATGCTCTAAGGCCTTTCCTAGCGCCTTGATAGGAGACAAATAGGGCATTCTCTTTCTTCCAGGGATCGGTAACTGCCAGATATTCTATGAGGCATCTCCTAACATCTAGGGTGTGTAGTTTCATTTCCTTCTCGTTAGCTGGATTAGGGAGGAAGGATGGAAGGACTATCTCCTGTGTCCTATGAAACTTAGAAACTACCTTAGGTAAGTATGCCGGATCCGGCCTAAGTATTACCCTATCGTTCCTGAACTACATATAAGGAGGATGCCTAGATAATGTCTGGATGTCGCTTACTCTACGAGCTGACGTCAGAGCTACCAGGAAGGCTACTTTGAGGGACAGGTTTTTTATGGAAGCTGATGAGATAGGTTCAAATGGAGCTTCAGTCATAGCCGTGAGCACTAGATTCAGGTCCCATGGCATGAACCTATCCTTCACTACTGGTCTGGATCTACCTGCTGCCTTAATGAACCTACTGACCCAGTAATTACTCGCGATGTCGCTGCGAAAAAGCGCCCCCAAGGCTGATACTTGTACCTTAAGGGTACTGGTGGAAAGCCCCATGTCCAGACCTTTCTGTAGAAATTCTAAGATCTGAATTATAAGTGCTGACTCCCCAGCGACTACTCCCGAGTTCTGAAGGAATCTTTTCCAGTTTCTAACGTAAATTTTGGTTGTAATGATTTTCCTGCTTTTAAGCAGGGTGCTAATCAAGTCTGGGGAGAAACCTTTATCTTTTAGTAGTGACCGATCAAAATCCACGCTGTTAGATGTAGGCCAGCCACCTGAAGATGGTAAACTGGGCCCTGGGATAGGAGATCTGGGGATGTCCGGCAGTACCCAAGGATCGGACACAGACATGGCCCTTAGGCATAAGAACCATGCCCTCCTGGGCCAAAACGGAGCGATCACTATAATCCTCGCCCTGTCTTTCCTCATCACCAGGGGTAGTAGAGATAGGGGAGGGAAGGCGTAGGCCAGCCTGAAGTCCCACTTTATCAGAAAAGCGTCTACCGCCAGAGGGTCTTCTCTGGGATTTAGAGAGCAGAATTGTCTCACTTTCCTGTTTTCCTTGGTGGTGAAGATCTAGCTCTGGTTGCCCCCACTTTTGTACAATCAGGTCGAAGATGGAGGTTTTTAGGGACCATTCCCCTTGTTTTAGCAGATTGAGGCTTAAGAAATCTGCTGTGGCGTTTTCTTTCCCTTTTATATGTAGAGCTGTTAAAGATAGAAAATGCTACTCTGCTAGTTGGAACAAGCGCTCTGCTACATTCATCAGGGGTCTGGAACGAGTCCCGCCTTGGTGATTGATATACGCCACGGTGACCTGATTGTCGGAGAACACTCGCACGTGATGACCCTGTAGATACACAAGGAGCTTTTTAGCTGCCTGCTCCACCGCTGTCAATTCTTTTAGGTTAGACATTTCTACCTGATGATGCTCCCAGAGGCCCTGGACTAAAATCTCACCCATATGAGCCCCCCAGCCGGAAGAGCTTGCGTCTGTGGTTACTATGCGGGTTATGTTATACTCCCAGGGCACCCCTCTGGATAAGTTATTCCTCTCTAACCACCACTCTAGGGACTCTCTCGTGTTCCGGGACAAAGTTAGCTGGCCCTCCAGGTAACCTCCAAGGATTCTTTGATGTAATAACACCTCGCCCTGTAATTTCCTTGTGTGAAACTGGGCCCACCGGACCGCGGGGATGCAGGACGAGAGAGAGCCCAGAAGGGACATGGCTTTCCTGAAGGACATGGTGGGGTTATTGGAAGCGTTCAGGACCTGATAGTGTAGGCAAACTAACTTCTCAGGCGGCAGACGGCATTTCTGCTTCTCAGAATCTAAGATTAGGCCTAAGAATTGCTGGACTTTCGTTGGCTGCAACCGAGATTTTTTGATGTTGAGTAGCCATCCCAACCGTTCTAGGGCAGACATTGCCTTTTGTAACTGCTCTGAACAATGTTCCGCCGATTTGCCTATAATGAGGAAGTCATCCAGGTAGGGGCCCACTAGAATGTCTGATTCACGTAGATGGTCCATAACCTCTGATACAACTTTAGTAAATACCCGTGAAGCGACTGGAACCCCAAAGGGGAGGGCCCCATATTGGAAATGTTGAACTAACCCATCTAACTGAACCGCCACTCAGAGAAAACGCTGATGGGCTGTATGAATGGGTATATGGTAGTAGGCGTCTTTTAAATCTAACACAACCATAAAGCAATTTTCAAACAACAATTTTATTGTGGAATTGATTGTTTCCATTTTGAACGGATGTATGACCAGAAATTAGTAAAGGGCTTTAAGATTTATTATAGTCCTGAAGGAGCCGTCTGTCTTACGGACTAGGAACAGAGGGGAGTAGAAACCTCTTCCCCTCTCTGCCTCCGGCACCTCTGTTAGGACCTTCTTGCGGCATAGATCATGAACCTCGGCCTCCAGGGCAGCTTGTTCTGATGGGGAAGACCTAAGTGGGGTAACCTTAAATCTGTTTTGGGGGGACACAGGAAAATTCTAGCCTCGGGACTACGGCTATCAACCCCAGGATCCAGTTGCTACTAGAAATTAGCGACCAGGCCGGGTAGAAGGCAGCTAGTCTCCCTCCTACCGGAACCACTAGTCATTGGGGTGGCTTTTTAGCTTCACGCGCTGGCCCTTCCTGGCGCCCCCCCTCCTCCAAACATAAATCCTGTACCTTTCCTTTTTTCCTCCCATCTGCCTTGATCCCTGGACGGCCTTCTACGGAAATATCCCTTCCTGGTAAAGGGACATCTATAAGAAGGATTCGGCAGACTGGGGAATTTCTTTTTATCATCCCTGGCTGTCAAGGTGAAAATATATTTTCTTATATAACTTTTATATTTTTATACTGTGAAACAATAAGTTTTTCCTAATTGCTTGCTAATGCAAATGTAACTGTATTAAAGATGGCTGCCAGTGTTCACTTTCACTTAAATTCAGTGTCTAAAGAGTTAAGTTAAGTTTCATTTCTCCTAAAAAAAGATAACTCAGGAATGTGAAGAAGAAGTAACCATCGGGAGACTTTTTGACGAATCAGAGAGAGACTGGACACTAGATGTATACTGCATAAACCCCGCCTAATGCACGCCTTCCCCTAACACTCAATATAGTATTGTGTATTTGTAAATAAAGCCAGTTGTTGTACTGCTCCTGACAGGTGTGGATGCAGGACATTAGCTAAGACTGAATCAGCTGCGTGTCTGAGTCATTCTTAATCGGTACCAGATGTTTTGCGCTCGCACAATGATTTGGAATGACTGGTGAATGAGGATTCATTGTCGTTTACGACCCCGACAATTTGGAGCCCAACGGGGGGCGTGGACAGTGATCCGAGGCTCCTCTGGACCCATGCCTGGATGTCTGTGGATGATACCTGTAGTGGCTGACCTCGAGGACTGATCACCCTCCAAAACACGGTAAGTGAGATCATATACACTGTATGTGTCACACTTGCTAGTGTCTCAGCCGTTATTGGTTTGTCTGTGGTCTCCTTGGGTCTGAGGGGTGACCGGTCGAGTGGTGAGACTGAGTGCGATCCTGTGCCACGCTCTGAACCAGCAACTGAGAGACGTTGCATTCTGCGCGTCCTCGTGTACACCACACCTCCTCCACCGGTCATTGTACTCCATTCAACCACCCTACCCGTGACTATTGTCTAGTAGTGAAGTGGAGTGATAAATTGAGCTAGTTGCAGATTGTGGGGCAACTTAGAGGAAGGGATAGGAGACGCAGCCTCTGTGATATTGTACCAACTAGGTAATTAAGACGTCCCGAGAAGGGACCACCTGTATTTCTGTGGAGGGCTCTCACTAGGAGACCGCCTCCCGACTGTTGGAATATCGTGGCAGGATAATCTGTTAATCACTGCTGTTCAAGGTTAGGGAAAGGAAATATTGAGCGCGAGGCTCTTTTCCTAGTACGTCGAACGTGAGGCTCCGTACTGTGGAACATCAGTGTTGATATCGCTACCAGTGGTTTTTCTGCAGAGAACCATAGTATTCTGTAAGAGTCATGCTGCGTATCTTAAAGCAGAAGAAGTCTGTGCCCCACAAGTTAGATGAGGATGCTGTGGAGGTCAAGGCAATAGTAGCGTCACGGGAAGGCAAGAAGGCAGTCAAGAATGTTGAGAGATTGTATAAGCATGTAGGATTGCCCTCGTCAGGGAGATTACAGCCGGCTATGTGGCATAATCTCATAGAGAACAAACGAGGCATGTTGAAAGATAAAGGATTGTTAGAACAAGCACAAGCTCATCTGCGAGTTGCGCGAGGCTTGAAGAATGAAGGATGGAAAGAGATTGATGGGGAAGGAGGATCAGACAATGCGGAACCTGTGTTTGGTTATAAAATGCCTTTGAACTGTGATCTTATAGATTGTAAAATGGCCGCCGTGCCACTGATGATGAAAATGCAGTCCCAACCACCGCCCTATAATGGCGACAAGACGAGCTCTCCAGAAGCGTGGGTGTGTCCTGTTTGTGGCGTGCAGAATCCAACCTGGGTGGAAACCTGCCGTGTGTGTGGGGCGGGCCGTCCTTGGGGTTCCGCCCAGACCATGGACGGAAGTGGGGCATGCCACGCCTCCACCGGCAGCCATCTTGGTGCACCCGGAATTCCTCCCCAGCCACTATGTCCGCTGGTAACACTTTCCGGCGAGTACTATCAGGGACCACCACTTCCTGAGAAACCTCCGGCACCGACCGATGCTGTTCCCACCTCTAATGTTCCTGTTTCTGTTCCGGCCTCTGGGCCTAGTCTCCCGGTGCAACCCACTGTGATATTTGTAAATACACCTGGTCAAGGTCCCTTCACTCTTGATGCCCTGACCGGCAGTACGGCTTTCCGGTCCGTAATGCGTATGAGGCGCCAAGCTATCGGAGATGATGAGGGATCAGAAGATTCTGACAATCAGGTTGCTACAATTCCCCCTGCCCCGCCACTGCTATTAGGTCCGTTCGAATCCCCCCGGCCCGGAAGGAGCCCACTACCTACCCCTCTCAACAAATCCTCTAGGTTGCCCCACGTTGGGCGCCAAATTGTCGGGGTCGTAAACGACAATGAATCCTCATTCACCAGTCATTCCAAATCATTGTGCGAGCGCAAAACATCTGGTACCGATTAAGAATGACTCAGACACGCAGCTGATTCAGTCTTAGCTAATGTCCTGCATCCACACCTGTCAGGAGCAGTACAACTGGCTTTATTTACAAATACACAATACTATATTGAGTGTTAGGGGAAGGCGTGCATTAGGCGGGGTTTATGCAGTATACATCTAGTGTCCAGTCTCTCTCTGATTCGTCAAAAAGTCTCCCGATGGTTACTTCTTCTTCACATTCCTGAGTTATCTTTTTTTTAGGAGAAATGAAACTTAACTTAACTCTTTAGACACTGAATTTAAGTGAAAGTGAACACTGGCAGCCATCTTTAATACAGTTACATTTGCATTAGCAAGCAATTAGGAAAAACTTATTGTTTCACAGTATAAAAATATAAAAGTTATATAAGAAAATATATTTTCACCTTGACATGGCTTTTTCTAAAAGTTCGTCCAGCACGGGACCAAATAGATATTCCCCCTCACACGGAATGGAACAGAGACGGGACCTGGCCTGGATATCTCCCGGCCAACATTTCAACCAGAGAGCCCTTCGAGCTGCATTTGATAATCCTGCGGTCCTGGCCGCCATCCTTGCCGAATCCGCCGAAGCAACAGCTAAAAAGGCAGCGGCATTTTGAATTATTGGCAGGGTCTTCCGGATGGATGCTCTCGAGGCTCCGTCTTTCAGCTGAGAATCCAGTTGATCCAGCCAGACCAGAGAGAGGATTCAAAAAGATTTAAATAAACTGGAGAAGTGGGCAGCAACTAACAGAATGGTTTTTAACAGGGAGAAATGCAAAGTACTACATCTGGGCAATAAAAATGAAAAAAGCATATATAGAATGGGAGGAATAGGGCTAAAAAGGCAAATGCAATTCTAGGATGTATTAACAGAAGCATACAGTCTAGATCACGTGAAGTCATTATTTCCCTCTACTCCTCTTTGGTCAGACCTCATCTGGAATATTGTGTCCAGTTTTGGGCACCACATTTTAAAAAAGACATCAAAAAACTGGAGCAAGTTCAGAAAAGAGCGACCAGAATGGTGACCGGTCTGCAAACCCTGTCTTATGAGGAAAGGTTGCAGGATTTGGGAATGTTTAGTTTGCAAAAGAGAAGACTGACAGGAGACTTAATAGCTGTCTACAAATATCTAAAGGGCTGTCACATTGTAGAAGGATCAACTTTATTCTCATTTGCACAAGGAAAGACTAGAAGCAATGGGATGAAACTGAATGGGAGGAGACACAGATTAGATATTAGAAAAAACTTTTTGACAGTTAGAGTGATCAATGAGTGGAACAGGCTGCCACGAGTAGTGGTGAGTTCTCCTTCAATGGAAGTCTTCAAACAGAGGCTGGACAGACATCTGACTGGGATGATTTAGCGAATCCTGCTTTGAGCAGGGGGTTGGACCAGATGGCCCAAGAGGTCCCTTCCAACTCTACGATTCTATGATCATGAATCTGGCTGTGCATGTGGCGGATACCGCTGGTCTTAGAGCGCCAGCTGACATTTCCCATGTTCCTTTTAGAAATGAATCTGCTTTTTTATCTAACAGATCTTTTAGGGAGGCCATGTCGTCAAACGGTATGGAGGATTTTTTGGATGCCTTGGCTACTGCTGCGTCGAGCTTAGGGGCCTTGTCCCATCTGCTTACCACTGGGTCATCAAAGGGGTACCGCCGCTTAAAGGCCGGTGGTAAGGTGCCCCTCTTTTCAGGCCTTTTCCATTCTCTGTCTATCAGGCTCTAGACTATGTTATTTAGCGGGAAGGCCCTGCGCTTCCTTGGATCTAGACCACCGAACATCATATCCTGTGCAGAGTGTTCTGGTTTCGTGTCCGCTACCCCCATGGTAGACCTTACTGCTTTGACTAGCCTATCCATTTGGTCTAGGGGGAAGCAGAAACGGCTAGAGTCTTCCTCCGAAGATGAAGAGGAGGCGGGGACTCTGAGGAGTTATTGTCCTTCCTATGGGCGACCGAGGACTCTGAACACGAAAAACTAGCCTCTCTTCTCCTAGAAGATTCCCCTTGTGATAGGGCTTTTATCTCTGTCCTGATTATTTCTCTCAGGCTTGTGGTGAAGTCAGGCGTCTCTTCCGCTACCTGTGTAAACGGGGGAGAGTGTAAGGGCCTGTCAGTCTAGCCATGGACTATCGCTCCCTTTTTAACCCCTACAGTCTGTCGCACGCATGGCTGAAACAACTTTTTAGGGTTGGCATCTGGCAAGGGGCAACTACAGAGGACACACTCCCTGTGCTTCTGTTTACCCGAACTTTTCTTCCCCTGCGAAAAAACATAAGGGAACACTGCATCAGGGTACTTTCACGGAGATCTCTTACCC
Source organism: Dendrobates tinctorius (assembly GCF_039654945.1). Taxonomy (NCBI): domain Eukaryota; kingdom Metazoa; phylum Chordata; class Amphibia; order Anura; family Dendrobatidae; genus Dendrobates; species Dendrobates tinctorius. The sequence goes on along the minus strand of NW_027361682.1, from coordinate 30,858,960 downwards.
ATGCAGTTGAAGCAGGTACCGGATCACGGAGGGAGGCAGGGGGATCCTTCAGCCTGGAGGAACTTCTACGGCTCTGCCCGCTCGTTCGTCCCTGCTTCTTCTGCTGGCCACTTGTATGAGGCTTCACCGAGGCCTGCTTCTGCGGGTGCTCCTGCACCTCATCCTGCTGGTCTATGGGGGCTTCCGTCGTATCCATTGCTGCAATGGGCCTTCGGAAGCACCCCAGCAGTGTCCCAGCCTGCCTTATATTACCTCCCGATATCCGGGTCAGCAGGGTTCTGGCCCGTGCACCTCCCACCTGGGACCCTCCCGCCCTGCGCTCCGGCCCCCCCTCCCCACCGGACGCTACACGCGACCCCGGACAGCCGCGCTCTTGCGGCGCATACAGAAAGCCGGCCGGCACCCGACTTCCGGTTTGGTTTCGGCATTCCCGGCTCCGCCCCCTCCGCCACGTCACTTCCGCCGCCCAAACTGAGACCGCGGGAGCGCACGACAGGGAGCCGGCATGGCGCCCCCGGCTCGGTATGCCTCCAGGCCCCCGTGCGCCGCTGACCAGGAGTTAATGCAGGACGGGGATGAAAAATGAAGACTGGACCCCAGGGGAGGGCGCACCAGGAAGGGCCCAGGAAATACATACAGCCGGTGCTGGCACTCTGGAGACGGCTGTCCTCCTGACCCCTTGCTCCACCTGCTCCGCACACTGCCGTGGAGACCTACCCGGCCCCACCGTGTGGTGCTTCCAGGGACCCCGCACTGACTGAGGTAGGAGATCCTCCTTGATGATCCATGACGGATGATCTGTAGGAAGTCCTGTCCTCTAGGAACAGGAAACCAACTGATGCGTGGGAGAGGTGCTGCCCTTTTGTATCTGTAGGTTTCCTGTTCCTGAGGGGCGGATCTCCTCTCAGGTGGTGCTCTCATGGACGACCGAATAAATGTGTTACTAACAATTCTCGTTACTGATTAAATAAAAGGGACCATTTAGGCAGACCAGGAAAGCAGAAATTATATTGTTAGTTACATGGAGGACATAGAAAAGGACAAGGAGGGCAGAGTTTGGTGAGAAGTTTCAAAACTTCCAGAAAGAGTTTGATAGGTGATGATGTCATCCTATAGTTTACAGGAAGTCTGACATCCTGTCTACAGAGGAGAGCATGTATTAGACTGCTAGTCAGACTGAGAAATAAATGAAATGTTAAAATTATAATGCATGCAGCTAAGCAGGGATGATATATACATCACAGACAGAATACTGCCAGTGTGTAAGCATTATATGTGCAAAAAAATACAAAAATTATTAGAGTGCTACTTTAAACTAGCGCTCAAATCTGTGGCTGTTGAGTGTCTGGGCATGTTAGGAGTCGTAGTTTCGCCCCAGCTGGAGTCTTAGGTTGGAGAACATTGTACTAGAGAACCTTGTCCACAGATTGCATTTGGTATCGAACCTCCATTCATTAGTATACTGCCGACGCTCTCATACACGTTACTTCTAAAGAGTTTCCCCATATCCATACGTTTGTTATAACCTGAGGAGAACCTGACTCTCACAGGACGTCTACAGACTTCCATAATTTTGATTAATACACTGTATCTGCAATAAAAACCATTAAATCGCTGCTCTCTCTGCCACTTCTAAGGCTTTTATTAGAATTATCTGCAGTGTTAACTACATCACTGAGTGCAAGGAAAATTGTTCTTTGCTCCAAAGGAAACAAACTAATTTCCAGGCTCAATCACAACAATTATGCCATTTACGAAATCCACCACTTAGTGTGAAAGGATGCATCCGATCTAATCATGAATCCAATTTACCAATCTGCCATCATTCCCCACTACTACATAATGACAGAAGTGACCTATACTGCTCAGGCCAACTGCAGATCATTTCATCAATCATGTGCAAAAACACCCAGATGGGTGTAAAGGGCAATGGGATTACAGATCAAAACGGTTGAAATTATTGAACAAGAGCAGAAACAGCTCCACTGTTGTCAATAGACTGATTCAAGTACTGCAACTCAAAGCTGTTCAACTGGAATAGTACAAAATGCAGAAGTGCAATGTTACAATGTTGTAGTTGCATAGCATTTGTTGGAAGCACCGCTGTGCGAGGAAAAAAAAAACTTCATTTACCACATTAGTAGAAGGGTCAGAGTTTGAACTGCAACTTTTCTCGTTAATGGCACAGGGGAATATATCAACATGGGTTTGGGCCATGCCGCTTGGAGGCTTAACAATGAGTAGAAAGAGTGTTGGCTCCAGACGGTGAGCTATACCCTTCTCAGACACTGCGCCATTCAATTTCAGCCTTAGGAGACAGACATCACTTTAAGTGCAAGCAAAAAAGGAAGCACACTGTAGTGCCATAACATGCAAAAATGAAAAATGAATTGCATTACTGCATTAGAAATATGAAAAATTGAGAAAGTATAGCGCATAAAATGGCCAAGTTATGTGTACCTGGAAGCCTACGATAAGGCATTTCTCGCTTTCCAGGTCCCTGCCTATGCCAATCCTCACTAAGACTGAAGTCTTTAGACTGAAGTCTATATCTCTGTGGAGGGGAAGTGGCCCTGCTTTGATTAAAAACGCCTGCGGCTAACAGGTGGAGTGCTCAGTCAGAAAGTAAATGAATACAAATTTCAAAAACTGACCGTCACATCCAAGCATAAACATTGTGTGAACAGGTGCTTAACCTAGAGTCACCAACTCATATACATGCAAGCAAAAAAGGAAACACACTGGAAAACGAGAAATGCCTTAACGTTGGCTTCCAGGTACACATATCTTGGCCATTTTATGTGCTAAACTTTCTCAATTTTTCATATTTCTAATGCAGTAATGCAATTCATTTTTCATATTTGCATGTTATGGCGCTACAGTGTGCTTCCTTTTTTGCTTGCATGTATATGAGTTGGTGACTCTAGGTTAAGCACCTGTTCACACAATGTTTATGCTTGGATGTGACGGTCAGTTTTTGAAATTTGCATTCATTTACTTTCTGACTGAGCACGCCACCTGTTAGCCGCAGGCGTTTTTAATCAAAGCAGGGCCACTTCCCATCCACAGAGATATAGACTTAAGTCTGAACAGAGGATTTTTCATAGGTTCCCATTCAGATGGAGACTTCAGTCTTAGTGAGGATTGGCATAGGCAGGGACCTGGAAAACGAGAAATGCCTTAACGTTGGCTTCCAGATACACATATCTTGGCCATTTTATGCGCTAAACTATCTCAATTTTTCATATTTCTAATGCAGTAATACAATTCATTTTACTTTTTTCATATTTGCATGTTAATGGCGCTACAGTGCGCTTCCTTTTTTACTTGCATGTATACGAGTTGGTGACTCTAGGTTAAGCACCTGTTCACACAATGTTTATGCTTGGATGTGACGGTCAGTTTTTGAAATTTGTAGACATCACTTTAAGGGCGCAGTCAGACTACCATATTCCTCACGCGAGAATCGCATCGCAGTCCTCGGACTGGCCGTTGACTCTCCTGACCTGAGAATGACAGCATGTATTTCTATGCAGCTGTCACGCTCATGTCATGAGGGCTAAAGGCTACTCCGATGTGATGCAATCCTCGTACGAGATAATATGGCAGTCTGACTGTGCCCTATGGCTACATTCTCATGATGAGCTTTTGACGCTGTCAAAAACTCATCTTACAGCTGCAGCAAAGTGGATGGGATTTATAGAAATCTCAGGCCCACTATGCTTCTTTTACAGAGTAAACTCACCTGCGGTGCATGTTTCAGACCCGCAGCATGTCAATTTCTCTTGCGGGTACACTAAGTGTTCTGTGCAGAATTTCCCCATAGACTTACATTACATGCAGAAAATCCGCAGGTAAAAAAAACATATGCATTGTAACTGCGTTTCCCCCTTGGAAATGCAAAAAAACCACAGGTCATCAGCACCTAAGCATATGAATAAAGTTTTGTCACAGCCAAATACCAGGAAGCATCAAGTTTTATTTAAAGGGAATCTGTCACCCTTGGGAAGTACAGGTGCTTCTCACAAAATTAAAATATCAAAAAGTTAATTTATTTTAGTTGTTAAATACAAAAAGTGAAACTCATTATATAGAGTCATTACAAACAGAAGTGAGCTATTTCAAGTGTTTATTTCTGTTTATGTTGATTATGGCTAACAGACAATGAAAACTCAAAAGTCATTATCTCACTAGATTAGAACACCAGCTTGAGAAATAATTTTAAAATCCGAAATGTCGGCCTACTGAAATGTATGTTCAGTAAATGCACTCAATACTTGGTCGGGTATCCTTTTGCATCAATTACTGCATCAATATGGCATGGAGGCGGTCAGCCTGTGGCACTGCTAAGGTGTTATGGAAGCCTAGGTTGCTTTGATAGCAGCCTTCAGCATGTCTGCATTGTTGGATCTGGTGTGTCTCATCTTCCTCTTGACAATACCCCAAGAGGAAGGTGTTTAGCCTTGATGCCATCAGGTCCGCGTACGGAGTCCCCCAGCGATGACAAATCTGTTTGAAGACCTCCGGATGAAGTGTACACTCCCCCGAGGTGAGACCCTGACGGCTGAGGAAGTCTGCTGCCCAATTTTCCACGCCTGGGATGTGTACTGCTGAGATGACTGACTGGGTCACCTCGGCCCAGCAGATAATGTGTTCCACCTTGCGCATTACCGCCCTGCTGGGGGTGCCCTTCTTATGGTTGATATACGCCACAGCCGTGGCGTTGACCGACTGTACTCGGATAGGACGACCTGCAAGGTTGTTGATTGGAAGAAGCGACTCCTGAGGCGACCAGCGCCCCTGGGCAGTGTGATGACAAAAGACAGCCCCCCAGTCGAGAAGACTGGCGTTGGTGGTGACCACTGCCATTGAACCAGGAGAAAAGATTGCCCCTGGGTGAGGGAAAACCGTAACGTCCACCACCTGAGTGCCCGCTTGACACGTGGAGACAAGCGGCATAGACAGTCGAGCGAGAAAGGGATCCTGTCCCAGGCCGATAGAAGCACAAGCTGCAGAGGACGGAGGTGTAGCTGGGCAGAGGGAACAGCTTCCATCGCTGCCACCATCTTGCCCAGGAAGCTCATGCCGGATCGGGTAGAGTGAGGAAATGGGCGACAGAGTGCCCGAACTCCCTGTTGAAGGGCTATTACCTTGTGTCGAGGGAGAGTCACCAACCCTCAGGAGGTGTCCAGGGTTATTCTTAAAAAGGATATCTGCTGAGCTGGGACCGGAGAAGATTTGTCTAAGTTTACCAGCCAGCCCAGGCGAGAAAGGGAATCCAAGGTGATACGGACGCACTTCGCGCAGGCTTGGAAAGACAGCCCCTTGATCAGGAGGTAGTCTATGTATGGCAGAACAACCACACCACGAGAGTGCAGAATGGACATAACAGACGCCATGACCTTTATGAATACTCTGGGAGCGGTGGTGCAGTCGAAGGGTAAAACCGTAAACTGAAAATGTTCCTTGCGGACAGCGAAGCCCAGGTACCTTTGGTGAGGCGGAAAAATATGGATATGAAGATAAGCATCCTGGATGTCGATGGATGCTAGGAACTCCCCCTTCTCCATCGATGTGATGACAGAGCGGAGGGACTCCATTCTGAAGTGCTGGACTCTGACAAACTTGTTTAGAACTCGGTCTTGGCGTAACAAATTGATGGATTGGTAGAAATCTGTTTTGAGAGGGCAAGTGGGGAGGAACCGTGCCGGAGGACCCGTGCCGGAGGACAAGAAGAAAACTCTATCTTGTATCTGGAAGACACCAGGTCTCTGACCCATTCGTCGTGGACGACAGAGAGCCAGATATGACGAAATAGGAGTAGACAACCGCCTACTCTGCAGGTGTCGACCGGATAATGCTGTGAGTTATTGGGCCGAGAATCTAAGGGACCTGGTTCCCTTAGATCTAGATTTCTTGGGTCAGCCCTTCCATGACTGAGTGGTCTTATACGAGACATGGGGACCTCTGTCCTGAGGGGAGAGGTGGCCGCATTGGACCAATCGGAATTGCCACGAAAGGGACGGAAACGCGTCTGTTGCTGACGATGAAAAGGTCGCCTTGTCTTCTGCTGGGAAAGGAATTTACTCTTTCCTCCTGTGGCGTTCAAGATAAGCTGATCCCAGCTTCTCTCCAAATAAACGACCGCTCTCGTAGGCAAGAGATGTCAGGGACTTTTTGGACGAGTCCATGCGCCATTCCCTGAGCCACAGTGCCCGTCGGATGGTGATGGTGTTTGAGGCTGCAAGCGGGGATGCGTGCAACAAATATTCCCCGGCCAAAGGGATCTGATTGGCCAGGTCTGCTGCTTCAGAGGGGAGGTCACTATCCTGAAAGGCCTTGATCAGGGTATCTGCCCAAGAGACCATAGCTTTAGCTACCCACACAGCGGCACAAGAGGGAGAGAGTGCAGAGCCCGAGGCTTCAAAAACCGAACGGGCAAGGTTCTCTGACGGTCCGTGGGGTATTTAATCAAGGACCCATCTGGTAAGGATAGGAGGATTTGGTGGCCAGGTGAGAGACAGGTGGATAAACTGGAGGGGAGTCTGCCCATTCCTTCCACAGATCCAAGGAAAATGGGCATCTTGCCTCAATAGGCCTCTGACCTGCAAAGCGTTTGTCCAGTCGCCCTCTATGCCGTTGAACTATGTCCTGGAACTCGGGATGGTTGGAGAAAACCCTATGAGGACGTTTGGTCCTTTTAAAGGACAACGCGTGATCCGGGACAGAATTAGGGTCCTCATCAACCTTTAAAGTCTGGTTGACGGCCTCAATGAGACTGTTCACCGTTGCCTGATAATCCAGTGAGTCTAGGTCAAGGGGCATCTCAAAATTGGACAGTCCTGGCCACTGCAAGCCCCAGGCGAGGGAGAATGAGAGACTGAGCCCACGGACACCGAGGCGCGAGCAGACCCAAGGGACGGAGGGCTATGGGCCCGTTCCCCTGCTGGTCAAGAGTTCCCGTGAGGTAGAACCCTCCAAGACAGCAAACGAAGACCCCGACTGGTAGAGGAGGGATCTTGGAGGGACTCTATTGCTTTAGCTAGTGGCGCCATGGACTGCGACAGTGACCAAGTCCAATCAAAAGGACTAGGTACAGTGGATTTGGTAGCAGTGGAGGGCTCATGAGCGTATTCGGGATCGCAGGCTTTGCAGAGTGGCGCACTCTGTCCCCGAGGTAAAGAAGTCTGGTAGGTGGTACATGAGGTAAATAACACTATGTGCCTTACAAGCCCTCTTGGATGTCTTAGGAAGTGACATGATGTACCACAGTATATCCCTGATTCTGCCGATATGCTCCAATAGGCAGTGCAGTAGCTTGTAAGCACCAGTGAATACTGCAGAGAAGGGCCAATGAGTGTATCTGTGCAGGCTCAGAGATCTTACCCAGGGGTCCTGTGTCCAGTGAGAGCGGTCCTCTCGGTCCAATGTGCCCCTCTGAAGTGCAGCTGGATTCTGCTGAACGCCCCACCAGCACATGTAAAGAGCTGGCCGGGGGGAATAAAGATAGCCACAGGGGATTGCAGAGGGGGGCGTGATATGTGCCTATCATATAGGTGAGAAGTCTCACAGTGCGCGAGAAGCGCCAATTTGTGAGCAAAAGTGGGCAGAGCTACTGTCACGACATCATGAAGTGGGCGGAGCTTCGGAATTGCGGCCGATAATAAGTCCAAGCCGGGGGCTAGATCCCTGCAGCGGGCCAGTGCGGCACCCGGAGGGCGAGGGGAAGCCACGGGGAATAGTGCTCAGAGCGCGGTTGCAGGAGCCCTCCGCCGTGAACCGGACGCACACCCAGCCCCATCTTACCAGCGGTGTGCGTCCCGGTATAGAGCCGCCACAGATGAATGATGAAGCACAGGACCAGGGCTGCCACTGCTTCCAGGTCAGCTCATTCAGAGTGGCCGATACCGGAAACCTCCATCCACACACTCTCTGTACTCCTTCCTTCCATCGACGCTGTTCATCAGGGGCGATGCAGTGGGGCCCGCAAGGACTCCGGAAGCGCCTATAGACATCTAAGAGGTTTGATCGCAGTGTGCCAGGGGTTAAAGCGCCAGGAGCAGTCCGTGACCGCTCCTGGCACTTTTTTCCGGGTGTCAGCTGTGATAAACAGCTGACACCCAGCCGCGCTTACCCCCCCGTGAGCGCGGCTGATCGCGTATGACGTACTATCCCGTCCATGGGCATTAAGGAACAGGGCACATGGACGGGATAGTACGTCATATGTCAGAAAGGGGTTAAAGTGATCCGTTGCCCCCTGTAACCCTTGAAAAAAATTAAGAATAAAAATATAAAAATTTAAACTATAGATGTGGTCTGAAGATCAGAGCACATGTGCCTCCTTCTTACATTAAGCTTCAACTGGTTCGGCTGGAGCCAGTGTGTTAGTGTATACTGCAGAGGAGGAGCTAATATTTTTATATTTACTTGGTGTCAGCCTCCTAGCGGCAGAAGCATAACACCCATGGTCCTGTGTCCCCCAATGAGGCGACGGAGAAAAAATGGTAAAAATATTTTTAAAAAATCTATTATATATATATATATATATATATATATATATATATATACACACACACACACATACATACATATACACACAGAAATCAAGGCAGAAGAGTCCAGCAAGCCGAAACTTCAGGTGGTACAATAAAATCCAATAATTTTTATTGCAGATAATTTAAAAAATCCAGAGTTCAGTAACAAGATGCAGACATAATGCTTAACAGACTACGCGTTTCGGCGGTAACAACTGCCGCCTTCTTCACGGTCTCAAATTATCTGCAATAAAAAATCTTGGATTTTATTATACCACCTGAAGTTTCCGCTTGCTGGACTTTTCTGCCTTGATTTCTACATTGTTGGACTTGTTCCCAGTCTTGGTCCGTGCAACACAGAGGAAACAGTTATTTACCATCCAGAGTTCGGAGGTTAGCTGGTCTGTGTTGTTTCGCTATGAGATAGATATATATATATATATATATATATATATATATATATATACACACACACACACATACACACACACACACACACACATACATACACACGTGTAATATTTGTATAAAAAGTAATAAAACTATACATTTAGTGTACTCTAGTGAACACCATAAAAAAAATAAAAATAGGCAAAAAAACAATGATTTACCATCATACCGCTGAACAAAAAGTGGAATAAAATGCGATCAAAAAGAGGGATTGTTGGTACTCACCGTAAAATCTTTCTTGGAGCTTTCATTGGGGGACATAGGTAATCATGGGTGTGTGCTGTTGTCGCTAGGAGGCTGATACGAGGAAAAAAAAAAGGAAAATAGCTCATCCTTAGCAGTATACACCCACTGACAGGCACAAAGTGCCTCAGTTATTGTTAAAGCCGTAGGAGAAGCAACCAAAAACTCAACATATGCACCAACGCAACAACAAAAGGCACGTAGGCCCATAAACAGGGAGGGTGCTGTGTCCCCCAATGAAGGCTCCAAGAAAGATTTTATGGCGAGTACCAAAAATCCCTCTTTCCTTATCGCTTCATTGGGGGACACAGGTAACCATGGGACTACCCAAAGCAGTCTCAAGGGTGGGAACAGAAAAAAAAAGCAAAGAAAAACTAACTTAGGTCGGCCGATGCGTAACCGCCGCCTCCAGCACCTTCCTACCCAGACCTGCATCAGACGAGGCGTGGGTATGAAACCTGTAAAACCTCACAAAGGTGTGCAAAGACGACCAGGTCGCAGCCTTGCAAATCTGTAAGGCAACTTTCCATGACAGGGAGGAAACAAAATATCTTGATTGGGCTCAAAGGGGCACGCTGGAGGGCGCCAAGAACGAGGTTAAGATCCTATGGGTCTATCGGACGATGATAAGGAGGTTCCAGGTGGGCAACACCTTTAAGAAAGGTCTTTACCTGGGAACGGGAAGCCAGATCTCTCTGGAAAAGAATTGACAGAGCAGAGGGCTCTGTATATGGAGTCCGCAAACTCATAAAAGGAAAATCTGTCATCCAGGAGGCAAATAGCGCTCTGTTCCTCCCAAGTCTCTCCGTATGGTTAAGTAGTACTGTACAGCCACACAAGAGGTATTGCCACACTCAGTAGCGATTGTGAGACAAATTATGGTGTCATGTTTACCCCTTTCTTGTATAAAAAAAAATCTGGGGTTAAAACACAAATTTGATGGTAAAAAACACACTTATTTTTTCTTCACTGCTCAATGGTATAAAATTCTGTGACACACCTGTGGCGTCTATATGATCACTGCACCTCTAGTTGAATTCATTGACAGGTGTAGTTTCTAAAATGGGGTCACTTATGGGGGGGAATTCTCCTGTTCTGACACCTCATGGGCTCTCCCAGTGGGTCATGGCACCTGCTTTGCACTGTGCCTGAAAAATATTTCTGGATTACATGTAGAGTATTGGGGCACTCAGGGAAAAATGGACCTCAGTTATTAAAAAGAAATCCTCTTAGCCTTTAGAAAAATTAAAAACTTGGAGCTAAAACAACATATTTGTCAGGAAAATGTGATTTTATTATTTTCACGGCTCAACGTTACAAACTTCTGTGAAGCACCTGGGGGTTCAAGGAGCTCACCACGCATCTACCGTATATATTACTTGAGTGGTCTAGTTTCCAAAATGGGGTCACTTGTAGAACAAATTTTGGGGTCCTTTTTTCATTTTTTTCCTGTTACCCATGTCAAAATAAAAAAAATTGTTTTTGAAATAATTCTTTTGTGAAAAAAAGTTAAATGTTCATTTTTTTGCACATTCCTAAAATGCCTGTGAAGCGCCTGAAGGGTTACTAAACTTTTGGATTTGGTTTTGAGCACCTTGAGGGGTGCAGTTTTTAGAATGGTGTCATTTTTGGGTATCTTCTATCATATAGACACCTCAAAGTGGCTTCAAATGTGATGTGGTCCCTAAAAAAAAAATGGTTTTGTAAATTTTGTTAGAGAAATGAAAAATAGCTGGTCAACTTTTAACTTCCTAACAAAGGAAAATGTTGGTTCCAAAATTGTGCTGATGTAAAGTAGACATGTGGGAAATGTTATTTATTAACTATTTTGTGTGACACATCTCTGCGATTTAAGGGCATTTCTGTTTTTTTCACAAATAAATGCAAGTCATATTGAAGAAATGTTATCACTATCATGAAATAAAATATGTCACAAAAAAATAATCCCTTATCACCGGGACCCGTTGAAGCGTTCCAGAATTATTACCTCACAGTGGTCAGAATTGTAAAAATTGACCTGGTCATAAATGTGCAAACCACCTTCGGGGTAAAGGGACTAAAGCATAACAGTAGGCAGTACAAGACACCTAGATTTTTATATGATATTGTCCTAATGATTAATGTCCAAGATGTAATATCAAGGCTGTTGGGTTACTACACATGTTATGGGAATGCTCTGAATTGGGGAATTACTAGAAAAAGATTTTTTCTATCATTAGTAGAATATACAATATTGAGATTAAAGGAAGATCCCAGAAAATGCAAATCAGGTTTAATAGAGGATGATATGGAATTTGACCCTATTCATATAGGCATTTCCCAGATAATATAACAGCTAGGAAACACATCGCATCTAAATTGATTTATCCAGGACCCCGATTAGAGGACTTAAAAACAGAATAAATATCATCATTAGACTGCAAAAAGGTATAAACAAAAAAACATAATACAATTAACAAATTTGAGAGAATGTGGGATCCGTGGTTGGATACTCCTGGATTGACATCAAGAGAGTCGGTAGTAGAGAGACAATTTGATTTCTTTGAAAGTACATAACCCATCCTGAATCTCGTCATATCTAACAGACCGAACATTCAGTGTCTCCCTCTCACACACCACCTCCTCTCCTCGCCCCCTGTCTGTAGGTGTTCCTCAAGGCTCTGTCCCAGGACCCCTACTATTCTTCATCTATACCTTCGGCTTGGGACAGCTCATAGAATCCCACGGTTTGCAGTATCACCTCTACGCTGATGACACGCAGATCTACCTATCTGGACCCAACCTCACCTCCTTACTGATTGAAATCCCACAATGTCTGTCTGCTATCTCAGCCTTCTTCTCTGCTCTCTTTCTCAAACTGAACATGGACAAAAACAGAATTCATCATCTTTCCCCCATCTCACTCTACCCCTCCACCAGACCTATCCATCAATGTCAATGGCTGCTCTCTTTCCCCACTCCCGCACGCTCGGTGCCTTGGGGTGATCCTTGACTCTGCGCTCTCTTTCAAATGACATATCCAAGCCCTTGCCTCCTCCTGCCGCCTCAAACTCAAAAATATCTCCCGGATCCGCTCATTCCTTAACCACGAAACCACAAAAACACTAGTGCATGCTCTTATCTCCCGCCTCGACTACTGCAACCTCCTCCTCTCTGGCCTCCCCTCTAGCACTCTGGCTCCGCTCCAGTCCATCCTACACTCTGCTGCCTGACTAATCCACCTGTCTCCCCGCTATTCCCCAGCCTCCCCCCTATGCCAGGCCCTTCACTGGCTTCCTATTGCCCAGAGGCTCCAATTCAAAACCCTAACCATGACATACAAAGCCATCCACAACCTGTCTCCTCCATACATCCGTGACATGGTCTCCAGGTACCTACCCGCATGCAACCTTCGATCATCTCAAGATCTCCTTCTCCACTCTCCCCTTATCTCTTCTTCCCACAACTGCATACAAGACTTCTCCCGTGCTTTACCCATACTCTGGAACTCTCTGCCGCAACACATCAGACTCTCACCATCAACGGGAACCTTCAAGAAGAACCTGAAGACCCACCTGTTCCGACAAGCCTACAGCCTGCAATGATCCTCAGTCTACTGAACCACCGCATGACCTGCTCTACCCTCTCCTACTGTTTCCTCATCCATCCCTGTAGACTGTGAGCCCTCGCGGGCAGGGTCCCCTCTTCTTATGTACTTGTGTGTCCCTCTTCTTACACATGTTTATTATACAGTACTTGTCTATATTTCCTCTTTTCACATGTAAAGCACCATGGAATAAATGGCGCTATACAAATGCACAATAATAATAATAACCTGCGTCTAATGTGACATTTTGTTACAATAGAAATATTCAGTGGGTCTATTAAAATTTATTATCTGACTGTTTTACTCATTACAACACAATCTGTAATTAATCTGTTATTTAAAAGACCGTGGGGCCATTGAGTATGGAATAACAATTTGTTGGGTATGTTTTTATTATATTTATTTTTTTTATCTTAACTATAAATGAGATGGTCCAAAAACTCCCTTGGGAATACTTTATGTACAAAACTCCTATGTTATTATGTGATTAATGTTATAAATTACTTTAAAAATGTTCATTTGAAATGATTTGATTTACAGCATGACAGAACAAAAGCATCAAAAACCACACAAAAGAAATGTTTTATATAGGAATTTTGTCTTCTACAGGAAGTAAGATCACATTTACATGGTAAGGTATAATGAATGTGAATTACTGGACACTGTCGAGCTAGATTGTTAGCTATACAGAAATGATGTCTGTTTGTTACCCTTATGTTTGTATGCCGTTCTTTATGTGGAGGTTGGTAATGATATTTATAACAAAACTACCGGTAAATGAGAAAAAAAAAAATAAATAAAAATGATTTGATTTAAAAAAAAACGCACAAAAAAACAAACAAAACACAAGTGACCTAATATAAATAATAGGTGCAGAAAATCTGGAACATCAAAAACGCAACAAAATTTCATGGTGGGAACATAGCCTAATTGACCTGCTGCACTTTAAATTATTTTTCATTTGTTAAAATATTTATTGAATTTTAATCGTATAAGACAACTATAAGTTAATGAGACAGATCAGGTACCACCACATCTGAGAAACAATCTCATAAAAAGAAAACAGGATTTTTGGTTGCTTACCGCAAAATCTGTTTCTTGGAACCTTCATTGGGGGGCACAGGAACCATGGGTGTATATGCTGCTGCCACTAGGAGGCTGATACTATGCAAATAAAAAAAACAAGTTAGCCCCTCTTCCGCGGTATACACCCTACAGACTGGCACCAAGTTAATCAGTTAGTGAGAAAGCAGTAGGAGAAGCAACAAACAGACAAATCAAACTGTAACAATAGCACAAAGAAGAACGAACAAGAGTTGTAAAACATGGGAGGGTGCTGTGTCCCCCAATGAAGGCTCCAAGAAACAGATTTTACGGTAAGCAACCAAAAATTCTGTTTTTTCTATTGCTTCATTGGGGGACACAGGAACCATGGGACGTCCCAAAGCAGTCCCTGGGGAGGAAAACAGCAGTAAACTATTCAGGTCGGAGAACTCACCACTGCCCTGGAAGGCGACGGCTTCCTAGCCTGGATCATGGTGTGTATCACCTGATCAGAAAAAACGGACGCTCTCAGAACAGCGGTTTCAACAGCCACGACGTCAAATTGAGCAACAGAGAATTCTGGTGGCAGATCGGTCCTTGTGACAGAAGATCTGGCCTGACTGGGAGCCTCCAGGGGGTGTCCGCAAGAAGATTGAAGTTTTCTGTGAACCAGGACCTTCTGGGCCAATCCAGTGCGATCAGAATGATCGGCACCCCCTCCGCTTTGATCTTCTTCAACAGCCTGGGAAGAAGGGGAAGGGGAGGAAACAGGTAGGGAAGCACGAATTGCGACCAGGAATGGCCAGAGCATCGGCGCCCACCGCAAGAGGGTCGCGGGACCTGGAGACGAACCGTGGAACCTTCCTGTTCAGCCGGGACGCCATGAGGTCCACATCCAGTTCCCCATCAAAGGCAAATCTGATGGAAGACCTCCTGATGTAGGGACCACTCTCCTCCTGCGAGACCCTCGCAGCTGAGGAAATCAGCGGCCCAGTTGTCCAAGTCAGGAATATGCACTGCGGATATTACCGGAACCATCGCCTCTGCCCAGAGGAGGATCTTGGATACCTCGGCCATCGCCAGGGGACTCCAGGTCCCTTCCTGGTGATTGACATATGCCACTGCTGTAGCATTGTACATTTGAATTCTGACAGGCAGACCCCTGAGAAGCCTTTCCCAGTGACGGAGGGGCAGAAGGATGGCCCTTATCTCGAGGATGTTGATGGATAGAGAGGACTCCTGCGCTGACCAATGCCCTTGGACCGTCAGATGGCGAAAAACAGCCCCCCAGCCGAGAACGCTGGTGTCCGTCGTCACCACCTGCCAATGGACGGGAAGGAAGGACCGGCCCTGGAGGATGATAGCCACCAGTTGAGAGATCGCTTTGACTCGGGGAGAGATACGAAGTGGACGATCCAGTGACAGGACAGACCTGTCCCACTGTGAAAGGATGGCTTGCTGAAGTGGTCTCGAGTGGAATTGCGCAAAAGGGATTGCTTCCGATGCTGCCACCATTCTGCCCAGGACCTTCATTGCTGAACGGAAGGAAGGAAGCCAAGGGCCTTGCAGAGAGCAAACTCCCTGATGGAGGATTGCTCTCTTTTCGGGAAAAAAACCCTCACCTAACGAGTGTCGAACAGCATGCCTAAAAAGATAAGGCGCTGAGTCGGAACAAGGCAGGACTTTGTTCTGTTGACTAGCCACCCAAACCGGGACAGGGAGTCGAGGACGATGGTCAGACTTTCCTGGGCCTGAGAGACGGAGCCTTGATGAGCTGCGCAGGACGCGGCATCCAGAGAGGCAGATACCAAATATGTCCCTGCATAGGAAATCTGGTCCGCCTGGTCGGCTAGCTCCCCCGGACGAGCTCCCGCAAGGATGCCCTTACAAAGCTGTTTGGCCTATCTAACCATGGCCTTTGAGACCCAGGTAGAGGCAAGGGCCGGGCATAATGTAGAAACAGCCGCTTCAAAGGCTGACTTTGCCATCGATTCTATAATCCTATCGTTGGAATCCTTGAGGGATGCTGCATTAGAATGCGGGAGGACCGTGTTAGAGGACAGTCTGGAGACTGACAGGTCCACAGCCAGGGAGGCAGTCCAGTTAGCGGTGAGCTCTGGGAAGGGATATAAAGTAGGATGCTGAGGCGCATCCCTCTTTGAAAGCGTCTTGTAGGGTTCTCCCTTTCCCTGGTGAGTACCTCCACAAATTCACTGTGTGGGGAGACTCCAGTCCTCACGGCCCACCAACAGGTCAGGTTTTCAGGATTTCCTTTGTATTGCACAGGTGATGGAATTATCACCTTGACAATAATAAGGAAATCCTGAAAATATGACCTGTTGGTGAGCCTTGAGGACTGGAGTTGGTGAACCCTGGTCTAAACGAAAACGCCTGATCTGCGGGTTCCGTAGAGGTATCAGTGATGCCTAAGGTCTGGTTGACCGCAACAATAAGGCTCTGGACTAGATCTCTCATGTTAGAGGCCTGTTCTGAATCCAAGTACGAATCATCCTCTGAAAGAGTGTCCAAAGATGCCTCGCCTGACTCGGGAGAGGAGGATCTGGAAGAGGGATCTCGCCGTGAAAGACCGGAGGGCGAGATGGAGTGGGAAGAGGACCTAGAATGGTGCTCCTGTCTGGGTCTCTTGCGGCCTGTGTTGGAAGGGCCGGACAGAGAATCCTGTGACCCACTGGCAACTGCGGGAGCCGGAAGGAGTAATCTGTCAAGCACGGACACCATGGTTCGCGACACCCTGGTGAGGTCCGCTACAGACTGCGACAGAGAGGAAGCCCACCGTTGGATTTCTCCTGGGCAATGGGTACAGTGGGGTTGCTGCAGCCCTGACAGAGAGGAGTGGGCTGACCTGAAGGGAGTTTGCATTTGCATAAAGAGCACGCAAAGTGTCTGACCAGAGTAGGGAGAGTAGGGGAAGAAGAGGAAGCAGGACGAAAACGCTCTCCTTTGTGATTAGGCATGATGAGCAGACCCACTAACTGATGCCAGAAGGTTAGGGGACAGTAAGAGATGCAGAGGAGAGAGTGTCAGTCTGCAGAGCAGAGCTACTCACAGTCAGCGCAGCTGTCCTATAGAATGCTTCCAGGCTGTAGAGGCTGCTGTAGAAACAGGTCTTACAGGGAGAAGTCGCCGTCTGGAACCACACGCCGGGAAATGGCGTCCGCAAGAAGGATGCAGGAGATCCATGTGGAAAATCACAGAAGAGTGGATGTACGCTGAGAAGAGGCCGCTCTCAGGCTGGAAGAGGGGGCGGAGCTAAAAGCAGGATCTAGGGGGAGAAAGATGGCGACGATCGCAGCCTGAGGAGGTCGCCGAGGAGTGGGCGGAGTACTGAGAAGACAGGGTGCGGAGCCAAGCCGAGACTAGGCCCGAATGGAAGCCGGGGACTAGATTAGAGCTGGTGACCGCCAAAGCAGGGGGGCGGCGCGGAGGACTTAAAACACCCAAAAAGGTAACACTGCCCCCAAACCATAGGGGAATAAGGGTTAAACAGTCACCCCAATGCTCACAGAACCCCAATGCACTAAAGCCCTAAAATAAAGTGGGGGTTTGGGGAAATATCCATCCTCTTCCTCTGTCTAAATCATTGTCTTCAGATCATCTTCTTTATGCCTCGTCGCCTCTCTGGGAGGAACCTAGTAAAAAGGAGGGAAGGGGTACCTCTCCATCCAGGCAATGTCGGAAGTCCAGAATTCCTATTGAGGGACGCGTCCAAGCCTCCTCAACCGACAGGCTCTGGTGGGCAAGTGGGTGGGAGACGGGGGGGGCCAGGACCGGATCCCCTAAACACGCTTCAGTGCTAGGGTTTGGGGTCCTGACGATTAGACGTATGAGGATACGGGGTGGCAGTACACGCCGTACTCAATCTCTGCATGGGATTACAGTTGTGACCGTTCAAGCTGTATCCCTCCGTGTACCTGAAAAGGAACGACACACACTGGAGGTAGACATGGGTCTAATGAAAGACCTGTGTCCAACTCCTACTGACAATAAGCTAAAACTGGTTAACTTAGTGCCAGTCGGTGGGGTGTATACTGCAGAGGAGCTAACTTTTTTATGTGCATAGTGTCAGTCTCCTAGTGGCAGCAGCATACACCCATGGTTCCTGTGTCCCCCAATGAAGCGATAGAGAAAATGACTACTCACATAAGGGTTTAGGAGATCACCACTGTCTTATTGTGCTTACATCACTCAATTCAGCTAGTGATAGCTACTCTTTTTCAATATTAAAAAGGAGGATCTCAACTTAACAGCGTGCAGTCTCCAACCAGATGAAAGGGGACAAGTCCTGACCCATCAAGCCCACAAAGCCTCAAATTTTCCTCCTGTATGTCTTTTATGATGAATACAATTCACCATTAAAATAATACAATTGACCTTGTTAACAAATTCTCGTTTGGTAGGTGGAAATTCCTGTATCCAATGTTGCGTGATAAGTTTTCGGGCCACGTATAATATACACGCTTATTGCTGTTTTGTGTGGTTCAGAAGCATGAATATTTTCAACATTTCCTAAAACACATACGAAGGGAGAAAGATTAACATTCATAGAATAGATCCTATTTATCCATAACCACCAACACCCAAAAGCTTTACAAGGAGGGACAAGACCACATCATGCAAAGAAAATTTGCATTTATTTTACATCTTTAGCACAAAGGGAAATCTCGAATATATATAGCCAAAAGTGTTGGCACCCTTGAAATTGTTCCGGAAAATGAATTATTTATATGTGAAAATTATAAAAGTATTGCAATTACAAATGTTTGGTTATACACATTTATTTCCTTTGCGTGTATTGGAACACCACAAATAGAAAAAAAGGCAAATTGGACATCATTTCACAAAAAAACCCAAAAAGTAAGTGGACTGGTTAAATTTGTTGGCGGCTTTCCAAAATGTTGGGTAAACTACTTTGTTTCAAGCATGTGATGCTCATTCAAAACTTGCCTCTGGCAAGTAACAGGTGTGGGCAATACGAAAATCACACCTGAAACCAGATAAAAAGGGGAGAAGTTATCTAAATCTTTGCATTGTGTGTGTGTGTGCTACACTAAGCAAGGAGAACAGAAAGAATTGTCTGAGGACTTGAGAACCAAAATTGTTGAACAATATCAACAATCTCAAGTCCATCTACAGAGATCCTGATGTTACTTTGTCTATAGTGTGCAACATAATCAAGAAGTTTACAACCCATGGCACTGTAGCTAATCTGCCTTGAAGTGGACAGCAGAGAAAAATTGATGAAATGTAACGCAGGATAGTCCGGATGGTGGATAAGCGGCCCCAATCACATTCCAAAGAAATTCAAGCTGTCCTGCAGGCTCAGGGCGCATTAGTGTCAGCATGAACTATACGTTGACATTTGAATTAAATGAAACGCTAAGGCAGGAGACACAGGAGGATTCCACTGCTGACAAAGAAACACAAAAAAGCAAGACTGCAGCTTGCCAAAATGTATGTAAGGCAAAATCCTTCTGGGAAAGTGTCTTGTGGACAGATTAGACCAAGATAGAGCTTTCTGGTAAAGCACATCATTCCAGTTTTCCGAAAATGGAATGAGGCCTACAAAGAAAAAAAAAAACAGTATGTTGGACATTCAAAGATGTTTTGTGGTTGTTTTGCTACCTCTGGCACTGGGTGCCTTGATTGTTTGGAAGGTATCATGAAATTTATTTATTCTATTCACTTATATAGCGCCCATTAATTCCACAGAGCTTTACAGACATCGTTGGCACTGTCCTCCATTCTGGGTCACAATCAAGATTCCCTAGAAGTATGCATTTGGCATGTGGGAGGAAACCGGAGAACCCGAAAGAAACCCACACAAATACGGGAGAACATACAAACTTCTTGCAGATATTGTCCTTGGTGGGATTTGAACCCAGGAAATCTGAAGGTTACCAAAATATTTTGAGTCGCAATGTAGTGCCCAATATCAGAAAGCTGGGTTAGCGTTCTAGGTCATGGGTCTTCCACAGCAGGACAATGACCCCAAACATACTTCAAGAAGCACCCAGAAATGGATGGAAACAAAGTGCTGGAGAGTTCCGGCTCCAATTCCCATTGATCACCTGTGGAAAGATCTTAAAATTGCTGTTGGGAGAAAGCACCTTTCAAATATGAGAGACCTGAAGCAGTTTGCAAAAGAGGAGTGGTCCAAAATTCTAGTTGAGAGATAATAAGGAACTTGTTAATGGTTATAGAAAGCGATTGATTGCAGTTATTTATTCCAAAGGGTGTGCAACCAAATATTAAGGCAAGGGTGCTAACAATTGTATTTGACCCATTTTGGGGCTTATGTGAAATTATGTCCAATTTTCCGTTTTTTTTCCCGTTTTTTTGTGTTGTTGAAAATACTCAAAAAGGAGACAAACAAGCGTATAACAAAACATGTGTATTTGCAATAATTTTCTCGGAGAAATACTTCTTTTACTGAAAGAATTAAGTGTAAACACTTTAAGCCATGATTGTATATACAAACACAATGAGCCTCACTAAATGAAAGCTGTGTATATCTTACCACGGTTCTTCCTCCATAGGATCCAAATCTTCCTCCCACTCCTCCTTGATATACATTGGGTATTTCTCCAATATGTTACTATAAAGAATTTCATATAAGGAAGAAATACGTCCTGCTGTCCTTTGTACAGAACCTAACATATGGAATATTACCGTACAGCCTTTGAGATTATGTGATTTAACTTATTTTTCCCCACCTCATTTTTTTTCTATTTTTACTTGCTGTTTTTTCTCAAGATGCATGGATTTATTTATAGTTCTTGCTTTATTTTTTGCAAATTTTGGTGCATACCCAGATTGTAGCTTTTTCATTTTACACCTCTCTCGACTTTTCAAAAAGTAGCTTAATCTTAGCTATAGAGGATGGGGTAAATCACGAACCAACCAAATTTACTATAAATCACAATAGAAATTGGTGTAAATTTTAGTGAAAATCTGTGCCAGTTAGTTTCTGTTGCACCAAAATAATTAAGAGGCATACATTTACTACAGTCTCAGTAAATCCCCCTTTGTATGTGACACAATATGCAGATGCCAACGAGACGCAGAGATCATGTATATAGAAGTCAAAAAGGACAATCATTTATTAGTACAAGTAGTAAGAAGGCGAGAGAAGCAGAAGGTGGCAGGAAATTATTTTCCATATCATTGATTTGTGTTGTGTTGTGATTTCCTGCTACAAAAACGACCGAGGATGAGGCCCGGCTTGTTTCATTGATGAGAAGCTTGAGAGAGTCCTTTAATAACGTTGTCATATTTATATCTACATCGTGTCAGAAAACGATCACTGGAATTCTCATCTAACCTCAATGTCGTATGTGGTCCTGACATGTCTCTCTGACGACAGTGCGAAGATTACATTCAGACTCATATGAAGAGCAGGCCTGGATCACGCAAGTCTCTGTAGATGTGGAGGAGTCTCTGGGCAGCTGCACTGGAGAGGACATCTTCAGTCGCACCCAGGCGATCTCTCAGGTTCTTCACTTCCTTTAGCAATGGCTGAGTATGAACAACAAGAGACATTGTTTTGGGGTTTTATTGTTATGGTGTTAAATGTGAAGTAAAAATGATGTGACAACATGATTCACTGAGCCAATATAATTACAGTGATACCAAACATATAATGTATTTCTACTATTTTAGTGGCTTAACAAAAATTCGGAACTTTGTATATAAAAAACAGGATTTTTGGGTTGCTTACCGTAAAATCTGTTTCTCGGAGCCTTCATTGGGGGAAACAGAGACCATGGGTGTACGCTGCTGCCACTAGGAGGCTGACACTATGCACAAAAAAAGGGTTAGCTCCTCCTCCGCAGTGTACACCCCACCGACCGGCAGGAAATTCCTCAGTTAGTGAGAAAGCAGTAGGAGAAGTAACAGAATAGATTGAAAAACAGAACAGACAACTCAACTGTAAATAACCAACAAACATAAGAACAGGAGTTGCAGAACATGGGAGGGTGCTGTGTCCCCCAATGAAGGCTCCGAGAAACAGATTTTACGGTAAGCAACCCAAAAATACTGTTTTCTCGTTTGCCTTATTGGGGGACACAGAGACCATGGGACATCCCAAAGCAGTCCCTGGGGCGGGAAAGCAAACTTCCATCAGGCCTGCGGACTCACCACCGCTGCCTGCAGAATCCTTCTACCTAGGCTGGCATCCGCCGAAGCGTAGGTGTGGACCTTGTAGAATTTCACAAATGTGTGAACCGATGACCAGGTTGCAGCTTTGCAAGCTGCAGCGCGGAAGCTCTGTGGCGCACCGTCCAGGAGGTACCCACTGCCCGGGTAGAGTGAGCTCTAATTCCCGGAGGGGTCAATCGATGTTTGACCCGGTAGGCCTCCAAAATTGCCGATCTGATCCAGCGAGCAATAGTAGCTTTGGAGGCCGGCTGACCTCTCTGTACCCCATCTGGAAGGATGAAGAGAGAGTCTGTCTTCCGCAAAGAAGTCGTCCTAGCTAGGTAGACCTTCATCGCCCTGACCAAGTCCAGCTTGTTCAAGGAGAGGTCCCGAGGACGAGCTGGACCCGGACAATAGGACGGGAGAACAGTATCCTCATTCAGGTGGAAAGTGGACAGCACTTTAAGAAGGGAAGCGGGCGGAGGCCGCAGAACTACCTTGTCCTAGAGGAGTACCAAGAAAGGAGAGCGGCAAGAGAGGGCCGCCAATTCCGACACGCGCCGGATGGAGGTGATGGCCACTAGGAAGGCTACTTTCCATGAAAGGAGGGATAGGGGAAAAGTTCCCTGAGAGGTTCAAAGGGAGGACCTTGCAGAGCCTCAAGAACCAGATTAAGATCCCAAGGATCTACGGGCGCTCGGTACGGAGGAGCCGTAGGAGCCACTCCTTGAAGGAAGGTTTTGACCTGAGGACGGGAGGCCAACGTCATCTGAAATAAAATGGACAGCGCCGAAACTTGACCTTTTAAAGGGCTGAGGGCAAGGCCTGCATCAAGCCCTGCCTGAAGAAACGCCAGGACAGAAGGGAGCGAAAAATGCATGGGCAGAATGTGAATGTGAAATAGGCCTTCCAGGTACGGTAATAAACTTTGGAAGACGATGGCTTTCTGGCCCGGATCATAGTATGAATAACTCGATCCGAAAAGCCTGATCATTTCAAAACCTCAGTTTCAACAGCCACGCCGTTAAATTGAGTGGCCGAGAATTGGAGTGGCAAATCGGACCTTGAGACAGCAGATCTGCCCTGTCTGGAAGCTTCCAGGGGGCGTCCGCGAGAAGGCTGACGATTTGCGTGAACCAAGCCCTTCTGGGCCAATTCGGGGCGATGAGTGACTGGAATTCTTTCCACCTTGATTTTCTTCAACAGCCTGGGAAGAAGAGGCAGAGGAGGGAATAGGTAGGGGAGCTTGAACTGCGACCAAGGAATGGCCACAGCGCTGGCGCCCACTGCGAGAAGATCTCGAGTCCTGGATACAAACTGTGGGACTTTCCTGTTGAGGCGAGAAGCTAGCAGGTCTACGTCCGGGGTTCCCCAACGACGGCAAAGCTGAAGAAATACCTCCGGACGTAGGGACCACTCTCCCGCCACGAGACCCTCGCGGCTGAGAAAATCGGCGGCCCAGTTGTCCACGCCGGGGGAATGTGCACCGCGGATATTGCCGGGACTGAAAGCTCTGCCCAATGAAGAATCTTGGACACTTCTGCCAAGGCTGAGACACTCCGTGTCCCCCCCCTGGCGGTTGACATATGCCACCGTTGTGGCATTGTCTGTCTGAATCCGGATAGGCAGGCCCTTGGGAAGCCTCTCCCAGTGAACAAGAGACAGATAAATCGCTCGTATCTCGAGGACGTTGATCGGCAGAGCTGACTCCTGAATCGACCATCGACCCTGAACAGTGTGACTGCGTAACACTGCCCCCGGCCGAGGAGGCTGGCATCCGTTGTCACAATCTGCCAGTGAATGGGAAGGAATGACCGTCCTAGGGAGATGAGAGGAGACATCAGCCACCAATTGAGGGACTGCTTGACCCGGTATGAAAGACGAAATGGGCGGTCCAGGGAAAGAACAGACCTGTTCCACCGAGACAGTATGGAGTGTTGGAGGGGTCTGGAGTGAAATTGGGCAAAGGGAACCGCCTCTGTCGCTGCCACCATCTTTCCCAGGACTTTCATGGTTGTCCGGAGAGATGGAAGTCGTAAGATATGCAGCGCTCGCACATCCCGCTGCAGGGAGCAAATCTTTTCTTGTGGGAGAAAACCTTCGATAGAGGAGTGCCGAACTATAGACCCAGAAACACAAGACGTTGTGTCGGAAAAAGGCAGGACTTCCTTTTGTTGATGAGCCACCCAAAATTGGACAGTGTGTCGAGGACTATGGTAAGACTTTGGCGAGCTTGATGAAAGGATGGAGCTTCGATCAGAATGACGTCGAGGTACGGAAAAAGAACGAGACCTTTGATTCTCAACAAGGCCATCAACACTGCCATGATCTTCGTAAATACTCTGGGTGCGGTGGCGAGATCGAACGGCAGTGCAACGAATTGGTAATGTTCCTGGCGAATCGCAGGAATTTCTGATGGCCGGAGAATATGGGAACATGTAGATAGGCATCTTGAATGTCTATTTAACACATGAACTCCTGCGTCTCCATGGAAGCGATTACCGACCAGAGACTCCATTCGGAAATGACGCAGTCGGACTGTCTTGTTGAGTAACTTGAGGTCCAAGATGGGGCGAACTGTACCGCCTTTTTTCGGTACCACAAACAGGTTTGAGTAAAACCCTGTGAACCGTTCTGAATCGGGGACGGGCACGATCACTCCGGAAGTGAGGAGAGAGGCGATGGACACCAAGAACCCCGGAACTAAGGCAGGATCTTTTGGAGGTTGGGACTCGAAGAAACGATCCCGGGGACGAGAAATGAACTCTATCTTGTATCCTGATGATACCACCTCCCTGACCCAAGCGTCCTCTACTGAGGCAAGCCAGCCGTCTCTGAAGAAAACACGTCGACCTCCCAATTGGGAAGGACTCTCGGGGGTTCGTTGATAGTCATGCTGATGTGGACTGTCCAGATCTGGATCTGGAGGATCTGCCCTGGGAGGAGTGAGATCGCCAGGAGGGAGTGGGTCTGAAAGACGCCTTTTTCTATCCTGGCGTGCCTGCGTTCTCTGTTGGTTAGAGAAGTTGTCTGCCGTATTGAAACGGTGGAATGTCCGAAAGGGCCGAAACTGACGTTTTAGCGGAGGTCTGCGAGGCTTGGACTGAGGGAGGAGGGAACTCGTGCCTCCAGTGGCGTCCTTAATAATCTGATCCATCTGGGATCCGAAGAGATGCGCTCCCTGAAAAGGCAGATTGGTAAGAGACTTATTTGAATTCAAATCCGCCTGCCAAGCCTTGAGCCAAATTGTACGTCGGATTGCCACAACGCTGCTTGACGCCTGAACTGCGCAAGACGCGGCATCCAAGGAGGCAGAGAGCAGATAATCCCCTGCATGGGAGATCTGGTTGGCCAGTTCGGCCAATTGCTCTGGTTGGGCCTTACCTAGGATGCCCTTGCAGAGATCCTCTGCCCAAGTGGCTATGGCCTTCGCTACCCAAGAGGAAGCGAAGGCTGGGCTTAGCACCGCTGCAGCCGCTTCGTATGCTTTGCTAAGGATTCTATAATCCTATCATTCAAATCCTTTAGTGACGCCACACCTGAAATCGGGAGGACCGTGCTGTTAGACAGTCTGGACACGGGTGCGTCTACCGAGGGGGAAGCAGACCAGTTGTTGGTGAGCTCCTTTGAAAACGGGTACAGCACGCCGAGGCGCTTCCCTCTTTGAAGGCGCCTGGTCGGATTTTCTCTTTCCCTGGTAAGGATCTTGCCAAACTCAGAGTGGGAGGCGAAGACCCTGGAAGGTGTTTCTGCCCGTCTGAACGAAACCCCCTGTTCGGAGGATTTCGCAGGGGAGTCTGAGATTTCGAAGGTGTGGTTAATCGCAGCAATGAGGTTCTGTACCGTAAACTTCATGTCCGCGTCCAGCTCTAAGATCCCTTCGGATGACACATCCGAGAACGCTTCACCTGACTCGGGTCAGGAGGCACGGGAGGGCGACTGCTGGGAAGGACTATGTGGGGATGTGAGGCCAGGAGGGGATCCCGGCCGGAGATCCTGTCTGGGCCTTTGCGGCTTCTGCTGGCTGGCTCAGATGGAGCTTCATGTGACCTGCTGGACCCTGCAGAAGTGTCCAGGGGCAACGTATCAAGGACGGCTACTATGGACTGAGACACCCTGGTGAGGCCTGCCACAGATTGTGAAAGAGACGAGGCCCCCAGAAATGGGGGGTTCGCTTTCACGTGGCGCAATAGGTGGCTCCTGGACGGAGTCATGCTGAATGGGATTGCTGCAGTCCAGGCAGAGGGGTGGGGGCAGGCGGACGGCCACGCTCAGCCTTAGAGTTAGGATAATGAAGGAGAAAAGAAGAAACCTGCGGAAATGCTGGAAGGTTGGGGGACAGAAGGCAGAGAAGGGTGTCAGTCTGCAGTTGCAGAGCTACTCACGATGCGGTGTCCCCAAAGGTGCTGATACACGGCTCGTCTGAAGATGCAGGGCCCCAGCAGAGGAGAACGTGGAATCCCTCTGTGTCCGGCTGACAGGCTGATAAAATGGCGGCAGCCTGAGGGAACCAGGATAAACGCGCGCCTTCAAACGAAGATGGGCGGAGCTAGCTGCTGAGGCAGAGAGGGTACAGCCCGCTGCCCACCGCAGGCTCTGAGAGGCGGTGGGTGGTCCTAGAACGGGCGGGAGAGAAGCCCGCCTATGAGAGAGAGAGCGGGGGGCGTGGCCGCGACGTCAGAGAAGGCCCGAAATGAAGCCGGGGACTAAATTAATGGCGACGGCCGCCTGTCAGCGCTGGGCGGCGCGGAGGTCTCGCAGCGTCGCCGCGGCCACCTCTCTACCTATCACCTGGATCCCCTGCCGAACGCCGAAGAAAGAAGGAGGTGGAGAAGCATAGAACAAGGCCCGCGCAACAGCCGGGGCCCGTACGAATGCGGCGGCCGCCGGGAGGCGCGGGCGGCGCAGAGACTCCACAGTACTCCCTCGGCGACCGCTCCAAAGAATCCTGAAACCGCCAGGGGGCCGCGTCTTGGACTGCATACTCACCTCCGTTTGCAATAAAGGTGCCTGATATATCCCACGCTGTCTGCGTCTTTGTGGTATCCGCGCCTCATCCGACCGACAGGCTCTGGTAGGCGAGTGGGTGGAAGCCGGGGGGCGAGGACTCTCCTGATCGCTGGCACGCACCCGTGCTAAGCTGTGGTCCCGCCACTGAGAGCTATGAGGATACGGGGTGGCAGTACACGCCGTACTCAGTCTCTTGTGGGAGTACAGTAGTGACCATTCACACTGTATCCCTCCGGAAACCTGAAAAGGAACGACGCACATCGAGGTAGATATGGGTCTAATGAAAGACCCGTGTCCACCTCCTACTGACACTAAGCTAAACTGAGGAATTTCCTGCCGGTCGGTGGGGTGTACACTGCGGAGGAGGAGCTAACCCTTTTTTTGTGCATAGTGTCAGCCTCCTAGTGGCAGCAGCGTACACCCATGGTCTCTGTGTCCCCCAATAAGGCGAACGAGAAAAAAAAATTTTGGACTGTGCCACCTTTTCCCCCAAAACGCATTACTTTTTTATTTTTTTTATTAATGGAGCTGTGTGAGGGCTTTTTTTTTTTTACGTGGCAAGCTGGTGTTTTAACATTCTGTATTTTGGGGTACACACTATGTTTTGATCGCTTATTATTGTATTTTTTGCAGTGCTGGTGACGATCGTAAAAAGCAATTCTGGTGTTTCGATTTTTATCTCCTCTTTATAGAACTTACCGATCGGGTTAATTAATTTTATATTTTAACAGATCAGACTTTTTTATATTTTTTACATTTGTTTTAAAATAAGGAAAAGGGGAAATTCAAATTTTGTTTTTTTTATTTTCTAAAAACTGTTTTTGCTTTTAGTCTTGTAGGGGATTTGAACCTGCTATTCTTTGATTGTTATTGCTGTATATTGTGGCTAGACCTCCCAGGAGAATTAACTTGGTATACACAGGAGCTGCAGCAGACTGCTTCACGGGGAGAAGGCGATGGGTGCACAAACAAATGCCCAGGCTGGATAGTGGCAATTAAATGCTGCAGTCAGCAATTCACAGCAGCAAAAAAAAGTCAAGAGAATGCATTAACGGTAGTGGTGATCACTGCTGTTAAAGCCAGATGCCAGTTATGTAATATAGCTGGCATCTGAACTACGAGGAGTGGACACAGGTCCTGAGAACACTCGAAAACACCCTGACATGCTCCTTAATTTAATAGTATGTCTTGGATATTTAAGGGGTTATGCTGAAAAAATATCCTCAGTAATAAATAATCTGCTGTATGTGAATATTACTCACCCACATATACAGAGGAATAAGTGATTTCAGTAAAACAACTCGTTGGAAAATCTCAGCAAAACCTACAGCATCTGCAATGTGTGAATGCAGTCAGAAAATCAGCAATGACAGCTTTTTTTACCTCATGAGGATTGAACAGCTGTTGAATCTTCCCCAAATTCAATCCAGGTGCCTGACTGCCCTCGTTCAGCTTATCTTGTTGAAGCAAGATCTATGAAATACAATGAAACAACCATAGCTTTAGGCTGGAGACCCGCAGTACATCCCTTGTGTACATCCCACAGTGACAGCTAACTGTGACTTAAGGTACTGTCACACTTCGTGATGCACCAGCGATCCCGACCAGCGATATGACGCGGTCAGGATCGCTGGTGCATCGCTAAGTGGTCGCTAGTGAGCTGCCACACAGGCAGATCTCACCAGCGACATAGCAGGGGTCGCTACTTACCTGTCAGACGAGGCAATCCTGACGTCCTCCCGCCCGCATCCACGCGTCGCTCTTCTCCACAGCAGGAAGCCCCAGCAAGAAGCTGACGACGAGAAACGACCCAGGACGTTCTCACGCGATCAGCGATAACCAACGGGTGAGCGGTCAGAGGTAAGTATCACACAGAGATATCGCTAGCAATATCGCTATAAAGTCACAAAATCCAGTGACGTTATAGCGATATTGCTAGCGATATCGCTTAGTGTGACAGGCCCTTAAGAATAAGGGCATGAGTTTGCAATAACACAGCAAGCAGGGGAGGCTTTCAGTCGCATGCAGAAGTGCAGCACACATGCATGTGGTCTATGGCTACGTTCACATGGGCATATATTCAATCCTTGTGAGCACAAAGGACTGCATATGGACTAATATTAATCTATGTACTAGTACACATGGGGTATTTTTCACATAAACGTCAGTTTAGAAAAATAACAGCACAAGATAGTCTTGCTCGATTTATGGTCCAGACCAATGCAAGTAAATAGTAAGCAGCTCCTGGACAAGCCAATGCAGTCATTCACGACCAAAATTTGATAAAAAAAAAAAAAAAAAAATAGAATGTATTTTTGCCATAGTTTTTCAAGGGTTTAAAAAATAAAAATAAAAAAAATAATAGGTATTAGACCTACCGGTTAGTGTTTTTAACAAGTACCACACATCATGGATAATGCAAATAACACTTATTGACGATATCATATTACAGCATATTACATATCATGAACGGGTGGGGAACTAACCTTGCTGTCAGGATGGACTCCTGGAAACATAATTACCGGTAGGTCTAATACCTATTTTCCAGGACGTCCCTCCTGACAGCACCCTGGAGAATACCAAAGTACCTCCTCAGGGTGGGATTACTGCTTGGAGAACCTTTCTACCGAAAGTGGTCTGCTGGCCAGATAGGGTCTACAAAACGTGTCAACCCTGGCCCAGGTTGCAGCCCTGCAGATCTGCTCTACCGTGGCGCCTGCTCTCTCAGCCCAAGAAGCTGATAAAGCCCTGGTAGAGTGGGCCTTTAAACCTTCTGGAGGGCAAACGCCATCAGCTTGATAGGCATTGGAAATTACCGTGGTAATCCATCTTGCGATGGATGCTGTAGAGGCTTTTTTTCCCCCTTTGTTTTTTTTGCCCCAAAAAGGATGAACAAGTTAGGGTCTATACGCCAGCTACGAGTGGCCACTAGGTAGTCGATAACTGCATGTCTAACGTCCAGAGAGTGGAGGGCCTGCTCATTTTTATTGGAAGGGTTCTCGCAAAAGGAAGGTAACACGATCTCTTGATTTAGGCTCTGGCCGGAGGCTACCTTGGATTTGAATGTGGGGTCTAGCCTTAAGACTATACGATCTTCCCTGATCTGGAGATACGGGTCTATAGTGCACAGGGCATTAATCTCGCCTACCCTCTTAACTGTGGTAATAGCCACGGGGAATGCGGTTTTCCTAGTGCGGGTCGAGATGGGCATGTCTTCCCTAGGGACATAGGGTTCCCTGTAAAGAGACCTGAGGACCAGGTTTAGGTCCCAGGGAGGGGTGAAATGGCTGATTGTAGGGCGCAGTCTTTGGATTGCTCTTACAAATCATACTATCCATGGATGTGACGCCAGGGGATAGTCAAAGTAAGTGCTCAGGGCTGAAATTTGGACCTTTAAGATGCTGGGCCCTAAGGCTCTTATTGAACCCCACCTGAAGGAAGTCTAGGACCTAAGGCATTTTAGGGTCACCTGCTACGAAGTTGGACCTGCCATCTTCCAAGCAGAACCTCTTCCAGATTTTGAGATAAATTGCTGATGTTACCTGCTTCCTGCTGGCCTGGACAGTAGCTTTGACCTGATCATACAAGCCCTTAGACTTCAGGATGTCCTTCTCAGGATCCAGGCTGAAAGGTGGCGTCTTCCTGGATTCTGGTGATAGACTGGACCCTGGTGGATAATGTTTCTCCTCAGGGGAAGCTCAATCGGATTTTCTACTACCAAGGTCCCTAGCAGAGGGAACCAGTTTCTCTTTGGCCAGTATGGACGATCATGATCACCCTTGCCCGCTCTTCCTGAGAACAGCTGGGATGAGTGCCAACGGTGGAAAGGCGTATGAGAGGGGTTCGTACCATCTCTGACTCAGAACTTCGACCCCTTCTGGCACGTCCGAAGGGTTCAGAAAGTAGAATCTGGGTACCTTCGAGTTCTTTCTGGTTGCGAACAGGTCTATCCGGGGGGGGTCCCCCAGCGACGACACAGGTACTGGAATATCTCCTGGTTCAGCTCCCACTCGGTTGGGCAGATCCTCTGTCTGGCTCAGGTAGGCTGCTACAACGTTCTGGGAACCTTCGAGGTGTACTGCAGTTATGGAGAGGACTGTGTTCTCTGCCCAGGATAATATTCTTCCTGCCTGGTCCTGTAGTGCCCGATGTCTGGGACCTCCCTGATGCCTCAGGAACAAGACCGTTGTTACACTGTCTGACAATATCCTGACGTGTTGGTTCTTCAGCTTCGTCCGGTTTCGTCATAGGGTCTCCCATATTGCGTACAGCTCTCTGTAGTTGGCGGATCTGCCGCTGATGTCCTCCGACCATCTGCCTTGGAGAATTCTTCCTTCTAGTTGGGCTCCCCAACCCCACGTGCTGGCATCCATGGTGACTACCATGTAAGAAGTAGTCCATTGTACACCCACCTGCAGGTTCCTGACCTGAGTCCACCAGAGGAGTGACCTTCTTACAGCCGCATTGTCCTGTCTAGTGAGGCCTGACGACGGTCCCATATTGACAGGATTTCTCTCTGTAAGGGTCTTGAGTGGAACTGTGCCCACCTGACGCAGGGGATGCAAGCCGTCATCAGGCCTAGTACCTTCATAGCAGACCTTATGGTGGCGCGATGCTTCAGTAGTTCTCAGACTCTGCCCAGCACTGTCTCCTGTTTCTCTTTTGGTAAGAAGGATATTCTGCGACTGGAGTCTAGAAGTACCCCTAGGAAGACCTTCCTGGATTCTGGTATTAGGTCCGACTTCTGCCTGTTTATGGACCAGCCGAGAAATTCCATCACTGAGATTGTCTGGTCTCTGTGTTGGGCCAGCACTTCCGCCGATCTTGCTACCAAGAGAATGTGGTCTAGGTACGGTAGGATCACGATTCTTTGGCCCCTTAGGTATGCCACTACCTCTGATATCAGCTTTGTGAATATTCGAGGAGCTGAGGCCAGACCAAAGGGGAGGCACCGGAACTGGCAGGTTTGGTTCGGCAGCTCTACTGCGAATCTTAACAGTTCCTGGGATGCTGGATGGACCGCGACCTTGTAATAGGCACTCTTCAGGTCGAGATTGCACATCACTCAGTCCTTGTCTATGAGATGGACTGCTGACCGTATCTCGACTACATCCTGAACCTCTTGTACCTGACCCAGGAGTTTAAAGGCTTTAGATTTATGATTGTTCGGGCCTCTCCTGAAGGTTTTGTGATGGAGAACAGGGAGAAGTAGTGGGCCCCTGCCTACTTCTGCTGGGGGAACGGGGACTATGACCGCCGAGCTGACCAGATCCTCCAGATCTGTCAACATGGCGGAGTCTGCTGTCACTATGGAAAGAGAGATGCATCTTTGGGGGAAGGGGAGAGGTGAGCTCTATGCAGTATCCTTTTGCTATGGTTCTGAGGACCCACTGGATTTGGGTATTCTGGCCCCAGTTTCCCATGAAGTGTCGGAGCCTCCCCCCGATACAAATGACATCACTGTCTCGTGGACTTAGAGCCTGATCCAAATAGGGACCCTTGCTCTTTCCACTCAGGCTATAGGAACTCCTGTAAGCTCCTCTACTAGACTTTCCCTGACCTCTGTAGTCAGATTGTCTCCGGGTGGAAAACCCTCTCCGAAAGGACTGGGTCCTCCAAGGCCTGTCCTCGGGGAACCCCTTCTTTCTATCAGACGCCAGCTCAAGAATGTTATCTAACGCTGGCCCAAACACTCTAAGCCCTGAGAAGGGGATGGAGCACAGCTTGGTCTTAGAGGCATTATCCCACTGACCAAGATTTCAGCCAGACAGCTCTACGGGTTGCATTAGACAGAGAGCTGTTTCTGGCGTCAAACCTTAAAGATTTGGCCGATGTATCGGCCAAGAAAGCCGTGGCAGATTTTATGAGGGGAAGGGAAGAAAGGATATCTGCCCTAGGGGTCTTATTGGATAGGTGTTCTTCCAATTGACCCATCCATAGGAACATACAGTGCCTTGCGAAAGTATTCGGCCCCCTGGAACTTTTCAACCTTTTCCCACATAAAGATACCAAATGTAAATTTTTGGTGAAGAATCAACAAGTGGAACACAATTGTGAAGTTGAATGAAATTTATTGGTTATTTTAATTTTCTGGGGAAATGCAAAAACTGAAAAGTGGGGAGTGCAATATTATTCGGCCCCTTTACTTTCAGTGCAGCAAACTCACTCCAGAAGTTCATAGTGGATCTGACGAATCCAATGTTGTCCTAATTGACTAATGATGATAACTATAATCCACCTGTGTGTAATCAAGTCTCCATATAAATGCACCTGCTCTGTGATAGTCTCAGGGTTCTGATTGAAGCACAGAGAGCATCATCTTTCATCGTTTTTAAGAAATCTCAATATGGAAGAGGCCAGGAGCCATTTGGTGAGCTGCATTTCTTGCTACATGTTCACAGACTTACCAGTGGAAAAGCCAAACTTCACATGCCACAAATGCAAGCTTGTGTCCCTGTTGGAGGAAAAGTTGCAAAATCTCGAAGAGAGGTTAGCTACGTTGAAGATCATTAAGGAAGGTGAAGAGTTCTTGGACAGAGCAGAATTATCTCTTCATGTTACAGAAAGAGAAGAAATTCGAAGTGCACCTGAAGAAACAGAGGAATGGAGACATGTGACCCAGAGAAGCAGGAGGATCAGGAGGCAGTCAGCACCCATACTGCTCAGGAACCAGTACCAGGCTCTCACGCAGGAAAATGATGAAGAAATACATCAGGATAAGACTTTGCCAACAAACAGCAACCTTGTACGCCTTCAGAGTCCTCCTGGATGGAGAAAGAAAAATGTTGTGAAGAAGAAACGGAGAGTGGTGGTCATGGGGGATTCCCTGTTGAGAGGAACAGAGGCCGCTATCTGCAGACCGGATATAACTTCAAGAGAAATGTGCTGTCTTCCAGGTGCAAAAATTAAAGATGTGTCTGACAGGATATCAGGACTCTTCAGACCTACAGATGACTACCCATTCCTGCTACTACATGTGGGGACAAATGACACCGCAAGAAACGACCTGGAAACCATCTGCAGAGACTTTGAAGACTTAGGCAAGAAAGTGAAAGAACTGGGAGCGCAGGTGGTCTTCTCTTCCATCCTCCCAGTGGATGGCCATGGAACAAGGAGGTGGAATAAGATTCTGCAGGTGAACAACTGGCTACGTCGATGGTGCCGTCAGCAACGATTTGGATTTCTGGATCACGGAGTGAACTACTTATATGATGGACTACTTGCTAGAGATGGGGTGCACCTTACGAAGACTGGAAAGCATGTATTTGGAAGTCGCCTTGCTACACTTGTAAGGAGAGCTTTAAACTAGAACATGGGAAGGGAAGCAAAAGACCAGAAAAAGCAATACACCTGACAAGTGCTATTGAGAACTCTGCTATTAGAAGTGGAAAGGAAGAACAAAGACAAAAGAATCTAATTAATAAAAATATTGGAGAAAGAGAAACCAATCACAAACTAAAATGTTTCTATACTAATGCACAAAGCATGGGCAACAAACAAGGAGAATTGGAACTACTAACACAGGAAAAGAAATATGATGTCATTGGAATCACTGAAACTTGGTGGGACAATACACATGATTGGAATACAAGACTAGAAGGATACAACTTATTTGCAAGAAACAGACTTGATAAACGAGGAGGGGGTGTCGCATTGTATGTTAGAAACGCGTATATCTGCACAGACATTGAAGCTTCAGAGACTGGGAGTTCTGTGGAAACTGTTTGGGTAAGAATACAAGGACAGAACAATGGAAAGGACACCATGGTAGGCATTTACTACAGGCCGCCTGTGCAAGCTGAAGATATGGATGAACTCTTTATGCATCAAATCGCCAAGTTCTCCAAAAAATATGACATAGTTGTCATGGGAGATTTCAACTATCCAGACATTTGTTGGGAATCTCTCTCAGGCAAAACTAACAGGTCAAGGAAATTCTTATCCTCTCTTGCTGACAACTTTATCTTCCAAAAGGTAAGGGAGAAAACAAGGGGGAACTGCTACCTTGGATCTAATCCTTATAAACAGGGAAGAAATGGTTGAGGAGGTAAAAATGGCTGGGACCCTAGGAGGTAGCGACCATGCTATTTTAGAATTTTGGATAACTAGAGGCGGAAGACCTGTGAAGACTCAGACGTCAACGTTAGATTTCAGAAAGGCAGATTTTAAGGGATTCAGAAAGAGAATTGGAGGGATCCAATGGCTGGATATTCTAAAAGACAAAAATGTCCAGGAAGGATGGGAAATCTTGAAAAATGAAATTCTCAAAGCACAGTTGTTAACAATTCCGAAAAGAGGGAAGAATAGGAAGCATTTAAGGAAACCAGGATGGATGAACACAGAACTTAAGCACATGCTAAAAAGGAAGAAAAAAATGTTTATAAAATGGAAAGAGGGAGGCATATCTAAAGAAGAATATAATGCTGTCTGCAGAACCTGCAGGGCACAAATCAGATTATCTAAAGCTGAAAATGAATTGAGGCTTGCAAGAGATGTCAAAAGCAATAATAAAGGATTTTGGGGATATGTCAAAAGTAAAAGAAAAGTCAAAGATGCTATAGGATTTTTACAGGATGAAAATGATGAAATGGTAAGACAGGATGTTGAGAAGGCTGAACTTTTAAATTCCTATTTTGCATCTGTTTTCTCTCAGAAAGGAAATGTAACATCAACTGTTCTTCACTGTCCTATTAAGGGAATAGAAGAATCCAGGATATCTATAAACAGAAAGATAGTGAGGAAACACTTAGCTAACCTAAATGAATTCAAGTCTCCAGGTCCAGATGAATTACACCCCAGAGTACTGAAGGAGATAGCAGAAGAAATTTTTGAACCCCTCTCCATAATCTTTGAAAATTCTTGGAGAACAGGAGAAGTGCCAGAAGACTGGAGAAGAGCAAATGTTGTTCCTATCTTCAAAAAGGGGAAGAAGGTGGATCCAGGCAACTATAGGCCGGTGAGTCTGACTTCTATACCAGGAAAGATCTTTGAACAAATTATTAAACAACATGTATGTCAATACCTGGATAAGAATGAAGTGATTAAACAGAGTCAGCATGGGTTTGTAACTAATAAGTCATGTCAGACTAACTTAATTTCCTTCTATGACGGTATCACTGATTGGGTGGATCAAGGAAATGCTGTAGATATAGTTTATCTTGACTTCAGCAAAGCATTTGACAAAGTCTCTCATACAATCCTTATTGAAAGAATGACTAAGTATGGAATGGACAAGGCAACTGTTAGGTGGATTCATAACTGGCTTAGTGATCGGACCCAAAGAGTGGTCGTAAATGGCTGCACATCCAGTTGGAAGAATGTCTCAAGTGGGGTACCACAGGGCTCTGTCCTGGGCCCTGTATTGTTCAACATCTTTATCAATGATTTAGATGAAGGAATTGAGGGTAAACTGATTAAATTTGCTGATGACACAAAGCTAGGAGGGATAGCTAATACTAGAGAAGAGAAAGGATTCAAAAAGATTTAAATAAACTGGAGAAGTGGGCAGCAACTAACAGAATGGTTTTTAACAGGGAGAAATGCAAAGTACTACATCTGGGCAATAAAAATGAAAAAAGCATATATAGAATGGGAGGAATAGGGCTAAGTGACAGCACATGTGAAAAAGACTTGGGTATACTAATAGATAACAGACTGAATGAGTCAACAGTGTGATGCAGCAGCAAAAAAGGCAAATGCAATTCTAGGATGTATTAACAGAAGCATACAGTCTAGATCACGTGAAGTCATTATTTCCCTCTACTCTTTTGTCAGACCTCATCTGGAATATTGTGTCCAGTGTTGGGCACCACATTTTAAAAAAGACATCAACAAACTGGAGCAAGTTCAGAAAAGAGCGACCAGAATGGTGACCGGTCTGCAAACCCTGTCTTATGAGGAAAGGTTGCAGGATTTGGGAATGTTTAGTTTGCAAAAGAGAAGACTGAGAGGACACTTAATAGCTGTCTACAAATATCTAAAGGGCTGTCACATTGTAGAAGGATCATCTTTATTCTCATTTGCACAAGGAAAGACTAGAAGCAATGGGATGAAACTGAATGGGAGGAGACACAGATTAGATATTAGAAAAAACTTTTTGACAGTTAGAGAGATCAATGAGTGGAACAGGCTGCCACGAGAAGTGGTGAGTTCTCCTTCAATGGAAGTCTTCAAACAGAGGCTGGACAGACATCTGACTGGGATGATTTAGCGAATCCTGCTTTGAGCAGGGGGTTGGACCAGATGGCCCAGGAGGTCCCTTCCAACTCTACGATTCTATGATGACCAAGGAACACAACAGGCAGGTCCGTGATACTGTTGTGGAGAATTTTAAAGCTGGATTTGGATACAAAATGATTTCCAAAATTTTAAACATCCCAAGGAGCACTGTGCAAGCGATCATATTGAAATGGAAGGAGTATCATACCACTGCAAATCTACCAAGCCACGGCCGTCCCTCTAAACTGTCATCTCAAACAAGGAGAAAACTCAGATGCAGATGCCCATGATCACTCTGGATGAACTACAGAGATCTACAGCTGAGGTGGGACAGCCTGTCCATAGGACAACAATCAGTCGTACACGTCACAAATCTGGCCTTCGTGGAAGAGTGGCAAGAAGAAAGCCATTTCTCAAAGATATCCATAAAAAGTGTCATTTAAACTTTAAAGTTTGCAACAAGCCACCTAGGAGACACACCAAACATGTGGAAGAAGGTGCACTGTTCAGATGAAACCAAAATCGAACTTTTTGGCAACAATGCCAAACGATATATGTTTGGCGTAAAGGCAACACAGCTCATTACCCTGAACACACCATCCCCACTGTCAAACATGGCGGTGGCAGCATCATGGTTTGGGCCTGCTTTTCTTCAGCAGGGACAGGGAAGATGGCTAAAATTGATGGGAAGATGGATGGAGCCAAATACAGGACCATTCTTGAAGAAAACCTGCTGGAGTCTGCAAGAGACCTGAGACTGGGATGGAGATTTGTCTTCCAACAAGACAATGATCCCAAACATAAAGCAAAATCTACAATGGAATGGTTTACAAATAAACGTAACCAGGTGTTAGAATGGTCAAGTCAAAGTCCTGACCTGAATTCAATCGAGAATCTGTGGAAAGAGCTGAAAACTGCTGTTTACAAACGATCTCCATCAAACCTCATTGAGCTTGAGCTGTTTGCCAAGGAAGAATGGGCAAGAATTTCAGTCTCTCGATGTACAAAACTGATAGACACATACCCCAAATGACTTGCAGCTGTAATCGCAGCAAAAGGTGGCGCAACAAAGTATTAAGTTAAAGGGGCTGAATAATATTGCATGCCCCACTTTTCAGTTTTTGAATTTCCACAAAAATTTAAAATAACCAATAAATTTCGTTCGAATTCACAATTGTGTTCCACTTTTTGTTGATTCTTCACCAAAAATTTACATTTGGTAACTATGTTTGAAGCATGATGTGTTGGAAATGGTTGAAAAGTTCCAGGGGGCTGAATACTTTCGCAAGGCACTGCAAACCTGGCCACCGAGGTGGCCGCTATGTTTGTCCTGATTAGGGCTGCGGATGATTGCCAAGCCTATTTCAGGAGAATGTCCGCCTTTCTGTCCATCGCATCTCGTAGGCTTGATGAGTCCTCGAATGGGATGGAAGTCTTTTTGGTGACCTTGGCCACTGGGACATCAATCTTAGGCATCTCTTCCCACAACTTGACTTCCTCTGGATCAAAGGGTAGGCGACTCTTAAAGTCCCGGGACAGTACTAGCCAACGCTCCGCATCCTTCCATTCTTCTAGTACCATGGCACGAATGTGTTCACTTATAGGAAATACCGTCTGCTTCTGTGACGTAAGGCCCCCAAACATTAGGTCCTGTCTGCATCGTATTTCTTACGGCCTGTACTAGCTCATCTGTGTTCTCGGCTTGGAATAGATATTTCCAGCCCCATTCCTGGCTTTCTAATGGAAGTTCGCCCTCTTCCTCCACGTCTGAGCCCTGTTCCACCTCCCTTTGTTCCGTCTCCCACCTAGGCCTCTTGTGGCACGGACCTGGAATGGGGGGTTGCTAACGTGAGAGATTGAATGTAAAGGCTTATACTTCCTCCAGTATCAGAGATCTCATATCGGAGAGCAGCGGTGGCTGTTCTTCCCTTATGACCCTGGATGTGCAGGGCCCGCAGAGGGTTTTGCCATGGGTATCAGCAAGCTTCACGTAACATACGGGGCATCTGTTGGACTTTGCGGAAGCTTTGCCGGACTTTTAGGCCGTGGGCAGGGGTGCAGCTGGGGTTCCTTTATCCTGAATGGTACAAGATGGGGAATAGTCAGGCTAAGTGCTCTGGCACGGGATGGGTGTAGAGGACTAAGTGAGCACTGCGGGCTGGCAGTGGTGAGGGTGCTCTGCGCATAGCGTACTTACCCATCCATCCTCCACGATGTCTGCCTCCATAACGCTGACCCTTCTGTATGCTGCGAGCTCCAGGAATCCGTCTGCTGCCTGTCTCGCACTTTTCCCCCGCGTTCCACTCCTGGAACGCACGCCACTGACTTAGTCCGGGCCCATGACGTCACCGGAAAAGTGACTTCCTTTCCCCGCGAGACCCGAGAAGCTGGTTTGCTGCCCGTCTCGTCCTACTTCCGCGTTCCATGGCTTGGAAGCCTCTGATGCCACCGGAAGACCGACGTCTCCTCCCCGCCGCCGCTTTCGAAAGCAAGGCCCGCGGTCCAGCATCCGAGCCGAGAGCCTCCCCCGGGAGGAGCGGCTTAACCCAGGAGCCCATCCACTCACTGGTGTTTGGGGCAGAGGGACTCCCCACTGGGGAGTTTCGGCCATGGGCCGCTTGACAGGGGGAAGGATATTGGCCCAGCCGCATGATCCCCGAGCCCTCCAGTAAGCTGCGCTGTCTCTCATGCGTCCCTCCATGCAGGGACAGGAAAAACACTGAGGGAAGAGGGGGCGGGGTGGGACCTTTTAACCTCTCGTGTGCTTTCCTGTCCCTGTAAGGCCTGTTTCACACATCAGTTTTTTGGCGTCAGTCAAAATCTGCCAACTTCTGGAAAAACGGATCCGCCAAAAAAGGGGCGGATGTTGTTTTCCCCCATAGACTTACATTAGTGGCGGATTTTGACTGACGGTCGTCCGTCACACCCGTTGTTTGACGGATCCGCCAATATTTTAGCGTCTCCCGGGCGGATGAGACGGACTCTGCAACTTTTTTTTATTGTTGACGGTCCGCTATTTTCAACTGTGCAGGCCCGACTTTTCTGCGGGATCTCTCTCTCTCTTTTCCAGGCAGCGGTTTTTCTGGAATGTAATGAGATTCCAGAGGATCTAGCATATCCATTGGTCAAAACATTAATGGATCCCTGCAACAGGTTTCTATCAAACAGTATTTGGGCCTGAAACACGGATCTATGAGTAATCTGGAATGCTGCACGGAATCTGTAAGACTCTTACTTGATACCAAATAACTACATGTGAAAATTGTAGCATTGTTACCTTGACGCGGCTGATGACTGCCAGATGTAGAGCAGCCACAACATGTATATAAGAGCTTAGTATTTGCACTTCGACAACTTGGATGGATCCCCCTGACATTAGCTCTAACACAGATGCCTGAAGGGAAAAAAAGCAATATATAAAAAGGTTTACATCTAAGCTGTATTTGGGTGTAGAAATGAGAGATTAAAATCTGTTGTCTTAAAGTAGGTGAAGCCCTAATATGATGGTCTATAATGCGGGTGCAAGAGCTAATGCAGACATCTGAGCAAATTAGTCCAATCTTGGACAGCAATGCATGGACTGGGAGCGGGTCTTTCAACTGGAGCATAATGGCGTCATATTATTTATGAGGCTAAGCATATATCCACTGTACATTTTTGATATTTCACATACCAAATTTACACAGAATGACTAACCTCTTGAACACGGATACAGAACTCCTTCCCATCCGGGGTTATACCATCCACTTCCTGCACATCCTGCTCCTTCATCAGCAGCTCTGGCAGCAACCAGTGCAGTACAGCAGAGCAAAGGGACCTCCCTGGGGGGGGGGGGGGGGGGGGGAAGAGTATACCGTAAATTACATAGTTTAAAAATGTACGTAAAATAAAAAGGGGGGTGCTATAAGCACTGCTGAGCATTATAGAGGCTCAGGTAGTATATTCAAAAAGTATTTATTTATATGAAATGAATACAGGGCTGCTAAAGTCAGCATCGTACAGATGGCGCAAAATCTTAGCAAAAAATTTGGATGTACGTAAAATAACTACAAAAGGAAAATGGAGAACA
This sequence comes from Dendrobates tinctorius, assembly GCF_039654945.1. NCBI lineage: Eukaryota > Metazoa > Chordata > Amphibia > Anura > Dendrobatidae > Dendrobates > Dendrobates tinctorius. The sequence goes on along the minus strand of NW_027361682.1, from coordinate 30,817,646 downwards.
TTTGCGCAAAATCTTAGCAACTTTTTTAACCTCTTAATGCTCGCCAATACGTCTTTGTACTAACCTGATATTTAAGAGAATAGTATCCAGCAGCTGACGGCTGTACACTATAGCTGCCAACTTGCTGCATCAGCCATGATCAGTGTTTGCACCGTTCATATGTGTTTAACCCCTTATATGCTTCTGTCAATAGTTACTACATCATGTAAGTGGTTAACAGAGTTTGGGGGGGTTCCTCTTTAACCCCATGGGTGCCCTGAGATCATGATCATGTGGTCTTGATATTTGCCATGGCAATTCACGACCAAATAGCGGCCTTAGAGTCTGCCAGCTATAGCTGCCTGTTCAGAATTTAGCGACACTTCGGTGGTAAAAATACACTTTTCCCTTCACCCATGACAGCACCACATGAGAGAGGGATCCGCCCCGCCAGGACAGGAACCTACTGAGACATAAGGGGCGGCACCTCTCCCCCGCTTCAGTTGGGTTCCTGTCCTGGAAGGAATCCCACTGTGGCGGTGCCTGTCATGGGCGAAGAGAAAGAAGACCCAGGCCCGTCCCGGCGCGGGAAGAACAGGTAGCTTACCTGTAGCGCCGGCCGTCGGGTCCTGGAAGCGCAGTCCCCGGGGTCCCTGGGGCTCCGGGTTCGTGCGGGCGTGGATGGGATCCCGGTGGCTCCGGGAAGCCCCCACCGCGCCGCCCTCCCCTCGCGCACGCCGCATCTCGATCCCCGTGGCAGGGGAGAGACGCTGGCGTCTTCCGGCCGCTGACGTCAGCGGCGCTTGGAATGCTGGGTGCGCCGGCTGACGTCAGCAGAAGGCGACGGTGTAATGGCGCCGGGTGCGACGCCGGCCGGCTTTCTGAAGCGCTGGGCCGGCGGTCGCAGGGGGGAGGGGAGGAAGACGCTCACCAGGCGGAGGCATGCAAATTAAAAGGGGAAGACAGCGGTAGATCGGCGGTGCAAGATGGAGTCCGAGCAGGAACGTTCAGCGTCCCTGCCTCCCTCACAGCCCTCTGGCAGAAAGCATGGAAGCCATTCAAGCAGCAGTCGCCCCAGCCGCAGGTCGGGGCACTCCTCAAGGTCCAAAGAGCGCGGGTCAGGTGCTCCGACGCAGCCTCCAAATCCGGTACCCTTGATTACGGGTGGTGAGTGATCTTCGTGAATGTCAGCAGTATATTAATAGGGGGTTTTCTATTGTATGCTTCACCCTGTAGGAAAGGCCCAGAAAAGCAGGAAGCAAGAAGAACAATAGGGATTGTGCTATATGTAAATCTCCCCTAGCAAGAGACTGGCAAAAAGATCTCTGTGCTTCGTGCATTCAGCGAACTATGGCGGAGGAAGCGCCTAGTTTCGCAGCCAATCTAATATCTGCCCTCAGGTCAGAAATGGAAGGCTCAATTAAGTCCTTATTGAAAAAAGGGAAAAAAAGCAGGAAGGATTTCCCTAGTTCCCCCTCAGATTCCGCATCAGTATCATCTCAGGCGGAAAAATCATCCTCCTCAGATAGTGACACAGGGGGTAAGCCATGTTTCCCTGTAGAAGATACAGATGCCCTCCTAAAGGCCATTAGAACCACAATGGGCCTACAGGAAGAAAGGGCGGCCAAAACCCTAGAGGACGTCATGTTTGGGGGGCTTCAGGAGAGGAAAAAACGAACCTTTCCAGTAAACGCGAAAATCCAGGCGCTTATTGAGAAGGAGTGGAAAAAGCCTGAAAAATCGGGGGCCCTTCCATCCGCTTCTAAGAGGCGATACCCCTTTGAATACAAGGATACGGAAATATGGGACAAAGTCCCAAAAATAGATGCAGCGGTGTCCAGGTCTTCCAAAAGGTCGGCCCTGCCCTTGGAAGACGCAGGGGTTCTTAGAGACCCGCTAGACAAAAAAGCGGACTCATATTTGAGGCACGCATGGGAAGCAACAGCAGGAGGTCTTAAGCCGGCGATAGCGGGCACCTGCACGGCACGCTCCCTCATGATCTGGCTGCAGCAGTTAGAAGAGAAGCTGGCGTCAAGGGTCCCAAGAGAGAAGATCTTATCAGACATGTATCTCTTGCACGGGGCAGCGGCTTTTCTGGCAGATACCTCGGCGGACTCTATGCGATTAACAGCCAGAGCAGCGTCACTATCAAATGCTGCTAGACGCGCGTTATGGCTTAAAGGCTGTCCGGGTGACCTTCAGTCCAAGGCCAAATTGTGCTCTCTCCCCTGCGATGGCCGATTCCTGTTCGGCAAAAACTTGGACGATATTCTGGAGAAAGCAGGCGATAAGAAAAAAGGCTTCCCCAGATTCCCTATGGATCAGAGGAGACAGCCCTTTCGGAGGGGAAGATTCAATAGAGGACGTCCTCCCGCTGACAGGAGAAGATGGGAGGATAAAAAGAAGAAAGAATCAGGGTTTATGTTTGGTGGAGGCACCTCCACCTCCAAAAAGTCACCACAGTGACGCCAGTATTCCAGTAGGAGCGAGATTGGCACTCTTTTTCCAGGCCTGGGAAAAGATCTCCTCCAACACCTGGATTCTGAGCATCCTAAAAGAAGGCCTGAAAATCCCCTTTATTCGTCAGCCAAAATCCGTGGTCGTCATCACACCTATCAGGAAGATGACCGAAGAACAACTGGCCTTAGAAACAGAAATCCTGAGCCTGATAGACAAGCGGGTACTGTCCGAGGTGCCACGCTTACAGGAAGGAAAGGGGTTTTATTCGCCCCTTTTCCTAATAAAAAAACCGGATCAGTCATTCAGGACAATCATAAATCTCAGACGCCTCAATCTATGGATAAAGAACCCGACCTTCAAGATGGAATCAGTAACTACGGCAGTGAAGCTGCTACATCAAGATTGCTTCATGGCCGTAGTCGATTTAAAGGATGCGTATTACCACATCCCTATCCATCCAGATTACCAGAAATACCTGAGGGTAGCGCTTTATATTCAGGGCACACTAAGGCACTTTCAGTTCAGGGCTCTTCCGTTTGGCATATCCATAGCCCCGAGGGTCTTCACCAAGGTCATAGCGGAAGTGACAGCCTTTCTCCGGATTCACGATACGGTCATAATACCATACCTGGACGATTTTCTTATAGTGGGCAGTTCAGAGGACCACTGTACAGCACAGCTGACTCAGGTGATCAACACCTTGCAAGAGTTAGGGTGGATAGTCAATTTCAAAAAATCAAAATTACAACCCCTAAAGAAACAGACCTTCCTAGGATTTATACTGGACTCAGAAAGGGAAGAGTGTCTGCTCCCAGAGTCCAAGATAGAGAAGGTGCAAAATCTGGCCTTGGCGGGCCGAAACCAACCATGTATGACATTAAGAAAAGCAATGTCCCTGCTAGGTACCCTAACATCCTGTATTCCGGCGGTCAGGTGGGCTCAGTTTCACACCCGGCAACTCCAGAGGGAGATACTAAGAGCACAAAGATCGCTAAGAGGGCGTTTGGAAGGAAAGCTGGAGCTTTCCTTAAAAACCAGAGACTCTCTCAACTGGTGGTTGAACGAGACAAATCTGACCTTAGGAATACCATGGGACAGACAGGCGACAGATATAATTTTAACAGATGCAAGCTCCTCGGGGTGGGGGGCACACCTAAGGGGCCTCATAGGTCAGGGTTCCTGGACACCTCAAGAAAGGAAGGCATCCTCCAACCTGAGAGAACTGTGGGCAGTGGGCAAGGCCCTAAACCACTTCATTCCGCTACTCCAGGGTCAAGATGTACGCATCATGTCAGACAACAAGGTAGCAGTGGCATACATCAACCACCAAGGAGGGACAAGATCACACTCCTTAATGGAAGCAGCAACAAACATTCTGAGCAGGGCAGAGGATCACCTACACTCCGTGACAGCCCTACACATAAAAGGGGCAGAAAACATAGAGGCAGATTTCCTGAGTCGCAATACCCTGAGGCAAGGAGAATGGGCACTAAACCGATCCATTTTTCAAAAGTTAATTCAGCTTTGGGGGGAACCGGTGATAGACCTCTTTGCAAACAAGCACAACAGGCAAACAGAAAGGTTCTGCTCTCTAAACCCAAGGGAAAACCCATGGGCAGTGGACTCATTGCACATCCAGTGGAACTTCAGACTGGCTTACGCGTTCCCCCCAGTAGCTCTGATCCCGACTGTGGTAAGAAAAATCAGAAACGATCAAGCCAGGGTGATTCTAATAGCTCCATTTTGGCCAAAAAGGCCCTGGTTCGCTCTGCTACGAAAGATGTCCCTCTCCGATCCTTGGGTTCTGCCAGAAATCCCGGACCTACTAGTTCAGGGTCCAATATTACACGCTCAGGTCAAAGGATTCCATCTGACGGCGTGGAATTTGAAAGGTCGCTTTTAATAGATAGGGGGTTCTCCCCTGGGCTGGTGGCCACTCTGCAAAAAAGCAGGAAACCGGTGACTACTAACATCTACGGCAGAACATGGGATAAGTTCCTACAGTTCTTGGGTAAGCCGTTAGGGAAAGAACCTCCGATTAGTGACATCCTAGAGTTCTTACAATCTGGGTTGCAGATGGGGTTAGCAGTAAACACACTTAAGGTTCAGGTGTCGGCACTAGGGGCGCTCTACAATTGCAAACTGGCATCAGATAGGTGGATAGCCAGATTTATTAAATCCTGCCATAGAGCTAGACCTATTCCAATACCTAGAATAGCCCCCTGGGATTTAAACCTGGTGTTAGAAGCCCTTACAAAAGAACCGTATGAGCCATTACATCAGCTACCCCTAAAGTTTTTGACCCTAAAAACGATCCTGTTAGTAGCCCTCACATCAGCCCGCAGGATAAGCGACTTACAGGCTCTCTCAGTAAATCCTCCTTATACGCAAGTCTTTCAGGATAGGGTAGTGTTAAGAACAGACCCCAGTTATCTGCCCAAGGTAGTGTCAGATTTCCATCGGGGTCAGGAAATTGTTCTTCCATCCTTTTGCGAAAATCCAAAAAATCTGGGGGAGGAAAAATTCCATAGTCTGGATGTTAAAAGAGCTCTTGTAGAATATATATCTGCCACTAGCCAGTGGAGGAGGTCACAGTCCCTATTCGTAGCTTTTCAGGGTGCCAGGAAAGGCTATGGGGTTTCAAAAGGGACTATTGCTAGATGGATCAGGGAAGCCATTAGTGTAGCCTATTCAGCTAGTGGTATCCCGATTCCTGACGGCATCAAGGCTCATTCCACCAGAGCCGTGGCGACCTCCTGGGCTGAAAAGGCAGAGGTATCAATCGAACAAATTTGTAAGGCCGCTACCTGGGCCTCACCTTCAACCTTCTTTAAGCACTATAGATTAAATCTATCCTCCTCTGCTGACTTAACCTTTGGTAGAAGGGTGCTGCAAGCGGTGGTCCCTCCCTAAGGTGTTTCGAAGTCTCCAAAAATCTCTCATGTGGTGCTGTCATGGGTGAAGGGAAAACCACCATGGTTACTTACCGGTAGCCGGTTTTTCCGGAACCCATGACAGCACCGGTACATTCCCCCCCTTTTTCACTGTATGGTGTGCACAATTAGTAGGGTGTTTTGAGTGTTGTGGTGTTGGATAAACATGTAACTAACCGGGAAGTCCTCTCAATGCTCTGTAACCCAACTGAAGCGGGGGAGAGGTGCCGCCCCTTATGTCTCAGTAGGTTCCTGTCCTGGCGGGGCGGATCCCTCTCTCATGTGGTGCTGTCATGGGTTCCGGAAAAACCGGCTACCGGTAAGTAACCATGGTGGTTTTTCATTCCTGTCATGCCGCCTTGCTTTAATTCCTGAAAATTACTTCACGGGTAAATAAACTACCTGACAGCAGTTTTCAATATGTCTTGGGATGCCGTTTTTAAAATGGTATCACTTTTGGGGATTTCCCAATATATAGGACCCCCCAAAGTCACTTCAAATATACACAGGTCCCTAAAAAAAATACATTTTGTTAATTTCCTTGAAAAATGAAAAAAAATCGCTGCTATATTTTTAAACCTCCTAAAATGCTAACAAAATTAAATAAATAATAAATTAACCCCTTACTGCCATTGGACAGGAAAAGTACTTCCAATGGCAGCACCCCTGTTTTGATGTGGGCTCCGGCAATGAGACCGCATCAAAGCCGGGACACGTCAGCTGTTTTGAACAGCTGACAGGTGCCCGCAAAAGGCGTGGGTGGAATCGCGATCCAAATGCGCCTATTAACTAGTTAAATGCCGCTGTCAACTCTGGCTGGAAATACGCGCACCGCTGACCCCGTCACGTGATTGGGGGTCATCAGGTTCCTCGACATAACCAGATATCGCCTTGAGACCTCTATGGTTTTTGATGCCAGATTGCTATGAGCGCAATAGCCTCACATGGAGGCCATTGAAGCATGCCAAAAGTAAAAAAAAAATAGTTTTAAAGATATAAAAAATATACAAAGTTTAAAATCACCCCCTTTTGTCCCATTCAAAATAAAACAATAAAGAAAAAAATCAAACATACACATATTTCGTATCGCAGCGTTCAGAATCGCCCGATCAAAAGAAAAAAAAGGATTAACCTGATAGCGAAACGGCGTACCGAGAAAAAAAAATTAAAACTACAGAATTTCGTTTTTAGTCGCCGCGACATTGCATTAAAATGCAATAACGGGCGATTAAAAAAACGTATCTGCACAAAATTGGCATAATTAAAAACGTCAGCTCAGCACGCCAAAAATAAGCCCTCACCCGACCCCAGATCACGAAAAATGGAGACGCTATAGGTCTCGGAAAATAGAGCAATTTATTTTATTTTTGTTAGCAAACTTTGGAATTTTTTTTCACCACATAGATAAAAAAAGAACCTAGGCAGAACCTGGAGAATCATAATGGCAGGTCAGTTTTAGCATTTAGTGAAACTAGCAAAAAAGCCAAACAAAAAACCAATTGTGGGACAGCACTTTTTTTGCAATCTCACCGCACTTGAAATTTTTCCCCCCCGTTTTCGAGTATACAACATGCTAAATAAAACCAATGATGTCGTTCAAAAGCACAACTCGTCCTGCAAAAAAATAAGCCCTCACATGGTCATATTGACAGAAAAATAAAAAAGTTATGGCTCTGGAAAGAAGGGGAGCAAAAAATTAAAATGCAAAACTGGAAAAAGCTCCAATCATGAAGGGGTTAATAAATAATTTTTTTTAAAAATATTTCTCTCAAGTTTCTGATATTTTTTGTAAATGAACACAAAACATATTGGCCTAAATTTACAATTTTCATAAATTATAATGTGCCACGAAAAAAAAATTTCAAAATCACTGGGATTTGTTGAAGCGTTTCAGAGTTATTACCAAATAAAGTGACACTGGTCAGATTTCAAAAATTTGGCCCTGTCACTAAGGGGCGAAAATATGCAAACATATGGAAAATAAAAACCACACTCTGACTCACAATGACGAACATAAAAAAAAAAAAAAACAGGCGAACACATAAAATAGACTCCAATGAAGATGAAAATTAAAAGAAAAAAGCGCAAATCAAAAACAGACAAAAACATAAAAAAGGGGCAAATGCAATAATGAATCAGGTATAGTGTAGTAATTCTCCACATAAAGGCGTAATAACGTTTCACTGCAGGAGACAAATATTTATAGTCCAAACCAAGATTGGATCAAGTGTAGTCCAGCTTTGGGAAAGGCTTTCCTAATTACACATGACTGGTTTGACCATATTTTTGGCTGTAAATATACGGCTCCTGTTGGGAATTGTATTACGACTGGCTAAGTGCAGACTAAGGCCTCTTTCACACATCAGGTTTTTGCCGTCAGGCGTGATCCGGCGCTTTTGACAGAAACCGGATCCGGCGAAATGCAATGCCGGATCCGGTTTCCCCCCCATTGACTTGCATTTGCGCCGGATCGCCATGCGTTTCATCCGGTTTTCGCCAGATCCGGCAATGTGTCGCGATCCGGCGTCTGGAAAAAACGGCTACTGTAACGTTTTTTGTCTCCGGCGAAAAAGCCGGACCCGCCGGATCCGGCGCGTCCGGCTTTTTCACACAATGGAAGCCTATGAGCGCCGCAATGCGCCTGATCCGGCGAAAGGTTTTTTTGGTCTGAGCATGCTCAGTAGCTCTGCCCACAAGACATATATAAAAGCAAGACAGTGGGACCCACAGCCACACCCAACATGCCACCCAAGAAAGCAACCAAGCGCAGCAGGAGAAGGCAGGAGACCACTGCAGCACCATCAGCACCACCACCACCCCAAATGGAGCAGCAAATGGAACATGCTGAGGGGAGTCCAGCAGCAGATGAGAGACGGTAATTATCAAATCCCCCATTCCTCCAAACTAGGGCCATGGAATATCAAGATATTCATTGGCCCTTTGTTTCTCTTTATTCAACAGCCGCCCAAGAGATGCAGCAGCAGCAGAAATGGCATCACTGGCAGCAGCAACAGCAATACCCACAGCCATGGAGTCTGGCCATCAACAGGACAGCACATCATCTTCTGGGAGCCCTCCCTCGCATCGTCAGCGTTTGACGGTAAGTTTTTATTTCCAAAATCCATCATCTCTGTAATATATGTCTATTCATTGCCTTTTATTTCAAAACAGGAATCACAAGATGAAGAGGAGCTCCCAGAAGAAGAAGGAAGGGGTGGACAGACACCTGGAGTGGGCTCACAATTGGTAAGTTTTTTGCATCAAACGCAGAAACACAACATCACACTACACACAACACATAGAAAACAATGTTCTGCAGACCACACACAGCAAACAAATGCCTACATCCAAAGACATAACATTTTTTGTTTTCTTCTCTAGTCTTCCCAATCTGGTGCTCGGCCAAGAGGTCCTCGCAGTGCCTCCCAGGGTCGTCGGCGACAGCAACGCGGCGGTCACCAGCATGTAAGTATAAATATTTTTGCTTTGTTTTTTTGCACTTTTTATTTCATTTCTTTTGTGGAGGCTAATTATGTTATTTTTGTCTTTTTCTTTAACAGCCTTCACAGCGTGCTCCCGACTCTGACGGTGAGGATGGAGGACTCGATGTGGACCACCTCATCGATCTCGTCAGAGAAAGGGAGCTGCTCTGGAATATGGCTGACCGCCGCCACGCTGACCTTATCGTTACCCGACGACTCTGGGAGGAAATCTGTTCGCTCCTTGTGGGCCGCTGGGAGGACCTCGATGTTCGGGCCCAGATTAAAGAGCGTAAGTATATACAGTACCGGTTGCTTGATGTAAACCAGTGTTTCCCGAACTCCAGTCCTCGTGGTCCCCACGGATCATGTGTTCAGGATTTCTATTTACTATGGAAATCCTGAAAACATGACCCCTGGGGACCATGAGGACTGGAGTTTGTGAAACACTGATGTTGTATACTAACCACTCCTTTCTCGTTTCAGGGAACAGAATTGTGAATCGGTGGCGGTCTGTGAGGGATCGTTTCAAGAAGGAGTTCAATAAAGAGATGCGGGCCCCGAGTGGATCTGGAGGACGCAGGAGCAAGTACAAGTACGCACAAGCCCTGTCGTTCCTCCGGGAAACAATGCTCACCAGAAGGTAAATATTACACACCACATGTGAAAAAAAATGTTAGATGTAACTTTTTTTTTTCAGCCAGGGCCATACCATGTCAGTATTTTAATTGTTTTTTTTTCTCTTTATTCCACAGCACGGTGAGCAGCACTCGGGAGCCTGCACGATTGGACCCTTCTGAGGCGATCCCTGAGGAGACCGGCACCGAGGGACACTTCGACCGCCCCGGTACATCTGCACCTTCCCACACATTCGACCCATCTGTCCCATCCACCAGCACAGGAGCATCGTGGCCGCCTACATTACATGAAGCTGCTGGTGAGGAGATCGCTTTCCCTTTACCCCACCCTTCTGCCCCTGCCACCTCTAGTACACCTGCGGGTACTGGGCGGCAGCGGCAGAGGGGTCAGGAAAAGAGTTATGCGCAAGAGTTCTTGCATCTGAATGCATCTTTCCAGAACTGTCTAAAAGTCTTGTCAGAGCAAATCTCCGCAGGCTTTCAGCAGATCAACTCCAGCATTCTGGAGGTGAAGACACTTCTGCAAACCATGCATTCAGAAGCAAGATCTTCACCAAACCACACCTTTTTCAGGTCTGTTGTGGAGCGCATGGCAACACTATCTCCTACCCAGCAGATGCATGTAATGCATTCGTGCCACGGTGCTCTACAGCAGGTTACCTCCCAACCTCCACCTCCCACCACTGTAGTTCCTCCACCTGCACCCCCTCCAGCCACTTTCCATCCTCCCCCTCCTATTACATCTGCACCCCCTCCAGCCACTTTCCATCCTCCCCCCTCCTATTACATCTGCACCCCCTCCAGCCACTTTCCATCCTCCCCCTCCTATTACATCTGCACCCCCTCCAGCCACTTTCCATCCTCCCCCTCCTATTACATACCAGCAACCTCACCAGTACCAGCAACCTCCCCAGTACCAGACATCTCCCCACTTCCAGCAACCTGCCCCGTACCAAACTCCTTCCCCGTACCAAACTCCTTCCCCATACAACTTTCCATCAACATCATCTGCTCCTACAGTCCCTGCCCAACCCTCCACTCCACCGCCCACCACCTCTTCTGCCTCCCACATGTCCACCCATTCTGTAGCTTTTTCCACACCTTCACCTCTAACTGTTCCTTCCCCACCACGATCCCAGTCCTCTCTCCACACACCCAGTGTCGAAGTGTCCCGCAGCCCCTCCAGCAGTATTTCCACCCCACACTACACAGATTTGTAATGTGTGTTTTTTAATAAAAATGCCCATTGGGTTTAAAACCTTTATTAAAAAAGTTTTTTGCACTTTAAAAACATTTTACAAAAAAAAAAAAAAAAAATTTAAATAAAAGTTAAATTATCGTTTCACAATGGTTGTCTGTCATTTCTTTCTGCGGCGAACTATGTTTAAAAAAAAAAGGTTAAATACAGGGTATTTCAAAGGTAAAAAGGTATTCAAAACCAGGTATATAACTGTGGGTAAATTTTAGCTTTTTGCCACAGTTGTGTTCCTGGTTGTGTTTGAAGCAAAGTATTTCACCTAAAAAGTTGTGTTTATTGTTGGTGATTTCCTAACAATGTACACAACTTTTGTTAAAAGGTGAAATACTTTGCATAAAACACAACCAGGTACACACCTGTGGCCTAAAGCTAAAAATAGTAAGACCATGACAAGATAGCCAACTTTGGTTGGCAAAGGTATATACTGTTGGTCCAGAAGGTACACAAGTTTGGTTAGGGCACAAATCTTTCACACTGTCATCCTGCCAGTGTACTCTGCCTTGAGGTGACAAAGTATAGTGCAAAATTGTCCCTCATTACTGAAACCGTCACAGAACTTCTAGTGGTAATATTTCCAATGACAACATCCATCTTCGCCAGTAACTTGCTCTTCTCTCCAACCTGCACTTTCTTCTCTACAACCTGTCAAAGAAGGGCTGTAGGAACATGCTATATATAGTTTTCCAGTAGCCAATCCCGTTCGGAAGGCCACAAGGGTCAATTTTAAAAACCGGATCCGGCGTAATCCGTCGAAAAACGGATAGAAAAACGGATGAACCGGATGAGACGGATCCGGTTTTGTCTGTCAAGAACAAGACGGATCCGGCAGAAAACCGGATCCGGCACATCAGGTTTTACAAAACATTTGCCGGATCCGGCATTCCGGCACGACGCCGGATCGCGCCTGACGCCGAAAACCTGATGTGTGAAAGTAGCCTTAGACACTACAGGACCTTGTAATCATTTTTTAGCAAAGGTTTTGTACTCTACCTAACGAATATAAAAAGTGAGGACATCTTGCAATATATATTAGAACACCTCAAACTATAACAAACTTTATAGTAGTAGGCCTATGTATGAGAAACAGGACTAGATACAAGTTACCCATTTGTGGACATACTCAATGACAGAGTGACCCCTGCCCACATGCCTTAGCACATATTACATGGTAGTCCATTCATTTGAAAATGCGCCACTGGCAGGGTTACCCCTCAGTTTAGAGCCGATTGCTGGAGGATTCACCAGCTGGACCCACGTGCCCAGAGATATCATGCAAATAGTCTCTTCAGAGAGGAGAACTCTACTGCCACCTCTTGAGGGTAGCCACCCTAAAAAGTCACCAACAACACTAATAAATCTTTGCCACATGATTTACAATAAGAAGCCAACACAGACACTGTTTTTACCCCAATAGTGTAAATAGATCAGAATCCGATAGTAGCCAATCAAAATTCGATGTAACACAGTTGTCAGGACAGTTCTTTATAAATGCTATACAGCCAAATATAATATTCCCCACCTTAGTTTTTCTAATACCCATAGTTCAGCCGTACATAGAAAGACAGAAATGGACTGCAGTGGGACTAAGAAAGCTGGGATTGTCCTACACATCACATGAGCTGTTCACTTATTTACCACACCGGGGTCCCATTTAGCATTTGGGGCTCGTGTAGTACTCATCCGAGGTGGGCTGCTTAAGAAATCCTTTCAGAATCGCATGCATAATAGCCAGGAATGTGGAGTCAGAGTCGTGGAGTCGGTTTTCATTTTGGTGGGGTCGGTATAACACAGACAGACTCCAAAACTATATAATAAATTGGGTTCACTACAGTATGTGCTGTAAGTTTTAATATGGGAAATATATGAAATTACCTATAAATATCTGCTCTATTCATGATTTAGGGATCTCCGCTTTTAGTTGAGATGAATCTGTGCTGCACTTTATGTACAACCCCTGGCAAAAATTATGGAATCACCGGCCTTGGAGGATGTTGATTCAGTTGTTTAATTTTGTAGAAACAAAGCAGATCACAGACATGGCACAAAACTAAAGTCATTTCAAATGCCAACTTTCTGACCTTAATAAACACTAAAAGAAATGAAGAACAAAAAATGTGGTAGTCCGTAATGGTTACTTTTTAAGCCAAGCATAGGGGAAAAATTATGGAGTCACTCAATTCTGAGGGAACAAATTATGGAATCATGAAAAACAAACCAACAAAAAAAACACTCCAACACATCACTAGTATTTTGTTGCACCACCTCTGGCTTTTATAACAGCTTGCAGTCTCTGAGGCATGGACTTAATGAGTGTCAAACAGCACTCTTCATCAATCTGGCTCCAACTTTCTCTGATTGTTGTTACCAGATCAGCTTTGCAGGTTGGAGCCTTGTCATGGACCATTTTCTTCAACTTCCAAAGATTCTCAATTGGATTGAGATCCGGACTATTTGCAGGCCATGACATTGACCTTATGCGTCTTTTTTTCAAGGAATGTTTGCACAGTTTTTGCTCTATGGCAGGATGCATTATCATCTTGAAAAATGATTTCATCATCCCCAAACATCCTTTCAATTGATGGGATAAGAAAAGTGTCCAAAATATCAACATAAACTTGTGCATTTATTGAAGATGTAATGACAGCCATCTCCCCAGTGCCTTTACCTGACATGAAGCCCCATATTATCAATGAGTGTGGAAATTTGCATGTTCTCTTCAGGCAGTCATCTTTATAAATCTCATTGGAACGGCACCAAACAAAAGATCCAGCATCATCACCTTGCCCAATGCAGATTCGCGATTCATCACTGAATATGACTTTCATCCAGTCCACGATTGCTCTTCCTTAGCTTATTGTAACCTTGTTTTTTTCTGTTTAGGTGTTAATGATGGCCTTCGCTTAGCTTTTCTATATGTAACTCCAATTTCCTTTAGGCGGTTTCTTACAGTTCGGTCACAGTCGTTGACCCCAGTTTCCTCCCATTCGTTCATTTGTTTTGTTTTGCATTTCCTGTTTTGGAGACATATTGCTTTAAGTTTCCGGTCTTTACGCTTTGATGTCTTCCTTGGTCTATCAGTATGTTTGCAAAACAACCTTCCCATGTTGTTTGTATGTGGTCCAGATTTTAGACACAGCTGACTGTGAACAACCAACATTTTTCAATATTGCGTGGTGATTTACCCTCTTTTAAGAGTTTGATAATCCTCTCCTTTGTTTCAATTGACATCTCTCGTGTTGGAGCCATGATTCATGTCAGTCCACTTGGTGCAACAGCTCTCCAAGGTGTGATCACTCCTTTTTAGATGCAGACTAACAAGCAGATCTAATTTCGTGAAGGTGTTAGTTTTGGGAATGAAAATTAACAGGGTGATTCCATAATTTTTTCCCTCAGAACGGAGTGATTCCATAATTTTTCCCCTATGCTTGGTTTAACCCCTTCACTACCAAGGGTGGTTTGCACGTTAACTCCCGGGCCAATTTTTACAATTCTGACCACTGTACCTTTATGAGGTCATAACTCTGGAACGCTTTCATGGATCCCGGTGATTCTGACATTGTTTTCTCGTGACATATTGTACTTCATGGTAGTGGTAAAATTGCATTCAAATAACTTGCGTTTATTTGTGAAAAAAACGGAAGTTTGGCGAAAATTTTGAAAATTTCGCAATTTTCCAACTTTGAATTTTTATGCCCTTAAATCACAGCGATACGGCACACAAAAAACTTAATACATAACATTTCCCACATGTTTACTTTACATCAGCACAATTTTGGAACCAAAATTTTTTTTTTGTTAGGAAGTTATAAGGGTTAAAAATTGATCAGCGATTTCTCATTTTTGCAACACCATTTTATTTTTAGGGACCACTTCACATTTGAAGCCACTTTGAGGGGTCTATATGATAGAAAATACCCAAAAGTGACACCATTCTAAAAACTGCACCCCTTAAGGTGCTCAAAACCACATTCAAGAAGTTTATTAACCCTTTAGGTGCGTCACAGGAATTCTTTGAATATTAAAAAAAAAATGAACATTTAAACTTTTTTTCACAAAAAAAATACTTCAGGATCAATTTTCTTTATTTTACCAAGGGTAACAGGAGAAATTGGACTGCAAAAGTTATTGTGCAATTTGTCCTGAGTACGCTGATACCTGATATGTGGGGGGGAACCACTGTTTCGGCGCATGGCAGACCTCAGTAGGGAAGGAGCGCTGTTTGACTTTTTCAATGCAAAATTGGCTGGAATTCAGATCGGATGCCATGTCGCGTTTGGAGAGCCCCTGATGTACCTAAACAGTGGAAACCCCCCAAGTGACCCCATTTTGGAAACTAGACCCCCCAAGGAACTTATCTAGATATGTGGTGAGAACTTTGAACCCACAAGGGCTTCACAGAAGTTTATAACGTACAGCGGTACAATTAAAAAATCATATTTTTTCCACAAAAATGATCTTTTCACCCCCAATTTTTATTTTTCCAAGGGTAACAGGACCCTAAAAGTTATTGTGCAATTTGTCCTGAGTACGCTGATACCCCATATGTGGGTGTAAATGACTATTTGGGCGCATAGCAGAGCTCGGAAGGGAAGCAGCGCCATTTGACGTTTTTGGCTAGAATTGAGATCGGACACCATGTCGCGATTGGAAAACCCCTGATGTACCAAAACAGTGGAAACCCCCGACAAATGACACCATTTTGGAATCTAGACCCGCCAAGGAACTTATCTAGATGTGTGGTGAGAACTTTGAACCCCCAAGGGCTTCACAGAAGTTTATAACGTACAGCAGTACAATTAAAAAATCATATTTTTTCCACAAAAATAATCTTTTCACCCTCAATTCTTATTTTTCCAAAAGTAACAGGACCCTAAAAGATATTGTGCAATTTATCCTGAGTACGCTGATACCCCACATGTGGGTGTAAACCACTATTTGGGCGCATGGCAGAGCTCGGAAGGGAAGCAGCGCCATTTGACGTTTTTGGCTGGAATCGAGATCGGACACCATGTCGCGTTAGGAAAGCCCCTGATGTACCAAAACAGTAGAAACCCCCCACAAATGACACCATTTTGGAAACTAGACCCCCCCAAGGAACTTATCTAGATGTGTGGTGAGCACTTTGAACCCCCCAGTGCTTCACTGAAGTTTATAACGTCCGGGCGTGAAAATAAAAAAATCGTATTTTTTCCACAAACATGATCTTTTAGTCCCCATTTTTTTATTTTCCCAAGGGTAACAGGAGAAATTGGACCCCAAAAGTTGTTGTCCAATTTGTCCTGAGTACGCTGATACCTCATATGTGGGAGAAAACTACTGTATGGGCACACGTCGGGGCTCGGAAGGGAAGTAGTGACGTTTTGGAATGCAGACTTTGATGGATTGGTATGCGGGTGTCATGTGCGTTTGGAGAGCCCCTGATGTACCTAAACAGTGGAAACCCCCCACAAGTGACCCCATTTTGGAAACTAGACCCCCTAATGAACTTATCTAGATGTGTGGTGAGCACTTTGAACCCCCCAGTGCTTCACAGAAGTTTATAACGACCGGGCGTGAAAATAAAAATATCGTATTTTTTCAAACATCATCTTTTAGTCCCCATTTTTTTTATTTTCCCAAGGGTAACAGGAGAAATTGGACCCCAAAAGTTGTTGTCCAATTTGTCCTGAGTACGCTGATACCTCATATGTGGGAGAAAACTACTGTATGGGCACACGTCGGGGCTCGGAAGGGAAGTAGTGACGTTTTGGAATGCAGACTTTGATGGATTGGTATGCGGGTGTCATGTGCGTTTGGAGAGCCCCTGATGTACCTAAACTAATGAAACTCCCCACAAGTGACCCCATTTTGGAAACTAGACCCCCCACGGAGCTTATCTAGATGTGTGGAGAGCACTTTGAACCCCCAAGTGCTTCACAGAAGTTTATAACGCCTGGGCGTGAAAATAAAAAAAACATTTTTTTCCGCAAAATTATATTTTTTCCCCCAATTTTTTATTTTCCTAAGGGTAACAGGAGAAATTGGACCCCAAAAGTTGTTTTGTAATTTGTCCTGAGTAGGCTGATACCCTACATGTGGGGGTAAAACACTGTTTGGGCACATGGCAGAGCTTGGAAGGGAAGGAGCACCATTTGACTTTTTCAATGCAGAATTGGCTGGAATTGAGATCAGACGCCATGTTGCCTTAGGAGAGCACCTGATGTGCCCAAACAGTGGAAACCCCCAATTATAACTCCAACCCTAACCTCAACACACCCCTAACCCTAATCTGAGCCCTAGCCCTAACCCTAGCCGGAAAATGGAAATAAATACATTTTCTTTTAGTTTTATTATTTTTCCCTAACTAAGGGGGTGATAACGGGGGGTTTGATTTACGATTTATGGAGGTTTTTATGTTTGGCGGCTGTCGCACGCTAAAAGACGCTTTTTATTGTAAAAATAGTTTTTGCATCACCACATATTGTGAGCTATAATTTTTCCGTATTTTGACCCACCGAGTCATGTGAGGTCTTATTTTTTGCGGGACGAGTTGACGTTTTTATTGGTACCATTTTCGGGCACGTGACATTTTTTGATCGCTTTTTATTCCGATTTTTGGGGCGCAGAATGAACAAAAACCAGCGTTTCATGAATTTCTTTTGGGGGGGGTGCGTTTACACCGTTCCGCGTGCGGTAAAATAGATAACGCGTTTTTATTCTTCGGGTCAGTACGGTTACAGCGATACCTCATTTAGGTCGTTTTTTTATGTTTTGTCGGTTTTTTGCAATGAAAACAATTTGATATAAAAAATAATTATTTTTGTATCGCTTTATTCTGCGAGCTATAACTTTTTTATTTTTTTGCGGATGATGCTGTATGGCGGCTCGTTTTTTGCGGGACAAGATGACGTTTTCAGCGGTACCATGGATATTTATATGCGTCTTTTTGATCGCGCGTTATTGCACTTTTTGTTCGGTGGTATGATAAATCATTTTTTGCTTCGTTTTTTATTTTTTAAGGGGTTCGCTAAAGGGGTTAACTAATGGGACAGTTTTATAGGGCAGGTCATTACGGACGCGGCGATACCAAATATGTGTACTTTTATTGTTTTTGGTTTTTTTTATTTTGAAAAAATGGATTTATTGGGGAATTTTTTTTTTTTTTTTACTAATTTATTTAGCGATTTTTTTTAATTATTTTTAACACTTTTTTTTTTTTTTTTTTTTACTTTATTACCTTGTCCCAGGTGGGACATCACTGTCCTGTGACAGATCGCTGATCTGTCACATCACAGATCACTGTGACAGATCAGCTTTCTGACACAGGCACTGCTGAAGGCTTCCTCATGCCTGCGCTTTGCAGGCACTGAGGAAGCCAGCTTCCTCAGGCCCCCGTCGCCATCTTGGATTCGGGGGCCTGGAGGAAAGGAGCCCTCCGCAGCAGCGCTGCACATTGCGCTGCCGTGGGGGGCTCAGGGAAGCACGGAGGGAGCCCCCTCCCTGCCGATGCTTCCCTTTAACCCCCGGTACACCGCGATCGCGTTTGATCGCGGTGTGCAAGGGGTTAACGTGTCGGGGGCGGTCCGTGACCGCCCCTGACACATTGTGCCGGGTGTCAGCTATGATAATTAGCTGACACTCGGCCGCGATCAGCGGCGCTCACCACGTGGGCGCCGCTGATCGCGATGACGTAATATTCCGTCCATGGTAATTAGGTCCATGGTCACATGGACGGAATATTACGTCAATTGTAGGTAAGGGGTTAAACAAGTAACTATTACGGACTATCACATTTTTTGTTCTTGATTTCTTTTAGTGTTCCTTAAAGCCAGAAAGTTGCCATTTGAATTGACTTTAGTTTTGTGCCATGTCGGTGATCTGCTTTTTTTCTCTACAAAATTAAACAACTGACTGAACGTTCTCCAAGGCCGGCGATTCCATAATTTTTGCCAGGGGTTGTACATGCTCAGTAATGAGGCAGTGCTGGGGAGGAGTTGGAAGTCAGGGAAATTGAGGAGTCTTTTAGTCAGAGTCAGTGGTTTGGCTTACAGATTCCACAGCCCTGATAAGAGCATTTTTTTTTTTTCAAAACAGTGTGGTCAACGACAATAAGCAAACAATTAGCAATCATTTTCTAATGGTACAGGGAAAAGCTGATGTGACTTTCTAGCTGCTCCGTTTCAGTGCTACCCAGGCCTTAGGCATCAATCAGCCCAAGCTACACCTACTGTATAACGTGGTCATACATTTTGAAAAGTTAATTTGGCTGACAGCTTTTACCGATGAACACCCAACACACACACACACTCACACGTACTCTCGACTCACACCATTACAAAAAAAGTCACCTGAATCTGACCATTTCTGTGGCATGATTAGCCAACCATCCAATCATTATGGGGGCCTCCCCCCCCCCCCCCCCCGACAAATATAGCGATCATTCGGTTGGAATTCAATTGTCTAATGCTTATGTGTGACGGGGAGAAAAGTCTCTTCCAGACGATTCTGTCAGGGACTCTCTCATAGGCAAAACAGGAGCGATTGGCCGAGCCAAGAGTTCTTGGACAGATAAGTGTTCGTCCTACAGTCGGGTAATATAGCCAGCTCAAATAATGAGACGCAACTAAGTAGCTACCATTAACCTCTGGTAGTTTATTACCTTTCTTGAGAACAAAGGACTAAGAAGGTTGAAAATCTTCATGTCCGATCCTTTTTTTCATACATAGACTGACCGAAGACAGATAGTCAGCCCATACCCCAAAAAAACTAAATCTGAAAATTGTGACATGTATTTGTATTCTGCCCCATCTAGTCTGATATCACTAAATTAAATCCTGAGTGACAAATTCCTCCAGAAGTCAAACAATTATTAAATTTTCTCCACTTGTGTGTAATTTCTTAGTATAATTACAGATGTTTTGTGAAGGCCTTAGAGGTTTGTTTGAGAACATCTATAATTTGAATCTTCCACTCCCATCTCCAGGACTTTTCTTATACTGGCCCAGACAAATCCAGTTCATTTCCATTATCCCCAGTTTCAAGCCTTAAAAACACATGTATTTAGACTAGCCTTTCACCTCACCTATCTCCTGTTCTCTCTTCCATGCACTCAGTACCACTTTGTATCAGTGCTCGTACAGATTGGTTCATGCACTATTTAAATTCCCCTATTTATTATACTGACAGCTGGACCTCACATGACAAGTACTTTTTTTTACCTTTCCCTTTCGTGTCTCCCCTATAATAGATTGTAAGCTTGTGAGCAAGGAGTCACGCCACTTAGTATGCATTGAACTATGTATTACTCTGTAATGTCTTCTCTTCTTTATAAAAGTTCCCTCTGAATTGTAAAGTGATGTTGAATATGTTTGCGCTATGGAAAGAAAAATTATTTTTAGGAATCAAACAGCATCATGAAAATCAAGGAACACACCACACAGGTCATGGATACAATTGTGAAGAAGAGTAAAGCAGGGTTAGGTTATAAAAAAAAAAAAAAAATAGCCCAAGCTCTGAACATCTCACTGTTCAATCCATGGCTGTCCACCTAAGCAAACATCCCATGGAAGGAGTGCACTTACTAGGGAAGCAGCCAACAGGCCCATGGTCAGTCTGGAGGAGCTGCGGAGAGCTTGTTCACTGTCATCGCTAGGAAATGCTAGCTGATGCAAATTTCCCACCTTAATAAAAACCCAGTCTTCTCTAACCTTGTGCCAAAAAACTGCAGCTATGTATTCTTCTAAGCAGCTGCCTAGCACTCTGAAAATGGATGAGGCCCACAAAGCAGGAGAAGGCTACAAAAAGATAGCAAAGGGTTTTCAAGTTGCCCATCCCTCAGTTTGAAAGGTAATTTAGAAATGTCAGATAACAGGAACAGTGGAAAACAAGATAAGGTCTGGAAGACCAAGCAAAATTTCATTGAGAGCGGCTTGTAAGGCTAAGTGCACACGTAGCAGAAATTTTCTGCTGAAAAACAGGACTCCCTTCCCAGAAACCAGGGCTGTGGAGTCGGTAAGCTAAACCTGCGACTCCGACTCCTCAATTTCACTTACACCGACTCCACGACTCCCACATATATTGCTTATATTTAAGTGAAAAATTTATTGTAGTACAATGTGAACATCAGACATTTAATCATTTCTATGATCCAATAATCAAGATATTTAGATAGAACAGAATATCTATTTATTGGAATACAACTTTAGAACACAAAAAACTGTAATAAATTGTAAATATGTAATACACTGTATACATGTATACGGTACAGACCAAAGTTTGGACACACCTTCTCATTCAAAGAGTTTTCTTTATTTTCATGACTATGAAAATTGTAGATTCATTCTGAAGGCATCAAAACAATGAATTAACACATGTGGAATTATACAATTAAAGTGTGAAACAACTGAAAATGTCTTATATTCTAGATTCTTCAAAGTAGCCATCTTTTGCTTTGATTACTGCTTTGCACACTCTTGGCATTCTCTTGATAAGCTTCAAGTGGTAGTCACCAGAAATGGTCTTCCAACAGTTTTGAAGGAGTTCCCAGAGATGCTTAGCACTTGTTGGCCCTTTTGCCTTCACTCTGCGGTCCAGCTCACCCCAAACCATCTCGATTGGGTTCAGGTCTGGTGACTGTGGAGGCCAGGTCATCTGGCGTAGCACCCCATCACTCTCCTTCTTGGTCAAATAGCCCTTACACAGCCTGGAGGTGTGTTTGAGGCCATTGTCCTGTTGAAAAATTAATGATGGTCCAGCTAAAACGCAAACCGCATGGAATAGCATGCCGCTGCAAGATGCTGTGGTAGCCATGCTGGTTCAGTATGCCTTCAATTTTGAATAAATCCCCAACAGTGTCATCAGCAAAGCACCCCCACACCATCACACCTCCTCCTCCTCCATGCTTCACGGTGGGAACCAGGCATGTGGAATCCATCCGTTCACCTTTTCTGCGTCGCACAAAGACATGGTGTTTGGAACCAAAGATCTCAAATTTGGACTCATCAGACCAAAGCACAGATTTCCACTGGTCTAATGTCCATTCCTTGTGTTTTCTAGCCCAAACAAGTCTCTTCTGCTTGTTGCCTGTCCTTAGCAGTGGTTTCCTAGCAGCTATTTTACCATGAAGGCTTGCTGCACAAAGTCTCCTCTTAACAGTTGTAGAGATGTGTCTGCTGCTAGAACTCTGTGTGGCATTGACCTGGTCTCTATTCTGAGCTGCTGTTAACCTGCGATTTCTGAGGCTGGTGACTAGGATGAACTTATCCTCCGCAGCAGAGGTGACTCTTGGTCTTCCTTTCCTGGGGCGGTCCTCATGTGAGCCAGTTTCTTTGTAACGCTTGGTTTTTGCCAATGCACTTGGGGACACTTTCAAAGTTTTGCCAATTTTTCGGACTGACTGACCTTCATTTATTAAAGTAATGATGGCTACTCGGTTTTTTTTACTCAACTGTTTTTTTCTTGCCATAATACAAATTCTAACAGTCTATTCAGTAGGACTATCAGCTGTGTATCCACCAGACTTCTGCACAACACAACTGATGGTCCCAACCCCATTTATAAGGCAAGAAATCCCAATTATTAAACCTGACAGGGCACACCTGTGAAGTGAAAACCATTTCCGGTGACTACCTCTTGAAGCTCATCAAGAGAATGCCAAGAGTGTGCAAAGCAGAAATCAAAGCAAAAGGTGGCTACTTTGAAGAACCTAGAATATAAGACATACAGTATTTTCAGTTATCTCACACTTTTTTGTTAATTATACAATTCCACATGTGTTAATTCATAGTTTTGATGCCTTCAGAGTGAATCTACAATTTTCATAGTCATGAAAATAAAGAAAACGCTTTGATTGAGAAGGTGTGTCCAAACTTTTGATCTATACTGTGTATTCATATATACACACTAGGGTGACCGGATCTCATATGGGGGGGGAAAAAAAATGTCAGAATCTTGTTCGTCTGGACCCCACAAAACGATTCCCCTTTCCAGATATTGAGAGAGCCAAAATTTAGCGATAATTCGGTTGGAATTCAATTGTCTAATGCTTATGTGTGACGGGGAGAAAAGTCTCTTCCAGACGATTCTGTCAGGGACTCTCTCATAGGCAAAACAGGAGCGATTGGCCGAGCCAAGAGTTCTTGGACAGATAAGTGTTCGTCCTACAGTCAGGTAATATAGCCAGCTATAGACCATCAGAGCACGCTAACCTACATGAGTTGATAATTTTACATAGTTATCTAATCTATTCTAGAGCTTTTGTTAAAGTAGTTTTTGAAACGTCAGAATATAATGCTCGGCATTTGCTTACAACTTGCAGGACATATTGCTTTTGTTCTTCATCTTTTGTCAGAAGGTCGTTAAAGTCGGTTACTTCCTACCTCTTTTAATTTTTCTTTCCTAACTTTTGGATTTACAACCCTAGCATGCTCTGATGGTTCATCTGTGCTACTGAGCAATTTATTAGCCATTAACAACTTTTCATTGTCTGTAATGGTGGGATCAAAAAACGATAATCCCACCAACTCTGCATTCAAATACCACAAATGGTTCGAAAATTTGGTCAGGGCTATTTCTGCAATGTTGTTGTCACATTCTTTATAGTCTAACAGACTATGCAAAATACCTAAATCTTAAAATACCTCAATTTGGATTTTTTCAAACTTTGAGCGACGAGCGGCACGGGTTAAATTCGTTTGATCGAGCTCAAATTTTGGCTCTCTCAATATCTGGAAAGGGGAATCGTTTTGTGGGGTCCAGACGGACAAAATTCCGACATCGATTTTTTGCGGTCACCCTAATACACACACACACACACACACTATGACATCTCGGCTAAGATAAAGACTAGATCCTCTGGCTACATTCACACTACCAAATCCCATCCGTCCCATAGGTAGTAAAAATTACCCCAAGACAGAAAAAGCACTATGCACAAACATAATAAAAACATGAATTTATTGATTAATATTAAAAAACAAACAAACATGGAAAACCTCTGTTATAAGACACGTGCATAGCTATATAAATCCAAAAGATCGATAATATTGGACAATAGGAGAGATCATAAATGCTAAACAATGGAAGAAAATACTGTGGAAAAAATATATATGGAAGAAATTACCATGAGGTAAGCCAAATGAATATAACCCATAGCTCAGATAGCAATCATGGTAATTACTGAATTAGAAAGGGCTCCTCATGGACACCATACCAAAAATAGCAACTCACTCTCCCTTCAAATGTCCGATACCGCTAGGTAGCGATTCTTGCAACACAATTAATTATAAGTGCCCCAACCTAATTAATAGCACTACTATGTAAAAATCCGTGTTTGCAGATAATGCTGCACCCGCGATCAGAAACAATTAAAGCACAACTTGTTTACATGGATGTAAGTAGCAGCGTGTCCCACTCCCCGACGCGCGTTTCGTCCTCTTCCTCAGGGGGCGTGTAACAAAGACAGGGAAAAAGCGGGTCTTTTAAACAGTGCAGCACCAATAGGTATTAAGCTACACAGCCCAAGTCAATCATGAGTGATTCTCCATATTGTGGCGCACAACGTCCTAAAGCCGCTGCCTATACAAGATACTCTTCAACCCCGGTCTGTGAAACGCAAGCATACAGGTGGCCATAGTAATAGACACGTGCATGCCAGCACTCACCATCTTGCCGGAGAATTCAGAGTCATGCAGCAGACAAAAGGACGGGCGCGCTCCTTGGAAAAATCAATGCTGACCAAAGACGTCTTTTCCCTGTCTTTGTTACACGCCCCCTGAGGAAGAGGACGAAACGCGCGTCGGGGAGTGGGACACGCTGCTACTTACATCCATGTAAGCAAGTTGTGCTTTAATTGTTGCTGATCGTGGGTGCAGCATTATCTGCAAACACTGATTTTTACATAGTAGTGCTATTAGTTAGGTTGGGGCACTTATAATTAATTGTGTTGCAAGAATCGCTACCTAGCGGTATCGGACATTTGAAGGGAGAGTGAGTTGTGCTATTTTTGGTATGGTGTCCATGAGGAGCCTTTTCTAATTCAGTAATTACCATGATTGCCATCTGAGCTATGGGTTATATTCATTTGGCTTACCTCATGGTAATTTCTTCCATATATATTTTTTCCACAGTATTTTCATCCATTGTTTAGCATTTATGATCTCTCCTATTGTCCAATATTATCGATCTTTTGGATTTATATAGCTATGCACGTGTCTTATAACAGAGGTTTTCCATGTTTGTTTGTTTTTTAATATTAATCAATAAATTCATGTTTTTATTATGTTTGTGCATAGTGCTTTTTCTGTCTTGGGGTAATTTTTACTACCTATGGGACGGACGGGGTTTGGTATTGTTAAAAGGCACTTATTATTGGTTGGATTTCATGTTGATCTACTACATTCACACAATGGGCGTAGCCAGGATCAAACCTGGGGGGGGCAGAATCTCATACTGTTCTGCAGAATTTCATACTGCACACCTCAGCTGCTGCAGAACCTCATACTTCACACCCCTACACTTGAAAATAAAGCCTGCACCTTAAGAAGATGTGGTGATGAATGCAGTCTATTTATTCCAACTATCAGTTGACGTTGATGTTACTGAAGACGAGCAATGCCTGTCCTGGGCGTCCTTTTGGGCAGCTATGAGGTGTACCTGACTGGTGCTAAAAAAAAAAAAAAAGGAGTGTTAGTCTGTGTGCTATTCTGCTTTGATTCTTTTTGGTACAGATATGATATGGATAGACAGATATGGATAAATGGATATATAGATAGAGCAGATTTCTAATCTGCTTTTGCTAATGAAAACATTATCTATGAGCTCAAAAACCTTTCAGGTGATGCGTTTTTTTAAAAAGCTGATCTGCTTTTGCAACTGAAAAACGTATCCTCAAAAAACGCAGGAAAAACGCTGTGTGTGAATGTAGCCTTAGATCAGGAATAGAACAGTCATTTATAGGACATTTCATAACTTTCCCAAATTCCTATGAAAAAATATTCAGCATATTCTGCATTGAACTACTGTTCCCAATTTATTCTATATTTTAGGAGTCGGTCCATTTTATACCGACTCCAACTCCACCAAAATGAGCACCGACTCAGACTCCACAGCCCTGCCAGAAACCTCGCGTTTTTACAGCGATTTTTGCGTGTTTTTTTCCGTGCGGTTTCTAGACACATGGAAAAAAAAAAAAAGCGAAATTAATGAGCATGCTGCGTTTTTTACCGCAATGTGTTTTTTTCACTGTAAAAAACGCATCATGTGCACAAAAAGTGCTAAATGCATAGAAATGAATGGGAAACTTCTTTTCGCGTTTTTCCCGCAGATTTTTTGGCAAATCTGCGGGAAAAACCGCGAAAAAAAAAGCTGTGTGTGAACACAGTAAAAGAACGCTAGAGAGCACCGCTGTGGGGACGGTAAACCAAACCTCTGACTCCTTAATTTCCTGACTTCAGACTCCACGACTCAGGGCCCCGTTACATTTAGCGATGCACCAGCGATTCCGACCACGATATGACCCGGTCAGGATCGCTGGTGCATCGCTAAATGGTCGCTAGTGAGCTGCCAAACAGGCAGATCTCAGCAGCGACGCAGCAGCGGTCGTTACTTACCTGTCTGACGCGACGAT
The DNA here is from genome assembly GCF_039654945.1 of Dendrobates tinctorius. Taxonomy (NCBI): domain Eukaryota; kingdom Metazoa; phylum Chordata; class Amphibia; order Anura; family Dendrobatidae; genus Dendrobates; species Dendrobates tinctorius. The sequence goes on along the minus strand of NW_027361682.1, from coordinate 30,791,295 downwards.
GACATCCTCCGCACGCGTCGCTCGTTGGCAACAGCAGGAAGCCGCCGCTGCGTCACAAAACCGGTGACGCTTTAGCGATATCGCTATGTGAAAAGCCCCCTTCAGACTCCACAGAACTGTCTCACTACTGACATCTACATAAAGTGCAAAACAGATTCATCTCAACTGAAAGCCTAGATTCATAGATTAGGAATAGAACAGACATTTATAGGACATTTCATAACGTTCACAAATTATGGAAACATTTACAGCACATCCGGCACTGAACTACTGTATCCAATTTATTAGATATTTTAGGAGCTGGATCATTTCATAATGACTTTGACTCCACAGCCCTGTGCATTACTACAAAATGGGGACAAGGATGGAGCATTACTACAAGAAGGGGACCAGGATGGTATGTCACTACAAGATGTTTGCCTGAATTATTGCATGATGCTAACTGTACAAGACAATATTACTCTATGTGGCCAATTGCGGGAAACAAAACTGTAAAAATCAAAATAAATGAAAAAATATTTTGCCACGAAATATGCTGTTTTATATATAAACTAAAGTAACCAAAAAAAGTGCATGTTTGTTATCACCACATCCATAACACCACAAGCTATAAAACTGTACCACAACCCATACGATGATGTAATTTACAAAAGTATAAACATGCCAAGAACGTTCAAAAAAAATTATCAAGTCAAAAGGTGTATATATATATATATATATATATATATATATATATATATATATATATATATATATATATATATATATAGGTATCACTAAAAAAATGTCACTTTGTCATGCATTGAATGAGACCCTGAAAGTTCAAATTTTTCTATATGCGGTCCATATACCCAGTCAAGTTTGAGACCCCTGGTTTGGATCAAAGCATATTCATGTGTGTGCAAGGCCAAGACACAGTCCAAATCTCATTTTAGGATCTTTGGCAAGACTTGAAAATTTCTGCTCACAGACACCTCCATCCAATTACAGTGTGCGAGCGCAAGTGTGCAAAGAAGGGATAAAAAAATGTCACCTTTAGATGTGCAAAGCTGGTAGAGACAGACCCCAAAAGACTTGCAACACTAATTGCAGCAAAAGGTGGTCCTACAAAGTATTGACTTAGGGGGTATAAATACAAATACAAGTTACAATTTTCAGATTGATATTTTTAACATATTTAGAAAACCCATGTATTATTTCCTGTACACTTCATAAATACTTGCTACTTTGTGTTGGCATATCACATACAATCCCAATAAAATACATTTAAGTTTGTGGGTGTAACGTGAAAAAAATGTGGAAAAGTTCACGGGGTATGAATACTTTTTCAACTTACTGTACATCTAAATTGTATGGTCTCCTTTAGTGGTATGGTATACAGTACTGTAATAAAACAGACTAGAAATGTGTGCTAGAATTATATAAACATATTTTTCATTACAGACAAGAAATGCATTACAGCTGGTCCAAACATGGAGGAGAAGCGTATCTCAAGATGTTTTTTTGTAATCTAAATTTCCTGTCTAGGAACATCAGGGCCAGTTTCAAAGAAAGTCAATTAAACTATCAGCCTGTTTGAGTGGAAAATGTAGCACCATTAGACAACCATCAAACATCCAAACTCCATGTGATGTGAACTTAGGACCCCAGTACCAATGCCAACTGCTGAGCCCCCATGTGCCATATACAAGACAAAATATGTGTGATACAGATTTAATACACAGCAATAACTCACCAGATTTGTCATTCTGAAAGGCACTACTCAACAATGTGGCCGACAAACGGACTGAAGCTTTCGGAGACTCTGTATAATTAAGTCCCTGGTTAGAAACAGACATAGGAGGTGTCCATCGTGTGTCACTTACAAACGCTGATTTCCAGATATCTTGAACCGCATCCTCCAGAAAAGTGTGTGATAAACCAAAGCAATGGGAAGCCGAGGGGGTAAAACGCAGGCACTGCAATACGTCAATGATGTGATCCTGTACAGGTACACAGACTCCATGTTTGTGTGATGAAAATATGTCCATCTCTGAAGGCATAACACAGTCTGCAGCAAATCCCTTTAAACTGTAGAATAAGTTGCACGATATTGTAATAGGAAAATTGGTGCTGCTCAGTTCCTGTCCATATAAAGGAAAAGCAAATTCCTGCAGCTCTCCAGGTTTTAGCAACAAAACAGGAAAGGAATAAGAAGTGATTGGGTCCGTACTTATGAGGACACACAAGGTCCAGCCATGCTCCAACGTGTAGCCACTCTTGTTTTCAAGACTGCAGCACGTATTCATATAAGATTTCTGAAGCACATGGTTCCATGACACCCTGATCACACATCTGACTGGAGAAGTATCCAACTGTCCGGAAAGCAACTCCCGGCTAAATGACATCACCTGGTTGAGCTTCGCTAAGGACCTACTCTTCTCATTTGCCACTGTCTTCAATGTAGATAATCTAAAGAATGAAAAAAAAAATGTGCTCACTAGGATGATAGGATGGAAAAAGGGTAAATACAGACATCTTTATAGTACAGATACAACTGTAGGAGTTGTTTGAGACTTTGCAACTGATGACCTATCCACAGGATTTTAGATCTGTGGAAGTCCAACACCTGACATCCCCACCAATCAGCTGAGCTTCTACCTACCAGTGGCTGGATCCAAGTGTTGTATGGTGCAGACCACAGCAGCTCTGCACATTGCTTAGCACCAGCTACCGATTACTGCAGTTTATCTCCCATTCAAGTAACTGGGTATAAAGCTTGTGGGAAAAGAAAGGATTTATTTCCCCCCGTGCTAACTTAGTCTTAGCTCCTAATAAGGAGAGATACCCTTCTCTAGATCAAGTAGAGAAGCTAAAAAAAACAAAAACGTTGAAGATTGTGAAGATTTATATGAAATAGTCCAAGAGGGTATGAATTCTTCCAAAGACCATTAACTGGTATAGGAAGACTTTGATGTCAGGCAATGCTCCATGCAAAAAAGGTAGGTTACTCTATAAATAACTGTTCAACCCTTTAACATGCCTTCAGACATGATCAAGGACAGTACAACGGGGCACCTCGATCAAAGACCCTCCTCAACCCTACACGGACGATGGGGAAACTACTCTAAAATAGATGATTTCCTTTTTAGAGAAGACTTGTTTGGCTAAATGTCCTTAGGCTGGCTGTTTCCATTTGTCCATTAAATCAGAATCCGCTTTTTCCTGTATCACAACAGATGTCAAAACTGCATCAGTTATCAGGTTTTGTTTCATCAGTTTTTCTTGCAAAGACATAAAATAAGATCGAAAAAAGGAGATTTTTGTGTACTCACCGTAAAATCTCTTTCTCTTAGCCTTTAATTGGGGGACACAGAACCGTGGGTGTTATGCTGCTGTCCACTAGGAGGCGACACTATGCATAATCTGAAAAAGATTAACTTTGGCTCCTCCTCTGCAGTATACACCCCTGGACGGCGTCAGCCTTCTCCAGTTTTGTGCAAAAGCATTAGGAGGAATATACCAGAAACATAACCATGCCTGTAAGAAGGCTACCATAAATGAGCTCAAACAATATGAGAACCCAGCTCAAACAATATGAGAACCCAAACGTAACAACGGCCCGCAAGGGCAACAGGGTGGGAGCTGTGTCCCCCAATTAAAGGCTAAGAGAAAGAGATTTTACTGTGAGTACACAAAAATCTCCTTTACTCTGTCGCCTTATTGGGGGACACAGAACCGTGGGACGTCCCAAAGCAGTCCCTGGGTGGGAAGCAGTGGACGAATATTGTACTGACAGTTCCCTAAATTTGGGGTACTGCCGCCTGCAGGACCCGTCTACCCAGGCTCGCATACCCTGAGGACTGGGTATGCACTCTGTAGTGTTTTGTAAATGTGTGCAGGCTAGTCCAAGTGAATCATAGAATCGTAGAGTTGGAAGGGACCTCCTGGGCCATCTGGTCCAACCCCCTGCTCAAAGCAGGATTCGCTAAATCATCCCAGTTAGATGTCTGTCCAGCCTCTGTTTGAAGACTTCCATTGAAGGAGAACTCACCACTTCTCGTGGCAGCCTGTTCCACTCATTGATCACTCTGTCAAAAAGTTTTTTCTAATATCTAATCTGTGTCTCCTCCCATTCAGCTTCATCCCATTGCTTCTAGTCTTTCCTTGTGCAAATGAGAATAAAGTTGATCCTTCTACAATGTGACAGCCCTTTAGATATTTGTAGACAGCTATTAAGTCTCCTCTCAGTCTTCTCTTTTGCAAACTAAACATTCCCAAATCCTGCAACCTTTCCTCATAAGACAGGGTTTGCAGACCGGTCACCATTCTGGTCGCTCTTTTCTGAACTTGCTCCAGTTTGTTGATGTCTTTTTTAAAATGTGGTGCCCAACACTGGACACAATATTCCAGATGAGGTCTGACCAAAGAGGAGTAGAGGGAAATAATGACTTCACGTGATCTAGACTGTATGCTTCTGTTAATACATCCTAGAATTGCATTTGCCTTTTTTGCTGCTGCATCACACTGTTGACTCATATTCAGTCTGTGATCTATTAGTATACCCAAGTCTTTTTCACATGTGCTGTCACTTAGCCCTATTCCTCCCATTCTATATATGCTTTTTTCATTTTTATTGCCCAGATGTAGTACTTTGCATTTCTCCCTGTTAAAAACCATTCTGTTAGTTGCTGCCCACTTCTCCAGTTTATTTAAATCTTTTTGAATCCTCTCTCTCTCTTCTCTAGTATTAGCTATCCTTCCTAGCTTTGTGTCATCAGCAAATTTAATCAGTTTACCCTCAATTCCTTCATCTAAATCGTTGATAAAGATGTTGAACAATACAGGGCCCAGGACAGAGCCCTGTGGTACCCCACTTGAGACATTCTTCCAACTGGATGTGCAGCCATTTACGACCACTCTTTGGGTCCGATCACTAAGCCAGTTATGAATCCACCTAACAGTTGCCTTGTCCATTCCATACTTAGTCATTTTTTCAATAAGGATTGTATGAGAGACTTTGTCAAGTGCTTTGCTGAAGTCAAGATATACTATATCTACAGCATTTCCTTGATCCACCCAATCAGTAATACCGTCATAGAAGGAAATTAAATTAGTCTGACATGACTTATTAGTTACAAACCCATGCTGACTCTGTTTAATCACTTCATACTTATCCAAGTATTGACATACATGTTGTTTAATAATTTGTTCAAAGATCTTTCCTGGTATAGAAGTCAGACTCACCGGCCTATAGTTGCCTGGGTCCACCTTCTTCCCCTTTTTGAAGATAGGAACAACATTTGCTCTTCTCCAGTCTTCTGGCACTTCTCCTGTTCTCCAAGAATTTTCAAAGATTATGGAGAGGGGTTCAAAAATTTCTTCTGCTATCTCCTTCAGTACTCTGGGGTGTAATTCATCTGGACCTGGAGACTTGAATTCATTTAGGTTAGCTAAGTGTTTCCTCACTATCTTTCTGTTTATAAATATCCTGGATTCTTCTATTCCCTTAATAGGACAGTGAATAACAGTTGATGCTACATTTCCTTTCTGAGAGAAAACAGATGCAAAATAGGAATTTAAAAGTTCAGCCTTCTCAACATCCTGTCTTACCATTTCATCATTTTCATCCTGTAAAAATCCTATAGCATCTTTGACTTTTCTTTTACTTTTGACATATCCCCAAAATCCTTTATTATTGCTTTTGACATCTCTTGCAAGTCTCAATTCATTTTCAGCTTTAGATAATCTGATTTGTGCCCTGCAGGTTCTGCAGACAGCATTATATTCTTCTTTAGATATGCCTCCCTCTTTCCATTTTATAAACATTTTTTTCTTCCTTTTTAGCATGTGCTTAAGTTCTGTGTTCATCCATCCTGGTTTCCTTAAATGCTTCCTATTCTTCCCTCTTTTCGGAATTGTTAACAACTGTGCTTTGAGAATTTCATTTTTCAAGATTTCCCATCCTTCCTGGACATTTTTGTCTTTAAGGATATCCAGCCATTGAATCCCTCCAATTCTCTTTCTGAATCCCTTAAAATCTGCCTTTCTGAAATCTAACCTTGACGTCTGAGTCTTCACAGGTCTTCCGCCTCTAGTTATCCAAAATTCTAAAATAGCATGGTCGCTACCTCCTAGGGTCCCAGCCACTTTTACCTCCTCAACCATTTCCTCCCTGTTTATAAGGATTAGATCCAAGGTAGCAGTTCCCCTTGTTTTCTCCTTTACCTTTTGGAAGATAGTTGTCAGCAAGAGAGGATAAGAATTTCCTTGACCTGTTAGTTTTGCCTGAGAGAGATTCCCGATTCCCAACAAATGTCTGGATAGTTGAAATCTCCCATGACAACTATGTCATATTTTTTGGAGAACTTGGCCATTTGATGCATAAAGAGTTCATCCATATCTACAGCTTGCACAGGCGGCCTGTAGTAAATGCCTACAATGGTGTCCTTTCCATTGTTCTGTCCTTGTATTCTTACCCAAACAGTTTCCACAGAACTCCCAGTCTCTGAAGCTTCAATCTCTGTGCAGATATACGCATTTCTAACATACAATGCGACACCCCCTCCTCGTTTATCAAGTCTGTTTCTTGCAAATAAGTTGTATCCTTCTAGTCTTGTATTCCAGTCATGTGTATTGTCCCACCAAGTTTCAGTGATTCCAATGACATCATATTTCTTTTCCTGTGTTAGTAGTTCCAATTCTCCTTGTTTGTTGCCCATGCTTTGTGCATTAGTATAGAAACATTTTAGTTTGTGATTGGTTTCTCTTTCTCCAATATTTATTAATTAGATTCTTTCGTCTTTGTTCTTCCTTTCCACTTCTAATAGCAGAGTTCTCAATAGCATTTGTCAGGTGTATGGCTTTTTCTGGTCTTTTGCTTCCCTTCCCATGTTGTTCTAGTTTAAAGCTCTCCTTACAAGTGTAGCAAGGCGACTTCCAAATACCTGCTTTCCAGTCTTCGTAAGGTGCACCCCATCTCTAGCAAGTAGTCCATCGTATAAGTAGTTCACTCCGTGATCCAGAAATCCAAATCGTTGCTGATGGCACCATCGACGTAGCCAGTTGTTCACCTGCAGAATCTTATTCCACCTCCTTGTTCCATGGCCATCCACTGGGAGGATGGAAGAGAAGACCACCTGCGCTCCCAGTTCTTTCACTTTCTTGCCTAAGTCTTCATAGTCTCTGCAGATGGTTTCCAGGTCGTTTCTTGCGGTGTCATTTGTCCCCACATGTAGTAGCAGGAATGGGTAGTCATCTGTAGGTCTGAAGAGTCCTGATATCCTGTCAGACACATCTTTAATTTTTGCACCTGGAAGACAGCACATTTCTCTTGAAGTTATATCCGGTCTGCAGATAGCGGCCTCTGTTCCTCTCAACAGGGAATCCCCCATGACCACCACTCTCCGTTTCTTCACAACATTTTTCTTTCTCCATCCAGGAGGACTCTGAAGGCGTACAAGGTTGCTGATTGTTGGCAAAGTCTTATCCTGATGTATTTCTTCATCGTTTTCCTGCGTGAGAGCCTGGTACTGGTTTCTGAGCAGTATGGGTGCTGACTGCCTCCTGATCCTCCTGCTTCTCTGGGTCACTTGTCTCCATTCCTCTGTTTCTTCAGGTGCACTTCGAATTTCTTCTCTTTCTGTAACATGAAGAGATAATTCTGCTCTGTCCAAGAACTCTTCACCTTCCTTAATGATCTTCAACGTAGCTAACCTCTCTTCGAGATTTTGCAACTTTTCCTCCAACAGGGTCACAAGCTTGCATTTGTGGCATGTGAAGTTTGGCTTTTCCACTGGTAAATCTGTGAACATGTAGCAAGAAATGCAGCTCACCAAATGGCTCCTGGCCTCTTCCATATTGAGATTTCTTAAAAACGATGAAAGATGAGCCAAAATTCGCGCGCCGATGTGCCGAGGCTTGATGCTGAATGGCCCAAGAGGCCCCTACCGCCCGCGTAGAGTGAGCCGTGATACCGGCCGGAAGAGCAGAATTGTTAAGGCGGTAAGCTTCTTGAATGGTGGACTTGATCCACCTAGCAAGGGTGGCGTTGAAAGCCGGTAGGCCCTTGCGAACGCCTTCTGGAAGAAGGAAAAGTGAATTAGACTTCCGGAAGGGAGCAGTCCTAGACATGTAAATACGCAATGCCCTGACAAAGTCTAGCGTATGCAGAGCCTTCTCCACTCTATGAACGGGAACCGGGCAAAGAGATGGTAATGAGATTTTCTCATTGAGGTGGAAGGTGGACACAACCTTCGGAAGGAAGGATGGCACTGTACGGAGAACCACCTTGTCCTGATGAAAAACCAGGAAGGGTTGTCTGCAGGAAAGAGCTGAAAGTTCGGACACCCTGCGTAGCGAGGTGATTGCCACCAGGAAAAACCACTTCCTGTGATAGAAAGCGGAGTGAGACCTCCTTTAGGGGTTCAAAAGGAGGTGACTGTCGTGCTGTCAAGACCAGGTTGAGGTCCCACGTCTCCGACGGATGTTTGTAGGGGGGAACCAATCGAGAAACCCCTTGGAGAAAAGTCTTCACTTGCGGATTGTTAGCAAAATGCCTCTGAAAGAGCACTGAAAGCGCTGACACCTGGCTCTTAAGCGAGCCCAGGGATAGCCCGGCGTCCAGGCTTGACTGAAGGAAACCGAGGACCTTTGGAAGAGAATAGGGGAGTGGGATGTGCCCACGAAATTCGCACCATGTGAAGAAAGCCTTCCAGGTACGATAGTAAGTTTTGGCTGAAGGTGGCTTTCGAGCCCTGATCATGGTTTTAACAACGTCTGATGAAAAAACCTGCTTGGGTCAAAAAACCAGGTCTCAATGGCCACGCCGTCAGATTGAGAGCCCCTGATTTCTGGTGGAAGAACAGGCCTTGTGACAGAAGTTCGGGACGTGTGGGGAGACGCCAGGGAGCGTCTGCTGTGATTTGCACTACGTCGGCGTACCATGTACGCCTGGGCCAGTCTGGAGTGAATAGGATGGTGGGGAACACCCTCTTGTTTGATCTTCCTCAGGACTCTGGAAATCAGGGTAAGGGGTGGAAAAATGTACAGAAGCTGGAACTGGGTCCAGTCCAGAACCAGGGCATCTGCTCCGAGCGACTGCGGATCGCGCGTCTTGGCCATGAAATTGGGAACTTTGGCATTGAGATGGGATGCCATCAGAACCACGTCCGGGGTCCCCCAACGATGGCAGATCTGATGGAAAACTTCGGGATGGAGAGACCACTCCCCCAAGTCCATTCCTTGACGGCTGAGATAGTCGGCTTCCCAGTTGTCCACACCCAGAATGTGGACCGCAGAGAGTACCGACCTCGCATCCTCCGCCCAGTGTAGGATACGTGTTACTTCGTTCATCGCCTGGATGCTGCGGGTGCCGCCTTGATGGTTCACGTATGCCACCGCCGTGGCATTGTCCGACTGCACTCTGATATGAGAGTCTGCTAGCAAGTGATGGAAGGCTTTCAATGCCGGGAAGATGGCCCGAATTTCCAAGATGTTGATGGGCATGGTCACTTCCATTGGTGACCACTTGCCTTGCGCTCTGTGATGTAGGTGTACCGCGCTCCAACCTGAAAGGCTTGCGCCGGTGGTCAAAACCTTTCAGTGACCGGAGAGAAAAGGATTTTCCCATTGCAAGCGAGGTTGGCTGGAGCCACCAGTGCAGGAACCTCCTGGTTTTCGCTGATAACCGGAACTCTCTCTTGAGGGACAACAGATTCCTGTCCCAGGACTTGAGGATGGGGTCTGAGGTGAATCTGGGCAAATGGTACCGCCTCCATTGCCGCTGCCATCCTGCCCAGTCCGCTCATGGAATACCGGAGAGATCAGGGGAAACCGCGGAGGAGAGTGTGAACTCCCAAACGGAGGGCCAGTGCCTTGTCCCTGGGGAGGATCACCAGACCCCTGGAGATGTCAAATAGCATCCCCAGGAAGGTCAGAGACTGACTTGGGGTAGTCGAGGACTTCTGTAAATTGACTAACCATCCCAGGCGACTCAGTGTCGATCGTGATTGAGACTTTGACCACGCAGTCCTTGAAGGTGGGGGGGCCTTGATGAGGTGGTCGTCCAGGTATGGAACGACTACTATGCCTCTGGAGTGCAGAACGTCCATGGTAGCTGCCATGTCCTTTGTAAATGTTCTGGGAGCCGTGGCGAGACCAAACGGGAGGGCCACAAACTGGTAATGGTCTTGGTTGATTGCGAGTTTGAGAAATCTCTGATGGGCAAAGCAATCGGTATATGCAGGTATGCGTCCTGTATGTCTATGGAGGCGAGATATTCTTCTTCCTCCATGGACGCAACGATTGACCGGAGGGATTCCATGCGAAGGTGACGAACTCGAACATACTTATTCAGTTGCTTGAGGTCTAGTATGGGTCGGACGCTGCCTCCCTTTTTGGGCACCACGAACAGGTTGGAGTAGAACCCTCGTAAGCGCTCGTCTGCTGGAACCGGTATTATGACTCCTGCTTGCAGGAGGGATGAAACCGCTTGATGGAAGGCTCGAGCTTTGAGTGGAGGTTTCGGAGGAACAGAGAAAAAACCTGTGCGGTGGGCTGGTAGTAAACTCGATTTTGTATCCTGAAGACACTATTTCCTTGACCCACCAGACAGCCAGACCTGCTGAAAGAGTAGCAGTCGTCCGCCTACAAGTGGGGTGTTTTCCGGAGGGGATGAGTAATGATGAATGAAAAGTCTGAGCTTTCCCTCCCTTGGATTTTGCCTGGCTTTCCTTTGACTGCCAGTTTCTGTCCGGCCTCTGTGCCGCCCGTGTGTTGTCCCTGAGAGGGGAACTGTTATGACTAGCCTGAAGAATTCCGAAAGGAACGGAAACGAGATTGATTACGTCTTTTAAACGTGCGTTTTGGTTTCAGCTGAGGGAGGGAAGTACTTTTACCCCCGGTAGCATTGGATATCATTGTATCCAGCTTTCCACCGAAAGGACGGCCCCTGAAGTACGGGAGATTTGTTAGGGACTTTTTTAAGGCCGCATCCGCCTTCCATTGTCTTAGCCAGAGAATATGCCGGACTGTGATGGCATTTGATGCTATTTCCGCTACCCCTCTTGCAGAATCCAACGCTGCATGGACCATGTAATCTGTCACTACTGCAATTTGCACCGCCTGGTCCGCCAGCTGAGGATTTGAAGCTTGGAGGCCCTGTTGTAATAGATCAGCCCAGGCCATAATGGCCTTGGCTGCCCAAACTGAAGCAAATGCAGGAGCTAAAGAGGCACCTGCCGCCTCGAAGATTGAATGAGCCATGCGTTCTACCTGTCTGTCTGCTGCGTCCTTGAGGGTTGAGCTGTCAGGCAGCGAGAGAAGCGTTTGTGCTGTCAGCCTAGAGACTGGAGGATCCACTTTAGGCGGATCTGTCCAATCCTTAGTGTCCTTCTGTGGGAAGGGGTACTTTGCTTTCAAGTAGCTATTCGCAAAGGCCCTACAGGTGTATCTACGCAGAGGAAAGGAGGGGTAGGGGAGCGTTATAGGTTACAGGAACTCACAGCTGAGTACAAAGGACCCAGCTGTGATCTTACCCCACCGGTGCTCCCCCTAGGTCCAGCGCTGGTAAATCCTCTTGTGCCCCCCAGAGACTGCTGTGCTGCCTTCAGTTTCTTCAGGTGCAGCAAGATGGCCACCGGATTCTGAGGTGGAGGGGGAAGGGGGCGGAAAGCTGAAAAGGGCTCGCGGAGCTATGTAAAAGCGCGCCCTTCCTGTCTCGATCCGCCCCTTCTATGACACTGTAGTGTCATTTTTCATCATCCGGGGGCGGGCCGGGGGGCAGGCCGGGGGCGGGAATAAGGCTAGGCCGAAGCCGCGGCCTAAATTTGATAGCTCATGCCCAGAAGGGCTCCAGGACGGCGAGGTTGTCCGGGGGAGGGTCGGATTCCAACCACACACCCCCGGATTGAATGGTAGGCTAGCGGTGGGGACATGAGCGCCACCTGGGCCCTGTGGGGGGTCCCTTTGAGGCGCTATGCAGCTGGTGCTGCCGCAGAGACAGGGGTGCCGGGAGCCCTGTCTCTGACAAGTGCCATGCCTGCCTGCACCTCCCCCGGTCCAAACAGGAGCCCGCAGCTGGGCTGGGGTCCCTGGACATGTAAGTGGCCGAATGGTGCCTGGTACAGGTCCTACCTGCGGTGTCTCGACCTAATGCCCCCAGAGGGGGATTAGGGAGGGTGCTGCTGTCACCGTCAGGGGGCTTCGTCCTACCCTCGACCTCAACCCAGAGCCCAAGGAAACTGGGGAAGGAGGGGGGGTTCTCGACTTCGAACCAGTACCCAAGGGACTGGGGAAGGAGCGACATGGGGAAGAACCATCTCGACCTCAACCGGGTACCCCTTAATAGGGGACCGAGGAGGGAGCCATGCCGGGGGTCTCACTGGAGACCCGCTTTTCTTCATCTGTAATCCGTTGAAAAAAATTAAGGAAAAAAAACGGAAGAGAGAAAAAAATCTTAGGTGTGCCTCCTTGCGACACTAAGCAAAAACTGGAGAAGGCCGACGCCGTCCAGGGGTGTATACTGCAGAGGAGGAGCCAAAGTTAATCTTTTTCAGATTATGCATAGTGTCGCCTCCTAGTGGACAGCAGCATAACACCCACGGTTCTGTGTCCCCCAATAAGGCGACAGAGTAATACCATGTGTAGTGTCTACCGATGCACATGGTAATCTGAACATTGCCATAGAAAATTATGGGATCAGTTGCTGCCCTTTGTAGTTTTTCTAGCAGAACTAGAGAGAAAAAAAAAAGTCGGAAGGCAGGATTCATGGAAACACGGCCTTAGTCATATTGTGAAGCATGCCAAAAAATAAGAGGAAAAACCAGTGTGACACCGAATACACTGTATCATAAAAATACAAACGTTGTTACATTAGAGAGACGTGCTCTATTATCTGCTAACTAGAAGTATTCTGGATTGCAAGTGGCTGTGATACAAAAAGATCGTCCACTCCCACTAAAATTACCTGTGTGCACAGATGACCCTTTACTAGGGAGTTTAAATGCTTCCATGGTTATATAAGACTGAGGTACACATTACATGCAGTAGGGGGCAGAATGGTCACTACTGTGGCCTTAGATTCAATTCCACACAATGAGAATCTGCGAGTATTTATTATGTCCCTCTCATTGCAGTGTATTTTCTGAAGTGCTCTGGTTCTTTATGAGTTGGTGGAGTATTTAAGATTAGCCTATGGATGGCCATTTGAGAATGCCGACAATGAATGATACAGGAAAGATGTATATCTTTGTACCGTGTTAGCCAGTAGATAGCAAAATATTCAGAATTGAGAGTCCTCAGTGGTTGATACCTTTTAATGGCTAACTGAAAAGATGGTAACAAATTGCAAGCTTTCGAGACTACTCAGGTCTCTTCATCAGGCTAGACTAATACAGAATCTGAAGAATCACATCTTTATGCACAACACAGCAAAGAAAAAATGCAATAGATAAGACAAGTGATGTGAAGCAGAACTCTCATTATGGGAGATTAATAAACATAAGATCCCAGGTACTTTCAGCTGTATCACATATAATGTGGTGTACTTAATTATTTGTACTAAATGTCCAACTGGGGGTCTGTATGTGGGGCTGACCGGGCAAAAACTGAGAACAAGGATGAATTCTCATCGCCACACAATAAAAGAAAAAAGAATGGATCTACCTGTAGCAAAACACTTTTGTATCCCTGACCACAGCACCATAACGCCATACCCCAACAACCCACACCTTTCAGATACCGAGCCAATTCCAGACAACAGCTCTTTGATCCTCTGCCCTGTGTTCACTCCGCTCAATCCATGCTGATGATCTTTGGTTTCTTTCAGATTTAATTTACAAAGCATAAGACGTCCCTTCTTAGACAAAGCAATCAGCGGAGTATCTTTCAAGAAAAAAAAAAAAGAAAATATATTATTTAGACAGCCCTGATCTAGTCCGATACCATCATAGTAATTCCACTACACAACATACAAGTAAGGCATGCAAAGTAACGAAGATTTTACTGAAAACAGAATTTTTCTGTTAACTCACCATCCAAGGAGGACATCTGCAATAACGCCACTATCATGGGTATATTGTGATGGACTGATGACACGGTGACGCATGTAGTGCTGGTTGCTGCTTTCTTCTCCGGATGACATAAGGTTACGTAGATGAGATCACTCGCAGTGCAGCAAAAGACACCAGACATGGAGTAGAAAGTGCAGCTCACAGGGGCAAGTAATGTGTGATCATTGTAGGTACAGGAGATGGCATCTGGATTTTCACCACCCGTCACGAACACTACAAGACCCTTCTGGCCAACAACCAGTAAACAGTCGCAGGCTCTGTTTTCTGCAGACGGCTGCTCCGCATCAGGGTCCATACTTATGGCACCAATAGAAATCACAGGTTGCTCCAAATGATAAAGAAGCTTTGAGCTACCTTGAGCAGCATTTTGATTTGTAGATGGATGTACACCAGTGCCCTTCATTGGAAAGCAAACTACCTGACCATCTGGGAACCCACAGAGAATGATGGGAGATTCCAGCAAAGCAACATCAACGCCGAAAAGCTTTGTGAATAAAGCAGCGTCCAGCGCCAAGTCACATGCAGCATCAGCTCTTATTGCTTTATCTTTCCACAAAGAAACACAGCAGAGGACCGGCTGCAGATCACTGCTGTTCACACCATATCTGGTGGAAAACTCTACTTCTCTAGACGGTAATGTTAAGGAGTCTTTAATGTTTGGCGATTCCCAAGGATAAACTCTGATCTTCCATTTTTCCAGCTGAGCTACTGCAACAATAAGGAACTTACTGGCCACGGTGAAGAAGCAGAGCGATGGATCTAGAAGAAGGCCAAATGCGGAGCCTATATGGTATATGGTCTTGTCTCCTTTATCCATGGCAGAGTTTGGTTTTCTCAATAATCTGAAATTAAAAAATGCAGTGGAGTTCAGCAAGATCACAAGCAGGACATCATTAAAAACAAATGTTACAAGGAAAATCAGAAGTCATTAAGGCTCACTTTTCTAGTGTGTGTTAACTTCACTAGTCACGACAGCTGGACTTGAACTAAGAATGGTTAATCCTTCTCCTACACAGGAACTTAACATCCCCATACACACTAGATTAACATATAAATCAGTGGACGAAAGTCTGATGTGTATAAGGACCCAAGAAAGGTAATGTTGTGGGAAATAAGGATCCATCATGTCTGATTTCAGACTGCCGATGCTTCTTTTTCTCTAGAAGATAAACCGCTGGCAGAGCGAGCGCTCCTGTGTAAAGCCCCCGTTACACACTGCGACATCGCTAGTAATATCGCTGTAAAGTCACCGATTTTGTGACGTTGCAGCGATATTGCTAGCGATATCGCTGCATGTGATACTTACCTCCGACCGGCTCCCCCGCTGGTTATCGCTGATTGCGCGAGAAGCTTCTGGATCATTCCTCGTCGGTCACTTCCTGCGGCGCTTCCTGCTGTGACGAGCGACACGTGGACGCGGGCGGGAGGACGCAGGATCGCCGCGTCTGACAGGCAAGTAGCGATCCCCGACCCCTGCGATGTCGCTGGTGAGATCTGCCTGAGTGGCAGCTCACTAGCGACCACCTAGCGATGCACCAGCGATCCTGACCGCGTCATATCGCTAGTCGGGATCGCTGGTGCATCGCTATGTGTAACGGTACCCTAAGACAGACGGGTGAGATAGCTGGAAAGCGAACGATGAACAACAGCTATCTAAACGGCGTGGGGGGATCACATCGGTCTAAGAAAATGAGATGGAAATTTACCTCCTGTATCACAGTCATGCAGACATCTTATAACTGGGAAAATGTATTCAATGCGCTGCAGAAAAACCAAAAGGAGAAATCTTTCTCTAAGTCTGTAACTTGAGATTCAAGCTCCCATAATAAAAAAATAAAACAAAAAAAATCATGAAAAGTCTGAATTAAATGGATTATCTAAAATAATTGCACAAGGCAATAATACATTTAAGATAATTCTTGCTTCTAGTTCCCAGGAGACCAAATGACTCATCTCTGGTACCTCCATTTACAATGGTACATTGCTGGCCTCAGCAGTTTCAAATAACACAGGACTAGGGACATGCATAGGAGAGCACTGAGCGCAATGATTTTTCAGCTCACCTTCCATGCTCATCCCACTCCAGGAGGTACAGTCCATTCTGGGCACACAGGGCATAAAGCTGATGCCGGCCAGTAGAAACCTCTATGTGCCAAACGTTTGTGGGAAACAAATAGACAGCCTGGAAAATATAGACATCATAGGCTTTAATTACAGTAATACCTGATAAAAAGTTCTCGTACTGTTTTACGCATACAGCTCTATGGTGTCTCAATATTACTGTATAAAAACAAACCCTGTGTGGTCTAATCCTGCAATCGTGTGTTCTCTTTTGATTTTGGTTATGGAAAAAGAGAAAAATGGGTAAATGGAGCAACTAAGACATAAATGAAGTATCTGACATAACAGGGTTCCTATGTAGCTCTCAACCATCTGTACATAAGCTGAAGGCAAAAAAGGTAAGGTTCTATTCATACATGGTGTTTTTTTTCTGCAGAAAAGCTGCGTTTTACAGTACCAGAAACACCAACAAGATTTATTTTCCTGACTGAATATGAGAACGGCAATGTTTTTAAAAATTTGCAGTATGTCAATTCTTTCAGCGTTTTTTTCAGCGCTTTTTAACCACTGAAAGTAATGAGAAACTGCAAAAAGGCAGCATAAAATCTGCCCCACGTTTTAGCAGTTTTTGGTGAATACAACAAACTTTATTAATATGTATTATAAATAAATCACACCTTGTAATCTGCACCCAAAAAATGCAATAGCTGTGTTTTATATGAAATGTTTATAGCGACAATAGTGAGGCATTTGGCCTTTTTATTCAAGAAAACAATAGGCTACAGATTGGCGACTTTAGTAATTAAATGCAAATGTGCATTAGAGTGCAGATAGTGGCCAAATACCGGCCTCTCCTTGAGTGCATCGACCTCCCTCTGCTGTTAGTGGTCACATGATCGGTCCTGACTGCAATTCCTTCTTCCTGTGTTGTTCTAACAGAGTGGTTCCTCCTCTTCCGCATTAGACAGTCAACAGGGCTTCAATGCCAACTTCATGCTGTTTGAAAGCAGGGTCTTGGCTGCTTAACACAGCAAAAGCTAAGCGTGGCCAGACTTCCAGTAGATATGTAGGTGCATGCGCAGTGCAGAGGACGAAAGCCTACAAGTGCCAGTGATACCCAACGTGGGCACCGGGGATTAGTATCACTTGCAAACTTTAATGTCTACTGCTCATACGCCAACATTCCTAATTAAAACCTGTGTTGGGGAATCATACTATGTGTGGGGGGCTGGGAAGGGAGAATTACCCTGGGTGTGTAAGCACTGTGAGGGCCTCATACTGTATGCTAAGGATGTGGTAACATCATACTGGATGACGGTGGTATGGTGACATCATACTGTATGGTGGGGGATGAAGGATCCTCTTGTATGGGGGGATATGTGGTGGCATCATAATGTATGTGGGGAATCATAATGTAGGGTGGGTGATGTGGAGGCATTATGATGTATAGAAGGGATGTGGAGCTATACTGTATGGGGGAATGCAGGGCATCATGCTGTATAGAGATGGTGTGGGACTATATAGAGGGGATGCGGGGGTATCATGCTGTACAGAAAGGGTGTGTGGCATCATACTGTGTGTGAAAGCTGTAGTGGCACTCAACTGTAATGGGCGGGCAGAGAAGGAGATCAGGTATCCTACTGTAGGATATTATACAGTAACCATGTAACAAGTGTAACTTCATGAATGCAATGGAAAAAGTGTAAGGGATGTGTGGCATCAGAAAGAACAAGGAGGACAAGACCCATGATAGTTTCTCTGACACTGAAATAGTTGGTGGCTACAGAATGCAGTGGTCAAAGAAGGTTATTTATATAGTAATTGGAGTAAGCGCAGTGAATTTTATTACTTGGTATATTGGGTCAATAAAGGTGTTGTGTGCGAGTAGAGAATACAGGAGGGTCGGTGCTAGCAATGCCTCTGATGATAAGTTTGGTCGGAATAAAAGCTAACTTGCCTAACCAAGAAGAGCATGTAAACAGCTGACACGGAGACACTGAACTGAAAAAAATTGAGGAAGAAAAAAGTAGGATAGGAGAAAAAGTTGGGATCCTTTTTCATTAGAAATCAAGTGCAGATTAGCTTATAAAAATATTGCCTTCAGGGCAGGAAAACCTCTAATATCTAATAAAAAAATTGTTATTAAATTTTCCTTAAAGGCTTTCTGAATTAAGTCTGGGGGTGAGTGTCTGGGCTGCAGTATCTCGGCACACAGAGCTGAATCCCACAAGCCTATGTGGCCCATCTTACAGCTAGATCAGTAATTGCGCAGTATAGCGTGTAGCAGAGCTCGTTCAGTTCATAACGCGAGATCTTATGGTAACATGCAATGTGTCACGTGTTCACTGTGACAGGGGCAGCGGAGGGTTTTGCAGTCCAGCTCCGATCCCACAATCTGAAAATTAAAGTTTAAGGGACAGAATAAGGTATAAGGGAATAGATGTTAATTACTAAAATCACCGGTCTGCGGCTGCCCATTGTTTTATTAAATGAAAAGGGCAGCCTCACATTGTCGATAGGTGCTCTTTAATCTTCATCACAAATGAAAATACAAAAAACATGAAGTTTCTCACAGTTATTTGCTTCTTATCCGAGCTGAAAACATAAACAAATCTGGTGCCATTACAGATATAGACGTCTGTGCCCCTGTGTACGATTCGGGCTTTAGATTGGGACAGACCATTGTTCGGACTCTGCAACGTAATCATGTGCTCAATCTGAGACATTTTAATCGTTTCAAGCTTGCAATGAGACCTAAAAGAAAAGGAAAAGTGATCAGTAAACTTCTACAGAGTGGTGTAATACTTTACATGAGTACACAAAGCATTAGGTAAAAGAAGACATAATACTACTAATGTCCAAGGGGTTACTTCAGGATCAAAGGTGTCCTTTCCCACTTAATGACGGCCGATATGCCTTTTTCTGGCAGTCACTAGGACAATCCCTTCTCAAATAACACCGGTGTTATTCCAGTGTTATTCCAGCAGTGTCGGTACGGACTCTCAGGGATTGTGGCCAATCAGCGCTGGCTTCACTCTCAAAACCTTCGGACAGATCACACACAGCGTCTTGAAAAAGTATTCATAACCTGTGAACATTTCCACCTACAAATATATTTTATTAGGATTTTTTATTTTTAGGGTACGTGCACACGTTGCGGATTCTGCTGTGGAATTTTCTGCGTGGAATTGGCTAAATCCGCAGGTAAAATGACCTGCGTTTCACCTGCGGATTTAGTGCAGATTTACTGTGGATTTTCTGCAGTTTTTGTGCGGATTTCCCCTGTGTTTTGACACATGCGGATTCCTATAATGCAGGGGGGGAGAGAGGCTGGAGCATATACACTGGGGGACGGGGGGGGGGGGGGGGGAAGAGGGGCTGGAGCATATACACTGGAGGGGGAAGAGGGGCTGGAGCATATACACTGGAGGGGGGGGGGGGGGAGAGGGGCTGGAGCATATACACTGGAGGGGGGGGAGGGGCTGGAGCATATACACTGGAGGGGGGGGAGGGGCTGGAGCATATACACTGGAGGGGGGGAGGGGCTGGAGCATATACACTGAGGGGGAGAGGGGCTGGAGCATATACACTGGGGGGGGAGAGGGGCTGGAGCATATACACGGGGGGGGGGGGGAGAGGGGCTGGAGCATATACACGGGGGGAGGGGCTGGAGCATATACACTGGGGGGGAGAGGGGCTGGAGCATATACACTGAGGGGGAGAGGGGCTGGAGCATATACACTGAGGGGGAGAGGGGCTGGAGCATATACACTGGGGGGGGAGAAGAGGGGCTGGAGCATATACACTGGGGGGGGAGAAGAGGGGCTGGAGCATATACACTGGGGGGGGGAGAAGGGGGGTTGGAGCATATACACTGGGGGGGGGGAGAAGAGGGGCTGGAGCATATACACTGGGGGGGAGAAGAGGGGCTGGAGCATATACACTGGGGGGGGGGGAAGAGGGGCTGGAGCATATACACTGGGGGGGGGGGGAAGAGGGGCTGGAGCATATACACTGGGGGGGGGGGAAGAGGGGCTGGAGCATATACACTGGGGGAGGGGGGGAAGAGGGGCTGGAGCATATACACTGGGGGAGGGGGGGAAGAGGGGCTGGAGCATATACACTGGGGGAGGGGGGGAAGAGGGGCTGGAGCATATACACTGGGGGAGGGGGGGAAGAGGGGCTGGAGCATATACACTGGGGGAGGGGGGGAAGAGGGGCTGGAGCATATACACTGGGGGAGGGGGGGAAGAGGGGCTGGAGCATATACACTGGGGGAGGGGGGGAAGAGGGGCTGGAGCATATACACTGGGGGGGGGGGGGAAGAGGGGCTGGAGCATATACACTGGGGGGGGGGGGGAAGAGGGGCTGGAGCATATACACTGGGGGAGGGGGGGAAGAGGGGCTGGAGCATATACACTGGGGGAGGGGGGGGAAGAGGGGCTGGAGCATATACACTGGGGGAGGGGGGGGAAGAGGGGCTGGAGCATATACACTGGGGGGGAGAGGGGCTGGAGCATATACACTGGGGGGAGAGGGGCTGGAGCATATACACTGGGGGGGAGAGGGGCTGGAGCATATACACTGGGGGGGAGAGGGGCTGGAGCATATACACTGGGGGGGGGAGAGGGGCTGGAGCATATACACTGGGGGGGGAGAGGGGCTGGAGCATATACACTGGGGGGGAGAGGGGCTGGAGCATATACACTGGGGGGGGAGAGGGGCTGGAGCATATACACTGGGGGGGAGAGGGGCTGGAGCATATACACTGGGGGGGAGAGGGGCTGGAGCATATACACTGGGGGGGAGAGGGGCTGGAGCATATACACTGGGGGGGAGAGGGGCTGGAGCATATACACTGGGGGGGAGAGGGGCTGGAGCATATACACTGGGGGGGAGAGGGGCTGGAGCATATACACTGGGGGGGGAGAGGGGCTGGAGCATATACACTGGGGGGGGAGAGGGGCTGGAGCATATACACTGGGGGGGAGAGGGGCTGGAGCATATACACTGGGGGGGAGAGGGGCTGGAGCATATACACTGGGGGGGAGAGGGGCTGGAGCATATACACTGGGGGGGAGAGGGGCTGGAGCATATACACTGGGGGGGAGAGGGGCTGGAGCATATACACTGGGGGGGAGAGGGGCTGGAGCATATACACGGGGGGAGGGGCTGGAGCATATACACTGGGGGGGGAGAGAGGCTGGAGCATATACACTGGGGGGGGAGAGGGGCTGGAGCATATACACTGGGGGGGAAAAGGGGGGCTTGGGCATATACACTGGGGGGGAAAAGGGGGGCTTGGGCATATACACTGGGGGGGAAAAGGGGGGCTTGGGCATATACACTGGGGGGGAAAAGGGGGGCTTGGGCATATACACTGGGGGGGAAAAGGGGGGCTTGGGCATATACACTGGGGGGGAAGAGGGGCTGGAGCATATACACTGGGGGGGGGGGGGAAGAGGGGCTGGAGCATATACACTGGGGGAGGGGGGGAAGAGGGGCTGGAGCATATACACTGGGGGGGGAGAGGGGCTGGAGCATATACACTGGGGGGGGAGAGGGGCTGGAGCATATACACTGGGGGGGAGAGGGGCTGGAGCATATACACTGGGGGGGAGAGGGGCTGGAGCATATACACTGGGGGGGAGAGGGGCTGGAGCATATACACTGGGGGGGAGAGGGGCTGGAGCATATACACTGGGGGGGAGAGGGGCTGGAGCATATACACTGGGGGGGAGAGGGGCTGGAGCATATACACGGGGGGAGGGGCTGGAGCATATACACTGGGGGGGGAGAGAGGCTGGAGCATATACACTGGGGGGGGAGAGGGGCTGGAGCATATACACTGGGGGGGAAAAGGGGGGCTTGGGCATATACACTGGGGGGGAAAAGGGGGGCTTGGGCATATACACTGGGGGGGAAAAGGGGGGCTTGGGCATATACACTGGGGGGGAAAAGGGGGGCTTGGGCATATACACTGGGGGGGAAAAGGGGGGCTTGGGCATATACACTGGGGGGGAAGAGGGGCTGGAGCATATACACTGGGGGGGGGGGGGAAGAGGGGCTGGAGCATATACACTGGGGGAGGGGGGGAAGAGGGGCTGGAGCATATACACTGGGGGAGGGGGGGAAGAGGGGCTGGAGCATATACACTGGGGGAGGGGGGGAAGAGGGGCTGGAGCATATACACTGGGGGAGGGGGGGAAGAGGGGCTGGAGCATATACACTGGGGGAGGGGGGGAAGAGGGGCTGGAGCATATACACTGGGGGAGGGGGGGAAGAGGGGCTGGAGCATATACACTGGAGGGGGGGGAGGGGCTGGAGCATATACACTGGAGGGGGGGGAGGGGCTGGAGCATATACACTGAGGGGGAGAGGGGCTGGAGCATATACACTGGGGGGGGAGAGGGGCTGGAGCATATACACGGGGGGGGGAGAGGGGCTGGAGCATATACACGGGGGGAGGGGCTGGAGCATATACACTGGGGGGGAGAGGGGCTGGAGCATATACACTGAGGGGGAGAGGGGCTGGAGCATATACACTGAGGGGGAGAGGGGCTGGAGCATATACACTGGGGGGGGAGAAGAGGGGCTGGAGCATATACACTGGGGGGGGGGAGAAGAGGGGCTGGAGCATATACACTGGGGGGGGGAGAAGAGGGGCTGGAGCATATACACTGGGGGGGAGAAGAGGGGCTGGAGCATATACACTGGGGGGGGGGAAGAGGGGCTGGAGCATATACACTGGGGGGGGGGGAAGAGGGGCTGGAGCATATACACTGGGGGAGGGGGGGAAGAGGGGCTGGAGCATATACACTGGGGGAGGGGGGGAAGAGGGGCTGGAGCATATACACTGGGGGAGGGGGGGAAGAGGGGCTGGAGCATATACACTGGGGGAGGGGGGGAAGAGGGGCTGGAGCATATACACTGGGGGAGGGGGGGAAGAGGGGCTGGAGCATATACACTGGGGGAGGGGGGGAAGAGGGGCTGGAGCATATACACTGGGGGAGGGGGGGAAGAGGGGCTGGAGCATATACACTGGGGGAGGGGGGGAAGAGGGGCTGGAGCATATACACTGGGGGAGGGGGGGAAGAGGGGCTGGAGCATATACACTGGGGGAGGGGAAGAGGGGCTGGAGCATATACACTGGGGGAGGGGAAGAGGGGCTGGAGCATATACACTGGGGGAGGGGAAGAGGGGCTGGAGCATATACACTGGGGGAGGGGAAGAGGGGCTGGAGCATATACACTGGGGGGGAGAGGGGCTGGAGCATATACACTGGGGGGAGAGGGGCTGGAGCATATACACTGGGGGGGAGAAGAGGGGCTGGAGCATATACACTGGGGGGGAGAAGAGGGGCTGGAGCATATACACTGGGGGGGAGAAGAGGGGCTGGAGCATATACACTGGGGGGGAGAAGAGGGGCTGGAGCATATACACTGGGGGGGAGAAGAGGGGCTGGAGCATATACACTGGGGGGGGGAAGAGGGGCTGGAGCATATACACTGGGGGGGGGGAAGAGGGGCTGGAGCATATACACTGGGGGGGGGGGAAGAGGGGCTGGAGCATATACACTGGGGGGGGGGAAGAGGGGCTGGAGCATATACACTGGGGGGGGGGAAGAGGGGCTGGAGCATATACACTGGGGGGGGGAAGAGGGGCTGGAGCATATACACTGGGGGGGGGAAGAGGGGCTGGAGCATATACACTGGGGGGGGGGAAGAGGGGCTGGAGCATATACACTGGGGGGGGGAAGAGGGGCTGGAGCATATACACTGGGGGGGGGGGAGAGGGGCTGGAGCATATACACTGGGGGGGGGGAAGAGGGGCTGGAGCATATACACTGGGGGGGGGGGAAGAGGGGCTGGAGCATATACACTGGGGGAGGGGGGGAAGAGGGGCTGGAGCATATACACTGGGGGAGGGGGGGAAGAGGGGCTGGAGCATATACACTGGGGGGGAGAGGGGCTGGAGCATATACACTGGGGGGAGAGGGGCTGGAGCATATACACTGGGGGGGAGAGGGGCTGGAGCATATACACTGGGGGGGAGAGGGGCTGGAGCATATACACTGGGGGGGGAGAGGGGCTGGAGCATATACACTGGGGGGGGAGAGGGGCTGGAGCATATACACTGGGGGGGGAGAGGGGCTGGAGCATATACACTGGGGGGGGAGAGGGGCTGGAGCATATACACTGGGGGGGGAGAGGGGCTGGAGCATATACACTGGGGGGGAGAGGGGCTGGAGCATATACACTGGGGGGGAGAGGGGCTGGAGCATATACACTGGGGGGGAGAGGGGCTGGAGCATATACACTGGGGGGGAGAGGGGCTGGAGCATATACACTGGGGGGGAGAGGGGCTGGAGCATATACACTGGGGGGGGAGAGGGGCTGGAGCATATACACTGGGGGGGGAGAGGGGCTGGAGCATATACACTGGGGGGGAGAGGGGCTGGAGCATATACACTGGGGGGGAGAGGGGCTGGAGCATATACACTGGGGGGGAGAGGGGCTGGAGCATATACACTGGGGGGGAGAGGGGCTGGAGCATATACACTGGGGGGGAGAGGGGCTGGAGCATATACACTGGGGGGGAGAGGGGCTGGAGCATATACACTGGGGGGGAGAGGGGCTGGAGCATATACACTGGGGGGGAGAGGGGCTGGAGCATATACACTGGGGGGGAGAGGGGCTGGAGCATATACACTGGGGGGGAGAGGGGCTGGAGCATATACACTGGGGGGGAGAGGGGCTGGAGCATATACACTGGGGGGGGAGAGAGGCTGGAGCATATACACTGGGGGGGGAGAGAGGCTGGAGCATATACACTGGGGGGGGGAGAGGGGCTGGAGCATATACACTGGGGGGGAAAAGGGGGGCTTGGGCATATACACTGGGGGGGAAAAGGGGGGCTTGGGCATATACACTGGGGGGGAAAAGGGGGGCTTGGGCATATACACTGGGGGGGAAAAGGGGGGCTTGGGCATATACACTGGGGGGGAAAAGGGGGGCTTGGGCATATACACTGGGGGGGAAAAGGGGGGCTTGGGCATATACACTGGGGGGGAAAAGGGGGGCTTGGGCATATACACTGGGGGGGAAAAGGGGGGCTTGGGCATATACACTGGGGGGGAAAAGGGGGGCTTGGGCATATACACTGGGGGGGAAAAGGGGGGCTTGGGCATATACACTGGGGGGGAAAAGGGGGGCTTGGGCATATACACTGGGGGGGAAAAGGGGGGCTTGGGCATATACACTGGGGGGGAAAAGGGGGGCTTGGGCATATACACTGGGGGGGAAAAGGGGGGCTTGGGCATATACACTGGGGGGGAAAAGGGGGGCTTGGGCATATACACTGGGGGGGAAAAGGGGGGCTTGGGCATATACACTGGGGGGGAAAAGGGGGGCTTGGGCATATACACTGGGGGGGAAAAGGGGGGCTTGGGCATATACACTGGGGGGGAAAAGGGGGGCTTGGGCATATACACGGGGGGGAAAAGGGGGGCTTGGGCATATACACGGGGGGGAAAAGGGGGGCTTGGGCATATACACTGGGGGGGAAAAGGGGGGCTGGAGCATATACACTGGGGGGGAGAAGAGGGGCTGGAGCATATACACTGGGGGGGAGAAGAGGGGCTGGAGCATATACACTGGGGGGGAGAAGAGGGGCTGGAGCATATACACTGGGGGGGAGAAGAGGGGCTGGAGCATATACACTGGGGGGGAGAAGAGGGGCTGGAGCATATACACTGGGGGGGAGAAGAGGGGCTGGAGCATATACACTGGGGGGGAGAAGAGGGGCTGGAGCATATACACTGGGGGGGAGAAGAGGGGCTGGAGCATATACACTGGGGGGGAGAAGAGGGGCTGGAGCATATACACTGGGGGGGAGAAGAGGGGCTGGAGCATATACACTGGGGGGGAGAAGAGGGGCTGGAGCATATACACTGGGGGGGAGAAGAGGGGCTGGAGCATATACACTGGGGGGGAGAAGAGGGGCTGGAGCATATACACTGGGGGGGAGAAGAGGGGCTGGAGCATATACACTGGGGGGGAGAAGAGGGGCTGGAGCATATACACTGGGGGGGGAGAAGAGGGGCTGGAGCATATACACTGGGGGGGGAGAAGAGGGGCTGGAGCATATACACTGGGGGGGAGAAGAGGGGCTGGAGCATATACACTGGGGGGGAGAAGAGGGGCTGGAGCATATACACTGGGGGGGAGAAGAGGGGCTGGAGCATATACACTGGGGGGGAGAAGAGGGGCTGGAGCATATACACGGGGGGGGGGGAAGAGGGGCTGGATGTATGCTGTACACAGAGAAGGGTGGGCAAGGATCTAAGTTTTAAACACGGGCAGAATAGGCGGTTATACACTGGGGGAATAGGGGCTTGATGTTATTCAAGGAAGGGGGGCGTTAGTCATCAGATGTTATACACTAGGAGGCGAAGGGCAATGGTAAACACTGCGGTAAAGCAGGGTACGTAATCGCAATGTGCTCGAGTCTCGACCACCGCTCTGTGGACACGAATGGAGACTCCTAGTTGTCATTCACATTCAGTTGCCACCACATTCTCCACAGTAAAGGCTGGCACGTCCTCCCCCACACGGCTACATACTGTACATAATCCCATATATCTACATTTTTACCTCACAAATTAAGAAACGGCGCCACTTCACTAGTCCCCTTCCCCAGCAGACGGGTATGTGGCGTGTGAGGACAGACAGGCGCTCAGGAATCCGCCGCTGCCGACAGATTTCCCACAGCCCTTCCGTAAAATCCAGTAATCGCAAATAATACAGACATCTCGCTCCATTTCCCGCCCGCCGGTCCCAAGTTACCATGATAACCGTCGCTTCCACACCACACCGCCAACTTCACCTCAGAGAAAAACCCGCCAAACTGAAGGGATCTTCTGCACTGCGCTCATTGGATAACGCAGCATAGACCACGCCCCCTATTCGTAAGAAAGAACACGCTAGAGAAGGGGAGGGTCTTATGCAACGAGCACGTTGATTGACAGAATAGCGCGGCATGGGTACATGCAGGAATGACCTGTTCTAGTCTTCAGGGAGCGATTGCTGGAACTTGTAGTTCACTAGCAGCAGTTACTTATAGAAGTAGAAAAAATGCAGTACAAATTAATAGGGGTAGCAAAATATTTTAATGACAGTCGTTATACATTTTACCCCTCAGGAACATGACGTACCCGGAAAAGCAAAACATTTCTGTGAATGCAAAACAACTTGGTTGTTGTCGCCCGATGAAATGAGGCCAAATTATGCAATATTGCATAATTTTCAAGCAAGTAATTGCCGCATGCTACTTATATTACATGTGTAACTTCCCACAAGAGCCGCCGTATAGCGGGAACACCTCAGAAGAGCCGCCATAAACCGGGAACACCCCCGCAAGACGCGCCGTACACCAGGAACACCCCGCAAGACTCGCCGTAAACCAGAGGACACCCCACAAGAGCCGTCGTATGCCAGGAACACACCACAAGACTCGTTATATACCGGGAACACCCCACAAGACTCACTATATACCGGGAACATCCCGCAAGACCCACCATATACCAAGAACACCTCGGAAGACTCGCTGTAAAACGGAAACACTCCACAATATCTGCTATATACCGGGAACACCCTGCAAGACGCGCCGTACACCGGGAACACCCCGCAAGACTCGCCGTAAACCAGAGGACACCCCACAAGAGCCGCCGTATACCGGGAACATCCCGCAAGACTCGCTGTAAATCAGGGGGCACCCCACAAGAGCCGCCGTATACCGAGAACACTCCACCAGAGCCACCGTATACCGGGAACATCCCGCAAGACCTCCCGTATACCAGTAACACCCCACAAGAGCCGCCGTATACCGGGAACACCCCGCAAGACCTACAGTGTACCTGAAACATCACACAAGACCTGCCTTATACCGGGAACACCCCGCAAGACCCATCGTATACCGGTAACACCCCGCAAGACCTGCCGTATACCAGGAACATCCCGCAAGACCCGCCATATACCATTAACACCCGTCGTATGCCAGGAACACACAAGACTCGCTATATACCGGGAACACCCCACAAGACTCACTATATACCGGGAACATCCCGCAAGACCCACCATATACCAAGAACACCTCGGAAGACTCGCTGTAAAACGGAAACACGCCACAATATCTGCTATATACCGGGAACACCCTGCAAGAACCGCCATAAACCGAGAACACCCCACAACACCTGCCACATACTGGGAATACCTCACTAGAGCCACCGTTTAACAGGACACCTCACAAAATCTGTATACGGGACAACCAAGGGACGCTGTAGTCATCACAATATGGTCCTAGTCACAGGTGCTCAGGTACCATTAGCATGACAAGGGGGTGTTCTGTGTCAATAAATCAATGTCCCTGGCTGTAGGTTATTAAATTAAAAATAAAAATAAAATTTTAAAAAATAAATTAACCCCTTCATGACCGAGCCTATTTTGACCGTAACCCCTTAACCCCCAAGGGTGGTTTGCACGTTCATGACCAGGCCAATTTTTACAATTCTGACCACTGTCCCTTTATGAGGTAATAACTCTGAAACGCTTCTATGGATCCCGGTGATTCTGACATTGTTTTCTCGTGACATATTGTACTTTGTGCTAGTTATAAAATTTCATTCATATAACTTAAGTTTATTTGTGAAAAAAAACAGAAATTTGGCGAAAATTTCGCAATTTTCCAACTTTGAATTTTTATGCCCTTAAATCACAGAGATACGGCACACAAAAAAATTAATAAGTAACATTTCCCACATGTTTACATCAGCACAATTTTGGAACCAAAATTTTTTTTTGTTAGGAAGTTATAAGGGTTAAAAGTTGACCAGCGATTTCTCATTTTTGCAACACCATTTTATTTTTACGGACCACATCACATTTGAAGCCACTTTCAGGGGTCTATATGATAGAAAATACCCAAAAGTGACACCATTCTAAAAACTGCACCCCTTAAGGTGCTCAAAACCACATTCAAGAAGTTTACTAACCCTTCAGCTGCTTCACAGGAATTTTTTGAATATTTAAAAAAAAAAAATCACATTTAACTTTTTTTTCACAAAAAAAATACTTCAGGTTCAATTTTTTTTATTTCACCAAGGGTAACAGGAGAAATTGGACTGCAAAAGTTATTGTGCAGTTTGTCCTGAGTACGCTGATACCTGATATGTGGGGGGGGGGACCACTGTTTCGGCGCATGGCAGAGCTCAGAAGGGAAGGAGCGCCATTTGACTTTTTCATTGCAAAATTGGCTGGAATTCAAATCGGACGCCATGTCAAGTTTGGAGAGCCCCTGATGTACCTAAACAGTAGAAATCCCCCACAAGTGACCCCATTTTGGAAACTAGACCCCCCCCCAAGGAACTTATCTAGATATGTAGTGAGAACTTTGAACCCACAAGGGCTTCACAGAAGTTTATAACGTACAGCCGTACAATTAAAAAATCATATTTTTTCCACAAAAATGATCTTTTCACCCAATTTTTATTTTCCCAAGGGTAATAGGACCCTAAAAGTTATTGTGCAATGTGTCCTGAGTACTCTGATACCCTATATGTGAGTGTAAATGACTATTTGGGCGCATGGCAGAGCTCAGAAGGGAAGCAGCGCCATTTGACTTTTTTGGCTGGAATTGAGATCGGACACCATGTCGCGATTGGAAAACCCCTGATGTACCAAAACAGTGGAAACCCCTCACAAATGACACCATTTTGGAAACTAGACCCCCCAAGGAACTTATCTAGATGTGTGGTGAGCACTTTGAACCCCCCAGTGCTTCACAGAAGTTTATAACACCCGGGCGTGAAAATAAAAAAAATCGTATTTTTTCCACAAACATGATCTTTTAGTCACCAATTTTTTTATTTTCCCAAGGGTAACAGGAGAAATTGGACCCCAAAAGTTGTCCAATTTGTCCTGAGTACGCTCATACCCCATATGTGGGAGAAAACTACTGTATGGGCACACATCGGGGCTCAGAAGGGAAGTAGTGACGTTTTGGAATGCAGACTTTGATGGAAAGCTCTGCCGGTGGTCATGTTGCCTTTGGAGAGCCCCTAATTTACCTAAACAGTGGAAACCCCCTACAAATGACACCATTTTGGAAACTAGACCCCCTAAGGAACTTATCTAGATGTGTGGTGAGCACTTTGAACCCCCAAGTGCTTCACAGAAGTTTATAACGCCCTGGAGTGAAAATAAAAAAAATCATTTTTTTTTTACACAAAAATGAGATTTTTGCCCCCAATTTCTTATTTTCCTAAGGGTAACAGGAGAAATTGGACCCCAAAAGTTGTTTTGAAATTTGTCCTGAGTAGGCTGATACCCCATATGTGGGGGTAAAACACTGTTTGGGCGCATGGCAGAGCTTGGAAGGGAAGGAGCACCATTTGACTTTTTCAACGCAGAATTGGATGGAATTGAGATCAGACGCCATGTTGCATTTGAAGAGCACCTGATGTGCCCAAACAGTGGAAACCCCCCAATTCTAACTCCAACCCTAACCCCAACACACCCCTAACCCTAATCTCAGCCCTAACCCTAGCCCTAACCCTAATGGGAAAATGGAAATAAACACATTTTCTTTTAATTTTATTATTTTTCCCTAACTAAGGGGGTGATAACGGGGGGTTTGAGTTACTATTTATGGCGGTTTTTATGTTTGGCAGCTGTCGCACGCTAAAAGACGCTTTTTATTGTAAAAATAGTTTTTGCATCACCGCATATTGAGAGCTATAATTTTTCCATATTTTGACCCACCGAGTCATGTGAGGTCTTATCTTTTGCGGGACGAGTTGGCGTTTTTATTATCATTTTCGGGCACGTGACATATTTTGATCGCTTTTTATTCCGATTTTTGGGACGCAGAATGAACAAAAACCAGCGTTTCATGAATTTCTTTTGGGGGGTGCGTTTACACCGTTCCGCCTGCAGTAAAATTGATAAAGCGCTTTCATTCTTCGGGTCAGTACGGTTACAGCGATACCTCATTTAGGTCGTTTTTTATGTTTTGGCGCTTTTATGCAATGAAAACAATTTTATATAAAAAATAATTATTTTTGCATCGCTTTATTCTGCGAGCTATAGCTTTTTTATTTTTTGGCTGATGATGCTGTATGGTGGCTCGTTTTTTGCGGGACAAGATGACGTTTTCAGCGGTACCATGGATATTTATATGCGTCTTTTTGATCGCGCGTTATTGCACTTTTTGTTCAGCGGTATGATAAATCATTTTTTTGCTTCGTTTTTTATTTTTAATTTTTAAGGGGTTCTCTAAAGTGGTTAACTAATGGGACAGTTTTATAGGGCGGCTCGTTACGGACGCGGCGATACCAAATATTTGTACTTTTATTGTTTTTTTTTATTTCCAAAAAATTTATTAGGGAATATTTTTTTTTTTTAATTTATTTAGCTATTTTTTTAAATTATTTTTACACTTTTTTTTTTAACTTTATTACATTGTCCCAGGTGGGACATCACTGTCCTGTGACAGATCGCTGATCTGTCACAGGCACTGCACAAGGCTTCCTCCTTGCCTGCGCTTTGCAGGCATAAGGAAGCCAGCTCCCTGCAGGCTCCCGAAGGTCCCCGTCGCCATCTTGGATCCGGGGACCTGCAGGGATGGAGCCCCCCGCAGCAGCGCTGCACATTGCGCTGCTGTGGGGGGCTCAGGGAAGCACGGAGGGAGCCCCCTCCCTGCCGATGCTTCCCTTTAACCCCCGGTACACAGCGATCGTGTTTGATCGCGGTGTGCAAGGGGTTAAAGTGTCGGGGGCGGTCCGTGACCGCCCCTGACACATTGTACCTGGTGTCAGCTGTGATAATCACAGTGGGCGCCGCTGATCGCTGTGACGTACTATTCCGTCCCTGGGAATTAAGTCCCAAGGCACATGGACGGGATAGTACGTCACATGACAGAAAGGGGTTAATGACCAGGCCATTTTTTGCAATTCTGACCAGTGTCCCTTTATGAGGTACTAACTCAGGAACGCTTCAACGGATCCTAGCGATTCTGAGATTGTTTTTTCGTGACATACTTGGCTTCATGTTAGTGGTAAATTTAGGTCGATAATTTTTGCGTTAATTTTGTGAAAAAATCAGAAATTTGGCGAAAATTTAGAAAATGTTGCAATTTTCAAATTTTGAATTTTTATTCTGTTAAACCAGAGAGTAAGGCCTGTTTCACACTTCCGTTTTTTCAAATCCGTCAAAATCCGTTGTTTTCTGTAAAAAAACGGATCCGCCATTTTTTGCAGGATCCGTTTTTTTTGTCCCATAGACTTCCATTACGGTTACCGCGGATCCGTAAAAAAAAACGGATCCGTTTTTTTAAAAACGGATCCGTTGGCATCCGTTTCCGTCAAAAAAACGGAAACGGATCCGTTTGGCGGACACAAAAACGGAAGTGTGAAACAGGCCTTATGTGACACAAAGTGGTTACTAAATAACATTTCCCACGTCTACTTTACATCAGCACAATTTTGGAAACTTTTTTTTTGTTAGGAAGTTATAAGGGTTAAAAGTTGACCAGCGACTTCTCATTTTTACAACAAAATTTACAAAACCATTTTTTTTTAGGGACCACCTCACATTTGAAGTCACTACCCAAAAGTGACACCATTCTAAAAACTGCACCCCTCAAGCTACTCAAAACTACATTCAAGAAGATTATTAACCCTTCAGGTGTTTCACAGGAACTAAAGCAACGTGGAAAGAAAAAACAGCCATTTTAATTTTTCCAACAAAAATTTTTTTTTGGCATCAATTTTTTAATTTTAACATGGGCAACAGGATAAAATGGATACTAAAATTTGTTGGGCAATTTCTCCTGAGTACAGCGATACCTCATATGTGGTCATAAACCACTGTTTGCGTGCATGGCAGGGCTCAGAAGGGAAGGAGCGCCATTTGACTTTTTGAATGGAAAACATGCTGGAATATTTAGCGGTTGCCATGTCGCGTTTGGAGAGTCCCTGCAGTGGCGTATCTTGGGGGGGGCAACCGGGGCAGTTGCCCCGGGCGCAGCCAGCAGGGGGGCGGAGTCGGGCCGCCTAATGCATCGGTCCGCAGTGTCCTCCCTGGCGGCTGCGTTCTGCCGCCCCCCGCCTGAGAGTCGGCGGTTCTCTGTGTCGGCTGTCAAGCTGACAGCCGGCGCAGAGAAGGCCGTGCCGGCTCCCAGGGAGCAATTGTACTGGCGTCTATACAGACGCCTGTACAATTGAAGCTCTGACCGCTGGGCCAGAGCGACGTCAGCAGCGTGATCAGGTCATGTGATCACGCTGCTGACGTCACTCCCCGGCGCCCAAAGCAAACGCTGGTGGTAAGTGTGCTCCTCTGTGGAGCTGAAGAACCACCGAAGATGGGAGATGAGGGGGAGTTAATGAGTGGAGATGGGGGGGATTTGTAGAGGGGATGGGGGTTAATGTGTGGGGGTTAATGAGTGGGGATGCCATGGGGTTAATGTGTGGGGGGATTTGGAGTGGAGATGGGGGTTATTTAATGTGATGGGGGTTAATGAGTGGGGATTGGGTTAATGTGTGCGGGGGTTAATGAATGGGGATGGGGGTTTATGTATGGGGGCGTTAATGAGTGGGGTTGGGGTTAATGTGTGGGGGTATTTGGAGTGCTGATGGGGGTTATTTAATGTGATGGGGGTTAATGAGTGGGGATTGGGTTAATGTGTGCGGGGGTTAATGAATGGGGATGGAGATTAATGTGTGGGGGCGTTAATGAGTGGGGATGGGGGTTAATGTGTGGGGGTATTTGGAGGGCAGATGGTTATTTAATGTGTGGGGGGATTTGGAGTGGTGATGGGGTTAATGAGTGGGGATTGGGTTAATGTGTGCGGGGGTTAATGAATGGGGATGGGGGTTAATGTATGGGGGCGTTAATGAGTGGGGTTGGGGTTAATGTGTGGGGGTATTTGGAGTGCTGATGGGGGTTAATGAGTGGGGATTGGGTTAATGTGTGGGGGGATTTGGAGTGGGGATGGGGGGTTATTTAATGTGTGGGGGGATTTGGAATGGGGATGGGGTACTTAATGTATGTGGGGGATTGGGGATGGGGGGATTTAATGTGTGGGGAGATTTGAGGACACAAAATAAAGAGTATGTATGAGGAAACAGTATGGGGGTTGGGTGCAGACAGTATGGGGAGCGAATGGGTTAATGTATGTGGATGGACACAGTATGGGGAGTCGGGGATATGTGTGAGCAGACAGTATAGAGAGTGAGGGGGTAAATATATGAGGAGACAGTATGGTGAACAGGTGGGATGCTAGAGGGGAATAGTGTGAGGCGACAGTATATTGCAGATATTTTTATTTAGGAGCATTATAATGACTCTTCTATCTTTAAGGGCGTTGTGTGGAGATTTGCTGCAGAAGACCGGAGAAGATGGAAGTCTGCAGAGACAGCTGTGGATGAGAAAACTCATCATGGGGTCTGGACAAGAAGAAGAAAAGGAGACCGACTGCAGAGACGACGTCATCTATCAGGTACTTGGATGTAAATGTTATTTGTAATACTGACTAATTCTCATGTTTTTATTTGTTAGGAACATTAAAGGGGTTGTCCAGGTTTGTGCTGAGTCTGCAGTCATTCTATGTGACTGCAGACGTCTGAATTCTCACAGTGCTCACTGAACGCTGTTAGGATTCTCTCATGCCGGTAATTTACATACATGCGGTCACATGCTGACTAGACATGTGTGGCCTCACTCAATGAAACTGAACGGAGCGAGGCCGGGCACATCTAGTCGGAATGTGGCCAGAAGTATATAAATCACATACTTGTGCTGACATGACTGTACATCGGCAAGTGAGAATCCTAAAAGTGTGCAGTGCATTCGTTGTGAGAATTCAGAAGCTGCAATGTCAGGACTCAGCTCTGCAGGTTGCCGTAGTCATCACATGGACACTTCACTCATATGCGATTTTCATAGTTATGGTCTTGTGACAACGAGCTTCTCTTCCTGCTTCTCTCAGTTTTTTACTGAACATTGAGAGCATTAGGAGGAGCAGCTCGTGGGTACATGGCTAAGTGTGCAAGTCGCATATGTACTTGGGGGGGGGGCGCCGAACCGAATTCTTGCCCCGGGTGCCAGAAAGCCTAGATACGCCTCTGAGTCCCTGTGTGCCTAAACATTGGAGCTCCCCCACAAGTGACCCCATTGTAGAAACTAGACCCCCAAGGAACTTAACTACATGCATAGTGATCACTTTGAACCACCAGGTGCTTCACAAATTGATCCGTAAAAAAAAAGTACCTTTTTTTTCACAAAAATTTTCTTTTAGCCTCAGTTTTTTCATTTTCACATGGGCAACAGGATAAAATGGATGCCAAAATTTGTTGGGCAATTTCTCCTGAGTGCACCGATACCTCATATATGGTCATAATCCACTGTTTGGGCGCATGGCAGGGTCCAGAAGGGAAGGAGCGCTATTTGACTTTTTGAATGGAAAATTAGCTCCAATCGTTATCGGACACCATGTCGTGTTTGGAGAGCCCCTGTGTGCCTAAACAGTGAAAACTCCCCACAAGTGACACCATTTTGGAAACTAGACTCCTTATGGAACTTATCTAGATGTGTAGTGAGCACTTTGAACCCCCAAGTGCTTCACAAAAGATTATAACGCAGTGCCGTGAAAATAAAAATATTTTTTTTCCTCAAAAAAATATTTTTTAGTGCACAATTTTTTATTTTCACAAGGGTACCAGGAGAAACTGGACCCCAAAAGTTGTTGTCCAGTTTGTCTTGAGTATGCTGGTACCCCATATGTGGGGGGAGGACCACTGTTTGGGCACACGTCGGGGCTCGGAAGGGAAGTAGTGACATTTTGAAATGCTGACTTTGATGGAATGGTCTGCGGGCATCTTGTTACATTTGCAGAGCCCCTGATGTACCTAAACTGTGGAAACCCCCCACAAATGACCCCATTTTGGAAACTAGACCCCCCAGGGAACTTATCTATATATGTGGTGAGCACCTTGAACCCCCAAGTGCTTCACAGAAGTTGGGTGGGGGGAGCAGAGAGAAGGGGGAGGGGAGCAGATGATGACGGCAGCGGCACATTGCCGCCGTCAGTCGGTATCGGGGGCCGATCGGCCCCGTGAGTCGTGGGGGGGGGGAATCGGATCTGGGTCTCCAGCCATGTCCGATGCTACTGCAGCATCGGCCATGGCTGGATTGTAATATTTAATCAATTTTCATTGATGAAATATTACTATCGCTCTGATTGGCTGTTATAAGTGAAACAGCCAATCAGAGCGATCGTAGCCACATGGGGGCGGAGCCACTCCCCCTGTGGTGAAGAACAAAGCCCCCTGTATCTGCGGGTCGGGTGACCTTTTAGTGACCCCAGTCACCCGACCCGCAGGGGGGCTTTGAAGTCATGACGCCACATAGGCATCACTGGTCAGATTAGCACAGTTTTTCATGACGCCTATGTGGCGTCATTGGGCGCTGTACTCACCTTCCCCAGGTCCCAGGACTGAGTCTCCGCAACTACTTCCTGTTGCTGGTTTACCTGTGGCGTTGATGACAGCCAGACAGTGTGCTCAGTAGCGTGTAGACAGTGCTCCCTTCGGAGCTGAAGAGCTCAGAGATTGGCTGCCAACGTGATGCCAATGGCAGACAGTGGGAGCAGTGACGAGACTTGCCAGTCTACCTGGTCATATTCATTTACTGAAAGGGAACAACCCCTTTAATACAATAAGGTTCTATTATTTGATCAATGCATGGCATTATTATATGTACACAGTATGGCTCTACTATTTGAACACTATTTGGCAGTATTTTATGAA
Source organism: Dendrobates tinctorius (assembly GCF_039654945.1). Classification (NCBI taxonomy): domain Eukaryota; kingdom Metazoa; phylum Chordata; class Amphibia; order Anura; family Dendrobatidae; genus Dendrobates; species Dendrobates tinctorius. Next base: position 30,754,320 of record NW_027361682.1, on the reverse strand, counting down.
CACAGTATGGCTCTATTATTTGATAACTATGTGGAAGTATTATACGAACACAGTATGGCTCTATTTTTTGTTCACTATATGGTGGTGTAAATATTGAAGGCATTGTTCCCTTTAATACGGTAAGGTTCCACTATTTGATCAATGCATGGCAGTATTATATGTGCACAGTATGGCTCTACTATTTGACTACTATGTGGCAGAAGTATATGAACACACTATGACTCTTGTCCACTATGTGGTAATATTATATGAACATCTTATGACTCTATTTTTGTTCACTATGTGGCAGTAGTATATGAACACAGTATGGATCTATTTGATCACTATGTGGCATTATTATATGAACACAGTATGGCTCTTTTTTGTTCAATATATGGTGTTGTCATATTTAAGCGATTGTTCCCTTTCAGTAAATTAATGTCCCTGGCTGCAAGTCATTGTATAGAAAAATAAAATATGCACTGTACTCACCTTCCTTCACCCTGATGAGCCAATTATTGAGGAATGGCAAAATGCAGAATTTTAAGAACTCATGGACAAATATTATGTAGAGGAAAGGTCTTTGAAAGGTAAGTGCAGCAGACACATGTATAGAATATATTTATTATAAAACTGTGTACATGTTACATAAGTTTGTAATATATAACCAGAAAGTGACCTCACTGATCAAGAAGTCATAATTAAAGGGGACCACTCAACAATGTTTAGCGGTATCGGTCCTCTAAACAATGCTGGGGGTTACCCTTCACTCCATATAGCTACAGGGAAAATGGACGCATAGGAGTCCCAGTTAGACAATATGAACTCTCCCTACTGCGCCCTCTCTCCCTAGCAGCCAAATCACAGAATGCTTGTCCAACAAAGGATTATACTGTACAGCAAGAATATGCATTATTCAGGTAAATGTAATATACTCGAGGGTAAAATGGCAGTAAGAGATACAAATAAACCTTATTTATATCCTACCAAGCCTTTTTGGTCCTTCTATGCCCTCATTTCAGTGTCACTTCTCCTTTTAAGGGGACCTAACACTCTCCATAAATATGTAATTTTTATACCTAGTGTAAATACCGCTATTCTCCGGAATCTGGCATTGTTTTTCTTTTGTTCCTGCACGTCTCCGTTCCTGAGGTATAAGCCTTTGTTTCTGGTATGTTGTCTTATGGAGTCTACTTGAGGAGCACACCTAATTATATAAAACCTGGATTTACTTACAGAGTAGAAGAAGCCATATTCCAGGAATGGAGAGGCGCAGAAACAAAAAGGAAAACAACGCCAGATTCAGGAGAAGAGCGGCATTTACACCAGGAAGGAAAAAAAGGTTACATATTTAAGTGACAGATCCTCTTTAAAACCTGCTAGGGGCTCACTGCCTGGTACCCAGAAGATTTTGATTGTTAAGCATCGTATTCATAGCCACCTGACTGTCAGGTGGGAGCAGAGAAGGAGAAACGCAGCTCGGCAGCAATCGCACCATGCCATTCCCAATTCCAATCCCCCATCACTGTGTTTTATACCCGATTAACAGGTGTTTTAACTTTTTTCACTCTTCGCGTTTGGCCACTTTGACTTGGCACAGCATGTGAGTCTTCAGCTGCTGAAGGTGGCCTGGCAGGTGGCATGTGACGACCAGCATTCATCTGGTCCACAAAGGCTTCCACACCATCGAATTTAATAGTGAGCTCTCCGAGACGTTCCTTCAAGGCGTTAAACTCTTTATACAAGTCGTCGAGAGCTTCGGAAAGTGACTTGATCCTAAAAGGAAGAGAAGGGCAAAATGGTTGGATATTGGTTACAAATATCACAAAATCCATAAAGTAAGGTAGAGGCGCCTGACTTGTGAGTGCATGGACCCGATGCTGCTCTGAATGGCATTGTCTGACTGGCACTACTGTGGACGGGGCTCTGTCTCTGACACTGTGATTTATTTTTAAGCCATTTAAAAAGAGAAACACAGCCAAACCTGTTACTATGTAATGCCTAGTGCAGACCATAGGGAGCAGACTATTCTCTTTGGTGCTTTACTAGTGGTATGTTCAATTTAGAAAGCGCTTGAAACAATCAATGTGGTAGGTATCAAACTTAGGGGTCTATCTTACTTGGTGGAGGCCTAACTGAAGGATCAGATCTTATAGAGATGAGCAAATCAATTGGTGCCGAATTTTAGGTAAATTTGCTGAACCCGAAGAATTCAAACAATTTGTCATTCAATTCTTGGAATCTCCCCCAAAAATGGTTACCATTATTTTACACAAAGCAAAAGATTGCATGAGCCAGAGAAGACTCATATGAGCTTAGGTACATTCGCACAGGCTTCCTCATAATGCCTAGCAGCTATCACATCACATAGTATAGCACAACCAATCAAGGAGGACTATCATAGTCTGTATAAAACCAGAGGCAGGGAAAGCAGCAGACGTTATATAGCGAACCTGGCTAGTGAGCCTGGATAGTGAAAGGATGTCACAACTTAGCAATAGAGGTAAGGAAGCTTTAAAACACTGAATAAACTGTTTGTGAGAAATGACAGTATAGCCCAGCCAATCAAGCATAGCTTGTATTAAAGCAGAGGCAGGGAACGTATTAGCTGCTATATAGTGAGTCTGGATAGTGAGAGGACGTCACAGCTTAGCAATAGAGATGAGAAAATTTTGAAAAACTGAATAAACAGTACAGATATGTGTGTGTGAAAGGACATTGTATATCCCAGCAAATCAAGAGGGACTATCATAGCCTGTATAAAAGCAGAGTCAGGGAATGCAGCAGCTATATCGTGAGTCTGGATAGTGAGAGGATATCACTATTTAGCAACAGAGATAAGGAAGCTTTAAAACACTGAACAAGCATTAGAAATAATGTGCAAAACAGGACTGCAGTGAAAAAGTTTATTGATAGCCATAGATGTTGAGGTCACTCCGACATCATTACATTTGCATTAAAGAGCTTGAAAAGTGTTGATTACAGTCATAGGAGACCTCGCTGACACAGGTCTTTTAACAGCAATTGGAGGCTCTGCAGTACTTGCAACTTGCAGTGAGTTGATTTACTATAAAATCATATTTTTGGGGAAAAACTTGAAGAATCTGGCAAACTTGAATTTCAAAAAATTCGCTCACCTCCACGACCATAATATTTCTAGTCTCCATTGTAGCTAGTGGAATGGAAGAAGGTTTCTGATACAGCAAGCTTCCTCCCAGCCAGAGACAAAGGACCACACAATAAAAAAACAAAGCTCCACACTAAGTGGATGATGTAGACATGCAGAACTGTACAGTCATGGCCAAAAGTTTAGAGAATGACACAAATATTATATTTTCACATGATCTGCTGGCCTCTGTTTTTTGTCAGATGTTTTTATCACATACTCATAATATGATTGCAATTATATTTCTGTAACAAAAGGTTATATTGACAGTTAGAATGAGTTAATGCAGCAAGTCAATATTTGCAGTGTTGACCCTTCTTCAGGACCTCAGCAATTCTCCCTGGCATGCTCTCAATCAACTTCTGGATCAAATCCTGACTGATAGCAGTCCATTCTTGCAAAATCAATGCTTTTATTTTGTCTGAATTTGAAGGTTTTTGTTTGTCCACCCGTCTCTTGATGATTGACCACAAGTTATCAATGGGATTAAGATCTGGGGAGTTTCCAGGCCATGGTCCCAAAATCTCTATGTTTTGTTCCCTGAGCCATTTAGTTATCACCTTTGCTTTATGGCAAGGTGCTCCATCATGTTGAAAAAGGCATTGTTGTTCGCCAAACTGCTCTTGGACGGTTGGGAGAAGTTGCTCTTGGAGGACATTCTGGTACCATTCTTTATTCATGGCTGTGTTTTTAGGCAAGACTGAGAGAGAGCCCATTCCCTTGGCTGAGAAGCAACCCCACACATGAATGGTTTCAGGATGCTTGACAGTTGGCATGAGACAAGACTGGTGGTAGCGCTCACCTGGTCTTCTCCAAATAAGCCGTTTTCCAGATGTCCCAAACAATCGAAAAGGGGATTCATCAGAGAAAATGACTTTACCCCAGTCCTCAGCTGTCTACTCCCTGTACCTCTTGCAGAATATCAGTCTGTCCATGATGTTTTTTTCTGGAGAGAAGTGGCTTCTTTGCTGCCCTCCTTGAGACCAGGCCTTGCTCCAAGAGTCTCTACCTCACAGTGCATGCAGATGCACTCACACCTGCCTGCCATTCCTGAGCAAGCTCTGCACTGCTGGTAGCCCGATCCCGCAGCTGAAACACTTTTAAGAGACGGTCCTGGCGCTTGCTGGTCTTTCTTGGGCGCCCTGGAGCCTTTTTGGCACCAAGGGAACCTCGCTCCTTGAAGTTCTTGATGATGCGATAGATTGTTGACTGAGGTGCAATCTTTCTAGCTGCGATACTCTTCCCTGTTAGGCCATTTTTGTGCAGTGCAATGATGACTGCACGTGTTTCTTTAGAGATAACCATGGTTAACAGAAGAGAAACAATGATGCCAAGCACCAGCCTCCTTTTAAAGTGTCCAGTGGTGTCATTCTCACTTAATCATGACAGATTTATCTCCAGCCCTGTCCTCATCAACACCCACACCTGTGTTAATGGAGCAATCACTGAAACGATGTTAGCTGGTCCTTTTAAGGCAGGGCTGCAATGATGTTGAAATGTGTTTTGGGGGATAAAGTTCATTTTCTAGGCAAATATTGACTTTGCAAGTAATTGCTGTTAAGCTGATCACTCTTTATAACATTCTGGAGTATATGCAAATTGCCATTAGAAAAAATGAAGCAGTAGACTTTGTAAAAAATTAATATTTGTGTCATTCTCTAAACTTTTGGCCATGACTGTAGGCTCCGAGATTCTCACCTCCCGTAGTCTGGCAGTACAGTATGATGATCATACAAAAGAAGGTTTCTGAACTGTGTCAGGATGGCAAATTTCCAGTTGTCCAACACATTGGTTAGATTAGCGCACCCCCGCATGTTCACTTTCTCGGCTGTGGAATCAAAGAAGTGAGAAACTTTTGTTCTCTGCCCAGAACTAAAAACAGCAACCCACATCACACAAGATTGCATCACATTGTAGATGATGTGTACACTGAGGTCGTAGCGGTCACCAGTTGAAAAAAAAAACTTAATGGCGGAGCACCCGGTATAAAAGGTCAACATGCCTTAATGGGACATTTAGAAAGGTGGTGCCTGTAGGAGGATTTCCACCATGCTGTATGGTTAGGGTACACTATGGTGGTCCTATCACTGGAAGTCCACCAGCCTCAAAAAGAGGATCCCCAGCAAACGCCTGGCCGACTGTAGTCTCTGCCAGTCACTGGTAAATAAAGGAACCCCTGAATGGATAAGGGATATTAATGACCTATCCTAAAGAACAAGGTTGGCCCAACCTACCAATTTCGGCCAATCCATCTTATGTGGACGAGGGCCTTCTGACTCTTGTTTGACAGAAGATACCAGTAAAGAGGAAAATATTGGGCATGTTGAATTTTTATGCCCTATCCTTTTTGCCACAAGCGACCTCTAGGTGTCTTGACAGTGGCTTTCTCCCCATTAAGAACATACTCACACTTGGCCAAGCATATCACACATGTGTATAGAAGGGTGTCAGGAGTAACAGCTGTCAACCAAACAAGCATTTGACCAACAGATATTGGATGTATATCAGTACTTTTAGTCAGAAAAGGGCATTAATACCTGTATTAATCCAACTCATGGGCACTCCGACTGATCAGCAGTGATGTTCAATAATTTATTTTGTTTTTACCAGTCACAATGCTATACCTTTAGCTGGAGCTGTGACTGATACTGCAAGTTCATTTAGGTGAATGGCACAGACCTGCAGGTCCTGGCACAGCCACTAACAAAAAATACAAGTTATTCCCTATCCTATGGTCATTTCCAGGGATCCAACAGCAATTGAGAGATCAGCGCTCTTCATTGTCGGTTGGAGAAAGCCTAGCACTGTACACGGCTATTTCTGGCAGTCTCATTGACTATGAATGGAGCTGAGGCTGAGCAGTGACATCTCAGCTTCATTCAAGTCTGGACTGCAGAGCCTCAATCTCAGGATCGCTGAGGTCTCCCATTCTATGTATAGGGGATAACTTTCTCCAAAACATTTTTCCATGAATTTAAACAAGCACTGAGTGTTTCATCGTATATTCCTCTGACTGACCCCCACCAGAGTCCCACCATCACTAATCACTGTGGGAGTCCCACATCTCACCTTCTGATCGGTAGTCCCACTCTAATGGCTCTCGCTTTTGCTTAGAGGCCAAGCCTATTGTGAAGATCAACAACAGACATAGCAGGATCTTCTCCATGGTTGGTCCTCAGGCTGGAGGGACAAGAATATAGGTTATATTTTGCTGGACTGACCTAAAATGATTTGGTGTAGATGAAGAAGCATCACTTGGTCATGGTGCGTCCACCACTTAGACTAATTACGCTTCTGGAACAAGTGCTAAAATATGGTGTCCAGATTCGTGGTCTTGGCTTTTGTAGATCTTCTTGGTAATGACAACTGGTGGGAGTCTTGGAGTACATGACTGAAGTTTCTGAAAGTTGTGCAATTTATAGGTCAACCAGGCCAAGTTTTCCTGGGACTTATAGTTGTCCTTCAGCTTTTGTCTATCCCTTTTATTGAACATTTTGAGACTAGATCTACCTGTGTGGATCCTGAAGAGCATGGAGAGCGTATGATGGAGAGGGAACCGTATCTGATAAAACCCATCTGTTCTCGGGACGATGAAAGCATTCAGAACATTCTCAAATCTCCTTCCTGCATTTTCCTAGTCACGCTATGTACAGAATGATTTCCTATAAACAGATGGGACACATACCCCCTACAAAGAACCTAAGGAAGCAAGAATTAGGACATAAGATGAAGTCATGAGACTAGTATGTTTCTTAACACTATAAGAGGTAAGACATAGGGGGTGAATAGAGGAGAGGAGGACCAAGCACGGAAAACAATATGAAGCCCCTTAATTGTGCTGGTTCTTCTCGTTATCACCACTGCACATGACAGAGGGTACACAAGAAATGCCTCCAAAAATGACGGCCCGACCACTGGACAGGACCTCAATAAAATTAACTTACCAACTATAAAAGGAACAATACAACCCCCAACATGATCAACCACTAGGAAAGAGCTAAATGCTATTATTACATACAAATTTATAGAATACAACCCCCAATATGACCTTAATACAATTCTATTATATGTCATACAGTGTACACTACCACCCCCAATATGCCCTTAATACAATTCTGTTTTCGCCTACTCAGTTAACACTACAACCCCCAACATGACCATAATACAAGTCTATTATATTCGGTACATCGAAAACTAGTACTCTCCACATGACCATAATGTAGTTCTATTATACTGCATACATAGACGACTACAACCCCTAATGTGTACTGACCACTGGACATGACCATAATACAGTTCTATTATACTCTGTACATCAAACACTACAACTCCCAACAGGACCCAAGAACTCAACATGATCATAATGTAGCTCTATAATATTCTATGATTCGAACACTACAACCCCCAAGATGACCAAAATACAATTCTATTATAACCTATCCATAAAACACCAAAACTTCCAACGTGATATGACTACTAGATCATGATATTTGATCAGCAGGAAATTCTATTCTCCAGTCACATCGTGCTATCCTGGGATTCAGCGCAGAATTCCCTTGTTACATATGTAGCAGAGCTAAGAGTGTGATAACTGTTAATGACGTGTTCAACTCTGCTACATCACTATGCTTTATGTGAAAAACAGCTGGACTCTTATGTAACTTTTTATCCCTGTTATGAAGGATTACTTAGCCGATTCCCAGTACACTGCAGAGAGTAAAGCCAGTCTGTACTGGGAGCATATCTCCATCTGGTGCTCATACCTGCTGCGTCGTTCCCCACACGTGTCCTTCCACCTTCCCTGGTCCTGAACCCTCCAGACTTCCTCCAGTCCGCAAAGTTTATAGTCCTCGCCCACATCGGACTCCTCCAGATCTCCTCCCTTTCTTGTGGGAGATCCAGCCATTCGCTCTCACTAGTTTGGGATAATTAGGAGCAGAATCCGGGAATTTATGTTGTCGTAAATATCCAGTATTATAGAAAAACAAGGCTGCGTTCTTGTAGAAATGATCTCACACCTGTCCTGAATGCTATACCCTGCATATTAGAAGTGAATGGGTTCTGCAATAACGCATACAACCTGTGGGCAGGGGTGGCGCTGTTTTTGGAGGACCGCTACTATTTTCCCCTAGACAACCTTGATTGACCACAGGAGGAGAGGGGCAACATCCATGTCCTAGGTTATATTTCTTAATGTTTCAGTGTAATCAATGCACAAAAGCCTGGTCCTTCCAAAGAGACGCTCTCTGGAGCAAATGCAGCTAATAGATGATGGTCCTCATAGAGGGCTCTTCCCTTATTAAAGGGGGTGCTCTGATTTTAGAGAGTAAGGCTGTGTATAATACACCAGAATCATATGGCAGGGGAAATAAGGAGTGACAGGCGGGCAAGTTGGTTTTTTTTTTCCTGATATTATATCCCATGGAAGTAATTTATTCAAGACGAGCGCTGGATTTCATGCAGATCTGAGGGGGGTACCACGGCTTTACATGAAATCTTATGGGATTTGAGATTTTGAGTTCTGGAAACCATTCCTGTATGACGGAAGATAAACATGGAGCAATGGGCTTATTAACTAGTCCCCTGCCAAGAAGCTATGGCAGCGGAGAGAATTGCTGAGGTTTACAGGCCACTAATTGTGTGCTGATAATACAATTTAAGGGCTCGTGTGGGATTATAAAAAAAAATAAAAAAATTAGGGCCAGAGACATTATTGCATTTGCACCTTTTATAACCCAGTTTTTGGCATTCTTCTCCGGTTTTGCGCCTTTTATATATATATATTTTTTTTATCATTATGGGTAGAATTTGAGGTTTTCAGATGTTTCTGTCTGCTTCAATTGCGACTTTTTAAAAGTCCCTAATTTTTGGAGCACATGTACGTTAGTTCCCAGTTTAGTTCTATTCACTTTATTGGTGTAGAGTTGCAATACCACTTACAACCATTGGCAGGTGGATGGCACAGTTTCTTGTCCTGGGGGTCCAACTGTCCACAACCTGCCAGTCATCTGACTGAAGGATCCTTGGAGCGACACCTTGTTGTTTACCAGGCACTACACTGCGGTTACTGATCAATAGCACAATATGGCGTTTTCTTCACAGAATGATAAATAGGTAGATGGATGCTCAGTCTGGATTTTTAACCTTAGAGAAACAGGAACAAATACATTTTTACCTAATATTAAAGCGATTTCAAGGCTTGGGGTTCAAGTTTGCATTCACTTAATGTGACTGCAGACTTGTGAATACTCACAGAGTGCGCACTGTCAGGATTCTTCATTGACGGCAAGTATGCGATCACATGCTGACTAGACGTGTGCGGCCTTGTTCAATAAAAGTGAATGGAGCAAAGCCAGACACGTCTAGTCAGAATGTAGCCAGAAGTATGCAAATCACATGACCGCCCACTCCTGGCGCTGGAGAATCCTGACAGCACGCACTGTGCGGATCCCAAAGTTTGAATTAACATAGTGTGACTGCAGACTTGAGCCAAAAGCCTTAACGGACAACCCTTTTAATAAATGGTATTACAGATAATCCCCATTCCCCTAAATGTTGAGTTGAGCACTCACCGACCTGATATTGGTCGGACTTTCCAAAGGACCGGCAACTAATATTGTAGTGTTGGGAGGACACTTTTAATATTTGATGTCCCATGTTATTAGAAAGCTTTGTACATTACGACTGCATTACCATAAGAGTTGAATTACTGGCTTCCATGGAGTATGTGGCTATAAAGGTTATTAGCCATTAGGAACTACAAAAGTCAATGGAATTTCCAAAGAACTCAATTGAGAAAATTTGCTCCCAGGACCAAAAGGGCTTGAACATTTTTTTTAAAAATTTTTACAACAGGTACAAACGCCATCCCAACAGATAGTGAATAGTGATGAGTGAGCATGCTCGTGTGCTAACGGAGTGCTCGAAAAATAGAGTTCTCAGGGCTGCATGTCTCGTCGCTGTTCGACAGCAGCAACACATGCAGGGATTGCCTAACAAACAGGCAATCTCTGCATGCGTTGTGGCTGGCGAAAAGCCGTGAGACATGAAGACGAGGGGACTAAAACATATTTTTCGTGCACGCCGAAGACACTTGGTTAGCACATGAGCATGCTCGTATGACACCTTATCCGAGCACATTCACTTATCACTTATAGTGAAGGCTCCTTAGATGCCAATACTCCTTAATTACAGAGGAGACTAATGAACTTAACACAATAATACAAAGACAACGGTGGCTATTTGTCAAGCATTTATTTCAATTCAACAGTGCTAAAATACACACAACCCTGTCTGACGTCTGGTGTCCCACACTCCTGTAAGCCCCAGCGGGAAAGTACACCATGAGGAGAGAATAAAAGAAATTGGAGAGGTCAAGTGGCACTACACTTCAAAAGAGCTCCGGCGTACTCACGGCAAACCACAGGTGGGACCTGGTTGTCCTTCTCACAGAAGGACCCAAAATACCTTCTACTCCCCCACGGACCTGTGTCTATTAGTAGCCCAATCAAAGAGACTTTGCCACACTTCAGATCGCCATAGATGAAAATCCGGGCAGATATTGTTACATCATTAATCACAACCCTATTGATGGAAAGATGTAAGGGACCTTCTTAAAAAGGCACTTGTCATGAGATATAGCACATAGTATTAGGGTCTAAATAAAATGCCCCACCACACAGACCGTCATCTTTGGCTGGTCCTTGGTGATGGGAGCGTCCATGCGCTCTCCTGACCCATCGAGAACACAGACTGTGGTTAGGGTAGAAACGGAGCTATTTGAGAAGCAGCTGGACTCTAACTTGGCAGGGCAAGGGATTCCCTGTTATTGGTTGGAAGTGGACCTTTATGTATATGGGGTTTCCACTGCAGGTTCTGATATATGGACTAATTTGCAGGAAGTATTTGGCAGTATTATTTGTCAAACCCTTTTTTCAATATCCAACCACAGAATCAATGGAGGGATCATTTGGTTACAATTGAGAGCAGGTATAAAAGAGTGTTTCTCACTGTGAAGGACCTGTCCGGTTCTACTTTACAAAGGCAAACCCAATTGACTTGACTGGCAACAGTGTAATATTAATCTCTCCTGTGGTGGTGCTGCAGGGAAACAGAACACTTACTGAAGGTAGAGCTGATCATTTTTGGGGGTCTAGAGACCTTTCTTACACATTAGGGCTAGAGCAATGTCAAAGATTCCCTTTATTATGGTAAATCAGGAGGGGGACAACGCTCATCATGCACACTTCTAGTAGTGCTGTATGGACCCTTTCAAAGCAGGTTGGGCTCATCAGTCAGCCTTTTTCATGTAGGAGCTGACACAACATGAGTCGTCAAGACAGTTTAAAGGGAACCTGTCATATTATCATTCAGTCAGATCTGTGGACAGCACGATGTAGAGGAAAAGCTGAGAAGAATGATATATTAGTTTGTTGGAAAAAATTCAGTAACAATTCAGTATTCTATGAAACCCTGCTGTTTCTATGTAGAAGTCCAGTGGGCGGTCCCACTCAGTGATTGACTAAATTGGACTAATTTGCAAACAACATGGAATTCAATGAATAAATTGCACCTTTTATTTACATTTTTCCTATAAACCTGATCACTTCCTCCAGCGCTACATCATCATGCCTGCAGATCAGATACCATTTTCAGTACAACAGGTTCCCTTTAAGTCCTCCAAAGCAATATCCATACTTTGAGTGTCTTTCCCTCCTGGCTCATAGATAGGGGTCCAGAGTGCTAATCTTAAATTTATAGGGGCTGCCTTGGTGAGACTACTCTTAAAATTTCTGTCCATAGCAACCAGACTACACCTTTTGTTCCATATACCAAGTGGCCAATAATCTGTCAGCCGTCAGTCCTTCTCTTCTAATAGATGAGGTGATCCTCTTTAGCTCGGAGAAGGGATGTCATTCTGGCAACATCCAATGCTACAGAAGGTGCCATGCGAAAATGGTAGTAAAGTATCAGCCATTCCTCTCCTCTGCTCTGTTCACACATCTGCCATTAAGCTTAGCATATGACTCTCCTTTTTCTAGTGAAAACAAGTAGTCAAATGAGTAATACGTTCCACGTGGAACACTTGGCAGCTTTTAATGGTAAAAGTTTGCATTAGCGGCAGCCACTATGGGGTCAGATACATGCATCCTCCCAGAAATCTGATTAGTACGGAACCCAGGGAAATGAAGGTGCTAGGCAACACATCCCTGCCTGTACTCCAGCCACGCTCCTTGCTGCCTTATTAATCAGATTCTCATACAATATAGTGATAGGACCTCTTTAAGATGCAGAAACTTTTCCTCTTTTACCTTATATATGCTTAAGAAAAAAAAAATATCCTCCTCCCACCTAAAGAAATGAGCGGTCTAATGGTAAACCCACTAGGGCAGTATTAATAAGGCACTCTGCAAACTGCTGTAATCGCTGTGGGTCAGACACACTGATATATGGGCTTTTTAACTCCGTATCTAAATATACTGTCCAGTTGGGCCCTGAGAGGCTTGTCTTATTGTATCCATTATATACAACGCTATTGGGATATGGAAATCTATTATACATGAAGAGGATTTACTGCAACCGCCTGGTGCCAGTGGTGCGGACTGCGCCGTTCTTTCTACTCATCTGCCACATCGGCAGGATTTATATGTCAGGGGATCGCAACATATTGCTTAATCCCCTCATGTTAATGGGGCTTTGGTAGACCTTATAAAAAGCTATTATAATAAAATGTCGTGCAGGGATTGACATTGCCTTATAAGTCACCTAGTTTGCGTACAGATTCTACTTATAAAGGTCGGGGGATGCATAAGTTTAGACAATGGGGGGGGGCTACTATTTTCCCTCCCCAGAAACAGCACCACTCTTGGGTGGTTTGAGATATTGCAACTCAACCCCATTTGCTTGACTAATGCAATAGAGGACATCGCCTGTTGACAAGTGTGGCACAGTTTCTGGAAATAAAAATGTAAAAAGTTGTCCACCACCTTTGGCTAATGGCAAGAGAATGTTGTATTATAGGTAGTGACCTGACTAGTCAGGTGCAGCCCTTGGCGGGCTTCTTCCCAACCTCCTCTAGTTGATTGACAGGTCTCTCCCTACGTGCACACATTGGAGACACCTGTCAATCACCTGTAGAGGTGTGAGAGCAAGAGAAGACGTCCGAGGGCTTCTCCCCGCTGCAGCATATTAAAGACCCTCAGACAGGCCCTTCCCCACTGATTTACAGTACTACCACCTATTGTTAGTGATGGACAGTTAATTGAACCTCTTCTTCCCCACACACATTGTTCTGGTCCCTGCTATGATCGAGAGGCTGGCACAGAAAAAAATCCCAATACACTGTGTAGAACGTGAGGTTTTTTTTTTTTTTTTTTTCCTCCAACCTTTTCTGATCTACATAAGCATTTCCCTTTAAGAAAAATAACTACCAATGACATGAAGTCCACCCAAAAGTCTGTCTTTAATCTAAGGTCGTTAGCATTTAAAGTAATACTTGCGGATCGCGGTCATGGTGGATAAAAGTCGATCGTTTCTCCAATGTAAAGATTTGCTTGCTGCCAATCCAGATGTTGCCAACGTGAAAAGTAAAACAACGGCGTGCCGACAGATGCAAAGAACAGGATGGGTGCAAGAGCCGCCTCTTGGTAAAGTATAATCATCAAGACATGACTGCTTTAACTAGGCTCCGTTTTCAATTAAGAAGGTGAATGTGTAAGATATGCAGGAAAGCTCAGAGGTGCCAGCCCAAGCTGTAGAACTGGCAGACGGTCCAGGAGGCAAAGCAAGGAGCAAGACAACATCTTATCAACCCAACCCCACTTCCATACTTTATGGGCTGGGCTTTGGTTGTGGCTGGTGGGCTCATAAGCTCTGCACCCCTACATACTACCCTTGGAGAATGGACAAACTTAAGACGTCTCCTTCACGCAGCCCTACACAATGAACATTATAGGATGGGGCTCGCCTAAGATCAGCTCTTGATAGTGCTTTCTTGCTTGCCCCAAGGTCTGTGCGCTGATGTTAGGTCCGGGGCAGGCGGCACATCTCGCACTGGTCTGTCCCAGCCTGGTTCATGAAGGTGCAGTGTTGACAGGACCACATCGACGTTGATGAGGCAGCCTGCGTGGATCCCCCGATGGCCCCGTAATCTTGAAGCTCTGATGGTTGTACTCCAACCGTGCCTAAAGGAAAGAGACAATACTTAATTCATAAAGGACTGGAAAACACGTGCATGGATAAGAAATGGAGACCGGCATATATTTTGAAGCAGGTGTGGCCCTTTAAGTCCCTATGATGGCCATCATGAGCATGCGAGCCCTAATAATATATTACATAATAAGTAACATATGTGTGACAGATATTCGCAGCATTTTCCCAACGACAACTGTCTTGTTCTTTGCTTTGTTCAGAGCCGCAAAAAATTCCTTTACTTTCTGCTGTCATCACTTCTCACCCTCCAGTCTATTCTCATCAATATGTGTTCTCTCAGGTGGTGCTGTAAGACCACTGGTGTCACCTACACAATATAGATTGACCGCAAGTTCATAGTGGTTGATTTGTCCTTTTATACGCCCCTTTGAGATACTAAGAAAACTATACCAAGTACAGATCTGCAGAGATCTTTCATTTTGGAAACTGGTGGTGGTCACAGCTCAAGAACCCACTTTCTTTACTACTGACACGGCAGCTGGACTAGGGTCCCGGGAATATTTCAAGTCAAGTTGCTATTAGGAGTGTATAGAAATAGAAATTATTGGGAGGGAATGAATTATGTTGATCTGCTCTTTTAGTAAAGACAAACCCCGTTTCTCATCCAGAGTTTATAGCATAACCTATGGATACATCATACATGACTTCGCAATATTTAGAATTCAGGGTGAACGCAGTTACTTATTTTATCTTGCGGCACTTACTGCACAACTGCTCGATGGTCGCCCACTGCTCCGATTTCTTCCAAGTCTGAGCAAGGTCTTCATTCCTGGTTCTTACAGCATCCAAGAGCAAGCTAATACTATCCTAAAGGGATAAATACATATGATGAGATCTCTAGAATGAAAGGGGAACTTTATATCACATATCACTGCTGTGAAGTTCAATGTAATCTATTTCTCCCCGTGATTAGTCACTCTAGGCTAGGAGGAGGTGGACTGGAGCGATTTTTGAGGACAAATGCTATCCAAGCCATGCAATAAACCGTCACATGATGGCTTAAAACTTCAAAGGACCTGACCACCAGGCGAACAAGGACATCCCAGCTGCTGTGCACATGCTCTATAAGCATAGACTGATTTCCTTGCCTATAAAATAGAAACTGGTCCCCTGCCAGTGTCACTGGCTGCCAATTATGAGTGTGAACAGGAGGCTCTGCGGCCCGGCGCAGACATCTGTGAATGATATCTCACAGTTGAGATTCCTGTTGCTTGTGGCGTGAATACAGAGGAGACCCCAGCAACGAGAGCGAGCCAGTGCGGAAGCGTATCACACACCAACATGGATGACATATAACTCACCAACATAGGCGATGGACATTGCCAAGGCCACAGCTTCAATGCCATGGCAGCATCTGTGTGTACTTAATATATTCTCTTTCTTAATATTTGTTTTATCAGGGTGCTCACCACCTGGCATACACGCCACTTTAGACTGCGATGTCTGATCAGACATACAAGTACAACCCCAGTAATGTGTGACACCCATAAGTTGCTCACAAAAAAGTGCTGACCCATAAAATGCATGGACTTCACCACCAGACCCTTTCCTTGTGTATGACCACAGGACGTTAGCAGCAGAAGCTGCAATGCTCTCCTGACACCTTTCTATCATTGCTGTGTGATGGTCTGCATATCCTGAAACCTTTCTATCATATATGCTATGCTCTGCGAGCCCCTTAGTGACAGAACCAATTTGGTATTTAATAACCAAGCCAATTTTTACAATTCTGACCACTGTCACTTTATGAGGTTCTGGAACGCTTCAACGGATCCCGCTGATTCTGAGACTGCTTTTTATGACATATTGTACTTCATGTTAGTGGTAAAATTTCTTCGATATGACTTGCGTTTATTTGTGAAAAAAACAGAAATGCAATAAAAATTTTGAAAATGTTGCAATTTTCAAACTTAATTTTTGTGCCCTTAAATCAGAGTCATATCGCACAATATAGTTAATAAATAACATTTCCCACATGTCTTTTACATCAGCACAATTTTGGAAACAATTTTTTTTTTGTTAGGACGTTATAAGGGTTAAAAGTTGACCAGCGATTTCTAATTTTTCCAACAAAATTTACAAATCCATCCTTTTAGGGACCACATTTGAAGTGAGTTTTGGGGGGGGGGGGGGGTCAATATGACAGAAAATACCAAAAGTGACACCATTCTAAAAACTGCACCCCTCAAGGTGCTCAAAACCACATTCAAGAAGGTTTTTAACCCTTCAGGTGCTTCACGAGAACTAAAGCAATGTGGAAGGAAAAAAAAAATAGTATTTTACTTTTTTCGCAAAAATTTACTTTGGAAGCAAACTTTTTTATTATCACAAGGGTATCAGTAGAAAATGGATCACAAGATTTGTTGTGCAATTTCTCCCAAGTACGCCAATACCTCATTTGTGGGAGAAAGCCACTGTTTGGGCGCATGGCAGGGCTCAGACAGGGCGGAGCTCTGTTTGACTTTTTGAACGCAAAATTGTCTGGAATCAATGGCGGCCACCATGTCGTGTTTAGAGACCCCTGATGTGCCTAAACAGGGGAACCCCCCCATTCTAACTCCAACTCTAACACAGCCCTAACCCCAACACCACAACCTTAGCCCCAACCCTAGCTCTAACCCTAGCTATAACCCTAACTGAAAAAAAATATATTTTTTTAATTTTATTATTTTAACCTGATTAAGTGGATGATAAAGGGGGGGGGGGGGGGGGGGGGTTGAGTTAGGAATCTCCTATTGTTGCTGGATCCGGCCAGCATATCTTGGCGGGCACACTACACATGCACCCACCATTTTATTCTCAGAAGATGACATCGGGGGACACAGCCGGAGGAATCGGGAGGGCTCGGGGGACCCCATTTCTCGCTCCTCAGATGTGCTAGATCATATCAGAGGAGATTAAAAAAAAAAAAAAAAAAAAAAAAAAAAAAAGAGTCTGATTTCCTATTTATTTCTTTCTGTGGTCGCCGTTATTCTATGAATAACAGTGATCACAACACTGGGGTTGGTAAGAACCGACCAGGATCGTGTTCTCCGGGGTCTCAGCTAACCCCGGTTCATTTACATACAGGGACATAGACTTGTCCATAGACATAGACTTGTCCATACACCCCTTTTTATGCACATACGTGTTTTTATGCGATTTTTTCCGGAGCGTCCCCAGTCTCATAGAAAATAACTAGTAATGCTGAATTTTCCGTGAAATTAATGAGCATGCTGCGTGTTTTTCCGCGTTGCAGTTTTTTCACGGAAAAAAAATGCATCAATATGCACAAAAAGTGCGGAAATCATTGAAATGAATGGGATGCTTCTTTTAAGCATTTTATTTGGTAAAAACGCAAAAAAAAAGCTTACGTGTGCACATACCCTAAAAAGAGGAAACATGGATTTTTGTGAGTACTCACTGTAAAATCCTTTTCTCCGAGACGCTCATTGGGGGACACAGGTACTGTGGGTGTATGCTACTGCCGTCTGGAGGCTGACACTAAGTATACAAAAAAAGAGTTAGCTCCTTCGCCGCCGCATACACCCTTGCCCCGATTGCGGGCGGAAACCAGTTTAGTGCAACAGCAGTAGGAGAACACAAAACCAATTTAGCCTTAAAGCAGAATACCATATGTCTGAAAAAGGACCACCCTAATTTTAAAAAGGAACCATATTAATTAAATAAACAAGAGCCAACTGGCTACTAGGGTGGGTGCTGTGTCCCCCAATGAGCGTCTCGGAGAAAAGGATTTTACGGTGAGTACTCACAAAAATCCATGTTTCTCCTTCGTCTCATTGGGGGACACAGGTGCTGTGGGACGTCCTAAAGCAGTCCCTGGGTGGGAGATTGACTCACCGATCCAAGCCACATGCACCTCCTGTCTAAAGATGCGCCACTGCTGCTTGGAGAATTCTTCTACCCAGGCTCGCATCTGACAAAGCCTGAGTATGCACATTGTAATGCTTAGAAAAAGTGTGCAGGCTGGACCAGGTTGTTGCCTTGCATACCTGCTCTGCCGAAGCCTGGTGCCGAAGCGCCCAAGAGGCGCCCACTGCCCGAGTAGAGTGCGCCCCTATCCCTGCTGGAATCGGTGCGCCTCTAATATGGTAAGCCTCTTGAATAGTTAGACGGATCCATCTGGCTATGGTCGACTTTGAGGCTGCGAGTCCCTTCCTGCGCCCTTTAGGGACCACAAACAGAGTCTGTCTGGCGAAAAGCTGCCGTCCGCGACACGTATCTTCTGAGCGCTCTCACTAGGTTCAATGTGTAGAGCGTCTTTTCCACCTGATGTACTGGCGCAGGACAAAATGAAGGCAGAACAATGTCCTCATTAATGTGAAATGAGGACACGACCTTCGGCAGAAATGGGGGAGCTGGTCTAAGAACTACCTTATCCTTGTAAAAGGTAAGAAACGGTGCACTACAAGATAGGGCTGCCAACTCCGAGACCCGCCTAATGGAGGTTACGGCTACCAAGAATGTGACCTTCCTGGAAAGATACGACAATGAAATTTCTTGTAATGGCTCGAAAGGAGTCTCCTGCAGGACACTCAGGATCAGGTTAAGGTCCCAGGAGTCTATGGGTGCTCTATAGGGGGGTACCAAATGAGAGACCCCCTGAATGAACGTCCTGACCTGCATATTAGTAGCGATTCTTCGCTGGAAGAGGACAGACAAGGCCGATATCTGTCTCCTAAGGGAACTTGGGGCCAACCCTAGGCCTGACTGAAGAAAAGCCAGGATGTTGGGAACAGAGAAGGACAGTGGAGCAACCCCGTGCTCTCGACACCAACCAAAGAAAACCTTCAAATTGTGTGATGGTAAATTCTCGCCGAGGTAGGCTTCCGGGCGCTAACCATTGTAGCAACCACTTCACGCCCAAACCCTGTCTGGGTCAGAATTCAAGATTCAATGGCCATACCGTCAAATACAGGGCCCCTGAGTTCGGGTGGCAGATCGGCCCCTGAGATAGTAGGTCTGGTCATTCCGGAAGACACCAAGGAACGTCTGCGAGGAGCTGCACTAGATCTGCGTACCATGCCCGACGGGGCCAGTCTGGGGCCAGCAGAATTATCGGAACCCCCTCTGTCTTGATTTTCCTGATGACCCTCGGAAGTAGCGGCAGCAGGGGAAACAGGTATGGGAGCCGAAACTGGTTCTATGGTAGGACCAACGCAACCACTGCGATCACTCGCGGGTCTTGAGACCGAGCGACAAACACGGCCACTTTGGCGTTTACCCTGGAGGCCATCAGATCCACGTCCGGTGTCCCCCACCGCTGGTAAATCTGCTGGAAGACCTCGGGGTGCAGAGACCATTCCCCGGACACGACACCCTGCCGGCTTAGGAAGTCCGCTGCCGAATTTTCCACGCCTGGTATGTGGACTGCTGAGATTACCGAGTGGTTCCCTTCGGCCCAGCATAGTACATGCTCTATCTCGCGCATGGTTGCCCTGCTGCGCGTGCCTCCCTGATGATTCACGTACGCCACTGCCGTGGCGTTGTCCGATTGAATCCGGACAGGACGTCCTGCTAGAAAGTGCTGGAAATGTTGCAGTGCCAACCGCACCGCTCGTATCTCCAACAAGTTGATCGGGAGGCGTGCCTCCTGTTGCGACCATTGCCCCTGGGCCATGTGATGGCAGAAAACTGCTCCCCCCAACCGAGGAGACTCGCATCGGTTGTGATCACCAACCATTGATCTGGGGGGAAGGGTTTCCTCTGAAGAAGAGAGGAGTCGCGCGTCCACCACTGCAGTGACCGTTTGACCTGAGAAGACAACCTGCACTGATGATCGAGTGTGAATGGACTCTTGTCCCAAGATGAGGGGACGAAGATGAAATTGGGCAAACGGAATTGCTTCCATTGCCGCCACCATCCTCCCTAGAACCCTCATCCCGAACCGAATGGTGTGAGGGCCTGGTTGTTGAAGCCTCCGAACTCCCTGCCGGAGCGCTCGAGCCTTGTCCTGAGGGAGAACTACCAACCCTCGGGAGGTGTCGAAAATCATCCCTAGGAACAAAATCCTCTGAGCTGGGACAAGGGATGACTTCTTCCCGTTTACCAACGATCAAAGGCGGGATAGGGTATCCAGCGTGATGTTGACATTTTCCTCGCATGCCCGAAAAGACGGACCTTTCACCAAGAGGTCGTCTAAGTACGGCAAGACCACTATGCCCCGAGAGTGTAGAATGGCCATGACGACCGCCATTACCTTCGTAAACACTCTGGGGGCGGTGGCCAACCCGAAAGGCAGAGCTACTAATTGGAAATGCCGACCAACGATTGCGAAACGTAGGAACCTTTGATGCAGAGGAAAAATAGGGACGTGCTGGTAAGCATCCTGGACGTCGATCGGGGCCAAGTATTCTCCCTGCTCCATATTCTCCCTGCGCCATGGCCGATATAACTGAACGGAGGGATTCCATTCGAAAGTGTCTGATTCTGATGAACCTGCTCAGGAGCTTTAGGTCCAGAACCGGACTTACTCCGCACTTTGGTACCGGAGCAATGACCCCGTTGCGCTGAAGTACCTCAATGGCCCCTAGCAATGCCTCTGCCCGGGCTTCCACTTTGAGAAGCCGGGAAAGAAAAAATCGTCTTGGAGGGTATCTGACAAATTCTATTTTGTACCCGGACGACACTAATTCCGCCACCCATGACTCGCGTGCTACCGTGACCCAGACGTGGCAGAACCGGAGTAATTTAGCTGAGAGTCTCTGGGACCTGGCTCCCCTTGACCTGGGCAGGCGGCCTCGCATCCTGCCCAGCGGGTTGGCTGTATACGTGACCTGACGATCCTTGTCTTGGTTGTAGCAACCTGGGGCGGAAGAACTGGCCGCTGCCATCCACCCGGGGCTGCGAAATGCCCGAAAGCGTGCCTTAGGCTGACGCAATGGCAATTTCATTTTCTGCTGTGGGAGAAAACTGCTTTTTCCCCCTGTAGCATCTGAGATGAGTTTGTCTAATTTTTCCCCAAATAGGCAGCTACCCTGATAAGGCAGGGAAGTCAAGGATTTCTTGGAAATCGAATCAGCCCGCCACAGCCTTAACCACAGGGCTCTCCTAATGGGGACTGCATTCGCCGCCGCTAGTGCTGCGCAATTAGTCACCCGCCATCGCGATCTGACCTGCTATCTCAGACACCTCCGTTGGCAGGTCGCTATCCTGCAGGACCTTATTTAAAGATTCTGACCATGACATCATGGCCTTGGCTACCCATGTTGTCGCGAATGAGGGAGAGAGTGCTGATCCTGATGCTTCATATACTGAGCGGGCCAAGCTCTCTATGAGACGATCTGTGGGGTCTTTAATGGAAGAAAGCGTGACACTGGGGGATCCACAACCGGAGATTCCGCCCATCTCTTACAGAGCTCTGGTGCAAACGGATATCTTGTTTCTAGCGTTTTCTGGCCCGAAAAACCAGGGCTGTGGAGTCGGTGCTCATTTTGGTGGAGTCGGAGTCGGAGTTGGAGTCGGTATAAAATGGACCGACTCCGACTCCTAAAATATATAATAAATTGGGTACAGTAATTCAATGCAGGATGTGCTGAATATTTTTTCATAGGAGTTTGGGAAAGTTATGAAATGTCCTATAAATGGCTGTTATATTCCTGATCTAAGGCTACATTCACACACAGCGTTTTTCCTGTGTTTTTTGAGGATACGTTTTTCAGCTGCAAAAGCTGATCATCTTTTTAAAAAACTGCATCACCTGAAAGGTTTTTGAGCTCATAGATAATGTTTTCAATAGCAAAAGCAGATTAGAAATCTGCTCTATCTATCCATTTATCCATATCTGTCTATCCATATCGTATCTGTACCAAAAAGAATGAAAACCGGGTAGTACACCAATATATATTCTGTTCTATATAAATATCTTGATTATTGGATCATAAAAATGATTAAATGTCTGAGGTTCACATTGTGCTACAATAAATTTTTCACTTAAATATAAGCAATATGTGTCGGAGTCGGAGTCGTGGAGTCGGAGTTGGAGTCGGTGTAAGGGAAATTGAGGAGTCGGAGTCGGAGTTGCAGGTTTGGCTTACCGACTCCACAGCCCTGCGAAAAACGCTTGTCTGGACGTTCCCTGTGACGCTGCAGTATGTCCTCGAACTCTGGGTGAGTGCTAAACACCCTATGCGTTTTTTTTTCCACCTGCCCTCGCTTCTGGCCAGTACTTAAAATGGCCGCTGCGTGGTTGCGCATGCGCGGCTGGTCCCATGGTTAGTGGGCATCTCTGAAGGCGTCAGCTCTGCCTGGGGCGGGACAATGACGTCAGGAGAGCTGTATCTCTCCCTGTCCCTCCCACAGGCAATGACGGCCGGATGTGACGCGCCGCGATCGGGGCCCGCCTCTCATGCGCTCACTTCCTCCCGCAGTGATGCTAATTTCGGACACCTGGTCTTTAGCCATTTATACCCCGCACCTCTAGCAGTACCACACATGCCCCCCGATGAAGCCTAGCGCGAAACGTGCGTAGGGGCTTTGGGGCTGGACGCCACGCACATGCACTTTCTTTATGGGTAAGCATGATTACTCTTCTGCAAAATCCCCCATGCTTTTTTTGCACACAGCACTTTATTGCTAAGTATTTGCATGAATTCCCCATGCCTTTTGCTATGCACTTTATTCTGATAGCAACACTAGATGTTTAAGTGTGAGACTTTTTTGCGTGGGTACTAGTTTTCATGCATTTTCTTGGGGCTTTGAAAACTTATATTTTTTGTACTATTGCATTTACCATACATGTGCGGTGCATCCATCCCCTTCTCTTTGTAGTGTCATATCCGACATCTGATCATATAATTGTATTCTGTAATGTACACTTTTTATGCACCTGTATTAATAAAGAGCGAATAATTTCTGACATCATAATCAATTATTGTTATTGACTTCATGGCGTCATACTCCGTCTTCTATGTAGGTCTATATATTTCTAAGGGAGTTGCCTTTTTGTTCATTCCATTATGAACGTCCTTTTTTCTAGATAGGAAAAAGTACTATGTTCATTGCTACGTTGGACCATGTTAAACCCTATGCGGTCGCTTGGCCTTCTTAAAGGACACCTTATCTCCTGAGGTTAGGGAGATGTCCTCCTCAATACCCAAAGTCTGATTGACAGCTTCAATGAGACTGTCCATCGTCTACCGACAACCCGGGGTATCCAGGTCCAGGGATTCCTCTGCGTCATAATCTGAACTCTGCTCGCTACCGGAATATGGTGACGGTGAAGGAGATGCCGCACTCACGGATGCCGAAGCACCGGAGGGGCCCGGAGACGCAGTGTGGGTTCTCTTCCTATGTGTCTGCCTAGAGAGAGTGCGGCCCCTGCAGGTCGGAGGCTCTTGTGAGGCGGATGAACCCTCCCAGACAGGCGAGCCGTCGTCTCTGCCCCTATCCGGGGCCTGAAGGGTCTCGATCGCCTTTGTAAGCGAAGCCATAGCCCGCGAGAGAGAGAACGCTAATTCCGGGGGGGATCCAGATCTCTGGGCTCCGTCGCAGCGGAGGGCTCCTGGGCACGTTCGGAGTCACAGGCCTCACATAACTTAATAGTCTGCGCTCGTGGGAACATAACCCCCCAGGAAATGCATGCGGCATAAAGGAACGTGTGCGTTTTTCCTTTCCCAGACATATTGCTGCTTAGGCTCAATCTATGAGAGTTGAGGGGAAAGGAGGAGGAGGATAACCCCCTATCGCACGTAGCGTGGCTCCAGGGAGGGGGGTCGCACTTACCCTGCTCCTGTGTCCCCCCGCGCTCCTGCCTCTGATGCACTCCTTCACCTCTGGGTAGGCGGTGAGGTGCTCTCCTGGTCACGGCCTACCCTAACCTGAAGCCGGGGCCTCAATTTGTCTGGCGCTCGCCCTAGCCGCGGGGGGCGGCGCCGGATATGACGTCACGCCGGGGGCGGAACTTCCACCCGCGGCCTAGGCCGAAGACGTGGGCTAAATTACTCAGCACCTCCAAGAAACGGCTCTCCTCACCCACGCACTGGCGGTCTTCCACATCCGCAGCCCTGATGAGCCACATGCAGGTAGTAGGGAGGGAGGGAAGGAGGCGAGAAGGATAGGAGAAGGGGGAAGGAGGGAGGGGAATGGAGTCTGCCGGATTGCAGCCTTAGTCCCATAACCGGTCAGTTTTTGGCCGCACCGCTGACCTGGAGCCTCTCCCAAAACGCTGCCCAGGGCCCTCCCCAGCCATCCTTACCTGCGACTCCAGCCACTAGGTAGAGGAATTTGGGTAATTCATTTGGACGGTGCAGGCACCCTAGCTCCGTCCGCCCTGGAAGGGGCGAGGAGAGGTACCGTCCGCCGTCATGCAGCACCGCCGTCTTGCGTTGGTGGAGCAGTGGGGGCCGCACAGACTAGTCTTGTGCCTCTGAGCAAGCCCATGGTTTCAATACCTAGGGGTGGACAGGGCTAAGTCTGGCATAATGTCCCTAGTCGCGGGAAAGGATACGTGGAGGGATACTCGCACGTGCTCGCCCGTTGATGGTTTGGGGAAATCGGATCCTTTCAATAGGATCCGTTGCCACTGTCTTATCTTCATAAAATAAAAAAAGAAAAAATAGAAGTCTGGGGAAAGTCCCACATATGTCCCTCGGTGCGGGAAAGGATACGCGGAGACGATACTCAACGCGTGCTCGCCCGTTGATGGTTTGGGGTGATTGGACCCTTTCAATAGGATCCGTCGCCCCTGTCTCATCTTCATAGTAACATAAAGGAAAAAAAAAAAAAAATAGTCTGGAGAGATCCAGACTATGTGTGCCTCCATAGGACACTAAGCAAAAAACCGGTTTCCGCCCGCAATCGGGGCGAGGGTGTATGCGGCTGCGGAGGAGCTAACACTTTTTTTGTATACTTAGTGTCAGCCTCCAGACGGCAGTAGCATACACCCACAGTACCTGTGTCCCCCAATGAGACGAAGAAGAAACACGGAGTCAGTGAGTAATCAAGGATCCAGTGATCTTTATATGGCCAATGAGTTTCAGTAGAGGAAGGACTAGAAGGGTCTAATAAATATGTGCAATACAATGAAAAAAATTGATCATGAAATGCTTCAAATGACTGGAACTCCCTTAGTAGTTTTTCATACTTGTAGCACCGAGGAGTGAATACTCAGCGATGGAAGTAATGAAGACCACCTCAGCATCCTCTCACCCAGACGTGCTTTCACCATATGCTTCTTCCGGGGGTGCCATGTACCTTTGGCTAAAACTTGTGTTGCATTTATGTTGGAGAAGTACCATCTGTATCACTTTTTTGGACTTTGTGACTAACCTTTCTTTCATAGCTGCAATGGTCTGCATATCCTGACACCTTTCTATCATAGCTGTGATGCTCTGCGTGTCGGGACACCTTTCTATCATAGCTGTGATGCTCTGCGTGTCCTGAAACCTTTCTATCATAGCTGTGATGCTCTGTGTCCTGATATCTTTCCATCATTGTTAGGTTCTCAGTAATTTGTAGTATAGTTGCTCTACTGTTGGATGGGACCAGATGTCTCCCCACTGCAGCAAATTAAATTCTTTAGAATCTCAGACAGCTCCATTCACACAACTGGTCAATGACGATGTCACTAGTTCACTTCTTACCCTTGGATCATTGCATATCAAGAATACCCCCCACCTGCCCTTTACCAGAAACACCCCACAAGACCTGCCATTTCCCAGGAACAATCCACAAGACCTGACATATACCGGTAATATCCCACAAGACCAGCAGTACACCGAGAACACCCAAAAAGTTCTGCCGTATACCAGGGAACACCCCACCAGACCAGCTGTACACTGGGAACAACCCACAAAACCTGCTATACGTAGAGAACGCTTTACAAGACATGCTAAATACGGGGAACCCCCCCACTCCCCCCCCCAAAAAAAAAACCTGCTGTTTTGTAGAAGCTCTAAACCATTCGTGTAGACTTCACAATGGTGGACTTGTGTATAACTCGTGTATAAGCTCTCACGAGCAGGGTCGTCTTATTTTGCATTAATTATTGTATTGTTAATGTTGTTACTTATGACTTGTGTTTTGAAACTGTTAAACTGTAAAGCGCTGCGGAATATGTTGGCGCTATATAAAGATTATTATTATTATTATTATTATTATTATTATTATTATTATTTATAACAGCTCAGAAGACATCTTGCAGCTTTAAAGTGCCACTCCAGCGTTTCTTTTTCTCAGCACTGGAGTGGTGCTTAAAGCGTACAAGCCCCCTGCCCCTGGTCATATACTCACCCTCTGTCATCTTCACAGTGTTTCTGAGCCGCTCCGCTCCTGCGGCCTCCGACTGGCCATAAGTTTGAAGCTACATCACAAGCTGTCAATGCAAGTCTATGATAGCCAGAGCGAGGGTCCCATTGACTTACATTAATTAGTAACCTCCGCTCTCGCTCCATGAAACACTGGAGCAGCCAAATCACAAACCGCAGGAGACGGATCTGAGTAGTGGTGATAACAAATGAAAACACCGGAAGGCGAGGATCATATGGGGGGGGACTTCAATTTTAAGCACCACTCCAGGTGACAAATTAAAAAGAAAAAAAAAAAAAAAAAAAAACTCTGGAGTGTGCTTCTTCACACTGACGACCCGAGTTCTTCTTCACATATTCCCCTATTACATGATTGATCTGTAGGATTTATCGCAGGAGTGCTTATACATGTGCTGCCCCAGCTGTGTACGGCCCATACTTACCTCCTCCTATCCTATCCAGGACAACAAGCTATGAGAAATGATCAAAAATCATGTACATACCCCAACATTGTGAAAACCGGAAGATGAACCAAACAGGGCCATATACCAGAAGTCTATTTCTGCCCACTACAGAGGGTCACAAGTTAGAAAATCCTAATCCTCTCTATTTTATACTCATATTGTACAAAAAAACATTTTAAGGGAATTTTACAATCCCAAGAAAAAGTATTAATTTTCACTTTCCCAATCCCCTGCCACATCTAAGCCACTGCTTCTCTGGTTCCCTGCTGATCTCCAGGAATTATGTCCTGGGTCGACACGCAAGTACTGTTCTAATGAAGTCCCTGCATCGGGTAGAGATCATCTTGAAATGGCATCACTGGTGTCATGAGAACAGAGAACTTTTAATAGAGTTCGAGGTAAGGAGTGCAACGATGGCGGTTCCATAAGACAAGCTTTTAGTAATCTCGGAGGCTGCCTCTTCCCCCCACTGCCAATATTTTGGATGTTCACATTAAAGAGTTTGGTGTCAATCAAGTTTAAATTCCACAAACGATGCCTATAAAAGCCACAAGTGGGGGGAGGTAGAGCTAGGTCCTTTTATCTACTGCGTCCATCATCTTTAAGGGGGTATTATCAAAATCAAAACAGAAGACTAATCACTTTGGGGTTCTGAGAATTAAGGGGGTTTTACACATAGCGATATCGCTATAACGTCAACGATTTTGTGACGTTATAGCGATATCGCTAGCGATATCGCTATGTGTGATACTTACCTCCGACCAGCTCCCCCGCTGGTTATCGCTGATCGCGCGAGAATGTCCGACTCCATTTCTCGTCGGGCACTTCCTGCTGTGACGACGAGCGACGCGTGGAGGCGGGCGGGAGGACGTCTTCATCGCTGTGTGTGAAAGGTGAGTATCGTGCGCTGCGTCGCTGCTGCATCGCTGTGAGATCTTTCTGTGTGAAAGCTCACTAGCGATCATTTAGCGATGCACCAATGATCCTGCCCGGGTCGGATCGCTGGTGCATCGCTAAATGTAAAAGGGCCTTTAGGCGCTGCAGAAACCCGTTTTTTTTAATCAGATACATTTTTATTTAACCAAATTCAAGGTACAAAACAATAGAACAAAATTCACCATGAAAACATTAACTATGGTCATTAGTTTCAGAAATTCCCTCCCTCCCTTCCCCTCCCCCCATTACATACAAGAGCAGCAAATAATGCATGGTGTAACCTAAGTTCAGGGTCATCTTCTCTCCACCCAAGGTGTCCATAGTGTCTCAAATGTTCTTATGCTTTTTCTCTTAACGTAAATGTCTTTTTCCATATTAACAATATAGTCAGACTGTCTGAAAAATTGCCTCAACGTCGGCGGATCTTCATTTATCCAGTATCTGGCGATCAGTTTTCGCGCAATATACAGTACAGACCAAAAGTTTGGACACACCTTCTCATTCAAAGAGTTTTCTTTATTTTCATGACTATGAAAATTGTAGATTCACTCTGAAGGCATCAAAGCTATGAATTAACACATGTGGAATTATATAATTAATAAAAAAGTGTGAAACAACTGAAAATATGTCTTATATTCTAGGTTCTTCAAAGTAGCCACCTTTTGCTTTGATTACTGCTTTGCACACTCTTGGCATTCTCTTGATGAGCTTCAAGAGGTAGTCACAGGAAATGGTTTTCACTTCACAGGTTTCACTGTCAGGTTTAATAAGTGGGATTTCTTGCCTTATAAATGGGGTTGGGACCATCAGTTGTGTTCTGCAGAAGTCTGGCGGATACACAGCTGATAGTCCTACTGAATAGACTGTTAGAATTTGTATTATGGCAAGAAAAAAGCAGCTAAGTAAAGAAAAACGAGTGGCCATCATTACTTTAAGAAATGAAGGTCAGTCAGTCCCAAAAATTGGGAAAACTTTGAAAGTGTCCCCAAGTGCAGTGGCAAAAACCATCAAACGCTACAAAGAAACTGGCTTACATGAGGACCGCCCCAGGAAAGGAAGACCAAGAGTCACCTCTACTGCGGAGGATAAGTTCATCCGAGTCACCAGCCTCAGAAATCGCAGGTTAACAGCAGCTCAGATTAGAGACCAGGTCAATGCCACACAGAGTTCTAGGAGCAGACACATCTCTACAACAACTGTTAAGAGGAGACTTTGTGCAGCAGGCCTTCATGGTAAAATAGCTGCTAGCAAACCACTGCTAAGGACAGGCAACAAGCAGAAGAGACGTGTTTGGGCTAAAGAACACAAGGAATGGACATTAGACCAGTGGAAATCTGTGCTTTGGTCTGATGAGTCAAAATTTGAGATCTTTGGTTCCAACCACCGTGTCTTTGTGCGACGCAGAAAAGGTGAACGGATGGACTCTACATGCCTGGTTCCCACCGTGAAGCATGGAGGAGGTGGTGTGATGGTGCTTTGCTGGTGACACTGTTGGGGATTTATTTAAAATTGAAGGCATACTGAACCAGCATGGCTACCACAGCATCTTGCAGCGGCATGCTATTCCATGCGGTTTGCGTTTAGTTGGACCATCATTTATTTTTCAACAGGACAATGACCCCAAACACACCTCCAGATTGTGTAAGGGCTATTTGACCAAGAAGGAGAGTGATGGGGTGCTACGCCAGATGACCTTGCCTCCACAGTCACCAGACCTGAATGGTTTGGGGTGAGCTGGACCGCAGAGTGAAGGCAAAAGAGCCAACAAGTGCTAAGCATCTATGGGAACTCCTTCAACACTGTTGGAAGACCATTTCCTGTGACTACCTCCTGAAGCTCATCAAGAGAATGCCAAGAGTGTGCAAAGCAGTAATCAAAGCAAAAGGTGGCTACTTTGAAGAACCTAGAATATAAGACATATTTTCAGTCGTTTCACACTTTTTTGTTAATTATATAATTCCACATGTGTTAATTCATAGTTTTGATTCCTTCAGAGTGAATCTACAATTTTCATAGTCATGAAAATAAAGAAACCTCTTTGAATGAGAAGGTGTATCCAAACCTTTGGTCTGTACTATATAATAATCTAGCTATTGCCACTTTATATTTATTATGTACCTGGACCTCCTCCACATATCCCAGTTTACACACCACAGGATCCCTTTCAATTCTACAACCATACGCTCCTCCTATGGCATTAAGCACCGCCTATGGGTTCAGATTTGGACACTGCCATAACATATGGAGAATTCCAGCCCCCTCCATTCGGCACCGAGGACACTCAGAAGTCTGTCTCAGACACGCTCTATACAGCCGTTCAGGAATCCTATATACTCTAGGGAGTACATATATCTGTGAGAGTCTGCCCGGTTCACTCAGCGATAATTGGGGTATATATTCCATAATCACTTCCCATTTATCTTCCTCTATCCTACCCAACTCCTCCTCCCATTTCCCCTGCGCTCTAATAGGTTAATTATTTTAAAAAAGTAAGCATTAGATCCTTATAAATGCCCGACACTACCCCTTTTGTTCCCCTCTCTGCACAGACATAAACAATCAATATATCCTTGTGAATCTCCATATGCATCGTCCTACTCTGCGTAACATAAGCATGCCTACATGCCTAAACTGCCCATATTGAAATCTGCAGACCTCCAGTAGCCCATAATCTTCCTGCAACGTTCCAAAGGGCACCAGTCCCTGCGCGTCCTGCACCTGAAGCATGTACTGTATTCCCAGTCTCATCCAATTTTTAAATTCCGGTAGTCTCATTTTGCCATATCAGGGAAAAATTTGTCAAGTGTTCCAAACCCCTATCTTTTTAATTGCCTCCCAGACTTTAGGTATCAGCGCTAAAGTAGGATACATCAAACCCAACTTCCTGCCTCCAACCCCTGAACCAAGGGATCCCTCCCCATCACCTGAACCAAACCTTTGTATTGAACCAGCCCCAGAAGAAACCGCATCTAATATACAAAGCTCAAAGTGTGTATGTATATATGTGTGTATGTATGTGTGTGTATGTCCAGGATAGGCATCCGTGCCGTCGCAGCTACAGCCACAAAATTTGGCAGTCACACGTCTGGACCCCGAGAGCGTCCTAAGCTATGTTGTGAGGCGAAATTTTAACCCCGCGCGTTCCAATTCACCAAACAATTTTGCCCCTGTCTACATACTCGGGAAAAAGTGTGTGCGTGTCAAGCCCCGCCCCTCATTATGATGTCATAATGCCCCTATCTACATAATGGGGAAACAGTGTATGCGTATCAAGCCCCGCCCCTCATGTCACTATAGTTGCCATGGCGACGCTGATGTCATCATACGTTGCAAGCCCCGCCGCTCATTATGATATCATAATGGTTGACTATGGGATGGAGGATGTGTGATGGGTATATGGGCACTGGACTATGGGATGGAGGATATGTATGATGGGTATATGGGCACGGGACTATGGGATGGAGGATGTGTGATGGGTATATGGGCACTGGACTATGGGATGGAGGATATGTATGACGGGTATATGGGCACGGGACTATGGGATGGCGGATATGTATGATGGGTATATGGGAACGGGACTATGGGATGGAGGATATGTATGATGGGTATATGGGCATGGGACTATGAGATGAAGGATGTGTGATGGGTATATGGGCACTCGACTATGGGATGGCGAATATGTATGATGGGTATATGGGCATGGGACTATGGGATGGAGGATGTGTGATGGGTATATGGGCATGGGACTATGGGATGGAGGATATGTATGATGGGTATATGGGCACTCGACTATGGGATGGAGGATATGTATGATGGGTATATGGGCACGGGCCTATGGGATGGAGGATGTGTGATGGGTATATGGGCACGGGACTATGGGATGGAGGATATGTATGATGGGTATATGTGCACGGGCCTATGGGATGGTGGATATGTATGATGGGTATATGGGCACGGGACTATGGGATGGCGGATAATTATAATTTGTTATAACTAACCACAGTTAGTTACTATGCCCGGGCAGCACCGGGCTCTTCAGCTAGTCTTTAATAAAGCAGAGGTGCACATGCTCTACCTCTGCTCATTGTCCATGGGACGAGAACATCGCTCCACTAACTTCGGCAGTCTCACAGACAAGTAAGGCCTCTTTCACACATCCGTTTGTCTCCATCAGTCAAAATCCGCCGTTTTGCAAAAAAAAAAAAAACGGATCCACCATTTTTCCTGGCGGATCCGTTTTTTTTTCCCATTGACTTGCATTATCGGCGGATCTTGACGGATGGTCATCCGTTGGATCCGTTTTTTTACGGAACTGCCAAAATTTTGGCGTCCGCTGACATGACAGGACAGACTATGAAACGTTTTTTAGGCTGGCCGGATCCCCATTTGTCACTGCGCATGCCCGGAAGAATTGCCTATGCCCGAACTTTAACCCTACATTCCGCTCTGGCGGCTGGTAAAAAAAACTCACTCTGTCTCTCTCTCTAACAAATTTTGCTTCTGGGAATACCACTTCAATGAGCCCAGCGTGAGTCTTCTTGCCATGTAAGGCCCCTCTCTTGCCCACAGCTATAATACATACAATACACAGGGAAGCCAAGGGGAGGGGGGGCATATGGCACATAGGATTGGATCTGCTATGGAGGCATACACCAAGCTCGTCAGATATGCCAGTATGGTGGCCAGGGATACAAACAGGGGGAGGGAATATACTCTGCTCACCTGTAGCGGCATCACTTCATTGGTGACTAAGAAGAGAAGTAGATGGAAATCGGAAATGATCTCAAGGAAGATGGACGATGGATTCTGGGAGAGATACGTCGCCAAACTATGGAAATCCTGCACATCAGAAAGAAGAAAACTCATCATCAAAAATCTAGGGATTATAGGGTCCATTATACTGACAGTAAAAACAATGCTTGAACGAAACACAAGCAGATGGATCTGGTAGAGGGGGCACTTTCAGGGTGCTGATGTTTCGTTCTGAGGCAGCACTGCATTACATAATACAGACGCTGTGCAGTCCAATCTGTGGCCGTCCCTGATGCTGCCACTCAATCCCTTTCAAGCAATACTGGGGATAGCCACAAATGTGAGAGCCAGACCCCAACCGATTAAGTTGTAGTTGCCTTTCCAACGCCATCGATAATTAAGGGATACCGAGGATTACAAAAACATGGCGGTCTTCTTAAAAAAAAACGCATCATCCATGCCCGCAGATTGTCTGGTTTTTCAGCTCATCTTTAATGACTTCAACAGAGTGGAGTTACAATAGCAGGCAAACACGACACAGACAGGGGGTGCTGTTTTTGGAAAAAGGCAGCCACATATTTTTAATCCTGGCCCATCCCTTTCAGTATATTAAAAGTCACATCTCGAGGCCTATGACCCATTATATAACTCCTTTAACTGCTTTGTAACCGTTAATTTATATATATGTGTGTGTGTGTGTGTGTGTGTGTGTGTGTGTGTGTGTGTGTGTGTGTGTGTGTGTGTGTGTGTGTGTGTGTGTGTGTATGTCCGGGATTGGCATCCGCACCGTCGCAGCTACAGCCACAAAATTTGGCACAGTCACACATCTGGACCCCGAGAGCGTCCTAAGCTATGTTGTGAGGCAAAATTTTAACCCCGCGCGTTCCAATTCACCAAACAATTTTGTCCCTATCTACATACTGGGGAAAAAGTGTGTGCGCGTCAAGCCTCATTATGATGTCACAATGGTTGCCATGGCGACGCTGATGTCATCATAGGTTGCAAGCCCCGCCGCTCATTATGATGTCATAATGGTTGACTATGGGATGGAGGATGTGTGATGGGTATATGGCCACTGGACTATGGGATGGAGGATATGTATGACGGGTATATGGGCACGGGACTATGGGATGGCATATATGTATGATGGGTATGGGACTATGGGATGGCGGATATGTATGATGGGTATATGGGCACGGGACTATGGGATGGAGGATGTGTGATGGGTATGGGACTATGAGATGAAGGATGTGTGATGGGTATATCGGCACTCGACTATGGGATGGAGGATATGTATGATGGGTATATGGGCATGGAACTATGGGATGGAGGATATGTGATGGGTATATGGGCATGGGACTATGGGATGGAGGATATGTATGACGGGTATATGGGCACGGGACTATGGGATGGCATATATGTATGATGGGTATGGGACTATGGGATGGCGGATATGTATGATGGGTATATGGGCACGGGACTATGGGATGGAGGATGTGTGATGGGTATGGGACTATGAGATGAAGGATGTGTGATGGGTATATGGGCACTCGACTATGGGATGGAGGATATGTATGATGGGTATATGGGCATGGAACTATGGGATGGAGGATATGTGATGGGTATATGGGCACGGGACTATGGGATGGAGGATAATTATAATTTGCTATAACTAACCACAGTTAGTTACTATGCCCGGGCAGCGCCGGGCTCTTCAGCTAGTCTAATATATAAAGCTCAAGTGTGTGTGTGTGTGTGTGTGCGCGCGCGCATGTCCGGGATAGGCATCCCCATCGTCGCAGCTACAGCCACACGTCTGGACCCCGAGAGCGTCTTAAGATATGTTGTGAGGCGACATTTTAACCCCGCGCGTTCCAATTCACCAAACAATTTTGCCCCTGTCTCCATCTGGGGAAAAAGTGTGTGCGCGTCAAGCCCCGCCCCTCATTATGTCACAATGGTTGCCATGGCGACGCTGATGTCATCCTAGGTTGCAAGCCCCGCCGCTCATTATGATGTCATAATGGTTGACTATGGGATGGAGGATGTGTGATGGGTATATGGGCACTGGACTATGGGATGGAGGATATGTATGATGGGTATATGGGCACGGGACTATGGGATGGCGGATATCTATGATGGGTATATGGGCACGGGACTATGAGATGAAGGATGTGTGATGGGTATATGGGCACTCGACTATGGGATGGCGGATATGTATGATGGGTATATGGGCACGGGACTATGGGATGGCGGATATGTATGATGGGTATATGGGCACGGGACTATGAGATGAAGGATGTGTGATGGGTATATGGGCACGGGACTATGGTATGGAGGATGTGTGATGGGTTTATGGGCACTGGACTATGGGATGGAGGATATGTATGACGGGTATATGGGAACGGGACTATGGGATGGCGGATATGTATGATGGGTATATGGGCAAGGGACTATGGGATGGCGAATATGTATGATGGGTATATGGGCATGGGACTATGGGATGGAGAATATGTATGATGGGTATATGGGCATGGGACTATGGGATGGTGGATATGTATGATGGGTATATGGGCACGGGCCTATGGGATGGTGGATATGTATGATGGGTATATGGGCACGGGCCTATGGGATGGTGGATATGTATGATGGGTATATGGGCACTGGACTATGGGATGGAGGATAATTATAATTTGCTATCACTAACCACAGTTAGATACTATGCCCGGGCAGAGCTGGGCTCTTCAGCTAGTCCTAAATATATTTACAGTTAGTGGTATATTATATCAGTGACTGCAGGTGAGCTGCAGTACCATAACTGCCCATCGACAAGTGGGGGCACTATTTCAGGTAAACATGTAGTAATATCATATAGCCTCAGACTCTTGGAAGTTTACTAAATATTTTTCCATTTAAATGGACAAAACCTCTGAATAAAGACCACCCTGACCATGTCATGTAATGTCACCTGAGATTACAGCAGGGGGTTATCTATTTTTACGAATGTCACAAAACAATGGGGGTCTCACCTGGGTCTCCCCAAGTGATTCTCTGTTTTCAATGGGAAACAAATTGGAGGTGGAGAATGTATATACTGGATCTTTTGGGAATGTGGTCGTGATCTGTAAAGTAGAGAGAATACAAACTGTTAGGGATACAAAAAGCTGAAGAGAAAAGCGCAGAAGACATTTCACACACATAAATGTTGTGTATATATAAGTAAGGAAGATCTCTTTGATATTTTTTTTTTAATTCGTTTATTAACCAAGAAAAAAGGAAACAACATGTACACATATTCATACACCAAAATAATACAAGTGCTTTTTGTCAGAATAATTATGGGAAAATAACAATTCGCACATTAAATTGTTTATACAATTTTAGTTTTACAGGTCTATGAGTTGCTGCTTAGATAGAAGATTATTAAGCAGGTAAACAGAAGCACTGATAAGCTCTATATCTTTTGAAAGTACATATCACAAAGGCACTACAAATCTATTTAAACTACAACTATACCTAACGCACTGCCAAGTACATTACACATTGTTAAAAAAATTTATGTGATGCCATAAATATATCTCAATGTATTTCAACTATAGCAGTCACCGTGATACCGAGCCTCCACTCCCCGATATAGTGAGATGACAGGAATTCCATCTGTCCCAGATTTCGTCGAATTTCCCTAAACAGCCCGTTTTGATAAAGTGTTTGTTCATATGGATTGACCGAGTTTACCAGGTCAATCCAGGCTCTGAGAGAGGGATGTGAGCCTCGCATCCAACGTAGCACCAACAACTTCCTAGCCAAAAAAAAGTGTCTCAAGCAGAAAAATCCTAATAGTGTCCCCATATCTCTTTGTCTAACATCCCGAATAAACAAACTAATGGACCGAGAGGAACTGGAATTTGCACTAAGGATGTTAACAACGATGTTACTTCAGACCAGTATTAAAGGACAATGGGGCAGCCTCACACCGTAGGTACAGTTTGCTTCTATTATATGACACCTCAAACATTCCGAGGACCCATTTTGAAAAGTTGTGATGGAGTTAAATATGAATGGTGTAAGATATATAATGGAGTCATTCTATTATTAATAGATGGAGATACTTTAGCTGGAGATTCAAGAATCTCCTCCCAATCCTCAGCCTGAGCATCAGGAATGAGATCTTCCCACTTCTCCCTAAATGGCCCTTTAGACATAGCGATATCGCTAAAGCGTCACCAATTTTGTGACGCAGCAGCGATATCACTAGCAATATCGCTACATGTGATATTCACCTCCAACCGGCTTCCCCGCTGGCTATCGCTGATCGCGCGAGAACGGCCTGGTCCATTTCTCGTCGTCGGCTTCCTGCTGGCGCCGACGAGCGAGCCATGAATGCAGGCGGAAGACGGTCATCCTCGCCGCGTCTGACAGGTAAGTACGACCGCCGCTGCATCGCTAGTGAGATCTGCCTGTTTGGCAGCTCACTAGTGACCATTTAGCGATGCACCAGCGATCCTGACCGGGTCATATCATGGTTGGGATCGCTGGTGCATCGCTAAATGTAACAGGGCCTTAATCGTCGTTATAGCAGAGTCAGTTCCCGCAGACAACATATACGTATAAAGAGTAGAGAATAGGCCCTGAGGGCCTTGGGATTTAAGGATTCCTATTAGAGGGAGAGATGAGATAGCTTGGGTTGTACATGAATAATGTAAGTGCGACTGGACAGCTGATCTGAGTTGAAGATAATGAAATAATTGGGATCTAGGGATATTATAACTAAATTGAATTGGTTCAAAAGACATTAGGATATTACCTTCATATAACTCTTTAATCAAAGAGACATTATATGAGATCCAAAAGCCAGCGGACGAGTGGTTCAACAGCACCGGGAAATACAGTGCCTTGCAAAAGTATTTGGCCCCCTGGAGCTTTTCAACCTTTTCCCACATATGCTTCAAACAAAGATACCAAATGTAAATTTTTGGTGAAGAATCAACAACAAGTGGAATACAATTGTGAAGTTGAACGAAATTTATTGGTTATTTTAAATTTTTGTGGAACGTCAAAAACCGAAAAGTGGGGCGTGCAATATTATTCGGCCCCTTTACTTTCAGTGCAGCAAACTCACTCCAGAAATTCATTGTGGATCTCTGAATGATCCAATGTTGTCCTAAATGACTAATGATGATAAATATAATCCACCTATGTGTAATCAAGTCTCCGTATAAATGCACCTGCTCTGTGATCGTCTCGGTTCTGTTTGAAGCACAGAGAGCATCATGAAGACCAAGGAATACAACAGGCAGGTCCGTGATACTGTTGTGGAGAAGTTTAAAGTCGGATTTGGATGCAAAATGATTTCCAAAACATCCCAAGGAGCACTGTGCAAGTGATCATATTGAAATGGAAGGAGTATCATACCACTGCAAATCTACCAAGACCCAGACGTCCCTCTAATCTTTCATCTCAAACAAGGAGAAGACTGATCAGAGATGCAGCCAAGAGGCCCATGATCACTCTGGATGAACTGCAGAGATCTACATCTGAGGTGGGACAGTCTGTCCATAGGACAACAATCAGTCGTACACTGCACAAATCTGGCCTCTATGGAAGAGTGGCAAGAAGAAAGCCATTTCTCAAAGATATCCATAAAAAGTGTCATTTAAAGTTTGCAACAAGCCACCTGGGAGACACACTAAACATGTGGAAGAAGGTGCTCTGGTCAGATGAAACCAAAATCGAACTTTTTGGCAACAATTGGCGTAAAGGCAACACAGCTCATCACCCTGAACACACCATCCCCACTGTCAAACATGGTGGTGGCAGCATCATGGTTTGGGGCTGCATTTCTTCAGCAGGGACAGGGAAGATGGCTAAAATTGATGGGAAGATGGATGGAGCCAAATACAGGACCATTCTTAAAGGAAACTTGTTGGAGTCTGCAAAAGACCTGAGACTGGGACGGAGATTTGTCTTCCAACAAGACAATGATCACAAACAAAGCAAAATCTACAATGGAATGGTTTACAAATAAACGTATCCAGGTGTTAGAATGGCCAAGTCAAAGTCCAGACCTGAATCCAATCGAGAATCTGTGGAAAGAGCTGAAAACTGCTGTTTACAAATGATCTCCATCAATCCTCACTGAGCTCGAGCTGTTTGCCCAGGAAGAATGGGCAAGAATTTCAGTCTCTCGATGTACAAAACTGATAGACATACCCCAAGCGACTTGCAGCTGTAATCGCAGCAAAAGGTGGCGCAACAAAGTATTAAGCTAAAGGGGCCGCATAATATTGCACGCCCCACTTTTCAGTTTTTGACTTTCCACAAAAATTTAAAATAACAAATAAATTTAATTCAACTTCACAATTGTGTTCCACTTGTTGTTGGTTCTTAACCAAAACGATTTCCCCCATATAAAGGACGTGGTCAGGGAGTTCAGATTGGTGAAGATGGATTTAGGAACCAGCACCGCACTATGCTGGAGGGAGTAACTAAGTTTGGGAAGTAGAATCATTTTAATTTTAATACGGCCGGCAACAGATAGTGTAAGTTTACTCCAAGAGGCAAATTTGCGTTTGACTAGTTCCAGTAATGGGAGGATGTTAAGTTGTAAGTCAAGTACACTGCTTTTAGATATGTTAATTCCTAAATATTTAAAATGGGACACTATAGGCAATAAGGACAAAGAATTAAGATGAATTACAGGGCCAAGAGAGCGGATTTATTCCAATTGATATATAGGCCGGAGTATTTACTAAATTTATCTGTGGTAGTAATCACATATGGCAACGTCTCATCTGTTTTATCTTTAAACACCACCATGTCGTCAGTGTATAAACCAATAGTGTCTAGACCAGGGGTCCCCAACCGCCGGTCCGCGGACACAAGGGGAGCCAGGGGCGGTCAGTGGCGTAGCGGGGGCTGGGGCGGCGCGCAGCAATTCTTAGCGGCGGCAGGGAGCGATCCAAGCGGCTCCGCTGCCTGCAAGAGGGAATAGCAGGAGCGGAGCTGCAAGGACCCGTCCAGCTTCCTGCCCGCCGCCCGCGCTTCCTGTCTCTGACTGACACAGAGAGGAGCGCGGCCGCTGCTGTGTCAGAGCGAGGAAGCGCGGGCGGCCGGCAGGTGAGAGGAGAGAGGTGGTGTGTGTGTACGTATAATGTGTATGTGTGTGTACACATGTATGTCTGTGTGTGTGTGTGTGTGTGTGTGTGTGTGTGTGTGTGTGTGTGTGTGTGTGTGTGTAGCCTGGCCCTGGAGGAGATGGGGACATGAGGAGAAGACCGTGAGGGGAGTGATGGAGAGACAGCAGTGATGGGGTGAAGGCAATGATGGGGAGAAGGGAGTGATGGGGTGAAGGCAATGATGGGGAGAGGGGAGTGATGGGGAGAGGGGAGTGATGGGGAGAGGGGAGTGATGGGGAGAGGGGAGTGATGGGGAGAGGGGAGTGATGGGTTGAAGGCCATGATGGAGAGACGTCAGTGATGGGGTGAAGGCAATGATGGGGAGACAGCAGTGATGGGGTGAAGGCAATGATGGAGAGATGGCAGTGATGGGGAGAAGGGAGTGATGGGGTGAAGGCAATGATGGGGAGAAGGGAGTGATGGGGAGAAGGGAGTGATGGGGTGAAGGCAATGATGGGGAGAGGGGAGTGATGGGGAGAGGGGAGTGATGGGTTGAAGGCCATGATGGAGAGACGTCAGTGATGGGGTGAAGGCAATGATGGGGAGACAGCAGTGATGGGGTGAAGGCAATGATGGAGAGATGGCAGTGATGGGGAGAAGGGAGTGATGGGGTGAAGGCAATGATGGGGAGAAGGGAGTGATGGGGTGAAGGCAATGATGGGGAGAAGGGAGTGATGGGGTGAAGGCAATGATGGGGAGAGAGGAGTGATGGGGTGAAGGCAATGATGGGGAGACAGCAGTGATGGGGTGAAGGCAATGATGGGGAGAAGGGAGTGATGGGGTGAAGGCAATGATGGAGAGACGGCAGTGATGGGGTGAAGGCAATGATGGGGAGAAGGGAGTGATGGGGTGAAGGCAATGATGGGGAGAAGGCAATGATGGGGAGAAGGCAATGATGGGGAGAAGGGAGTGATGGGGTGAAGGCAATGATGGGGAGAAGGGAGTGATGGGGTGAAGGCAATGATGGGGAGAAGGGAGTGATGGGGTGAAGGCAATGATGGAGAGACGGCAGTGATGGGGTGAAGGCAATGATGGGGAGAAGGGAGTGATGGGGTGAAGGCAATGATGGAGAGACGGCAGTGATGGGGTGAAGGCAATGATGGGGAGAAGGGAGTGATGGGGTGAAGGCAATGATGGGGAGACGGCAGTGATGGGGTGAAGGCAATGATGGGGAGAAGGGAGTGATGGGGAGAAGGGAGTGATGGGGTGAAGGCAATGATGGGGAGAAGGGAGTGATGGGGTGAAGGCAATGATGGGGAGAGGGGAGTGATGGGGTGAAGGCAATGATGGGGAGAAGGGAGTGATGGGGTGAAGGCAATGTTGGGGAGAAGGGGGTGATGGAGCACTTATTCAAAACCTATGGTGAGTTGAGTCACATTATAAATGTTATTTAATTATAAGTATGCACTGCTACACTACAACCGTGTCCATAGCCACGCCCCCTTATGACCAAAGCCCCGCCCCTGCCACACCTCCATCCCAGCCCTGCCGGGCCATGGAAGAATGGTCTTGCTTGAAACCGGTCCCTGGTGCAAAAAAGGTTGGGGACCACTGGTCTAGACGATCTGCTATATTTATACCCTCTAATACTCGGAGAAGACCTCATACGTATTGCCAACACTTCTATAGCAAGGGCAAAGAGGGCCGGGGAGAGGGGGCACCCCTGGCGCGTTCCCTTAGATAGAGAAAAGGATTCCGATATGGAGTTATTTATGACTACACAAGCTTTAGGTTTGCATATATTACACCAATCCACTTTTGGAATTTAGCACCAAAGCCATATCTCTGTAAACATGAGACAAGAATGGCCATTCAAGGGAATCAAAGGCTTTAGCTGTGTCTAGTGACACCAGGACCCAGTTAGCACCAGAGAGCTATATTGAACCACTGACTTAACCTGCCTGATATTGACAGAGGTACTTTTACCAAGCATGAAACCAGTTTGGTTCGGTTGTATAAGATCCAATATAACCGAGTTTAATCTAGTGGCCAGAATCTTGATGAACATTTTTTAGTCTACATTTACCAGTGATATGGTGCGATAAAATCCACAATCAAGGAGGTCTTTCCCTTCTTTCATAATAATGTTTGCTTCATAGAAGGAATCAAATAAGTATTCCCCCCTCCAAATCCCTTGAAATACCTTTAGAAGAAGTGGTGCCAGAATATCTTAAGATTGTATATACATTTCAACGGGGAATCCATCTGGTCCAGGAGCTTTCCCAGGGGCCATAGTCATCATAGCATTTTTAATTTCCACTATAGTAAAGACAGGGTCCAAAAAGGCCCGCTGGGTAGTATCCAGTGTGGGGAATTCTATAGGTAATTTAGGCATTGTGGAGTATAAAAACCACTCGTTGAACTATATAATGTTCTATAATAATCATAAAAACAATGAAGTATATCTTCAGTTGAGGTCACTATTGAACTATCCGATGTCCGGATCTGGAGTATAGTGTTACATGTGTTATCTTGATGCACTAGGAAAGCCAAAAATTTACTCGCCTGATTTCCTAGCTCAAAATAGGATTGCCGAGTGAAAAATAATTTGCGCTTAGATTTGGTGTCCATGTATCGAGTATATACAAGAAGAAGAAAGTTCGTTCGGCACACCGGCATAAATGAAAAAAACTTTATTAGGCTAATATGCCATATTAAAGTGCAAAAAACACCTGATATTGAGTATATAGTCTATCGGAAGTCAGCCATGCAACTCTATTCTCAGCAGTCTGGCTAGACATATATGCTGCTTCAGAGTCTTTAAGTCGCTGTTCCAACTCGTCATCTTACCTCTAGGTTACCTTTTTAACATAAGAAATTGTAGA
The DNA here is from genome assembly GCF_039654945.1 of Dendrobates tinctorius. Taxonomy (NCBI): domain Eukaryota; kingdom Metazoa; phylum Chordata; class Amphibia; order Anura; family Dendrobatidae; genus Dendrobates; species Dendrobates tinctorius. The sequence continues at coordinate 30,711,567 of NW_027361682.1, read as the reverse complement.
GGACAAACATCCTCTCAAATACGCCTTAAGGGCATCCCAAAACAGGTTAATACCTTGGGGTTCAGGGCGAGACGAGATGAAGCAATCTAATTGATCTATAGTTCTATCATTGGGGCCTATCAATTTCAGCCAGATTGGATTTAGTTTCCAGAAAATATTATGTTTTGATTGGCCAAAATTAAGTCTAAGTATAATCGGACTATGATCTGAAATCCCTTTATTACCATGTTCTATGTCAGCTACCCACATCGTTAAGTTACTGGAACCAAATATATTGTCTATACGGGATAAGGTATGTTTAGTAGACAAGTGACAGGTGTATTCCTTTACCCTGGGGTGGCGTATCCTCCACAGATCCAGCCAACCACTACCCTCCATAAACAACGCCAATGAAGAGGGAGATGAGGGTAAAGAGGAGGTCCCTCCGGAAATCTCACTATCCAGCCTAATTCTATCGAGACAGTTATCCATAACTAGATTAACGTCACCCATACATATAATGTATGCATCAGGATAATTTAAAGCAACGCTCATTTCCCATCTGAAGAATTGACATATTGCCTGGGGGAGGATTGTATATACATAGTATAACGTTTGTTTTTGAGTTGATCAATGCATATACAAAAACAAAGCGGCCTTCCGGGTCTCTTCGAGCCTCCCTAACCTCCCATCTAATATCTCTGTGTATCAACAATGAAACTCCCCTTGAGTAACTGGTATGAAATGCGTGAATAAACCACTGTACCCATGGCTTCTGTACACATCGGGCTGAATCTCTGGTGAGGTGCGTCTCGACCAGAGCTACGATGTGAGGGTGATAACGCTTAGGCTGTGTTCACACACAGCGGTTTTTTTTAGCGGTTTTGCCAATAAAACCGCTATAAAACCGCTAAAAATATGCTTCCCAGTCATTCTATGCATTTTGCACATTTTGTGCATACTGATGCGTTTTTTACCGCGAAAAAAACGCATTGCGGTAAAAACGCAGCATGCTCATTAATTTCACGGATTTCTCCGCGTTTCTGGCTATTTCTATGTGTTTTGAAAACGTGCGGGGAAAAAACGCATAAAAACTGCGTGTTTTCCAGCAGAAATTTTCTGCTACGTGTGCACTTAGCCTTAATTTGGGAAAAAACCTTGATTCTCTTGCGAAGAGACCTGAGACCCCTCACATTCCAGGTCATACAGAATTTCAGAACCCATGTCACCTCATCCAGATATAAGATGACGTATCACATGAGTGGAGTTTACAGGCAACACAGAGAATTTTGGCAGCAGTATCCATATAAACTACAACAAACAGAACTAACAAGAAAAAAGAGAACAACGAAGAGTTCAAAAATAAAGGAGCAGAGTCCTGCACTTCTATCATAGATCAAACATTGGAATACCCTCACTGAAAACAGTGTCAGGTCTAGTTGTTAAGTCAGACACCAGTGGAAGGAGCTCCAATTCTACAAACATTTGAATAAATCTCAATTAGTGGCAAACATATCAGGACTTTTTGTCAAGAGAGCCGATATGAGAGCGTAACCACTCTGCTGCCTCCGTTGGATCCGTAAAAAACATGGAAGAGCCCTCATGTACAATACGGAGACAAGATGGATACATCGTTGAATATAATGTCCATGAAATGTGCCCGCTGCTTCTGGAGTTCCATAGAGAAATCGGGGAATATCGAAATCGTGGCATTGCTAAACTTAATAGGGCTTTTTTGCTGTGCCAGACGTAATATAGCATCTCTGTCTTTGCAATTGAGGAGGCGCGCCAGGAGTGGTTTAGGTGGACTGCCCGGTGGAAGTGGCTTTGTGGGGACCCTATGAGCCCTTTCCACAGAAAATGTGGAGGAGAAATCATCTCCCAGATTATCCATGAGTCAGCCCTCTAAAAATTGCTCAGGTTGCTGACCCTTCGAGCGCTCTGGCAATCCTATAATCCGAATGTTATCTCGGCGCTTTCTATTTTCAAGATCATCCGCCTTTTGCTTCCAGGCATTTGTAGAGCCAGCCACTCTTGTTAACTTAGTTTCTATGGGCGGGAGATTATCTTCTAAGTGGGATACTCTTGATTCCACTTCTGTAATGCGTCCCCTCATGGTTTGCATATCCTGCCAGAGACTGCCCACCTCAGAGTGCACATCCTCTATCTTTTTGGTCAGGGATGCTCTAGTTAAAGATATGGCTTGCATTAACTGTTCGGATGCTTGCCTAAGAGTTAGATCGTCTTGGTCCCCACCTTCCTCACTCTCAGAAGCACGGTTTTTACTCTGCTCTGTAGCTTTAGCATGCAATGAGTTATGCCTAAGAGATCGTGCATTGTCAGATGGATCAGTCCTTGCAAACTCTGTGAGCCTGTCAGCCATCCCTGATCCTTTTGAACGATTCATATTTAACAGTGATGTAAAATGGCAGCTGAATAAACGTATGCCCACAAAGTCCCTTTTCCCTCCGACTCCAGCAGCAGTTGTGTTAATCTAAAATATATGTATATTCATTTTAGGCTTGGTAATAGAAATGAGTGCAGTGAGCTCAGAGTAGGATAGTAATGCGAAGTACTGAGCCTGTGACTAGTCTGAGGCCATCACCGAGGTCCTGTAACACAGGGTATATTGCAGTGCCTGCGGGGGGGTCCGCGGTCCGGGTGTAAAGATCCCTAAGATGGTGGGAACCGCGGGCCAGCTATTATCACCAGGGGAGCGCGGACCTCATTTCCCAGAGCTCACACCGCTCCACCCCTTCAAGTACCTCCAAAGGATCACCGTGCCAGTCCGTCGGTCCCCTCAGGAGCGGAATCCGAATGATGTTCGTCTCCTAGCAGAAGACGCAAGAGAAGATGGCCGCCGTCCACCACAGGCCTTGTTCCCCCGCCGGAACACCCGCGGAGTTCACCTCACCGAAGCCACTTATCGCACCTCCCGGAGAGACGGAAGCCGTCAGCAGCCCGGGGGACCGGGTCACCGGCAGGTATAGCGTTCTCAGGGGATTTTGTGTGCAGGATAAACGCCAGGATTATGGAAGATCTCTCGGAATGCATCCTCACGGCTCTGCTACATCGCCACGCCCCCAGATCTCTTGGACATTTGATAGATATGTGTCTCACCTCTTGGACGCACACCACATGGTGAGGTGACCGCAGCCTCCAGGAGAAGTGTAGAAGCGGCCATTCATATCTATGGCTCGTTCTATTCACTTCAAAGGGAGTAACGGAGAAAGAAATATTCATATGCCCCTTTACCAGGCAAGATCTCTCTCTCTCTCGTCCCCGAACTGCGGTTCCTTTAAAATTCTTCAGCCAACGGACCCGTCAAAAAACCGGACCGCTCACTTCACTTATCAACGGATCCACTTTCCGCCATTTTGCCGGATTTTAACTGATGACAAAAAAACTGCACTGTGAAACAGGCCTAAGCAGGCTGAAGATGAGATGATCTCGAAAAAGGCCCCAAGTTGGAGACTACACATTTCCTTTGTATTTTAGATAAAAGAACAAATATATAAAACATATATTTATTTTTATCATATATTTACATTTTTTTCCATTTTAAAAATTACAGAATAGGAAATGGGCCAATGCAAGTTTCGGCACCCTTGGAGATCTGTGTGCTCAGATAAATTTGACAAAGGTTTCAGACCTTAATTGGCCAGTTAGGCTTGTTCACCATTAGGCGTTCGGAAAGGCCAGGTGATACAAATTTCCCAGCTTTATAAAAAACTCAGCCTTCTCTAACCTTGTGCCAAAAAACAGCAGCCATAGGTTCTTCTAAGCAGCTGCCTAGCACTCTGAAAACGAAAATGGTGGAAACCCACAAAGCAGGAGGCGGCTATAAGAAGATAGCAAAGCGTTTTCAAGGTGCCCTTTCCTCAGTTTGAAATGTAATTAAGAAATGGCAGTTACCAGGAACAGTGGAGGTCAAGATAAGGTCTGGAAGACAAAGCAAAATTTCAGTGAGACACGCTCATAGGATTGCTAGAGGCGCAAATTAGAACTCCCGCTTGACTGCAAAATACCTTCAGAAAGATTTAGCAGACTCTGGAATTGTGGTACACTGTCCTACTATTCAGAAATGCCTGCACAAATATGGCCTTCATGGGAGAGTCATCAGAAGAAAACCTCTCCTTCATCCTCACCATAAAATTCAGGGCCAGAAGTATGCTAGAGAACATCTAAACAAGCCTGATGCTTTTTGGAAACAAGTCCAGTAGACAGATGAAGTTAAAATAGAACTCTTTGGTCACAACCATTATGCATAGGGGTGGATCAATCATTCTTTGGGGTTGTGTTGCAGCCAGTGGCACAGGAAACAATAGATTCAATGAAATTTCAACAAATTCTTGATGCAAACATAACACCATCTGTAAGAAAAAGAGCTGAAGTTGAAAAGATGGCTTCTACAAATGGATAATGATCCTAAACACACGTCAAAATCCACAATAGATTACCTCAAATTAGGCAAGCTGAAGGTTTTACAATGGCCCTCAGTCTCCTGATCTGAATATCACTGAAAATCTGTGGCTAGACTTAAAATAGTAGTGCATGCAAGACGACCCAGGAATCTCACAGAACTGGAAGAATTTTCCAAGGGAGAATGGATGAAAATCCATCAAACAAAAATTGAAAGACTCTGATCTGGCTACAAAAAGCATTTACAAGCTGTGATACTATCACAAGGGGGTGCTACTAGGTACTAACCATGCAGGGTGCCCAAACTATTGCATGGGCACATATTCCTTTTTGCAATTTTTAAAATGTAAAGGATAAAAATATAAATAGAAAGGAAATGTGTCATCTTTAACTTTAGCCCTTTTAGAGAAGGAATAACCTCAGTAGCACAACAGATAAATCTAACAAAAGATGCAAAAATATTTACTGAAACAGACATGTCCAGAGAACTGACATCATATTTAACATAAAATCCTGAGACTAACTCATAAAAAATACCTTAAATGCCATTAACAAATTCTACATAGAGGGAAACAGAAGTCTGTTTTTTATCAACACTGCTAGAAATGTACTACTCACAGAAGTAAAAATCTCTCCTGATGCTGCCAGTCTATATTGATATGCGCTGTGTGCAGAATCTAAGATATGCAGCTATACACAGCTGACAGAGAGCAACCTATCACCAGCAGAAGACTGGCTAAAGTTGCTAATGACTTAAAGGGGTGTTCCATTGTTAAGCATTAATGACCCAAAGACTACCAACAAAAAAACAACAAGATCGTCACCATTAATGTACTTCATCCTTACTGATTTTCTAATTTGTTTGTTTAAATAGGTGGGCCATCTATATGGAGACACCTATTTGGATACACCTAAATAAAATGGAAATGGTTGGTGATAAAGTGGATTGGTCGTCTTGGGCGACTTGATTGGCCACCAAGGTCTCCCGATCTGACCCCCCTTAGACTTTTATCTTTGGGGTCATCTGAAGGAAATAGTCTATGCTGTGAAGATACGAGATGTGCAGCATCTGAAACAACGGATACTGGAACCCTGTGCTAGCATTTCTTCTACGGTGTTGCAATCAGTGTGTCAAGAGTGGGAGAAGAGGGTTGCATTGACAATCCAACACAATGGGCAGCACTTTGAACACATTTTATAAGTGGTCATAAACTTGTAAATAACTCATGAAAGAATAAAGTTACGTTAAAACCAAGCACACCATTGTTTTTCTTGTGAAATTCTGAATAAGTTTGGTGTGTTGCATGACCCTCTTCCCATTGAAAAATATAAAGTTGGATCCAAAATGGCTGACTTCAAAATGGCCACCATGGTCACCACCCATCTTGAAAAGTTTCCCCCCTCCCATATACTAATATGCCACGAACAGGAAGTTGATATCACCAACCATATCCATTTTATTTAGGTAGATCCATATAGATGGCCCACCCTGTATATATACAGAGAGCGATCACTATTACTTATCTGCTACATCAAAAATACATCTCAGCTGACACTTGCTGGTCCTTGTTAACATGGCTGAAACGCCAAAGTCACAGCTAGAGCATGTGACCACTATGGCCAATCACTGAGCTCAGCGTTCATGCCAAGGTAGAGGGCATGAGACTAATGAGCCGGGCTGCCAGAGTGCAAACCCTGGAAAAATATTAAGAATCGGGCCAGTGACATAGAGTCTACGGAAACATGCAAGTCCGCAGCGGATATGTTCGTTGGTGGCGCTACAATTATTGATGGAGAATACTCACGTCAATGATCAAATACTCGACAGGTAGAGGCCGCGCCAATTGTGTAATTTCATTACCAAACTTGTCAATATCCTGTGAAAGGAAAATACTGTAGTAAATGGCAAGGGTAAGGGCAGTACATTATTTATATATATCACATATACATACACTGCTGGAAAAAAAAAAAAAGGTAACGCTAAATAGGGATTTTTGTGTACTCACCGTAAAAGCCTTTTCTCTGAGCCAATTATTGGGGGACACAGACAGTGGTATTATGCTGCTTGCCACTAGGAGGACACTAAGTAAACACAGAAAAAGTTAACTCCTCTCCTGCAGTATACACCCTCTCGCTGGCTGGGAATTCCCAGTTCGGTGAAAAAGCAGTAGGAGCATTAAACGAATGACAATCATAACTGTCAAAACCTAATAATGCTACAGTGAGCCAATAGGCCAAACAGGGTGGGTGCTGTGTCCCCCAATGATTGGCTCAGAGAAAAGGATTTTACGGTGAGTACACAAAAATCCCTATTTCTCCTACGCCTCCATTGGGGGACACAGAGACAGTAGGACGTCCTAAAGCAGTCCCTGGGTGGGGAACATATAATTGCCAATAGCCCATGTACCACTGGCTTAACACTGTGGTACTGCCGATTGCAGGATGCGTCTGCCAAGAGCTGCATCCGCAAAGGCCTGAGAATGAAATTAGGCAATGTTTGTAAAGGTATGCAGGCTGGACCAAGTCGCAGCCTTGCGGACAGGCCTGAGAATGAATTTGGTAATGTTTTGTAAAGGTATGTAGGATGGACTAAGTCGCAGCGTTGAAGACCTGTTCTGCCGATGCCTGGAGCCGAATGGCCCAAGAGGCGCGCACTGAGCGGATAGAATGCGCCTTAATCCTTGCTGGGACAGGCATGTCCCGGACACGGTAGGATTCCTGAATAGCCAAGCAAATCCACCTGGCTAGCGTGGTTTTTAAAGCGGCTAGACCCTTCCTATGCCCCTCTGGAAGTATGAACACGGCATCTGACTTGCGGAAGGGAGCCGTCCGCGAGACGTACCGTCTCAGAGCCCTAACCACATCCAGGGTGTGGAGGACCTTCTCAATGCAATGGACCGGTGCCGGACAAAAGGAGGGCAAAACAGTTTCCTCAGAGATGGAAAGAGGATACGACTTTGGGCAGGAAGGACAGGGACGTCCTGAGAACTGCCTTGTGCTTATGAAAATTCATGAACTGATGACGGCAGGACAGGGCTGCCAATTCCGAAACTCGTCTTATTGACGTACTTGCCACTAGAAAGACCACTCTCCAAGAGAGAATAGGTAGTGGTACGTCCAGCAACGGCTCGAAAGGAGCCTCCTGTAAGGCCCCAAGAACCAAGTTAAGGTCCCATGATTCGAATGGCCCTTTATAGGGAGGCACTACATGAGAAACTCCCTGAATGAACGTCTTGACCTGAAGTTTGGTGGCAATTTTGCGTTGGAATAGCACTGACAAGGCTGAAATTTGACCCTTGAGCGAGCTAAGCGCGAGGCCTGACTTTAATCCTGGCTGAAGGAATTCCAATATGGCAGGAATGGAAAACACTAGAGGGGATCGACCATGATCCTTGCACCACAAAAAAGAAGGTTTTCCAGGTGCGGAGATAAATGCGCATGGACACGAACTTCCTAGCACTAATCATGGTGGAAATCATGTCGTGAGAAAACCCAGCCTGTGCTAGAATCCAGGATTCAAAGGCCACGCCGTCAAAGACAGGGCCCCGGAGTTCCGGTGGTAAATCGGACCCCGAGAGAGTAGATCCATGCGATCTGGAAGTCACCGAGGGACGTCGGCGACTAGTTGTACTAGTTCTGCGTACCATGCCCGGCCAATCTGGCACGACTAGGATCACTGATTCTTCGGCTATGTGCACACACTGCGGAAGAACCTGCGGGTTTTTCCCCGCGGAACCGCAGGTAAAGTGACCTGCGGTTGGCCTGCAGTTTTGCCCTGCGGTTTCAAACCTCTACTATGTTAAAGGTGTGAAACCGCAGCAGAATCCGCAGAAACAATTGACATGCTGCGGTTTATAAACCGCAGCAAAACCGCGCGGAAAAAAACGCAGGGTGAGCACTGCGGTTTTGAAAACCCATAGGGTTACATGGTACTGTACCATGTCTGCAGAACTGCTGCGGTTCCGCAGGGACAAAACTGCAGCGGAACCGCAGCAAAAACCGCAGCGTGTGCACATAGCCTTCTTCTGCTCTGATCTTCTTGATGACCCTTGGGAGCAAGGGGAGAGGGGAAAGATGTACGGGAGCCAGAACTGGTGCCACGGCAGAACTAGGACGTCTGCTCCGATGGCGCCTGGATCGCACGATCGGGCAACGAATCAAGGAATCTTGTTCATTAGCCTTGAGGCCATGAGAGCCACATCCAGAGTGCCCCAACAACAGCAAATCTGCTGAAAACCTTCCAGAAGAAGAGACCACTCTCCCGAGGCAAGGACTTGGCGACTGAGAAAGTCTGCCACCCAATTCTCTATGTCTGGGATGAGGATCGCTGAGATGGGCGAACGGTTGGTCTAGGCCCAATGGAGGAGGAGACTCACTTCGTGCATGGCCATCCTGCTCCGAGTACCCCCCTGACGGTTGATATATGCTACAGCTGTGGCGCTGTCGGATTGGATCCTGATGGGGACACCTGCGAGGAGATGGTGGAAACTCAGTAGAGCCAATTTGATCGCTTGTATCTCCAAGACGTTGATGGGGAGACGTGACTCCCGAATTGACCAACGACCCAGTGCCGTGTGGTGACGAAACTTGCGTCGGTGGTCACCACCAACCATCGAACTGGGAGAAAAGACCTCCCTTGACTCAGGGAGGATTTCAGTGTCCACCACTTGAGGGCTTGTCTGATCCGCAGGGACAGAAGGCACCGACGGTCGAGGGAAGGCGAGTTCTTGTCTCAAGTCAACAGCAAGGCTTGTTGCAAAGGGCGGAGATGGAATTGTGTGAATGGCACCGCTTCCATTGCTGCCACCTTTCCGAGAACTCTCATGCTGAAACGAATAGAATGAGAGACCGGACAGGAAAGAGTCCACGTTGCCTGTTGCAAAGCTCGGGCCTTCTCTGGAGGGAGAATGAGCAACCCGCAGGAAGTGTCCAAGACCATTCCCAAAATGAAAATCAGCTGGACCGGTGTTGGGGAAGACTTTTCGAAGTTTATCTTCAGACCCAGGCGATAAAGTGTATTTACTGTGATAGCCACGGATTTCTCGCAGGCTGGAAGGGATGGACCCTTAATTAGCAGGTCGTCCAGATACGGCAGTACCACCACTGCCCGAGCGAGGAGAATGGCCACGACAGCCGCCATGGCCTTGGGATAGACCATGGGGGCGGTGGCGATACCGAAGGGCAAGGCAACAAACGAAGTGTTGTTCTCGAATTGCAAAATGCAGGAACTGCTGGATGATATTGGCTCTCCCCTTTTGCATGGAAGCGACACCGATCGGAGGAATTCCATTCGGAATCGCCGTACTTTGACAAACTGATTTAACAGCCTGAGGTCCAGTATGGACCGCATAGTTCCTTCCTTCTTTGAAACCACAAAGAAAGGTTTGAATAAAAACTGCTGAACCATTCTGAATGACAGCAGACGGCCGCCTACTTTGTCGGTGTCAGCCGGATACCACAGCAAGTCATTGAGGATCTATGGGATCTGCTTCCTGAAATCCAGATGCTGTCGGCCTGGGTTTCCAAGAGCGGTTAGGTCTGTGAGAGACCTGGGAACCTCTGTCTCCACGCGGGGACCAACCTGATCCAGAAGAGAAGGGTGTAGAGGACCAGCTGGAGCTGTTGCGAAAAAAGGTCGAAAAACTAGTCGGCTGTTGATTCCGAAAACGGCCAGGCAGCCCCTTGTTGGGGAAGAAACCTACTCTTACCCCCCCCGGAAGTGTCAAAAATGAGATGGTCAAGTTTCTTGTCCAAACAGGCGACCAGTTAGATACGGCAGAGGAGTCTTTAATCTCTTGGAGGTGGGATCTGCCCGCCAGTCGCATAGCCATAGGGCTCTTCTGATGGAGACTGCATTAGCGGTTGCCTTAGCAGCGCAATTAGCGGCATCTAAAGAGGCGTCTACGGCAAAATCCCCTGCATGAATTATCTGCTTGAAAGGCAGTAATTAAGACTTCTGCCTAAGTGGACATGCCTTAAGCCACTCAAGTCGCCGCGAAAGGTGGGAAAAATGTGGCTCCTGAAGCTCCAAAAACTGAACTGGCAAGGTAGCCAATTTGGCGATCGGGGGGGTTTCTGACTGAAGAGCCCTCAGAAACTGATAGAAGCGTTTTAGGAGCAAGGCACAATACAGGAGAATCCACCGAGGGGGACTGTAACCAATTCTTCAGCAGATATGGAGTAAAGGGGTATTCAGTCTCGATAGGCTTTTGCCCTGTGAACCGCTTATGTGGTTGGTTCCTACGTTTCCAGACAATATCCTTCAACTCCGGATGGCTGGCAAATACCCTGCGTTCACGTTTAGTCCTCTTAAAGGAGATAACGTGTTCCGCAGCAGGAATATTCTCCTCGTCCAACGTCAGAGAATTTTTGACTGACTCTGTCGGAGAATCAAGCGATTCATGGACATTTGGGGAATTCTGAGGGACTGACGTGTAAGACTCAAATTCAGAGACATGTTCTCTGCCAACATTAGGAGAGGGAGAGCGAGAGACAGAACTCGCAGATGCTGAATCGCGAGCGTGACTAGGGGACGCGTCATGGGTCCGCTTTCTAGAGACCCGAGGATCCCTTGAACGAGTACGGTCCAAGCAAGCGGACGGTTCCCGGCCGTCGCCAAAGCCCTCCTCGGGTGGTAAAGACACGTTCTGACTTAAAAGAGGATTCCCGGAGGAGTTTATAGCCTTGGTCTGTGACTCCACAGACCGTGACAAGGACGAGGCCCACATAGAGGGACTAAACGTAGGGAGCACCTTGCAGTGGATGGCGTTTAGCACAAGCCGGGTCGCAATCTGTGCATAGCGGATTAGTCTGGGTACTGGGCAAGGCGACTGCCTAGTAGGCTGAAAAGCCGGGGACTAAATTTTTTGGGCCTACCCGTGGCGAGCGCCGGGTGAAGGGGAGGAGCGGGGGCCGCCGGTATGCCGCCACTAAGACTCGGTCAGCGCTTCTCCCAGGGACCAGGACCCGACCCCATACCTCCAATCCGGCGCTTGCGCCGTCTGCGCTGTCCAGGAGCCTCAAGGTTTCATCCCATCTCAGATTCTGAGGTAAAAAAAAAAAGCACCCGGACGATGTAGCAGATCCAGAGAGGTTGTTACAGGGGTATTGCTCAGTCGGTCCACCCTATGGGGCTGATTCAGGGCATGCGAAAGCGCTGGTCAAGTCTTCTCCGTGCGTTCCGTGCGCTCGCCCTCGTATCCGTAAAGGAACCATCGCCAGAAGAATCAGCCCCAGTCGTCGCAGGAAAGTGTACGGGGAGGTATACTCCGCATGCTTGCCTGTTGTTGGTTCGGGGGAGAGTGGGCAGTAGAAAGGAACAGTCACCCCTTTCACTCCGTTAATTAAAAAATAAAAATTTACAGAAAATTCAAAAATAAAATAAAAACGGTGAGGTCTGAAGCCAGACCCAAGTGCCTCCTGCAGACACTAAGCAAGAACTGGAATTCCCAGCCAGCGAGAGGGTGTATACTGCAGGGGAGGAGTTAATGTTTTTCTGTGTTTACTTAGTGTCCTCCTAGTGGCAAGCAGCTTAACACTACTGTCTGTGTCCCCCAATGAGGCGTAGGAGAAAATACCACATCCTAGATATCACTGAATGAAATGTTGGAATGCGTTGAGAACAATAATGATCAATGTAATTCAAAATCAAAGTGGAAAGCAAATTACAGGCTAATCAAACATCAATGGAAGTGCCTCAGACAACAAAATGATACTTAGTAGTGTGTGTGGCCTCCATGTGCCTTTATGACCTCCCTACAACGCCTGGGCTTGGTCCTGATGAGGCAGAGGATGTTCTCCTGAGGGATCTCCTCCAAAACCTGTATTAAAGCATCAGTCAACTCCTGGACAGTCTGTGGTGCAACGTGGTGTTGGTGGATGGTACGAGACTTGATGTCCCAGATGTGCTCAATTGGATTCAGGTCTGGGGAACTGGCGGGCCAGTCCATAGCGTCAATGCGTTCATCATCCAGGAACTGCTGACACACACGAGGCCTAGCATTGTCATGCATCAGAAGGAACCAAGGAGCCCAATTGCAGCTGCATATGGTCTCACAATGGGTCTGAAGATCTCATCTCAGTACATAAGGGCAGTCAGGGTACCTCTGGCTAGCACATGGAGGGCTGTGCAGCCCTCCAAAGAAGCGCCTCCCCACACTATTTATTACTCAGTGCCAACCGGGTCATACTGGGGGATGTTGCAGGTAGCAGAACGTTCTCCATGGTGTCTCCAGAATCTGTCATATGTGCTCATTGTGAACCTGCTCTCATCCGTGAAGAGCACAGGGCAGCAATGTCGAATCTACCAGCCTTCGTGTTCTCGGGAAAATGCCAATCGCCCTGCGCAGTGTTGGGCTGTAAGCAGAACACTCACTTGTGGATGTCGGGCCCTCATACCACCCTCTTGGAGTCTGTTTCTGACAGTTTGAGCAGACACACGTCATTTTGAAGAGTTCTGGCACTGTTCCTCCTTGCACTAAGGAGGAGATAGCGGTCCTGCTGCTGGGTTGTTGCCCTCCTACGGCGCACTCTACGTCTCCGGGTTTACTGATTGGCCTGTCTTCTGGTATCAGCTCCATGCTCTAGACACTATTCTTACAGACACAACTACCCGCCTTGCCACAGGTCGCAAAGATGTGCCATCCTGGTTGAGCTGCATTACCCGACCAATTTCTGACAACACCTCATGCTATTGTACCTCTAGGGGTGAGAGCAATGACAAAGTAAAAAGGTAATCAAAACAGCAAAAAGGATGAAAACAGAGAAATGGTCTGTGATCACCACTAGAGATGAGCGAATTTGTTCGGATTTGGTTCCGAGTATGATCGGATTTGAATATTGTTTTTGCAATATTCATCGAACACAGCCAAGCTTCATTAGAGTCAATGGGAGTAAGAATTACCGAATATGTTCAGAACCGAACATAACACATACCATTCGACCCGAATAGTGCTAGAATATGGCCCAAATATGTCAAAATCCGAACAAATTCGCTCATCTCTAACCACCACCTGCAGAACCACTCCTTTAAAGGTGATGTCGTGCTAATTGCCCATCATTTCTGCATGTTGTCTGTTCCATTTGCACAACAGCAGGAGAAATTGATTCACAATTCAGTGTTGCTTCATAACTGAAGAGGTTGATTTCACAGAAGTGTGATTGACTTGGAGTTTTGTGTTGTTTAAGTGTTCCCTTTATTTTTTTTAAGAAGTGTAAATATAAAGGAAAAAATAAATTAAGGATATCCTCCATAAGGGCTGGAAAGTCCAGTGGGGACAAACACTTTAAGGAACTCGCCCCTCCACCCTTTATAAATGCCCTTATCATGATACTGACCTTATAGAAGACATCAGGGACATACTGCTCGCTACTTGACTCTTTGGCATAGCCCAGCTCTGGAACATCTCTACAGGGCAAGAGGCACTCATCCCGTACTAGCGCCATACACTGATTTGACACCTGGTATCCCTCAAAGTGCACTTGGTTATCTGGTCCACCTGCGAAATGACAATAGGTGAGATGAAACTGTTGCAAACACAGGATATATAGTAAAACGTGAGAGCATCTGGATGGGATATTCCAGAATACAGGAAATGTGGTTAAAGACTACCTATACTAAATGGCACAGGCCTCCAAATTGTGTCTCCCCAGCGGTTGTGCAACTACAATTTCCTGCATGTTCCCATTTGAATTGTCTCCTAGTCACCTTATAAATGGTGAAATGCATTTTTTCATGGTCGCATCCCTAAACCTGTATTCTGAGAGCCATACATATTTCTTTTTTTTTATAGTGACTTGAAGAAAGCACTATCTTGTAATCCGAATGCTGCTAACTTATTCTTCTTCTGCTTCTTCTTATTATAGTGGTTTGAAAAAACCACTATATTGTAAACCGAACGCTGCTAACTTATTCTTATTATTCAGTTGATTTCTGCAATTAATGCGGCCCGAACCGCTACACGCACAGACTCCGTTGAGGTGTCATTTCGAAGCCAGCGTCCATGAGTTGTGTGCTAAGTATTTTTCGTGTTGATCGGATTTGTAGTTTTTGCGCAATTTGCGTTAGAAAATTTTTTTTCCCGTCATTCGAATGCATTGTCTCAATGCTTTTCAATGGGGAAATTTTGCCACAGACAAAACATGCCCTGAGGCGATTTAAATGGCAGTTAAGCTCATTGATATGCGCAGGCAGACCCAGTTACTATGCCAACGGCTACGAACTTTACATGATGCCCCAAGGACACAGATTCTGGCAGATAATATCAGCTCTTAGGCTATGTGCCCACGTTGCGTGTTAAAACGCACACAGAAAACCGGACTCCTTCCCAGAAATCGCGCGTTTTTTTCAGCGCGATTTCAGCGTGAGATATTCAAGCACTTTCCAAGCGATTTGAAGCATCGCATGGAAAGTGACTGACAGGTTGGTCACACTCGTCAAACATAGTGTTTGACAAGTGTGACCAGGTTTTTACTATTGAGGCCGCCTATGCGGCATCAATAGTAAAAGATAGAATGTTAAAATGCTTAAAAAAAAAAAATCGGAGTATATTTACATTCCGGCGTCCCGCGCTGTCATCCCGGGCCTCAGCGTTCCCAGTAATGCCTTGCGAGACCTGTGATGACGTAGTCTCGCGTTGCTATAGCGATCTCGCGAGACCGCTAGAGTCACGCGAGACTACGTCATCATAGGGCCTTGCCGCAAGGCATTACTGGGAATGCTTAGGCCGGGAATGCAGCGCGGGACGCCGGAAGGTAAATATACTCCGATTTTTTATTTTTTATTCTTTTTTTTACAGGGGTATGGTACCCAGGACCTGGAGGACAGTCTCCTCTCCTCCACACCGTGGGTACCAACTGCACATGAGACGCTTAACTTCCCGCATGGTGGGCATAGCCACATGCGGGAAGTAAGCGATTCTTATGCATTCCTATGGGTGCGGAATCGCGGCAATTATTTGCGATTCCGCACAAAAGAATGAGCATGCTGCGATTTTTTTCCGCAATGCGATTCCGCCGCGGAAAAAAGCGCAGCATTAGCACAGCATGTGCGGAATGCCATAGGAATGCATGGGAGGCGTTCTGTACACAATTTTTAAACGTTTTCGCAGCGTTTTCGCGCGAAAATCGCAGCAAAAACGCTTAAAAATCGCTACGTGGGCACACAGCCTTAAAGCGAAACCCACAGCACAAATGCAAATCTAGCTTCATCACAAGACGCATGCCCCTGAGAATGTGCGCCAAAGTGGATTTAGAAGCCCAGTGCGCCAAACTGGCTCTTAAACGGCCGACGCGCCTAAGTGATCCTTAAAGGGCCGGCGCACCAAAATGAGTCTTAAAGGGCCGGCGTGCCGAATCGAAAGCTGAGTGACCACAGGCTCCAAATCGGACCCAGAGTGGCCCCGCTCACCAAATCGGACCCAGAGGGGCCCCAGCCACAAAATCGGACCCAGAGGGGCCCCGGCCACAAAATCGGACCCAGAGGGGCCCCGGCCACAAAATCGGACCGAGGGGCCCCGGACACAAAAATCGGACCCTGAGGTGCCCCGCCCACAAAAATCGGACCAGGTGCCCCGCCCACAAAAATCGGACCCTGAGGTGCCCCGCCCACAAAAATCGGTCCCTGAGGGGCCCCGCCCACCAAAAAAATCGGACCCTGAGGGGCCCCGCCAACCAAATCGGACCCTGAGGGGCCCCGCCCACCAAATCGGACCCTGAGGGGCCCCGCCCACCAAATCGGACCCTGAGGGGCCCCGCCCACCAAATCGGACCCTGAGGGGCCCCGCCCACCAAATCGGACCCTGAGGGGCCCCGCCCACCAAATCGGACCCTGAGGGGCCCCGCCCACCAAAATCGGACCCTGAGGGGCCCCGCCCACCAAAATCGGACCCTGAGGGGCCCCGCCCACCAAATCGGACCCTATGGGGCACCGCCCACCAAATCGGACCCTATGGGGCACCGCCCACCAAATCGGAACCTGAGGGGCCCCACCCACAAAATCGGCACCTGAGGGGCCCCACCCACAAAATCAGACCCTGATGCCAAAGTGGCCCCGAGAGGCACCCACAGTTAAAACGGATCCTGAGTTGAAAGTCTTGCAGGGGCAGCAGGAAAGTCTCTCTTAAAGGGGCAGCCCGGGCACCATTTCAAAGCACTATCTGTACTTCCTTCAGGAAATACACATCTAGTTATTATTATTCAGTTGATTTCTGCAATTAATGCGGCCCGAACCACTACGCGCACAGACTCCGGTTGAGGTGTCGTTTCGAAACCAGCGTCCACGAGTGGTGTGATAAGTATTTTTCGTGTCGATCGGATTTGTAGTTTTGCGCAATTTGCGTTTGAAAAAACATTTTCCCTTCATTGGAATGTAGTGTCTCAATGCATTTCAATGGGAAAATTTTGCCATAGGGAAAATATGGGGCTGTCGTGAGGTGGCAGTTAAGCTCACTGATATGCGCAGGCACACCCAGTTACTACGCCAACGCCTACGAACTTTACATGACCCCAGCAGGACAGAGTTTCTGACAGATAATATCAGCTCTTAAAGTAAAACCCAAAGCACAAATGCAAATCTGATCGACCCTGGCCTACAAAACGGAGGCTGAGCCACCCAGGCCTACAAATCGGACCCTGAGGGGCCCCGCCCACCAAATCGGACCCAGTGTGGCCCCACCTATCAAATCGGACCCAGAGTCGCCCCGCCCATCAAATCGGACCGAGGAGCCCCGCCCACAAAAATCGGACCCAGAGGGGCCCCGCCCACAAAATCGGACCCTGAGGGGCCCCGGCCACAAAATCGGACCCTGAGGGATCCCGTCCACCAAATCTGACACCGAAGGAAGCCCACCCACCATATCGGACCGAGAGGGGCCCCGCCCACCAAATCGGACCCAGAGGGGCCCCGCCCACCAAATCGGACCCTGAGGTGCCCCGCCCACCAAATCGGACCGAGTGGCCCCGCCCACCAAATCGGATCCTGAGGGGCCCCGCTCACCAAACCGGACCCAGAGTGGCCCCGCCCACCAAATCGGACCCAGAGTGGCCCCGCCCACCAAATCGGACCCAGAGTGGCCCCGCCCACCAAATCGGACCCAGAGTGGCCCCGCCCACCAAATCGGACCCAGAGTGGCCCCAACCACAAAATCGGACCCCGAGGGGCCCCACCCACAAAATCGGACCCTGATGGGCCCCACCCACAAAATCGGACCCTGAGGGGCCCCAACCACAAAATCGGACCCTGAGGAGCCCAGGCCACCGAATCGGATCCTGAGGGGCCCCACCCACCAAATCAGACCCTGAGGGGCCCCACATGCCAAAGTGGCCCCTGAGAGGCACCCACAGTTAATACGGATCCTGAGTTGAAAGTCTTGCAGGGGCAGCAGGCAAGTCTCTCTTAAAGGGGCAGCCCGGGCACCATTTCAAAGCACTATCTGTACTTCCTTCAGGAAATACACATCTAGTTATTTTTACTATTTGTAGCCACATGACTGTAGACCAACTTCATTAGGGGCCAAAGAAATCACTGTTCAAAGGCAGTCTAGGCCATTAATTCAGGCAAAGTTTCATCTATTGGTAGAATGGTTCCTGTATAAATTTACGATCTTACCTGTAGCCACTACAGTCACAAATTTCGAGCCAAAGTGTCCATCTGGAGACAGTCGGCAGTGGTTTGGGTGCTGGTTCTGGAAGAAGCCAGCCGTGATGCATTCTTCTGCACTTAGGAAATATGAATCCTGAAGGGAGAGGGAATATAGTTGAGTAAGGAGCATATACAACTAATGATAATTGATAGGGCAGCACTCCTATACAATAAAAAAAAAAAAAATACTTATATATACGCACGCGCGCATATTATATATATATATATATATATATATATATATATATATATATATATATATATATATATACACACACACTCACTGGCCACTTTATTAGGTACACCATGCTAGTAAGGGGTTGGACCCCCTTTTGCCTTCAGAACTGCCTCAATTCTTCGTGGCAGAGATTCAACAAGGTGCTGGAAGCATTCCTCAGAGATTTTGGACCATATTGACATGATGGCATCACACAGTTGGCGCAGATTTGTCGGCTGCACATCCCTGATGCGAATCTCCCGTTCCACCACATCCCAAAGATGCTCTATTGGATTGAGATCTGGTGACTGAGGAGGCCATTTGAGTACAGTAAACTCATTGTCATGTTCAAGAAACCAATCTGAGTTGATTCGAGCTTTATGACATGGCGCATTATCCTGCTGAAAGTAGCCATCAGATGTTGGGTACATTGTGGTCATAAAGGGATGGACATGGTCAGCAACAATACTCAGGTAGGCTGTGGCGTTGCAACGATGCTCAATTGGTACCAAGGGGCCCAAAGAGTGCCCAGAAAAAATTCCCCACACCATGACACCACCACCACCAGCCTGAACCGTTGATACAAGGCAGGATGGATCCATGCTTTCATGTTGTTTACGCCAAATTCTGACCCTACCATCCGAATGTCGCAGCAGAAATCGAGACTCATCAGACCAGGCAACGTTTTTCCAATCTTCTACTGTCCAATTTCGATGAGCTTGTGCAAATTGTAGCCTCAGTTTCCTGTTCTTAGCTGAGAGGAGTGGTACCCAGTGTGGTCTTCTGCTGCTGTAGCCCATCTGCCTCAAAGTTCGACGCACTGTGCGTTCAGAGATGCTCTTCTGCCTACCTTGGTTGTAACGGGTGGCAATTTGAGTCACTGTTGCCTTTCTATCAGCTCGAACCAGTCTGCCCATTCTCCTCTGACCTCTGGCATCAACATGGCATTTCCGGCCACAGAACTGCCGCTCACTGGATTTTTTTTCTTTTTCGGACCATTCTCTGTAAACCCTAGAGATGGTTGTGCGTGAAAATCCCAGTAGATCAGCAGTTTCTGAAATTCTCAGACCAGCCCTTCTGGCACCAACAATCATGCCACGTTCAAAGGCACTCAAATCACCTTTCTTCCCCATACTGATGCTCGGTTTGAACTGCAGGAGATTGTCTTGACCATGTCTACATGCCTAAATGCACTGAGTTGCCGCCATGTGATTGGCTGATTAGAAATTAAGTCTTAACACACAGTTGGACAGGTGTACCTAATAAAGTGGCCAGTGAGTGTATATATATATATATATATATATATATATATATATATATATATATATATATATACACACACACATATATACATATATATATATATATATATATATATATATATATATATATATATATATATATATATATATATATATACACACACACACATATATACATATACATATATATATATATATATATATATATATATATATATACACACACATATACACTCACACACACACCGTGTAACATATGCAGTGCTGTGCAAATTAATTGGGACAAAGCATGTTTTTAAGCAAAATCGTAAGTTGGTTACCAGTCAGTGATTCAAACCAGTTTTAACTGCTTTGAACAGGTGTGAGTGCCTGTTCAATGCAGTTAAAACTGGTTTGAATCACTGACTGGTAACCAACTTACGATTTTGCTTAAAAAAATGCTGTGTGTGTGTATGTATATATATATATCCAACAATGTAGACCAGCTCACTCCTGTGAACCACCTGGAGCCTCAGCTGACCTGGTTAACTCAGTTGTGCCCGGATCTGGATGTAGGAGTCCATCCATACAAATGTGAACAACGACAAAGCAAAGTCCAGCAATAACGTGAGCAATCCAGGATGCTGTTAAAAATTTTTTTCTTTTTATTCATAAATCCATTCAAATGCAATGGTCCAAGCAGTTCAAAACAGCAATAACGCAGGAAAGTCGTGCACGACTTTCCTGCGTTATTGCTGTTTTGAACTGCTTGGACCATTGCATTTGAATGGATTTATGAATAAAAAGAAAAAATTTTTTAACAGCATCCTGGATTGCTCACGTTATTGCTGGACTTTGCTTTGTCGTTGTTTATATATATATATATATATATATATATATATATATATATATATATATATATATATAGTGGTGCAGTGACCGCTGTGTCCGCTAGGAGGCGCTGTATGGGTGTCCCAGGACATACTGAAAGATCATAATGATCAGCAGAGGTACTGCTGAGTAGTACGTACCGTTACAATGTGTCAGGGAAGCCTGTGGGTGGCTGTGTGCAATAGGACCTTGGGTCCTCGAGGTCATAGCCATGTGATCACCTGTGGGTGTAGTTAGGGACCATATAAGGTACCTGAGGTCTGGTCACAGGTGGTGAATGCAGAGACCCAATTGGTCCGTTTGGAAGGTCTCGTGTGGCTTCCTGCTTGACAGCACGTCTGGACGCTGTGACTAATGGCGAAGTGTACCTGACAGTTCCCAGGGAGAGGGAATGAACATTTTCAGTGTAAAGCAGCATGCAAGGTAACCCGGAGACGGGACTGCTACTGAGAGACTGTATAGCCGGTTGGCTAGATGAAGCACAGCCTGTGTGACTAGGACAGCTAAAGGGGAGAAGAGCTCCAGTGTGAAGATACCCTGCTGTCTGCTATAAGACTGTTGCATATCGTGATTGGTTTATGATAATGAATAAACCTCATGGAC
Organism: Dendrobates tinctorius; assembly: GCF_039654945.1. Lineage (NCBI taxonomy): Eukaryota > Metazoa > Chordata > Amphibia > Anura > Dendrobatidae > Dendrobates > Dendrobates tinctorius. The sequence goes on along the minus strand of NW_027361682.1, from coordinate 30,690,575 downwards.
TGTGATATTGCTTTATGAAAACCTGTGCCGGACGTGATTATTCACTGCCATGCGAGTGTCCCCCAACCTTGAATGACAGCGCTACCTCACAATATACACACACACACATACTATATGGTGGCCCGATTCTATTGCATCGGGTATTCTAGAGTCTCTGTTAAAATAAAAAATAGTGATATACTCACCTCCCAACGGCCCCCGGACTTTTTCTCTCCTCTCACCACGCTCCCAGCATCTTCCGGTCCCAGTAATGCTTAGCGCGAAACACCTCTGATGACGTTGCGCTCTCGCGAGAGTGACGTCATCTCTGGCCCTTCTCGCTAAGCATTACTGGGACCGGAAGATGCCGGAAGCTTGGTGAGAGGAGGGACAGAGTCCTTTTGGATCGTCAGAAGGTGAGTATATAACTATTTTTTATTTTAACAGAGACTCTAGAATACCCGATGCGATAGAATCAGGCCACCATCTAGTGTATTATACTCCTGTTACACCCGGAGCTGCTGTCACTGTTCTGCTGTTACCTAATGTATTGTTCTCCAGTTAGAGCCAGAGCTGCAGTCACTGTTCTGCTGTTACCTAATGTATTGTACTCCAGTTACACCCAGAGCTGCAGTCACTGTTCTGCTTTTACCTAATTTATTGTAGTCCAGTTACACCCAGAGCTGCAGTCACCGTTCTGCTCTTACCTAATGTATTATACTCCTGTTACAGCCAGAGCTGCAGTCACTGTTCTGCTGTTACCTAATGTACTCCTGTTACACCCAGAGCTACAGTCACTGTTCTGCTGTTACCTAATGTACTCCTGTTACACCCAGAGCTGCAGTCACTGTTCTGCTTTTACCTAATGTAGTGTACTTCAGTTACACCCAGATCTGCAGTCACTGTTCTGCTGTTATCTAATGTATTGTACTTCAGTTACTCCCAGAGCTGCAGTCACTGTTCTGCTGTTACCTAATGTAGTGTACTCCAGTTACACGCAGATCTGCAGTCACTGTTCTGCTGTTATCTAATGTATTGTACTCCAGTTACTCCCAGAGCTGCAGTCACTGTTCTGCTTTTACCTAATGTAGTCCAGTTACACCCAGAGCTACAGTCACCGTTCTGCTCTTACCTAATGTATTATACTCCTGTTACAGCGAAAGCTGCAGTCACTGTTCAGATCTTACCTATGTACTGTACTCCAGTTACACCCAGAGCTGCAGTCACAGTTCAGATCTTACCTAATGTATTGTAGTCCAGTTACACCCAGAGCTGCAGTCACTGTTCTGCTGTTACCTAATGTACTCCTGTTACACCCAGAGCTGCAGTCACTGTTCTGCTGTTACCTAATGTAGTGTACTTCAGTTACACCCAGAACTGCAGTCACTGTTCTGCTGTTATCTAATGTAATGTACTCCAGTTACTCCCAGAGCTGCAGTCACTGTTCTGCTGTTACCTAATGTACTCCTGTTACACCCAGAGCTGCAGTCACTCTTCTGCTTTTACCTAATGTAGTGTGCTCCAGTTACACCCAGATCTGCAGTCACTGTTCTGCTGTTATCTAATGTATTATACTCCTGTTGCAGCCAGAGATGCAGTCACTGTTCAGATCTTACCAAATGTATTGTACTCCAGTTACTCCCAGAGCTGCAGTCACTGTTCTGCTTTTACCTGATGTATTGTAGTCCAGTTACACCCAGAGCTGCAGTCACCGTTCTGCTCTTACCTAATGTATTATACTCCTGTTACACCCAGAGCTGCTGTCACTGTTCAGCTGTTATCTAATGTATTGTACTCCAGTTAATCCCAGAGCTGCAGTCACTGTTCTGCTTTTACCTAATGTATTGTAGTCCACTTACACCCAGAGCTGCAGTCACTGTTCTGCTGTTACCTAATGTACTCCTGTTACACCCAGAGCTGCAGTCACTGTTCTGCTTTTACCTAATGTAGTGTACTCCAGTTACACCCAGATCTGCAGTCACTGTTCTGCTGTTATCTATTGTACTTCAGTTACTCCCAGAGCTGCAGTCACCGTTCTGCTCTTACCTAATGTATTATACTCCTGTTACAGCCAGAGCTGCAGTCACTGTTCAGATCTTACCTATGTATTGTACTCCAGTTACACCCAGAGCTGCAGTCACTGTTCAGATCTTACCTAATGTATTGCACTCCAGTTACACCCAGAGCTGCTTTCACTTTACTGCTGTCACCTAATGTATTGTACGCAAGTTACACCCAGAGCTGCAGTCACTGTTCTACTGTTACCTAATTACCTAAAGTATTGTACTCCAGAATATGTACAGGACTGTGCCTGTGTAATGAGCAACGCAGCAGTGATGCCTTTAACGGCTGAAATGTGCCAGTACAATAAGCAATGCAGCCGTGTTGCCACGACGACTAAGCAACTGTCGCTGATTGGTCGCTGCCTAACTGACATGACCAATCAGCGAGGTGGGATTTCCATTACAGACAGACAGAATTAGACAATTATATAGTAGATATATATATTGTGGTGTAGTAACCACCGTGTCCGCTAGGGGGCGCTGTGTCGATGTCCCAGGAGAAAGGAAGAATGGCAGAATACTGAATGGCCATTATGTATCTCAAAGTGGGTGGCTTTGAGATGGAGACTTATGTGTTGATCAGCAGTGATACTGCTGAGGTGCTGCTTTAATGTGACAGGGAGAAGTCTCCAAGTAACTAGGGAGATGGGCGGGCCAGTTACCTAAAAAACCCACCGAGGGGGTGTGTTTAAAGAACACTGTTGTAAAGAGTGTGTAAGTGCTTGAAGGACCTGTGATGAGGTCAGAGTCATGTGACCCGGTGGGCTTGGCTATGAACCATATAATGTGGCCAGGGTAGGTCACATGTGGTGAATGCTGGGACCCGATTGGTCCAGTGTGGAAGGTCCCGCTGAGATGGAGCTTCCTGGCTAACATCCTGTAAAGTGGCTGTGGTGAATGGCTACACGTGTCTGAGAATTCCCAGGGGAGGGAATGAACGTCTGCAGTAAGCTGAAGCAACCATGAGGAAACCCGGACGTGGGTGAGATAAGTGAGGCTAAGAGAGCCTGTATGCTGGACATTGTACAACCTGTGTGAACACAGGGTTTACAGAGTGAAACTCTGCCATGTACGCTCTGCTGTTCATATGAAGTTTTGTTGCTGCTGTGGGTTTATGATGTTGAATAAGCCGCATGGACTATGCTTGCTTTATGGAAAATCTGTGCCGGATCTGATTTTGTGGCTGCTGAGCGAGTATCCCCTACCCGAAAAACAGCGCTACCTCACAATATATAATAATATATATATATATATATATATATATATATATATATATATATATATATATATATACACACATATATATATACATACACACATACACACACACACAGATACGTACATACACACACACACACACACACACACATACACAGTGCAGACCAAAAGTTTATACACACCTTCTCATTCAAAGAGAATTCTTTATTTTCATGACTATGAAAGTTGCAGATTCACTCTGAAGGCATCAAAACTATGAATTAATACATGTGGAATTATATCATTAACAAAAAAAGTGTGAAACAACTGAAAATATGTCTTATATTCTAGGTTCTTCAAAGTAGCCACCTTTTGCTTTGATTACTGCTTTGCACACTCTTGGCATTCTCTTGATGAGCTTCAAGAGGTAGTCACAGGAAATGGTCTTCCAACAGTCTTGAAAGAGTTCCCAGAGATGCTTAGCACTTGTTGGCCCTTTTGCCTTCACTCTGCGGTCCAGCTCACCCAAAACCATCTCGATTGGGTTCAGGTCTGGTGACTCTGGAGGCCAGGTCATCTTGCGTAGCACCCCATCACTCTCCTTCTTGGTCAAATTGCCCTTACACAGCCTGGAGGTGTGTTTGGGGTCCTTGTCCTGTTGAAAAATAAATGATGGTCCAACTAAACACAAACCGGATGGAATAGCATACCGCTGCAAGATGATGTGGTAGCCATGCTGGTTCAGTATGCCTTCAATCTACTATATAAAGCTCAAGTGTGTGTGTGCATGTATGTGTGTATGTCCGGGATTGACATCCACACCGTCGCAGCTACAGCCACAAAATTTGGCACAGTCACACGTCTGGACCCCAAGAGTGTCCTAGCCTATGTTGGGAGGCGAAATTTTAACCCCGCGCGTTCCAATTCACCAAACAATTTTGCCCCTATCTACATAATGGGGAAAAAGTGTGTGTATCAAGCCCCGCCCCTCATTATGCTGTCATAATGGTTGACTATGGGATGGGTATATGGGCATGGGACTATGGGATGGAGGATATGTATGACGGGTATATGGGCACGGGACGATGGGATGGCGGATATATATGATGGGTATATGGGCATGGGACTATGAGATGAAGGATGTGTGATGTGTATATGGGCACTCGACTATGGGATGGCGAATATGTATGACGGGTATATGGGCACGGGCCTATGGGATCGTGGATATGTATGATGGGTAAATGGGCACGGGACTATGGGATGGAGGATAATTATAATTTGCTATAACTAACCACAGTTAGTTACTATGCCCGGGCAGCGCCGGGCTCTGCAGCTAGTTTTAAATAAATCCCCAACAGTGTCACCAGCAAAGCACCCCCACAACATCACACCTCCTCCTCCATGCTTCATGATGGGAACCAGGCATGTAGAGTCCATCCGTTCACCTTTTTTGCGTCGCACAAAGACACGGTGGTTGGAACCAAAGATCTCAAATTTGGACTTATCAGACCAAAGCACAGATTTCCACTAGTCTAATGTCAATTCCTTGCGTTCTTTAGCCCAAACAAGTCTCTTCTGCCTGTTGACTGTCCTTAGCAGTGGTTTCCTAGCAGCTATTTTACCATGAAGGCCTGCTGCACAAAGTCTCCTCTTAAGAGTTGTTGTAGAGATGTGTCTGCTGCTAGAACTCTGTGTGGCATTGACCTGGTCTCTAATCTGAGCTGCTGTTAACCTGCAATTTCTGAGGATGGTGACTCGGATGAACTTATCCTCCGCAGCAGAGGTCTTGGTCTTCCTTTCCTGGAGCGGTCCTCATGTGAGCCAGTTTCTTTGTAGCGCTTGATGGTTTTTGCCACTGCACTTGGGGACACTTTCAAAGTTTTCCTAATTTTTCGGACTGACTGACCTTCATTTCTTAAAGTAATGATGGCCCCTCGTTTTTCTTCACTTAGCTGCTTTTTTCTTGCCATAATACAAATTCTAACAGTCTATTCAGTAGGACTATCAGCTGTGTATCCACTAGACTTCTACACAACACAACTGATGATCCCAACTCCATTTATAAGGCAAGAAATCCCACTCATTAAACCTGACAGGGCAAACCTGTGAAGTGAAAACCATTTCCGGTGACTACCTCTTGAAGCTCATCAAGAAAATGCCATTAGTGCGCAAAGCAGTAATCAAAGCCAAAGGTGGCTACTTTGAAGAACCTAGAATATAAGACACAGTATTTTCAGTTGTTTCACACTTTTTTGTTAATTATATAATTTCACATGTGTTAATTCATAGATTTGATACCTTCAGAGTGAATCTACAATTTTCATAGTCATGAAAATAAAGAAAACTCTTTGAATGAGAAGGGGTGTCCAAAATCTTGGTCTGTACTGTATGTATATATATATATATACACACACACACACACACACACACACACACATATACACACACACTGCTGTGAAACTGAATTGGGACAAAGCATTCTTTAAGTAAAATCATGAGTTGGTTACAAGTCAGTGATTCAAACCAGTTTTAACTGCTTCGAACAGGTGTGAGTGCCTGTTCAAAGCAGTTAAAACTGGTTTGAATCATTGACTGGTAACCAACTTACGACTTTACTTAAAAGAATGCTTTGTCCCAATTAATCTGTACAGCACTGTGTATTGTATATAATATACGGTATTATATATATATATATTTTTTTTTTTTTCCCCCGCACATATATGGTTAACGTACAAGCTATACTCTCAACGTGTAATTTGTTTCATCCAAGCTCAGCAGGATCTCTACATTCCTCATCCCTTATTATAGTCAGTGAAGTATCACAAAATTGATATAGCTGACAAGTAGAAACCCATCAGCAGCAGAGGGCAAAGGAGCAATTTGATGAGAGTCCCTCCCCTCTGAACAGCCAGGGGCATCATAGGAAATGTAGTTTGCATTACGGGAACAATATAAGAGGGCAAGAAGGACTCAAAGTAGCAACATTCCAGAAATGGCACATCAACTAGGACAGGTATACACAAGAAAGCGATCTGACAAAGAATGACCCTTCACCAACTGATATTCCGAAATGTCAGAGCACGCGTTAAAGTGATCGTGCACTTATAACGGTGGTATTCAGATGAGAGCTTACCTTGTTCCTACTGTACCGGACAGTACCTTTTCTAGTATCTTCAGAAACCAGGTCTGTGAATATCCAGCCAACCTGTAAAGACAAGACATAGTGAGCTGCTCTGTATGTGCATCCTCACTGAGCCTACCTGGAATCATCCTTAAAGGTCAGTGTATGAGATCAGAAAACAGCTCCATCTCTCTCCATGCTAATTGTTGTTCCTATATCATGCCAGAATGGAGAGCAACTAACAAGATTCATCCTCAGGGGACTTCAGCCATCTGTAATACATCCCCCCAAATGGCTGGAGAGTAATACAACGCTTCCAATAAGTTTACTTTTGCAAATGGAAAAAAAAGAAGATATTTTGCACTCCCTGCAGGCTCTCACTTCTTTAGGTCAACAGTTGTCACTTCCCTTTACCCAGTACCTAAAACATCAGTAATCCCGTAAAGACCCAGACATTTTTGTCCTTAAAGGGGTATTCTAGTACAAAGCGATTATCACCTGTCCATAATATTAGTGGCAGCCCTAGAGCAAAATCGCCAGAATGGGGGAGTTTCTGCAGCAGTCACTAAGAGAAGAGCAGTGGCTGGGCATGTGCACCTCTGCTCCATCCACAGGACAAAAGTGCCTCTCATTCTTGCTAATCGACGAGGGCGTCTGCGGTCTTAATTTTACTACCCTCTCTTTGGGTACAAATTTTTTAATATTCTTATACATACATATTATACATACATATATACACACACACACACACACATCTATAAGATTACCCTGAGAACTGATAATTAAGTATAGACACTGTTGTTACGGTGCACCTAAAATTGAGCCAAGTGTTTCAATGTAGCCAGAGCTGTCCACATATACAAGATAAGGAAATAAATTGGCTGCAGGGAATTTCTTTACTTTCCCTTTGAAGGTCATATTCTTCTATGATTACACCATTTTTAAAACTTAAAAGGGGTTTTCCAGTTTTGAAAGACCCCTGCCAGCAGCTTGTTTTAAAAACAAACTGTGCTTTACTCACTGAGTTTCCGCATCTGCTCCCCGTGTCTGTAGTGCTGAGTGCACATTGGCAACACTGCAGCCAATCAGTGAGCTTAGTGGCTCTCAGCAGCTTGTGCACTCTAGTTGGGCCACTGAGCTCACTGACTGGCTGCAACACTGTGCTATTACGCCGCAGATCATCATTGGGTTCAAAGCTATGGGGAACCCCATCCCCTAGGTGCATAGTTTAGAATACTTCCCAGTTATGCTTTTCTCTTGCCTTTCTTAATCCAAGCTTGGCTGCAATCTCATCCACCACTTTGGCTTTTGGATCATCGAGCAGCTCCAGGCTGTTCTGTGTCCCAATCTGAAAGAGCGACAAATGAATGCACATAGTAGACTGTGATTCGTACAGAAAGTATCTATGCAAACTGGGGAACCTTTCACTAGACTGACCACTTTATCAAAAGGGTTATCCAGAAGGTAATCATGTAAAGGAATACTCAACCTCAGCGATTGGCTGCAGAAGTCATACGTCTCCGAGTCAGGATATAAGGCGAGGATTGTTTGTTTTTTTTGTTTGCTTTTTATTTTTAACCTCTTCTGCCCTTTTTGTAAAAATATTCCCATTTGCAAAAAAAAAAAAACAAAAAAAAAAAAAAAACCACATACCTGCGGCGGTTCATAGATGGCGGCCACCTCAGCCCGAATACCTAATGGGATGTCCTTGTGTTCAGTGTAACGGCCGTACAAGTAGCCTATGCGCTGGTTTCCAGTTTTGCGCCAGAAGTCCAGGAAGCGATCAGCAATGGTGTGATTTTCAAACATAATGTTGTCAACATGTCGGTATTTCTACAGAGAGACAATAAAAAGTCACGCTTGTAAAACTAAAGAAGAGTCAGTATCAATATTCGCCTTAAAACAGAAAATTAGCAACCACCCCCCACTATTGTTAGATTCCCATCTGTCACTGCTGCAAAAGCATTTGTGGCTTTACCACTTTTATACTGGAAAACCCATAACTCAAGAAGCTGCAACATCCCAAAAGTCTGATACATTGTTACTGTCCCAAATAACCTGACATTGTGATTTACCACGTCAGTACGATTACGACAACTCCCATAATGTTTTTATTATCCAGCTTTAAAAAAAAAAATTCAGACCTGTTACAACAAAAAGAAAAAAAAAAAACATTTGGTTTGAGTCCCTATTTTCAGAGACCGTAACTTATTTTTCTGTTGGTGGATCAGTGGGATAGCGTGTGGCGGCACGAGTGAATGAAAAACAGCAATTCTGCCAATTCATATATTACATATACAGTTGTGGCCAAAAGTATTGACACCCCTGCCATTCTGTCAGATAATACTCCGTTTCTTCCTGAAAATGATTGCAAACACATTCTTTAGTATTATCATCTTCATTTAATTTGTCTTAAATGAAAAAACACAAAAGAGAATGAAGCAAAACATTGCTCATTTCACACCAAACTCCAAAAATGGGCCAGACAAAAGTATTGGCACCCTCAGCCTAATACTTGGTTGCACAACCTTTAGCCAAAATAACTGCGACCAACCGCTTCCGGTAACCATCGAGTTTCTTACAATGCTCTGCTGGAATTTTAGACCATTCTTCTTTGGCAAACTGCTCCAGGTCCCTGATATTAGAAGGGTGCCTTCTCCAAACTGCCATTTTTAGATCTCTCCACAGGTGTTCTATGGGATTTAGGTCTGGACTCATTGCTGGACACCTTAGAAGTCTCCAGTGCTTTCTCTCAAACCATTTTCTAGTGCTTTTTGAAGTGTGTTTTGGGTCATTGTCCTGCTGGAAGACCCATGACCTCTGAGGGAGACCCAGCTTTCTCACACTGGGCCCTACATTATGTTGCAAAATTTGTTGGTAGTCTTCTGACTTCATAATGCCATGCACACGGTCAAGCAGTCCAGTGCAAGAGGCAGCAAAGCAACCCCAAAACATCAGGGAACCTCCGCCATGTTTGACTGTAGGGACAGTGTTCTTTTCTTTGAATGCCTCTTTTTTTCTCCTGTAAACTCTATGTTGATCCCTTTGCCCAAAAAGCTCTACTTTTGTCTCATCTGACCAGAGAACATTCTTCCAAAACGTTTTAGACTTTTTCAGGTAAGTTTTGGCAATCTCCAGCCTGGCTTTTTTATGTCTCGGGGTAAGAAGTGGGGTCTACCTGGGTTTCCTACCATACAGTCCCTTTTCATTCAGACGCCGACGGATAGTACGGGTTGACACTGTTGTACCCTTGGACTGCAGGGCAGCTTGAACTTGTTTGGATGTTAGTCGAGGTTCTTTATCCAACATCCGCACAATCTTGCGTTGAAATCTCTTGTCAATTTTTCTTTTCCGTCCACATCTAGGGAGGTTAGCCACAGTGCCATGGGCTTTAAACTTCTTGATGACACTGCGCACGGTAGACACAGGAACATTCAGGTCTTTGGAGATGAACTTGTAGCCTTGAGATTGCTCCTGCTTCCTCACAATTTGGTTTCTCAAATCCTTAGACAGTTCTTTGGTCTTTTTTCTTTTCTCCATGCTCAATGTGGTACACACAAGGACACAGGACAGAGGTTGAGTCAACTTTAATCCATGTCAACTGGCTGCAAGTGTGATTTAGTTATTGCTAACACCTGTTAGGTACCACAGGTAAGTTACAGGTGCTGTTAATTACACAAATTAGAGAAGCATCACATGATTTTTTGAACAGTGCCAATACTTTTGTCCACCCTTTTTTTTATGTTTGGTGTGGAATTATATCCAATTTGGTTTTAGGACAATTCTTTTTGTGTTTTTTCATTGAAGACAAATTAAATGAAGATAATAATACTAAAGAATTTGTGTTTGCAATCATTTTCAGGAAGAAACTGAGTATTATCTGACAGAATTGCAGGGGTGTCAATACTTTTGGTCACAACTGTATATATATATATATATATATATATATATATATAAAAACTTAAAACTTCCTTCTCACCCCTCAGTGAGGGTGGTCTTTGTTGTCCTTTCTCATTCTCGGGTCCTCTACCAGAGGCCTGGGAGTTTGCGGCTTCTGCGCAGGATCTTAGTTGTTCCCAGTATTGTGGTTTTCTAGATAGAGCTCAGATGTTGCTCCTGGGATCTGTTGTAGCCATTCTTCCAACTTAGGGGTCACTGATCCACGTCCTCTTATCACCACTGGAATCACTGTTGCCTTCACCTTCCACATCTTCTCCAGTTCTCCTTTGAGGCCCTGGTATTTTTCCAGCTTCTCATCTCCCTTCTTTCTGACGTTTCTGTCAATTGGCATTGCCACATCTACTATCATTGCTGTCTTCTGATCCTTGTCTACTATCACAATGTCTGGTTGGTTAGCCAACACCTGCTTATCCATGTGGATCTTGAAGTCCCACGGGATTTTAGCCATTTCATTTTCCACCACTTTTTCTGGGGTCTCCCACCTGGACTTAGCCCATATGCTGTACAGATGTTCCTGTAGACAATTCCCGCTACTTGGTTGTGGAATTCAGTATACGCTGTTACTGCTTGCATTTTGCATCCTGCCACTTTATGTTAGACTGTTTCTGAGGTTTCTTTGCCAAGTCTGCACCTTGGGTCTTGTCTTGTGTGGTAGATTCCTGCTTCTATGGATCTGATACTTAGTGCTTGCTCTTGTGGCACTACGATTAGTGCATCTGTGCTGTCTCGGAGTCCAGCTTTCTCCAGCCATTGGTAGGATTCCTCCATGTCAGCCACTTCCATTATCTGTCGGTGGTACATCCCATGCAGCAGCTTGTCTTGCCATGGCGCTTCAAGTTCCTGTTCTTCCTTCCAGAACTGTTGTTGTTGCTTCCTTAGGCTTTCTCTCAGCATCTCATCTTCTGGCGTATTCCTGGAGAATATTTTTTTTTTTTTCTTCAGACTATAAGGCATGCCAGACCATAAGACACACTTTGGTTTTAGAGGAGGAAATAATAAAAAAAAAAATTGATGCAAAATTGTGGTCAATTCTATACTTAAAGGGAATCTGCCACCTCATTTTTGGCCTATAAGATGCGGCCACCGCCATCAGGAGCTTGTCTACAGCATTCTGTAATGCTGTATATAAGCCCCCGATGTAACCTGAAAGACAAGAAAAACGAGTTATATTATACTCACGGGGGGCGTCGCGGTCCGGCGCCTCCCATCTTCTAGCGATGACATCCTCCTTATTACGTCTGCCGCGGCTGCTGCGCAAGCATACTTTATCTGCCCTGTTGAGGGCAGAGTAAAGCACTGCAGTGCGCAGGCGCTGGACCTCTATGACCTTTCCTGGCACCTGCGCACTGCAGTGCTTTACTCTGCCCTCAACAGGGCAGATAAAGTATGCCTGTGCAGGAGCCGCGGCTGAAGTAAGAAGGAGGACGTCATCACTAGAAGATGGGAGGTGCCGGACAGGACCCCCGGGTGAGTATAATCTAACTCGTTTTTCTTATCTTTCAGGTTACATCGGGGGGCTTATCTACAGCATTACAGAATGCTGTAGATAAGCCCCTGATGACTGTGGCTGCATCTTATAGGGCAAAAAGGAGATAACAGATTCCCTTTAATATCCCCTATCCTGGTATGCAAGGCTCCCTTATTTCTATCCTGGTATGCAGGTCTCCCATCCTTATCCTGGTATGATTTGCCCCCATCCTGGCATGCAGGGTCCCATCCTTATCCAGGTAAGCATGGCCCTAATCCCTATCCTGGTATGCAGGGACCCCATCTCCGTCCTGGTATGCATGGCCCTAATCCTTATCCTGGCATGCATGGCTCCATCCTTACCCTGGTATGCATGGCCCCATCCTTATCCTGGTATAACTGGCTCCCCGCCCCCATCCTGGTATGCATGGTCCCATTCTTATCCTAGTATAATTGGCCCCCACCCTGGTATGCATAGCCCCATCCTTATCCTGGTATGCATGGCCCCATCCTTATCCTGATATGCAGGGACCCATCCTTATCATGATATGTAGGGACCGATCCTTATTCCTGGTATGCAGGGACCCATCCTTATCCTGGTATAATTGGCCCCACTCCCCCATCCTGGTATGCATAACCCCATCCTTATCCTGGTATACGGACCGATCCTTATTCCTGGTATGCAGGGACCCATCCTTATCTATAATATTAAATGCCCTAAGCAGCTTCCGGTTGTAACAACTTCCGTCCAGTTGTAACCGGTGACGTCACCGCACACCTCCTTCCATGTTAACCCTCAACACGCCACTCCTCAACACACACACTCCTCTCACCTTTCACCATCTCCACTCACGTCCACTCACTCTTTCACTCCACATACGACCCTTTCTCTCACTCCGTCTCTCATACTCACGCCGTCATCACCGCTGATCCACGATCCCCGACATCATCTTCCGCCGGCGCCATCCTGGATCCAGACGTCCTCCACGCCGGCGACATGTTCTTGCGGCGACGCCATTTTGGATCGGCGAAATCCCGCGATAGTCAAGATGGCGTCGCCGCAAGAACATGTCGCCGGCGTGGAGGACGTCGGGATCCAAAATGGCGTCGGCAAAATCTCGTGAGATTTCGCCGACGCCATTTTGGATCCCGACGGCATCCACGCTGGCGACATGTTCCTGCGGCGACGCTATTTTGGATTGGCGAAATCCCGCGATACTCAAGATGGCATCGCCGCAAGAACATGTCGCCGGCGAGGACGAAATCGGGATCCAAAATAGCGTCGGCGAAAACTCGCGAGATTTCGCCGACGCCATTTTGGATCCCGACGTCGTCCACGCCGGCGACATGTTCTTCCAGCGACGCTATCTTGAGTATCGCGGGATTTCACGATACTCAAGATGGCGTCGCCGCAAGAACATGTCGCCGGCGTGGAGAACGTCTGGATCCAGGATGGCGCCGGCGGAAGATGATGTCGGGGATCGTGGAGCAGCGGCGATGACGGCATGAGTATGAGAGACGGAGTGAGAGAAGGGGTCGTATGTGGAGAGAAAGAGTGAGTGGAGATGGTCAAAGGTGAGAGGAGTGTGTGTGTTGAGGGTTAACATGGCAAGAGGTGTGATGCTATCGCATCCTCCCGATGCGATAGCATCGGGCCATAATCTAGTCCTGGTATAATTGGCCCCACGCCCCCATCCTGGTATGCATAGCCCCATCCTTATCCTCGTATGCATATCCCCATCTATATCCTGGTATACATGGCCCCAATCCCTATCCTGGTATGATTGGCCCCAATCCCTATTCTGGTACGCAGGGACCCCATCTCTGACTGGTATGCATGGCCTCATCCTTATCCTGGTATGATTGGCTCCAATCCCTATTGTAATATGAAAGGCCCCCATCTCCGTCATGGTATGCATGGCCCCATGATTGTCCTGGTATGATTGGCCCCCTTCCCCATCCTGGTATGCATGGCCCCCAGTAGAAAAAAAAAAAAAATAAATCAAAAAAACATTCTTACCTTACCTGCGCACCCTCGCAACGTCATGCTCCAGTGCCAGCAGCTGCTTTATGCTTGTAAGCAGCGCATGGCAGTGAAGTCATGCGCTGCTTACAAGCCGCCGAAGACAGCTGCCAGAATACTCACTGTTCCCCACGTCGGGACTGAATGCGTGAAGCGCAGTGAGTATTCATTGCTCTTTAACGAGCACAGTGTCAGCCACAGCCGCCGGGTTCCTGCAGCTGCTGGGATTTCATGTGTGCCGCTACTAAAGGGAAGGAATATTCATTGCATTCCATGCCCTATGGGAGTGGATTGCAATGAATATTCATTGCCTTAAGTAGCCGGCACACTCTAATGTCGGGCAGCTGCTAGAAGCCGTCTGCTGCAGATAACACTGTGCTTGCTATTAAAGAGAGATGAATATTCACTCCTTTCTGCGCCCACGGGAGTGGAGAGCGGTGAATATTCATTTCTCTTTAGCAGTGGGCACAGGAGTTAGTCGTAGCAGCCGGCTCCTGCCTCCTTTGAGCCGCTGCTCCGCCAGTGCCGCTCCCCCCACCTCAGCCAGATTAGGGAGATCCTATTCCCCCCATTTTCCTCCAAATTTTGGGAGGAAAAAAGTGCGTCTTATAGTCCGAAAAATACGGTAATTAATTTTACATTTTAATAGATTACATTACCAGATGAGGATACAAAATGTGCTTTTTTTTAATTTATTTTCGTACTTGGACAAGGGGGTTGATTCATTGTTGCAGCATTTTAATTTTCTAAAATGTTTTAGCTAATTTTTAAATTTTTTTTAGTTGCCCTAGGGACATGTGCTCTATACTGCCATACCAAAGAATTTACCAATCTCATGAAGAAACGTCAGACTCTGCTTAATAGCAGCATCCAGATAACACTCAAAGATGTCCACAACACTTCAAACCATTTAAATGCTGTTATCAGAGATTGTTTGTGGCATCATAATGATTAAACAGCAGAGAGCCGAGCTAACTCCAATCACTGCTGTTAAAGGAAAGTGCTGGCTGTGTGACACAGCTGACACTTGCCATGTATGAAGCAATGTCAACTCCAGAGTCCACTCTATACACCCAGATCTGACAGGTGATGTGTCCCTTCTTACCTGTCGGTTGAGTGTAATAGCACTGGGCTGACATTTGGTACAGATTCCTTCTGGCCATGGTGGGTGACCCTCACAGCCCGATTTAATCTTGCAGCTGATATTTTCCAAGGCCACAAATTTGCCCCTGAAAATAGTAACATTTAGCATATGAGACATTACACAGCCAAGCACAAAGAATCACGCTAGTGTAGTCACCCTATGAAGGGGGCAGGATAATACATCAGCAAGTCATGAACATATACTAATTTCAAGTATCAGCAAGTGTGGAAAATAAATCTCATTTGATCCAAATTCTTCTAATTAACCATGATGAATATGTAAAGGTTTCGTCTTTAAGAATTCCAGGTTATCAGTCTTTTCCCCTTACTCCTCCTCTTAAACCTCCTATCTTTAAGGCAACTAACTGCAGAAGGAGCCTCTCCCTCGTTGTTCTACCTGCAGCAGGAGCTTCTACCCAATGTTCTACCTGCAATAGGTGACAAGGAAGAAATTGGAAAGGTAAAAATAAAAATGTGCATTCTTGTCAGGCAAAGCTCGATGTACAGCCAAACCACTGTGGCTGGATAGACATGTAAGAACCAGGACAAACCAGGGAAGTGCTGAAGATACTATATTTTGCAAACTGAAGATGTTTCCGGGAGTGGACCCCTAACTGATGACACATTGATGGCCTACCCTAAGAAAAAAAAGCACTATTGAAATATAGGGATTTTTGTGTACTCACCATAAAATCCTTTTCTCCGAGCCAATCATTGGGGGACACAGAGACAGTGGGTGTTATGCTGCTGGCCACTAGGCGGACAATAAGTAAACCAGAAAAAAAAGTTAGCTCCTCCCCTGCAGTATACACCCTCTCGCTGGCTGAGAATTCTCCAGTTCGGTGAAAAAAGCAGTAGGAGCATAAACAGTCAATAATAACCATAACTAAGTAAAAGCCTAAGAATGCTACAGTGAGCCAATAGGCTAAACAGGGTGGGTGCTGTGTCCCCCAATGATTGGCTCGGAGAAAAGGATTTTACAGCGAGTACACAAAAATCCCTATTTCTTCTACGCCTCACTGGGCGACACAGAGACAGTGGGGCGTCCTAAAGCAGTCCCTGGGTGGGGAGCATACATCTGCTAATACCCCATGTACCACTGAGTCAAGAGTGAGGTACTGCCGATTGCAGGCTGCATCCGCAGAGGCCTGAGAATGAATTAGGCAATGTTTGTAAAGGTATGCAGGCTGGATCAAGTCACAGCCTTGCGGACAGGCCTGAGAATAAAATTGGTAATATTTTGTAAAAAGTATGCAGACTGGACCAAGTCGCAGCCTTGCAGACCTGTTCTGCCGAGGCATGGTGCCGAATGGCCGAAAAGGCGCCCACTGACCAGGTAAGAGTGTGCCTTAATCCCCAGTGGGACAGGCGCGTTCCTGATACAGTAGGACTACTGAATCGCCAGGGAAATCCCCCTGGCTAGCGTTGCTTTGACACGGCTAGACCCTTCCTATGCCCCTCTGGAAGCATGAACAGGGCATCTGACTTGTGGAAAGGAGCCGTCTGCGAGATGTACCGTCTCAGCGCCCTAACCACATCCAGGGTGTGGAGGGCCTTCTCAATGCGATGGACTGGCGCCGGACAAAAGGAAAGGCAAAACTATTTTCTCGTTGAGATGGAAAGAGGAGACAAAATTGGGCAAGAAGGACGGTGACATCCTGAGAACTACCTTTTCCTGATGAAAAATTCAGGAACAGAGAACGACAGGACAGAGCTGCCAATTCCAAAACTCGTCTGACTGACGTAATTGCCAGTAGAAGACCACCTTCCAAGAGAGGACGGACAGTGACACGTTCTGTGGCGGTTCGAAAGGAGCCTCCTGTAAGGCCCCGAGAACCAGGTTAAGGTCCCATGATTACAATGGCCTTCTATAAGGAGGAGCCACATGGGAAACTCTCTGAATGAACGTCTTGACCTGAAGTTTGGTGGCAATTTTGCGTCAGAAAAGCACTGTCAAGGGCGAAATTTCGCCCTTGAGCGAGCTAAGCATGAGGCCTGATTTTAAACCAGATTGAAGGAATTCAAATATGGCCGGAATGGAAAAACACCAGAGGTGATCGACCATGATGCTTGCACCACGAAAAGGTTTTCCAGGTGCGGTGATAGATGCACATGGACACTGGTTTCCTAGCACTAATCATGGTGGAAATCATGTCGTGAGAGAACCCAGCCTGTGCTAAAATCCAGGTTTCAAGAACCACGCCATCAAAGACAGGGCACCGGTCAGGAAAGAACCACCTTCTGGGAGAGAGTTTGTGAAACAGGTGACTTGTATCATTCGGCTAGAGGAAAGGATATATGTTAAAAGAGGCAATTCTAAAACCTATGAGAGGTTGTGGAATCCCTGGTTACAATACGGTACAGTTAACTGATGGGAATGTGCTATATTTTACAATGTTGGTGTTGTGGATAAACCATTAATACCCGAACATAGGAACATTTCTGTTTTGTATGGTTTGATTGACAAAATGGGTAAAGAGGATGACTAATGGTAAATTACGGTGTAAGAGGAATCATATGGAGAAAAGAGTTATATATGCTGTCTACATAGGGGGGGTGGGAGGGGGGGAATAGGGATGTTCAATTTGTAAATCTATTGTTTATGGAAGATTTACGGTATATTCTGTATTTTGAATTCTGACCCAAAAAAATCTATTTGGTTAAAAAAAAAAGACAGGGCGCCGGAGTTCTGGTGGTAAATCGGGCCCTGCGAGTGTAGATCCATGCAATCTGGAAGTCGCCAGGGGACGTCGGCAACTAGTTGTATTAGTTCTGCATACCACGCTCGGCGTGGCCAATCTGGTGCGACAAGGATCACTGGTACTCCCTCCGCTCTGATCTTCTTAATGACCCTCGGAAGCAAGGGAAGAGGAGGGAAGATGTACGGGAGCCGGAACCGGTGCCATGGCAGAACTAGGGCGTCCGCTCCGATGGCGCATGGATCACGCGATCGGGCAATGAACCGAGGAACCTTGTTGTTTAGTCTTGAGGCCATGAGATCCACATCCGGAGTCCCCCAACGATGACAAATCTGTTGAAAGACTTCCGGATGAAGAGACCACTTCCCCGAGGCAATGCCTTAGCGACTGAGAAAATCTGCAGCCCAATTTTCTATGCTCGGCCCAATGGAGGATGTGACTCGCTTCGTGCACGGCCATTCTGCTCCGGGGTACCTCCCTGGCGGTTGATATACGCTGCAGCCGTGGCGTTGTCGGATTGGATCCTGATGTGACCTGCGAGGAGATGGTGGAGACTCCGTAGAGATAATCTGATCGCTTGCATCCCAAAATGTTGATGGGGAGACTGACTCTCGGGTTGACCAATGACCCTGTGCCGAGGAGATTTGCGTCGGTGGTTACTACCAACCATCTTACTTGGAGAAAAGACCTCCCTTGATTCAGGGAGGACCTCAGTGTCCACCACCTGAGGGATTGCCTGACCTGCAGGGACAGAGGGATCCGACGGTCCAGGGAGAACGGGTTCTTGTCCTAAGCTAACAGCAATGCGTGTTGTAAGGGACAGAGGTAGAACTGTGCAAATGGAACTGCTTCCATCGCTGACACCAACTTTCCTAGAACTCTCATGCCGAAACGAATTGAGTGAGAAAACAGTCGAGCTGCCTGTTGTAAGGCTTGGGTCTCTCCTGGAGGGAGAATGACCAACCTGCGGGAAGTGTCCAAGATCATCCCTAAAAGGGAAATCTGCTGAGCCAGTTTTGGGAAAGACTATTCAAAATTTATCTTCCACCCCAGGCGAGAAAGTGTATTTACTGTTATCCATGGATTCCTCGCAGGCTGGAAGGGACGGATCCTTGATGAGCAGGTCGTCCGGATACGGTAACACCACCACCACTCCCCGAGAGTGGAGAATGGCCATGACAGCCGCCATGACCTTGGTAAAGACCCTGGGGGCAGTGGCGAGTCAGAAGGGCAAGACAACGAACTGGCAGTTTTCCTTGTGAATTGCAAAACGCAGGAACTGCTGGAGGGACGGGCAGATCGGAATGTGAAGGTAAGCGTCCTTGATGTCGATGGATGCTAGGAACTCTTTTTCCATGGAAGCGACAACTGATCAGAGAGATTCCATTCGGAATCGCCGTACCCTGACAAACTGATTTAACAGTTTGAGATCCAGAATGGGTCACATCGTCCCGTCCTTTCTTGGAAACATAAAAAGGTTTGAATATAATCCTCTGAACCTTTCGTGATGAGGGACCGGAATGATGACTCCGACCCTTAGCAGAGCCTGAACAGCCCAAAGGAAGGCTCTTGTCTTTTTCTTGGGGGGAGAGGAAAGGAAAAACCGAGTTGGAGGGGGAGAAGAAAATTCTATCTTGTATCCGGAGGACACAAGCTCCCTGACCTACTTGTCGTCATTGGGTAGATCTATGAGATCTGGTTCCCCTAGATCCAGAAGCCCTAGGACTGGGTTTCCAAGAGCGGTTAGGTCTGTTTGAGACCTGGGAGCCTCTGTCTCCGTGCGGGGACCGACCTGATCCGGAAGAGAAGGTAGAGGAGGACCAACCGGAATTGTTGCAAGAAGATCGAAAACTCGTCGGCTGTTGGTTGCGAAACGGCCGAACAGCCCCTATTGTTGAGGAAGGAATTTACTTTTTTCCCTGGTAGTATCAGAAATGAGTTGGTCGAGTTTCTCTCCAAAACAACGACTCGTTTGAAAGGGGAGAGAAGACAACAATCCTTTAGGGTGTGGCATCCACCCGCCAGCCGCGGAGCCATAGGGCTCTTCTAATGGAGATCGCATTAGCGGCAGTTTGAGCCGCGCAATTGGCGGCATCAAAAGAAGCGTCTACGACAAACTCAGCTGCGTGAACTATCTGCCTGGCGACAGTGGTTGCCTCCGGAGGAAGATTGGTGCCTTGGAAGGAAGTAATCAGAACTTCTGCCCAAGCGGCCATTGCCTTAGTGACCCAAATTGCCACGAAAGATGGAAAAAGCGCTGCTCCTGAAGCTTCAAAAACTGAACGGGCAAGGTAGTCAATTTGACAATCGGAGGCGTTTCTGACTGAGAAACCCTCAGAAACAGATAGGAGCGTTTTAGAAGCAAGACGCGATAAAGGAGGGTCCACCGGAGGGGACTGTAACAAATCCTACATTAGGTCTGGATGAAAAGGGTATTTAGCCTGAGTAGACTTTTGCCCTGTGAACTGCTCATGAGGCCGATCCCCATGTTTCTGGACGGCTGGTAAATAACGTGCGCACACGCTAGGTTTTCTTAAATGAGCTAGGGTGTGCTGGAGCGGGAATATTTTCCTCATCCAACCTCAGCATCCTGTTGACTGATTCTATAAGAGAATCAAGCAACTCTTGATCAGTTGAGGGATTCTGAGGGGCTGACGTGTCAGATTCAAATTCAGATCCGTGATCGCTGTGAACCTCAGGAGAGGGCGAGCGAGAGACAGGAGTCGCCGATGCTGAGGCGCTGACCGTCCCTTGGACGAGTATGGCCCCTGCTGGACGAGTATGGCCCCTGCTACGGTTCCTGGCCAACGCCAGAGCCCTCCTTGGAAGGTAGGACGCTTTCTGCCTGGGTCAGAGACTCCACCGACCGTGACAGGGACGCAGCCCACTCAGGGTTACTAAACGCAGGAGGCCCGTCAGCAGCGGCAGCGAGGGACATTGGAGCGCAGGTCAGGGCGCAGTCCGGGGCGCAGTCCGTGCATAACGGATTAGTCTGTGCGCTGGGTAAGGCAGACTTGCAAATGGTACACACGGTAAAAAACGCTGTGTATTTATTAACAGCCCGTTTAGCCTCCTTAGATTGAGGCATAGCGCTCCGGAAAGGGTTAACGGCAGAGTCTGTCTGCAGCTGCAGGGAATGTGCCGTGAAGGGGTTAAGCTTTAATCTGAGGGCAGATGCAGCTTACCCAATCCTGTGCTGGGTCCCCCAGGAGGAAAAAACGGTGGCCATGTGGTGTCACCCGCTATCCGGCTGTCCAGAGCAGGCATAGCGCTCATGAAAGGGTTAACGGCAGCTGAAGACATGGCCCCCGAGAATAGAATTGCGCGTCTCGTAAGTAATGAGAGGTGCCAAGAGCAGGGGGCGGCGACGTTAGCGCAGGCGGCGCTAATCAAATTGTGGCCTAGTAGGCCGGAAAAGCCGGGGACTAAATTTTTGGCCTACCCGCGGTAGGTGCCTGGGGCGGAGAGAGGGCGGCACCATTTAAATTGCGGCCTAGCATACCGGAAAAGCCGGGGACTACATTTTTGGCCTACCCAAGCGCCGAGAGCAGGGGGGGCTGCGATGGAGCGCCGGTGCACCGTCGCTGACGTTAAGTCAGCGCTTCTCCCGGGGGCAGGACACGACCCCATAACGCTACTCCTGTGCTCAGGCAGGTCGTCGCTGTCCGGGGTCTTCTTGTCTCATCCTCCGGTCGATGTAGCAGAGCTGGAGGAGGTCTTAAAGGGGTATGCTCAATCGATCCACCCTGTGGTAGGGCGATGGAGAGCTCTGGGGCTGATTCAGGGCATCCGAAAAAGCGCTGCTCAAGTCCTTCTCCATGCACTCCTGTGCGACGTCCTGTTGCGCTTGCCCTCGTATCCGTGTAGTACCGACCGTAAGGGAACCATCGTCAGAGGAATTAGCCCCATTCGTCGCAGGAAAGTGTACGGGGAGGTATACTCCGCGTACTTGCCTGTTGTTGGTTCGGGGGAGAGCGGGCCGTAGAAAAAAACCGTCGCCCCCTTCACTCCGTTAATTAAAAAATAAAAATTTACAGAAAATTCAAAAATAAAATAAAAACGGTGGGGGGTCTGAAACCAGACCCAAGTGCCTCCTACAGACACTAAGCAAAGAACTGGAGAAATCTCAGCCAGCGAGAGGGTGTATACTGCAGGGGAGGAGCTAACTTTTTTTCTGGTTTACTTTGTGTCCTCCTAGTGGCAGCAGCATAACACCCTCTGTCTCTGTGTCCCCCAATGAGGCGTAGGAGAAAATGTTATTTTGGAAATAAACCTACTTAAAGGGAAGCACAGGCAAAAAGAAATATATCCATTAGTGTAGTGCTAAGATGTTAATGACCATCGAGAACCCATATTGGTACTACCAGTAGAGCCTTAAAATATATATTATTAGATATACAAATGCAAATTGCCTCTTCAGAGAAAAAGAGGACTTGAACTCTATAGCACCACCTGTCGGTAGTAGCGATCCTACAAGTCACAATCAACCCTTTATCGAGTCTTGTAATATGACTTAGGATAAAAACCAAGTCAGAATCTCAATTTGCAGACACGGTGTTTCGAGCTATTGGCTTACCCCTTAGATATACAAAGTTACTGAAAAGCTATCTTACAGAATAGAGCAACAATAGATTATTTGCTATTAATTCACTATCATGGGTGTCAAGAGTTTGAGGGTATGTGTTGTTTTAATTTGTCAGATTATAGCCAGGATTTGAAGTCTCAAATAGACCAGTTAAATGGTGGGATTGGTTATTTTCCTGGTTGCCTGATTTTGGTTATTAACGCAATATTTTAGGAGTAATTTCTGCTATAATCTGTGCTTGTATTGCCTTATGCATATCAATGTATCGTTTATCTGCTAAAGGTATTCCCTTAGGATATGGCATTGTATATAAATGATGTAAGGTTTCCCGATGGTCAAGGGTGGATTGTAGTGCGAAGATGTTAATGACCATCGGGAATCAATATTGATAGCCTGTCTTTAAAGACCCCTTTAAGATATTAAACAGTAATAGTTTAGCTGTGTATCTTCTGTAATTTTCCTAACACCTGGGCTGCATAGTTTTTAGTGCGAACATGCTTGTTTATAGGATTCATCCAATTACTCCAATTACCATATAGTTCTTATATCGCTGTTTGGTGACAACGGTGTATGTTTGTATTCCTCAGTGGGAAAGTGTATGTTTATAATTACTGCATAGTTTCGCTATTAATGTTTGGTGAGAAATGGCATGTTTATAGAATGGTGAAATATCCGGTATCAGGAGAGTTTTTGGCATGTCACATCCGGTGATGTATTTGTCCGGTGTAATTTGACATCTGAAGAGCTGGCCACTCAGAAGAGAGATATTATATTGGACAAATAGAATTTGTTAAGAATTTGTGTAACACTTGGTTAAGCAAGAATTGTTTTTTTCTAAACAATACATAAGCTGGGGAAGATTTCAGCTAAGACAGAAGCCTGATAACCTGTAGACTGGAGGGGACGCCCGTGTGGGTCTACAGTGTGGATATCCCATGAATTTCTCTGCCTTTGCTGTTCGCTTCTCACAGCTGATGTTTCCGGGCAGATGATGTGTACGATTCCTGGTGAAGTTTTTCTTGCTATGTAGTATGTAATGTAAGTACTTTACCTTTGTAATTTATATTATGCAAAAGTGTATGCAATATCATATTTCCTGTTTTCTGTAATCATTTAATTATTGTAATAAAATTAATCGCCTTCTTTATCCGAGCCCTTTAAGTAATTGGCAAAACAATTAGTCACTTATATATCGCATGTTATGATTACAGAAGAGGATGGAAATCATCTTGTGTATTTTCTATGGGTAATGTGCCCTTACATTCAGCTCGGCTCCCCCTTCCCAGAGGCCTATGAGATATTTGGACTGCAGTGACTCACTTATCTGCTCCTCCTGTCAGCTTTCGGATGTAGGCATGGAAGGACATGTGCTTCACTGGGGGCTCCAGATGGTTGAGATAATCCTCGTCGAAAGGCTGCAGGACAATGTAGTGTTACACGTACTCCCTCCAAACTGAAATACGCTAATCTTACTATTTTGCCATTCTCACCTCTAGGGGGACACAGTGCACGCATTTACCCAGCGGACCATGGCGACATCTGCAGGAGAAAGGAAGAAAAAGCAACCTTATTGTGGGGGCAGCTAGAAAAACAATCTACTAAGATCACTTGCAGGAAATCGCATTGTGCTGAGGTCTGTAGTGCAACCCCATTCACTTCAAGTGAACCATATATCCCATGCTATCATAATAAACATCCATATCGTTTAATGATGGTGCTACCCCTTTAAGGGCTATGTGGTGTCATTAAAGCAAATAATATACTAAAATATTACGAGGGTTGAACTATTGAATGTAATTGCATCCTCCAAAGCTCTCTTCAATAAAAGGAGTTTCCCAGGTCATTTTCGTCATTTCTCTCGTACCACTGGCGCACCAGGCCACCCACTGTGCAGGAATTTGCAATAAAGTGGCATTCAGGTGAATGTGAAGTGAATGATTTAAAGAAGCCAAAGTTCAGCTTATAAGGACTGATGGGGGTCCTGGAAGTTGTACCCCTAAAAACTAAGAAGTAATGGCATAATCACAGCAATATGCCATCACATGATAGGAAACCCTCTCTAGCCTACAACACAGCACTTATGCAACATGATGCATGCTACACATAAAGCAAGGCCGCCCCCCTGTGGTCGATATACCACGACTACGAAACGTACAGCTGGGCGTCTCTGTTCCTATAGATCTTTCCCTCTTGTTTATTGAGGTACTGGTCAATGTCGTCTTCCACCACTAGGGGCGAACTTGATGGCCTGGAAGACAGACCTGACGCAGACGTATCCATAACTTCAGATGAAGGGCCGGCAGCGCTGGATGGAAAGAGGAACAGCATGTCTCCATGTCTACAAGGGAAGCAAACAGAGCAGAAATCAGTTGCAGCCATTTATTATTTATCTAGAGCAAGCGGTGTCAGGTGAACAGCCGGGAATCGCCTCCTGCACTAATGATCAAACAAGGTGGACTGTCATGACTCATATTACAATGCCTGATGAGAGCTAATACCAAGTGCAGATGTCCCAGCTTAAAAATCCTGTGTGTGCTGACGCTTTTATAACTGATTACATTATCTAGCCATGGAAAATTAAGCGTTTTTTTATTTTTTTAAGCTTGGGACACGCGCTGCTAATGGAGTGCGCTCATCCCTGGCCCACAACCGTATCAACCTGTGACAGCTCTATTACCCCCAGCCTGGACTCCCCCACTGGTACCAATAGATGGGAGTTGTACATAACCTCACTACACACAGGAAAGAAGACAGCCGAGTTACATAGTCGGAATATGCCTCTTGCAGAGATTGGCAGTACCACAGATCAATGCCATTACAGGGACTGTCAGCACAGAATGACTGGTCATACCAAGCACAGGCACTCGGAACTTGATTTGAACAGTCATTCTATGCTGACAGACTCCCATGAACCCCTTAAATTTAGTTATCAATCAATATATAAGCTCTTCCATCTGGCCTGTGCGTTTAAACATCTCCTCCAGTCCCTTTCCCCTGCTGTCACCACTCACCTAACTAAAATATTTAACCTCTCTCTCTCTTCTGGTATCTTTCCCTCCTCATTTAAGCATGCCATCATACATACACTACTTAAAAAAAAAACCATCCCACGACCAAAACTGTCCCGCTAACTATAGACCTGTCTCTAATCTTCCCTTCATCTCTAAACTCCTGGAACGCCTGGTCCACTCCAGTCTTATCTGCTATCTCTTTGATAACTCTCTTCTCGACCCTCTCCAATCCGGTTTCCGCTCTCTACACTCTACTGAAACTGCCCTCAATAAAGTCTCTAATGATCTACTAACAGCTAAATCAAATGGTCATTACTCCATGCTAATTCTCTTGGATCTCTCCGCAGCATTCAACACTATGGATCATCAGCTCCTCCTCACTATGCTCCATTCCATTGGCCTCAAGGACACCGTTCTTTCCTGGTTCTCCTCCTATCTCTCTGACCGCTCCTTTACTGTATCTTTTGCCGGTTCCTCCTCCTCTCACCTTCCCCTTACTGTTGGGGTTCCTCAAGGATCGGTTCTAGGCCCCCTCCTCTTCTCCTTGTACACTGCCCCTACTGGTCAAACAATCAGTAGATTTGGTTTCCAGTACCATCTCTATGCTGATGACACCCAATTATACGCTTCTTCTCCTGACATCACGCCATCCTTTCTAGAAAACACCGGCGATTGTCTAAACGCTGTGTCTAACATCATGCCCTCACTATATCTGAAACTGAACCTGTCAACGACTGAACTCCTTGTGTTTCCTCCCGCTACTAATGTACCTATACCCGACATTGCCATTTCTGTGTGTGGCTCCAATATTACTCCCCAGCAACATGCCCGCTGTCTTGGGGTTATACTTGACTCTGAGCTTTCCTTTGCCCCCCACAGTTGATCACTGGCTCGCTCTTGTCATCTGCACCTCAAAAACGTTTCTAGAATTCGACCTTTTCTTACTTTTGACTCCGCAAAAACTCTTACTGTTTCTCTTATTCATTCTCGTCTAGACTATTGTAACTCTCTTCTAATCGGTCTCCCTCCTACCAAACTCTCCCCTCTCCAATCTGTCTTGAATGCTGCAGCCAGGATCATATTACTCACCAATCTTTACACCGATGCCTCTACCTTGTGCCAGTCATTACACTGGCTACCCATCCACTCCAGAATCCAGTACAAACTTATTACCCTCACCCACAAAGCCCTCCATGGCTCAGCACCACCCTACATCTCCCCCCTTGTTTCATAATACCACCCTACCCGTGCCCTCCGTTCTGCTGATGACCTGAGGTTAGCATCCTCAATAATCAGAACCTCCCACTCTCGTCTCCAAGACTTTACACGCCAATTCTTTGGAATGCACTTCCCAGGTCAATACGATTAGTCCCCAATCCCCACAATTTTAAGCGTGCCCTGAAAACGCATTTATTCAGACTGGCCTACCGCCTCAACACATTAACCTAATCTATCCCTGGGTGGCACAGTCAAAAGTTTTACCATAACCAGGTTCCCCGCATCATGTTCCCACATGCTTTATGCATCCATTAGCCCTCTGTGTCTGTACTGTTACACACTTAACATTATGGCTGGTCTAAACAATCAGGGCAATTGTTACCACCCACCTTTCGTGTCTACCTCTTTCCTCAGACTGTAAGCTTACGAGCAGGGTCCTTATTCCTATTGGTATTTGTTATAATCTATGTGATTGTTATGCTGTAATGTCTATTGTCTGTACAAATCCCCTCTGAAATGTAAAGTGCTGCGGAATATGTCGGCGCTATAGAAATAAAATTTATTATTATTATTAAACACTTATCGGCTACCCAGCGATTTGATTATGGGGTGCTGATGGGTTTGGCATGGCAGCTGAGGGCCAACTGAATGCCCTTGTTCGCTCTCCAAGTGCTTGTCTTCACTATATACGCAGTTATTGCAGAATATATTGTAGAAGTAATTAACCCCTTTACCCCCGAGGATGGTTTGCAGCTTAATGACCAGGCCAATTTTTACAATTCTGACCACTGTCCCTTTATGAGGCAATAACTCTGGAACGCTTCCATGGATCCCAATGATTCTGACATCGTTTTCTCATGACAAATTGTACTTCATGACAGTGGTAAAATTTCTTTGATATGACTTGCGTTTATTTGTGAAAAAATGGAAATTTGGCGAAAATGTTGAAAATTTAGCAATATGTCACACAAAAAACTTAAGTAACATTCTCCACATCTACTTTACATCAGCACAATTTTGGAATTTTTGCTAGCAAGTTATAAGGGTTAAAAGTTAAACAGCAATTTCTCATTTTTACAGCACCATTTTTTTTTAAGGGACTTGAGGGGTCTATATGAAAGAAAATACCCAAAAAATGACACCATTCTAAAAACTGCACCCCTGAAGGTGCTCAAAACCACATTCAAGAAGTTTATTAACCCTTCAAGTGCTTCACAGGAAGGTTTTAAAAAAAAAAAAAAAAACAAACATTTAACTTTTTTTTCACAAAAAATTTACTACAGATGCATTTTTCTTAAGGGTAACAGGAGAAATTGGACCCAAAAAAGTTGTTGTACAATTTCTCCTGAGTACGGAGATACCCCAGTATGTGGGGGGAACCACTGTTCGGGCGCATGGCAGAGCTCAAAAGGGAAGGAGCGCCGTTTTACTTTTTCAACGCAAAATTGTCTGGAATTAAGCTCGGACGCCATGTCGCGTTTGGAGAGCCCCTGATGTGCGCCTAAACAGTGGAAACCCCCCACAAGTGACACTATTTGGGAAACTAGACCCTCTAAGGAACTTATCTAGATGTGTGGTGAGCACTTTGAACCCCCAAAAATGCTTCACAGACGTTTATAACGTAGAGCCGTAAAAATAAAAAAAGAATGGCTCCTCCTCAGTAGCATACACCCACCGACAGGCAGGAAGTACCTCAGTTAAGTATTAAAGCAGTAGGAGAAACAACCAACAACTCAACATATGTACCGGCCCAACGACAAAGGCACGTTGGCCCAAAACCAGTACAAACAAATAGGGATGGTGCTGTGTCCCCCAATGAAGGCTCCAGAAAAGAGATTTATGGTGAGTACCAAAAATCCTTTCTTTATCGCTTCATTGGGGGACACAGGTAACCATGTGTGAAGCTTCTGGGGTTTTGGCAGCGTCCGAGAGTGGACCCTCTGGGATGCGGAACTGAGGCCCTCGGGGCAAGCGCACCAGGTGGAACCGACCCCTATACAGGGACCGTTAGGGGCAGGCCCGCGGGGGATCAGACACCGCGACTGCTGGAACCAAGTGGGGCGGCTCGAAGGACTGGAGAGACCACAAACAGGAGAGAAGGCTGCACCGGAACCAAAGTACGGAGCTCCCTGTGGAGCGGCTGAGGAGAGATGCAGAGCAGTGGAGCCTGAAGCAACGAGGAAGACAGACGGACAGCAGGCAAAAGGACAGGACCTGGAAAAGGCCAGAGACTAGGGAGTGGGACAGAAGCGAAGGCTAAGGAACACGGACCAGGCAGGACGGAGGGCAGACAAGGAGAAACAGAGGCAGAGACAGCAAGATAGAGACTAGGGAAAGCATTAAACAGAGGGGAAACCTATAGGGAACCTATAGATGGCCAAATAGTGTAAAGGATTTCACACAAGAACCAGGCGTCTTCCCCTTTTGGAAGACGCCTGATAAATCCTCTGCCGGCAGGCGATTGGCTGACCGCTAATCGGCCACCACCCACTGCAGGGTTAAACATCATGACGGGCACGCGCCCGCGCACTAGTGCGCATGTGCGGGCGGGGAGCAGCAGGAGAGGGAGCGCGTGAGCCGGAGGAAGGAGGAAGCGCGCGAGGCGTCGGGTGAGTGACTGCCGCAGGGGAACCTGGTGCCCGTGGGACGTCGGCGGCCACGGCCGCAGCGGTTACACCATGTGACGTCCTAAAGCAGTGCCCAAGGGTGGGAACAGAAGGAATGCAGAGAAAAAAGGACTGAGGCCGGCCGGTGCGTAACTGCCACCTGCAGCACCTTTCCTTCCTAGGCCTGCGTCGGACATGAGCATGGACTTCGCAAAACTTTGCAAGAATGTGCGAAGATGACCAGGTCGCGGCCCTGCAACCTGTAAAGCCGAGGCCTAGCGAGAAACTGCCCCAGGAGTTATCCAGAATATGGACCTGAGAGGGACAAGAGGGACCTAGAGAAGACGGGACAATGTCTGCACTAATGTGGAATGAAAAGAAACGGAGGAAGGCAGTATAATGCTGCCAACTCAGGACTCCCCTGATTTCTCTTCTTTGTAGCCAATAAGGATAACGGAACCAGATAGTTGTACTTACGCCACTGGAATCAGATGTTCCAGTAACTGTGGTAGAAACTTGAAGATGTAGGTTTCCTCGCCCAAAGAATGGTCAGAATGACCTTATGGGAAAAAACCCAGTCCCTCTCAGAAGTAGGCCTCAACAGCCATGGCGTTAAACTTAAACGACTGTGGCAGAAGAGGGGCCTTGCGGTTTTAAGACTCTTGTGATCAAGGGAAAAGGCGGGGACAGAAAAGGCATCTGAAACTGGGACCACGGGATCACAAGTGCGTCGCAACCGACAGCCATCAGATCCTGGGACCTGGTTACATACCGGGGAACCTTTTGAACCCCATTTTGGAAACTAGACCCCCTAAGGAACTTATCTAGATGCATAGTGAGCCCTTTGAACCCCCAGGTGATTCACAGAAGTTTATAATGCAGAGCAGTGAAAATAAAAAATCTTTTTTTTTCCTAAAAAAAATTTTTTTAGTCTGCTATTTTTTATTTTCACAAGGGTACCAGGATAAATTGGGCCCCAAAAGTTGTTGTCCAGATTGTCCTGAGTACGCTGGTACCCCATATGTGGGGGGGAACCACTGTTTGGTCACACGTTGGGGCTCAGCAGGGAAGTAGTGACATTTTGAAATGCTGACTTTGATGGAATGGTCTGCGGGCATCATGTTACATTTGCTGAGCCCCTGTGTGCCTAAACAGTAGAAACCCCCCACAAGTGACCCCATTTTGGAAATAGACCCCACCAAGGAACTTATCTAGATGTGTGGTGAGCACCTTGAACCCCCAAGTGCTTCACAGAAGTTTATAACGCAGAGCCGTGAAAATAAAAAATCATTTTTTTTCCCCTAAAAAAAAAAAATGATTTTTAGCCCGCAATTTTTTTTTTCACAAGGGTAACAGGATAAATTGGACCCCAAAAGTTGTTGTCCAGTTTGTCCTGAGTACGCTGGTACCCCATATGTGGGGGGACCACTGTTTGGGCAGACTTCAGGGCTCGGAAGGGAAGTCGTGACGTTTTGGTATGCAGACTTTGATGGAATGGTCTGCGGGCATCATGTTACATTTGCAGAGCCCTTGATGTACCTAAACTGTGGAAATCCCCCACAAGTGACCCCATTTTGCAAACTAGACCCCATAAGGAACTTGCCTAGATGTGTGGTGAGCACCTTGAACCCCGAAGTGCTTCACAGAAGATTGTAACACAGAGCCATGAAAATAAAGAATCTTTTTTTTTTCCTCAAAAAATGAAATTTTAGCGCACAATTTTTTATTTTCACAAGGGTAACAGGAGAAATTGGACCACAAAAGTTGTTGTCCAGTTTGTCCTGAGTACGCTGATACCCCATATGTGTGGGGGAACCATTGTTTGGGCACAGGTCAGGGCTCGGAATGGAAGTAGTGACGTTTTGAAATGCAGACTTTGATGGAATAGTCTGCGGTCGTCATTACGTTTGCAGAGCCCCTGATGTGCCTAAACAGTGGAAACCCCCCACAAGTGACCCCATTTTGGAAACTAGACCTTCCAAGGAACTTATGTAGATGTATGGTGAGCACTTTCAACCCCCAAGTGCTTCACAGAAGTTTATAATGCAGAGACGTGAAAATGAACAAACCATTTTTTTTCCACAAAAACAGGATTTTTGGGTTGCTTACCGTAAAATCTGTTTCTCGGAGCCATCATTGGGGACACAGAGACCATGGGTGTATGCTGCTGCCACTAGGAGGCTGACACTATGCACAAAAAAAGGTTAGCTCCTCCTCCGCAGTGTACACCCCACTGACCGGCAGGGAATTCCTCAGTTAGTGAGAAAGCAGTAGAAGTAACAGAATAGATTGAAAACAGAACAAACAACTCAACTGTAACCAATCAACCAAAGTAAGAACAGGAGTTGTAGAACATGGGAGGGTGCTGTGTCCCCCAATGAAGGCTCCGAGAAACAGATTTTACGGTAAGCAACCCAAAAATCCTGTTTTCTCGTTCGCCTTATTGGGGGACACAGAGACCATGGGACATCCCAAAGCAGTCCCTGGGGTGGGAAACAAACTTCCATCAGGCCAGTGGACTCACCACTGCTGCCTGCAGAATCCTTCTACCTAGGCTGGCGTCCGCCGAAGCGTAGGTGTGGACCCTGTAGAATTTCACAAACGTGTGAACCGAAGACCAGGTTGCAGCTTTGCAAAGCTGCAGCGCGGAGGCTCTGTGGCGTACCGCCCAGGAAGCACCCACTGCCCGGGTAGAGTGCGCTCTGATTCCCGGAGGGGCCACTCGATGCTTAACCCGGTAGGCCTCCAAAATTGCCGATCTGATCCAGCGAGCAATAGTAGCTTTGGAAGCCGGGTGACCTTTCCGCACCCCATCTGGAATGACGAAAAGAGAGTCTGTCTTTCGCAAGGAAGACGTCCTAGACAGATAAGACTCATCTCCCTGACCAGATCCAGCTTGTTCAGGGACCGCTCCCGAGGGGGAGATGGACTCGGACAGAAGGACGGCAGAACAATATCCTCATTGAGGTGAAAGGAGGACACCACCTTCGGAAGAAAAGAGGGCGGAGGCCGCAGAACTACCTTTTCCTGGTGACGTACCAGGAAAGGAGAGCGGCAGGAAAGAGCCGCCAATTCCGACACGCGCCGGATGGAGGTGATGGCCACCAGAAAGGCTACCTTCCAGGAGAGAAGGGAAAGGGAGACTTCTCTGAGAGGTTCAAAGGGAGAACCTTGCAGAACCTCAAGAACCAGATTAAGATCCCATGGATCCACGGGCGCTCGATACGGAGGAGCCGTGTGAGCCACGCCCTGAAGAAAGGTTTTGACCTGAGGGCGGGAGGCCAAAGTCTTCTGAAATAAAATGGACAGCGCCGAAACTTGACCCTTCAAGGAACTGAGAGCAAGCCCCGCATCCAGCCCTGCCTGAAGAAACGCCAGAACTGAAGGGAGTGAAAAACACATAGGCGCGATGTTATTGGCCTCACACCAAGTGAAATAGGCCTTCCAAGTACGGTAGTAAATTTTGGAAGATGATGGCTTCCTGGCTCGGATCATGGTATGAAATACTCGACCGGAGAATCCTGCTAGTTTCAAAACCTCGGTCTCAACAGCCACGCCGTTAAATTGAGCGGCCGAGAATTGGGGTGGCAAATCGGACCTTGAGACAGCAGATCTGCCCTGTCTGGAAGCTTCCAGGGGGCGTCCGCGAGAAGGTTGACAATGTCCGCGAACCAAGACCTTCTGGGCCAATTCGGGGCGATGAGAATGACTGGGATTCCTTCTGCTTTGATCTTCTTCAACAGCTTGGGAAGAAGAGGCAGGGGAGGAAACAGGTAGGGGAGCTCGAACTGTGACCAAGGAATGGCCAGAGCGTCGGCGCCCACTGCGAGAGGATCTCGAGCTCTGGATACAAACTGTGGGACCTTCCTGTTGAGGCGAGAAGCTAGCAGATCTACGTACGGGGTTCCCCAACGACTGCAGAACTGAAGAAATACCTCCGGATGTAGGGACCACTCTCCTGCCGTGAGACCCTCGCGGCTGAGAAAGTCGGCGGCCCAGTTGTCTACGCCGGGAATGTGTACCATGGAGATTGTCAGTACCGAAATCTCTGCCCACTGAAGGATCTTGGACACTTCTGCCAGGGCTGAGACACTCCGTGTCCCTCCTTGGCGGTTGACATATGCCACCGCTGTGGCATTGCCTGTCTGAATCCGGACAGGCAGGCCCCTGAGGAGCCTCTCCCAGTGGACGAGAGCCAGATGGATCGCTCGTATCTCTAGGACGTTGATCGGCAGAGCAGATTCTTGAGTCGACTAACGACCCTGAACAGTGTGATTGCGGAACACTGCACCCCAACCAAGGAGGCTGGCATCCGTTGTTACAATCTGCCAGTGAACAGGAAGAAAAGACCGCCCCAAGAGGATGAGAGGAGACGTCAACCACCAGTTGAGTGACCGCTTGATCCGGCATGAAAGACGAACAGGGCGATCCAGGGACAGAGGCGACCTGTTCCACCTCGACAGAATGGCGTGTTGGAGAGGTCTGGCGTGAAATTGGGCAAAGGGAACTGCCTCTATCGCCGCCACCATCTTTCCCAGGACCCTCATAGGTGTTCGGAGGGACGGAAATCGTGTGGTCTGCAGCGATCGTACAGCCTGCTGCAGTGAGAGAATCTTCTCTTGTGGGAGAAAGACCCTTGACCGACGAGTGTCGAACAGTAGGCCCAGAAACACAAGACGTTGAGTAGGGACCAGACAGGACTTTTTCCTGTTGAAGATCCACCCGAAATCGGAAAGAGTGTCCAGGACGATCGTCAAACTTAGGCGTGCCTGTTGGAAAGAGGAAGCTTTGATCAGAATATCGTCGAGGTACGGAAAAAGAACGAGACCTCTGATCCTCAACAAGGCCATCAACGCAGTCATGATCTTCGTGAAGACTCTGGGAGCGGTGGCGAGACCGAAGGGCAGCGCGACGAACTGGTAATGTTCCTGGCGAACCGCAAAACACAGGAACTTCCGATGTCCGGAGAATATGGGAACATGTAGATAGGCATCTTGGATGTCTATTGAACACATGAATTCCTGCTCCTTCATGGAAGCGATTACCGAACGAACCGACTCCATCCGGAAGTGACGAAGACGGACTCTCTTGTTGAGCAGCTTGAGATCCAAGATGGGTCGGACCGCCCCATCTTTTTCCGGCACGACAAACAGGTTTGAATAAAACCCTGTAAACCGCTCCGATTCTGGCACGGGCACAATCACCCCGGAACTGAGGAGAGTGTCGATGGCCGTAAAGAACCCCGGGATCAAAGCTGGATCTTTTGGAGGACGGGATTCGAAGAAACGATCCCGTGGAAGAGAGACGAACTCTATCTTGTATTCTGACAATACAACCTCCCTGACCCAAGCATCCTCTACTGAGGCCAGCCAGACGTCCTTGAAGAACAGGAGTCGACCTCCCAATTGGAAGGGACCCTGGGGAGTCCGAGGATAGTCATGCTGATGTGGGCCGTCCAGATCCGGATCTGGATGGTCTGCCCTGCGAAGAGTGGGAGCGCCAGGAGGGAGTGGGTCTGAAGGAAACCTTCCTATCTTGGCGTGCCTGCGGTCTTTGTTGGTTGGAGGAGGTCTCCGCCGTATTGAAACGGCGGTAAGCCCAAAAGGGTCGAAACTGACGCCTCAGTGGGGGTCTGCGAGGCTTGGACTGAGGCAGGAGAGAACTCGTGCCACCGGTGGCGTCCTTAATAATTTGGTCCAATTGGGATCCAAAGAGGCGCCCTCCCTGAAAAAGCAGATTAGTAAGAGACTTTTTAGAAGACAGGTCCGCCTGCCAGGCCTTGAGCCAAATTGTACGTCGGATTGCCACAACGCTACTTGACGCCTGAACTGCGCAGGATGCGGCATCCAAAGAAGCAGAGGGAAATCTGATTGGCAAGATCGGCCAATTGATCTGGTTGTGCTTTCTCTAGGATGCCCTGACGAAGATCCTCTGCCCAAGTGGCTATGGCTTTTGCTGCCCAAGATGAAGCAAAAATTGGGCATACCGCCGTCGAAGCCGCTTCGAAGGCAAACTTTGCTAGGGATTCTATGATCCTATCATTAGAATCCTTTAGAGACGCCACGCCTGAAAGCGGGAGAACCGTGTTATTAGAAAGACTGGACACGGGCGGATCGACCGAGGGAGAGGCAGACCAGTTGTCCGTGAGCTCTTTAGCAAACGGGTACAGAACTCCGAGACGCTTCCCTCGTTGAAAGCGTCTGGTCGGATCCCCCTCTTTCCCTGGTAAAAATCTTTCCAAACTCGGAATGTAAAGGGAATACCCTGGAGGGTGTTTCCTCCCGTCTGAACGAAACCTCCTGATCTGAGGATTTCGCAGGGGGGTCAGCAATGTCAAAGGTCTGATGGATCGCTGCAATGAGCTTCTGCACAGTAACCCTCATGTTCGCATCCTGGTCCAAATCCAGCTCTAAGATCCCCTCAGCTGACCTGTCCGAGAGCGCTTCACCTGACTCGGGAGAGGAGGCCCGGGAGGGAGGCTGCCCGAGAAGGACTATGTGGTGACATGGGGCGAGGAGAGGATTCCAGCTGGGGATCCTGCCTGGGTCTTTTGCGACTAACGCTGGCCGACTCAGATGGAACCTCTTGAGGCCTGCTGGACCCTGTAGAGGTGTCCAGGGGCAATTTATCCAGGACGGTTACTAGGGACTGAGACACCCTGGTGAGGTCTGCCACTGACTGTGATAGAGATGAGGCCCAGCCAGGCATGGGGGGGTTCACTCTCGCCTGGGGCCCTAGATGGCTCCTGGGCGGCATCAGGTTGAATAGGATTGCTACAATCCAGGCAGAGGGAAGTGGACTGACCTGAGGGAAGTTTGCGATTGCAAGAAGAGCATGCAAAGAACTTGACGAGAGTGCAGGAGGGAGCCGCAGGGCGTTTACGGTCAGATTTGGAGTTAGACATAGTGAAACCTGAGGTAGTGCCGGAAGGTTGGGGGACAGGGTGCAGAGAAGGGTGTCAGCCTGCAGATGCAGAGCTACTCACGGTCCGGTGACCCCAGAGACGAAGGTATCCACCTCTCTGCAGCTGCAGGTCAGAGCGATATCCGGCTGACAGGCCCAGGGAGCGATATCCGGCTGACAGGGGCGTCCGGCTGTGCGGCTGCAAGATGGCGACCGCCTGAGAGGAATCAGGGAAAAACGCGCTCCCAGGGGAAGGAGGGCGGGGCTAACCGCCTGCTGAAAACGGCACCGCCCCTGGCCAAGAACAGGCTGAGAAGAGCGGTGGGAGGGCCTGGAAAGGGCGGGAGAGAAGCCCGCTTAGTAGAAAGGGGCGGGGGGCGTGGCCGCGATACAGGAGTAGGTCCGAACTGAAGCCGGGGCCTAAATTAATCGCGGCGGCCGCTTGTCAGCACAGGGGCGGCGCGGAGGAACCGCAACATGAGCGCCGCCGAGGAAAAGACCCCTGTCCGGGATAGGGACAGTGGATGACTGCAAAAAAAGGGTGCCTGGAGGCACGGGACGGCCACGGAGACCCGCAGTGCTACCATCTCTCCTGACCAAGTCCCGAGTGGGGATCTAATACTCACCCTGTCCCGGGCCTGAACTCCTGAAAATAAAGGTACCTTCTGTGAAGCTGTCTGCGTCTCATCCGACCGACAGGCTCTGGCAGGCGAGTGGGTGGGAGACGGACAACCAGGACTCTCAGAAAGGACGACACGTATGCATGTTGGCGTCCTCCCGGAAGGCTGCTGGTCCTGGTGCAGAGAGCTGCGAGGATACGGGGCGGCAGTACGCACCGTACTCGCAGCCTCTTCGTGGGACTACAGAGGTGACTATTCACCCTGTATCCCTCCGGCGAAACCTGAAAAGGAACGACGCACATCGAGGTAGATATGGGTCTAGTGAAAGACCCGTGTCCACCTCCTACTGACACTAAGCTAAACTGAGGAATTCCCTGCCGGTCGGTGGGGTGTACACTGCGGAGGAGGAGCTAACCTTTTTTTGTGCATAGTGTCAGCCTCCTAGTGGCAGCAGCATACACCCATGGTCTCTGTGTCCCCCAATAAGGCGAACGAGAAAATAATTTTTTAGCCCCCAATTTTTTATTTTCCCAAGGGTAACAGGAGAAATTAGTCCCCAAAAGTTGTTGTGCAATTTTTCCTGAGTACGCTGATACCCCATATGTGGGGGTAAACCACTGTTTGGGCACACGTCGGGGCTTGGAAGGGAGGGAGCACCGTTTGACTTTTTGAACGCAAAATTGGCTGGAATCAATGGTTGCACCATATCGCGTTTGGAGACCCCCTGATGTGCCTAAACAGTGGAAACCCCATAATTCTAACTCCAACCCTAACCCCAACACACCCCTAACCACAACCCTAACCCCAACACATCCCTAACCCTAATCCCAACCCTAACCCCAACACACCCCTAACCCTATCCGTAACCCTAATTCCAACCCTAACCCTAATTCCAACCCTAACCATAATCCTAACCCCAACACTAACCATAACACTAACCACAAGCCTAACCCTAATTCTAACCCTAACCCTAATTCCAACCCTAGCCCTCTTTCCAACCCTAACCCTCTTTCCAACCCTAACCCTCTTTCCAACCCTAACCCTCTTTCCAACCCTAACCCTCTTTCCAACCCTAACCCTCTTTCCAACCCTAACCCTCTTTCCAACCCTAACCCTCTTTCCAACCCTAACCCTCTTTCCAACCCTAACCCTCTTTCCAACCCTAACCCTAACCCTCTTTCCAACCCTAACCCTCTTTCCAACCCTAACCCTCTTTCCAACCCTAATGGAAAAATAAAAATAAAAATATATTCTTTATTTTATTAGTTATGCCTACCTATGGGGGTGATAATCGGGGGGTTCATTTACTTTTTATTTCATTTTGATCACTGTGAGAGTGATCAAATTGAAATAATGGAATCTGCAGCCGGCAGATTCGGGCGGGCACACTGCGCATGCGCCCGCCATTTTCCAAGATGGCGGCGCCCATGAACCGGACCCGTCGGACACCGGGAGCGACAGGGGGACATAGAAGATGCCGGGGGCGGTGAGAGCGGGTGAGGGGGTTATCGGAAGCTGGTGGGTAGCGGAGGGGATGGGGGGGGCAGATGATGACAGCGGCGGCAGATCGCCGCTGTCATTCAGTGGCGGGGGGGCGATCGCCGATGTGGGGGGGGGGGGTCAAATCGGTGTCTCCAGCCATGTCCGATGCTACTGCAGCATCGGCCATGGCTGGATTGTAATATTTCATCAATTTTCATTGATGAAATATTACTATCGCTCTGATTGGCTGTTTCACTTTTAACAGCCAATCAGAGCGATCGTAGCCACGTGGGGGCATAGCGACGCCCCCTGTGGTGAATTACAAAGCCCCGTGTATCTGCGGGTCATGTGACCTTTCATTGACCCCGGTCACCCGACCCGCAGGGGGGCTTTGAATTCATGACACAGGGTATGCGTCATAGGTCGGATTGGCACCGACTTTCATGACGCATACGCTGTGTCACAGGTCGGGAACCGGTTAAAGGTCAGCACGGGCCATAAAACGTACACATAACACACATGGATGTCATCCATGTGACACGCATCGGCGCCCGGGAAGAAGCATTACAGTAAGTGCTGTTCCCCAGCACCAGGTGCTGAACACGGCTCTCATCATTCTCCCTTCCTCTGCCGACGACAGGCGCTAGCAGGGGAGAATTATGAGAGTTACATTTAAGTAACAAAAGAGACAGCAGGCAGCTGATGGGACTATTACTCCCATCAGCCTACCCCTGCTGCTGCAGCGGATGGGAGTATTCATCTGCCGCTCCTGCGCTGTAAATAAATACGGTAATTTAAAAAAAAAACAGCCTGGGTTCCCCCCTATTTTTGAAAACCAGGCATACAAAACTCACAGCTGGGGGCTCCAACCCTCAGCTGTCAGCTTCAGCAAGGCTGGTTATCAAGAATATAGGGGTCCCTACGCTGTTTTTTTTAACTATTTAAAAAAGCGGCGTGGGGTCCCCCTATTTTTGACAACCAGCCTTGCTAAAGCTCACAGCTGGGGGCTGGTATTCCCAGGTTAGTAAGGGGCTATGGATATTGCCCCCCCCCCGCCTAAAAATAGCAGCCCGCAGCTGCCCAGAAAAGGCACATCTAATAAAAAAAAGAGGCCTTATAGCGGGTAGTTATGTTTGGCAGCCGTCACACACTAAAAAACTTTTTATTGCAAAAAATAGTTTTTGCATCACCACATTTTGAGAGCTATAAGTTTTCCATATCTTGGCCTAGAGTCATGTGAGGTCTTGTTTTTTTGTAGGACGAGTTGACTTTTTTTATTGGTACCAATTTCAGGCACATGACATTTTTTGTTCGCTTTCCATTCCGATTTTTGGGAGGCACAA
Source organism: Dendrobates tinctorius (assembly GCF_039654945.1). NCBI lineage: Eukaryota > Metazoa > Chordata > Amphibia > Anura > Dendrobatidae > Dendrobates > Dendrobates tinctorius. The sequence continues at coordinate 30,651,155 of NW_027361682.1, read as the reverse complement.
TGAACAAAAAACAGCAATTCATGAATTTCTTATGGGAAGGAGGGGAGCGTTTACACCGTTCCATGTGTGGTAAAGTTGATAAGGCAGTTTTATTCTTCGAGTCAGTATGATTACAGCGATACCTCATTTATATAATTTTTTGTGTCTTGGCGCTATTATACAATAAAAACTATTTTATATAAAAAAAATTATGCTTGCATCACTTTATTCTGAGAGCTGTAACTTTTTATTTTTCCACTGATGATGCTGTATGGAGGCTTGTTTTTTGTGGGACAAGATGACGTTTTCAGCGGTACAATGTTTATATCTGTTTTTTTTATTGCGTGTTATTCCACTTTTTTGCTAAAGGGGTTAACTAGTGGGACAGTTTTATAGGTCGGGTCGTTGCCGACACGGCAATAACAAATGTGTACTTTTATTTAGATTTTTTTTTCACTCAAATATTTATTTAGTGATAGCATATATTGATTTTTTTTTTATTATTTTTGTTTTTTTTAAATATTTTTACAATTATTTAAATTTAGTTTTTTAACTTTTTTTACTTTTTCCCACTATGGAACAATCATTTTTTGCAGACTGATCACTTCTATAGCATGCAGATGAAGAAGCATCTGCATGCCATAGAGGTTGTCAGCGCTGCACTGACAGAGAGAGACTTGCTGATGATGCAATGCGCATGATCAACAAGTTTCTTAGCTCTGGTGACCCACCATGGCAACGATCGGGACCCCACGTCACGCCGCGGGGTCTCGCATGCAAAGGCAGAGGGGCTGTCAGCCATGCATCTGCTTCCAGAATGCTGCGATCATATTCGATCACAGTATTTCAATGGGTAAAAGTGGCGTGAGTGGTCTATGACCGCTCCTGGCACCTAGTGCTGGGTATCAGCTGTGAGAATCAGCTGACACCTGGTGACTATCACCCATGCACTCCCCGTAATCGCGGGAGATCGCCATGACGTAATGATCTGCCCATAGTCAAACAGGCCCAGGTCACATGGACGGATCATTATGTCAGAAAGGGGTTAAACAGCTGCAGGATCAAATCCCCTAAGGTGCCTGAAAAAAAAGGACCAGCAAAATATGATTTTTTTTTTTATTAAACTAAAAAAAACTAAACTAAAAAAAGTTATGGCTCTATGAAAGAGAGAAAAATATGAAAATATGAAAAACACCAAAAGGAAAAATAGGCTTTGTCCTTAAGGGTTGATTAGATAAGGGGCTACTAAATACTCTGATGCTCACTGATTACACCTCTAGTGCATATAGAGCACGGAATAAAATATTGCCCCACAGGTCAGAATAGTGGGCACGTCTGACTGCTTATGACCAGAGATCAGGGTCTGACTAACCGAACTGAAAGGCTCTGCATAATAGAAGCTCAGTCCATCCCCTCTAGGGACAGGAGAGCAGCATGTCTGGGCTGTAGCTAGTCTCTGCCATTGATTATGTGTCTCCAGTTCGGTGATGACAAGACGCATGGAAGATTCTAGGACACATTTATATGCGAGGAGTTCCCTGGCACAGAAAGTTACTTGCATAAAAAACAATATTAAGCCTTTCGAGCTGCTCCGAACTGCTGGGACAAATGAAAACAAGTTCCAGTGATTTTTGTTCCTTTACCAGTAGAGCTTGTACATCAGATCTACCTGATCACTAGTCGCAGATATATATTTTCCAGTAATCCCAAGGGTAGGGTTGTGGTCACACCATAAACTGTGGGCTAAACTGTGGGCTTCCCCTTGCCTTCCTCTCAGTCTCACTATCTGCTACTGTCATTGACTGAAAGGATAAAGGAGCAAGAAGTGCCCAGTGCATAAACTATTGCAACCAAGAATTTTCCTTATGGCAGACCATCAATGTGTAATCAGCAAGGGTTCCACTCTCAAAACTCCCACTAATCTTCGAAAGGAAGGGGCTGAATGTAGTGTGCAGCACAACTACACCAATATGATTGTGGGCATGCCGAGTACTGGAGCACAGACTGTTTCAGTAAATGGTGCTTAGTGCGGAAGAGGTCCTGCTGGGTGGAGAATAGAGCTGGAGTAACAGAGGATTCCGATCTACAAGCTCTCTATACTCAGTTGCATATCAGCCCAATCGCTGATTTCTCAGTAAGGCCTCTTTCACACTTCCGTTTTTTACAATCAGTCACAATCCGCCAGGTTTTGAAAAAAAACGGATCCTCAAATTTTTTTTGAGGATCCGTTTTTTTCCCATTGACTTGCATTAATGGCGGATTGTGACGGATTGCTGTCCGTTGCATCCGTTTTTTGTGAGGATCCGCCAAAAGTTGCTGTCCGTCACCATCCTCAAAAATTTCAAAACGGAGCTTGTAACGTTTTTTTCTCTGGCGGATCCTGCAAACACTGATTTAACCAGAATTTCTTTCTGGGTGCCGGACAAAAAAAAAAATAAATAAATCTCTCTCTCTCTCTCTCTCTCTCTCTTACATTTAGCGATGCACCAGCGATCCAACCCGGTCAGGATCGCTGGTGCATCGCTAAATGATCGCTAGTGAGCTTTCATACAGAAAGATCTCACAGCGATGCAACAGCGACGCAGCGCACGATACTTACCATTCACACACAGCGATCCTGCGTCCTCCCGCCCGCATCCAGCGTCGCTGGACGTCACAGCAGGAAGCCCAGCAGGAAGCGCCCGACGAGAAATGGAGCCGGACATTCTCGCGCGATCAGCGATGGACAGCGGGGGAGCCGGTCGGAGGTAAGTATCACACATAGCGATATCGCTAGCAATATCGCTATAACGTCACAAAACCGGTGACGTTTTAGCGATATTGCTAGCGATATTGCTTAGTGTAAAACCCCCTTTATTCCAGACCTCCACCGATCCCAAGAAAGGGCTATGAAATGCCCAGATAGCAATAAAAGAAGGCCATGCATGCGCCATTGCTCTATTTATTGTCAGTGGAACTGCAAATTAGAAAAAAAAAAAAAACACTCGCTGTCTCCGGCAGTTGTATTGAAACTGAATGCAGCAGTAGTGCACAAGCACAGCCACGCCTCCAATCCAACGGGACATTTCATAGGCCTCTTTACAAGATCAGTCAGTCTCATCAGTCTGAGCTCCATTGACCAGCAAGATACCATTTTTCCTCAGGAGATTAGAAATAAATTTGCCTCAAGCTGATTTCACGATTTTGAAAAACGGATGATAACCAGGTTGTCAGACACAGCCCTGTAGTAGTAGCCATGCCACAGAAAGTATTTGAACGTTACAGGCACGCTCACCATGGCACTGATAAAGAAGGCCGGGTACTCACTTAATTTTGAGTAGGTTGAGTGATTTGTTTTGGTTGGCGGATATCTCTCCTGTCCTGTTCCTGTTAACATACACAGAGAAGCCGTTATTCCTGAAACCAAACTCTTTCGCTACCTGTGAAAAAAACCACAAGAAAAGAAGAATTTACAACGTGACACTGCGCCAACATGGGATTATGTGAGCAATTCAGCACAACCCACCACCTTGTGGCACACTCTCACCCTACAATCCAGCACAGCCCATGCCCCCGTGGCACACTCTCACCCTACAATCCAGCACAGCCCATGGCCCCGTGGCACACTCTCACCCTACAATCCAGCACAGCCCATGGCCCCGTGGCACACTCATCCCACTTCCAGCACAGCCCATGGCCCCGTGGCACACTCATCCCACTTCCAGCACAGCCCATGGCCCCGTGGCACACTCATCCCACTTCCAGCACAGCCCATGGCCCCGTGGCACACTCATCCCACTTCCAGCACAGCCCATGGCCCCGTGGCACACTCATCCCACTTCCAGCACAGCCCATGGCCCCGTGGCACACTCATCCCACTTCCAGCACAGCCCATGGCCCCGTGGCACACTCATCCCACTTCCAGCACAGCCCATGGCCCCGTGGCACACTCATCCCACTTCCAGCACAGCCCATGGCCCCGTGGCACACTCCTCCCACTTCCAGCACAGCCTATGGCCCCGTGGCACACTCCTCCCACTTCCAGCACAGCCCATGGCCCCGTGGCACACTCCTCCCACTTTCAGCAAGTCCATAGCCCTGTGGCACACTCCTCCCACTTCCAGCACAGCCCATGGCCCCGTGGCACACTCCTCCCACTTCCAGCACAGCCCATGGCCCCGTGGCACACTCATCCAAGTTCCAGCACAGCCCATGGCCCCGTGGCACACTCCTCCCACTTCCAGCACAGCCCATGTCCCCGTGGCACACTCCTCCCACTTCCAGCACAGCCCATAGCCCCGTGGCACACTCCTCCCACTTCCAGCACAGCCCATAGCCCCATGGCACACTCCTCCCATTTCCAGCACAGCCCATGGCCCCGTGGCACACTCCTCCCAGTTCCAGCACAGGCCGTGGCCCCGTGGCACACTCCTCCCAGTTCCAGCACAGGCCGTGGCACACTCCTCCAAGTTCCAGCACAGGCCGTGGCACACTCATCCAAGTTCCAGCACAGGCCGTGGCACACTCATCCAAGTTCCAGCACAGCCCATTGACCCGTGCCACAGTCACCCCACATTCCAGCACAACCCATTGACCCATGGCACACTCACTCCACATTCCAGTACAGCCCAGCAACCCGGGGAACATTCACCCACAATTCAGCAGCGCTCACCGCTCGGTGGCACATTAACCTCACATTCCAGGACAGCGCCTTGTCTCGTGGCACACTCTCACCCCACATTCCAGCACAGACCACTTCCCCGTGGTGAACTCTCTGTCCCCACGTTCCAGCATAGCCCAACACTATATGGCGCATTCTCACCCCATGTCACCCCAGGCCAATGCCCGTGGCATGCTCTCCCCCAAAATTTCATCAGAGGCCGATACCCAGTGGCACGCTCCCACACAAGTATCTTATTACTACCATCATATACAAGATTACAATGACGCTGACTGAAAACACAGGGAGAAATCATCTGAACGCTGTGACTGTAAACTCTGAATGGCTTTTTCACCTCCCCTGGGTTCACAGACAGTATGCAATCTATATATCAATGACCCAGTAAAAAAAAAAAAACAATGAAGCATGCAGCCGTTTGCCTCTGAAACTCAAAGCTCAACTAACTATCAAAACTTTTGCCAAGTACTGTTTCATCTAAATGTACATTTTTTGCAAATATAAACTATAATAAACATATTAACTGATAAAAATGGAAATAAAATAAACAGATATAAATACAAAATATAAACACGGAAGTATAGTGCTAAAATAATAGCATTGCACATGACGAAAAAAATAAATATAATAACGCAAAAACATTCATATAACAAAAATACAAATAAACTCCAACAAATAAGTGACATATTCATAATGCACATATTGAGCATTTAATGTAACGTACAGGCAGTAACCTAATCCAGCTGAGATTGGGCAGTGATTTACGCCGCCTCTGCCTGCAATGATTTTCTATGATTTGCATAGTAAACTTTAGAATTACAGTTAATTATTGACCTATCTGGTTCTGGCCACGCTGTGTTTTGTACTCTGAAGGTTTAAAAAAAAAAATACTTATAAGGGATATACGGGGTCCTGGGGGTACATTCCCTATGTGTGACCTCCAAAACATGAGTCCAAAAATTCAAAGTGTGAACAATGTTATGGCTCGATTACAGCTCAATTCACTTCTTTTACTTTCATTAGTCCCATAAAAGTGAATGGAGCAACAGACACGCATGCATACTATCACTTCCCTCATCAGAGTTTCCAGCGTTCACACTTTTATCTGCTATGCTGGGGAAAGATGATTATTGCATTTAGTAGGGGAATACCTTTAATTGCGCAATATGGGGGTACAGCAGTGTATAATGGATGCAGTAATGAAGTAAAACCCCATCAATAGGGGAAAACGACATACCTTTTTGAGAAACGTTGCAGCAGATTCCCGCTTGCTTGCGTTGATGCGCTTCACCCCCTCTGGAGACTGGATCCGGATGATCTACAGACAAATAAAAATAAGATTCCCATTAATTTTATGATTCCCATTAATATTATAATATATATACAGTGGGGAAAAAAAGTATTTAGTCAGTCAGCAATAGTGCAAGTTCCACCACTTAAAAAGATGAGAGGCGTCTGTAATTTTCATCATAGGTAGACCTCAACTATGGGAGACAAACTGAGAAAAAAAAATCCAGAAAATCACATTGTCTTTTTTTTTTTCATTTTATTTGCATATTATGGTGGAAAATAAGTATTTGGTCAGAAACAAAATTTCATCTCAATACTTTGTGATATATCCTTTGTTGGTAATGACAGAGGTCAAACGTTTTCTGTAAGTCTTCACAAGGTTGCCACACACTGTTGTTGGTATGTTGGCCCATTCCTCCATGCAGATCTCCTCTAGAGCAGTGATGTTTTTGGCTTTTCGCTTGGCAACACGGACTTTCAACTCCCTCCAAAGGTTTTCTATAGGGTTGAGATCTGGAGACTGGCTAGGCCACTCCAGGACCTTGAAATGCTTCTGATGAAGCCACTCCTTCGTTGCCCTGGCGGTGTGCTTTGGATCATTGTCATGTTGAAAGACCCAGCCACGTTTCATCTTCAATGCCCTTGCTGATGGAAGGAGGTTTGCACTCAAAATCTCACGATACATGGCCCCATTCATTCTTTCATGTACCCGGATCAGTCGTCCTGGCCCCTTTGCAGAGAAACAGCCCCAAAGCATGATGTTTCCACCACCATGCTTTACAGTAGGTATGGTGTTTGATGGATGCAACTCAGTATTCTTTTTCCTCCAAACACGACAAGTTGTGTTTCTACCAAACAGTTCCAGTTTGGTTTCATCAGACCATAGGACATTCTCCCAAAACTCCTCTGGACCATCCAAATGCTCTCTAGCAAACTTCAGACGGGCCCGGACATGTACAGGCTTAAGCAGTGGGACACGTCTGGCACTGCAGGATCTGAGTCCATGGTGGCGTAGTGTGTTACTTATGGTAGGCCTTGTTACATTGGTCCCAGCTCTCTGCAGTTCATTCACTAGGTCCCCCCGCGTGGTTCTGGGATTTTTGCTCACCGTTCTTGTGATCATTCTGACCCCACGGGGTGGGATTTTGCGTGGAGCACCAGATCGAGGGAGATTATCAGTGGTCTTGTATGTCTTCCATTTTCTAATTATTGCTCCCACAGTTGATTTCTTCACTCCAAGCTGGTTGGCTATTGCAGATTCAGTCTTCCCAGCCTGGTGCAGGGCTACAATTTTGTTTCTGGTGTCCTTTGACAGCTCTTTGGTCTTCACCATAGTGGAGTTTGGAGTCAGACTGTTTGAGGGTGTGCACAGGTGTCTTTTTATACTGATAACAAGTTTAAACAGGTGCCATTACTACAGGTAATGAGTGGAGGAAAGAGGAGACTCTTAAAGAAGAAGTTACAGGTCTGTGAGAGCCAGAAATCTTGATTGCTTGTTTCTGACCAAATACTTATTTTCCACCATAATATGCAAATAAAATGAAAAAAAAAAAGACAATGTGATTTTCTGGATTTTTTTTTCTCAGTTTGTCTCCCATAGTTGAGGTCTACCTATGATGTAAATTACAGACGCCTCTCATCTTTTTAAGTGGTGGAACTTGCACTATTGCTGACTGACTAAATACTTTTTTTCCCCACTGTATATATCTGGGCATGTATGATGGAGTTTGTTCTCCTGCTTGAGGATGGGATCCTCTTGTTCTCTAAGCTTTCTGAAATTATGCTACGTAAAAGGGTATGCCCACTTTATGTACTGTACTGGTGAAGTTTGGCTGCACCTGTTCTTGCAACGGTTTTCCTTGTTCTTGGAATGTGCACATTGTAGATTCAGACTGAAGCAGCAAAAGAACAAAGCTACACATATAGAAACAAAGACTAAAGAATCACATGTAAAACAAACCAGAATATGAGCAAAACCTATGATTTATTAAATGATTTATGATTCAATATTTGCAAAGTCACTACTGAGGAACACAAACAAGAAGAGAAGACTTGTTGGGGCAGAGAAAGAATAACGACTGGACCAATGGAAATCTGTCCTGTGAACTGAGAAGTCAAAAAGTTATATTTTTGGTACCAACCCCTATGTCTTTGTGAAACGCAGAAAAGGTGAGGAGAAAGTTTCTACATGTGTGGTGCCTACTGTGAAATATGGAGGGGGAGATGTGATGATGGTGGGGCTTTTCTCTTGACACTGTTGGCGATTTATTCCAACTTCATGGCACAGTTCTTATACAGCGTGACTAACACAGCGTCCTGTAACGACGACAGATCATCTGGATTGCTCTTAGTTTGACCATCACTTGTGTTGCAACAGAACAATGACCCAAAACAAACTTCCACGCTATGCAAAGGCTAGGTGACCAAGCAGGAGAGGAATGGAGGCTACGTCAGATGTCATGGCCTCCACAATCAGCCGACCACAAGCCAACTGATCAGTTTGGGATTATTTGGATGCAAAATGAAGAGTGAAGGCAAAGCAGCAATAAGTGCTCTGCTCCTCTAGAAACTCCTTCTAGACTGCTGAAAACCATTCCAGATAACAACATGATGAAGCTACTGGAGAGAAAGCCAAGGGGTGCAAAATGTCATCAGAGTGAAAGAGGAGACTGAGCAGAATCTAAGGGTACGTGCACACGCTGCGGATTCCGCTGCGTTTCCGCAGCGGTTTTGGCCGCTGCGGACCCGCAGCAGCTTTAGCTGCGGTGTACAGTACCATTCAAATGAATGGGAAAAAAAAAACGCTGTGCCGACGCTGCGGAAAAAAACGCGCGGATTTGCTGCGGTTTTGAATCCGCAGAAGGAATTGCATGTCAATTCTTTCTGCGGAAACCGCTGCGGGTTCCTATCTCCACCATTGTGGAGATAGTGAATCCGCAGGACCAAACCGCAGGCAAAACCGCAGATAATCCGCAGGTCTTTTGACCTGCGGATTATCTGCGGTTTTTGCAAAATCCGTGCGGATTAATCCGCAGCGGATTCCGCAGCGTGTGCACACACCCTAAGGCATAACAGATATTCTCGTTTGTTTCATCCGGGTTTCTTTTCCCTTTGTTTCCATGTGTTCATTCATGCCGCCTCCAGCCTGAATCAACAATGTCCACATTTCAATAACAAGAAAAACCATTGGACAAACAAGTGTGACCAAGGATTTGATGGGGACATTATGTCTACAAGATATTCTGAGATCAAGGGAAAGCTAGCATAGTCGTTTTCTTAAAAGGGGGTTGTCTAAAGTAATTTTCCTCCTAACGTCTTAACTATGTAGTGCCATAGTCTACACTATTTTCTAATATAGGGAATTTGTAATTAAGTATCTACACAAACTGCTTTACTATTTTTGTTTTTTCCCCACTTTCTTATTGATGACGCTTCGTTTGAGAATGCCTGTGCAAGTGGGGATACTCAAATGAAGTGTCAAAAAGGGGAAAGAGGCTGTGGTCACTGCCAAAGCTTCTGCCCCCTCCCTGAAACGAAGGGTTATTAGTGACTTTCATTACAGGTGTTGTGCAATTGCCAATCAATGATGTCCCAGATGTGATTGATGGAAGACAAGTCCAGACAGGCTGCAGACCACGATGGCACGTGGCCGCTCACAGTAACATCAGCAACATGTGGCCTAGTGTTGTCATGTTCGGCGAATTGGTTGCACGACTGGGCCATTCTGTGCCGCAAGTGACATGTGGATGATTTACATATACACACACAAGGAGTTCGGTCAGTATTGGCGCATTATGTGTGTATATACATTGTCTGTACAGCTGTGACTACAATATATATTAGTGTGTACACACACTGACACAATGCTCATATACTTACAGAACTCTGTGTGTGTATAAGTTTCGAACGTGCGTGTTTGTGTGGATTATGTATAAAGTTCTGTAAGTATCGGAGCTGTGTGTGTGTGTGTGTATATATATATATATACACACACACACACAAGCAGCACCACCAATGTCAGGTTCCAGCCTCCCTATTGACAAAACCTTCAACATAAAATGAGGAAAATGGAGGCAGCCCATCACTTTGGACCGGTGACACACTGTGCCATGGTGACCCATAATGGCGACGTCTCGGTTCTGGCCGAGAACCTTTCTTGAGAAAGAAATTGCCCAAGTTTTCCTTTTCCTCACAGCGCGGCGCTGCCTCCATGTCTCCCATTACGACACGTACATACACGGTGTGCACCCAGCACTCCTCTCACACACCGCATCTGTGCCGGTGCAGCCGGCAGTGATGACACATGACATGACACTATTTCTGGGCCTGCTCTCCCCGCCCGGCTCCCCGCACACGGCCGCAGCCTTCTCCTCACCATACTCTCCGCCATGTTTGACGCTTCTCGGCCTCCTCCTCCGCCTCACACCGCGGTTACCTCCGGGGATTCCCGGCCTCTAACGGCTCCAACCGGCCGGTTCTGCGCACTGGTGTCACCTAGCTAAACTTCCCCCCCAGTGTCACAAAACACATCACAAGGTTCCGGTTCAGAACGTTCCGCCGTGTCACGGAGAGCGCCACCTAGCGGCCTGCGGGTGTGTGACACATGAGCGTTCTGGGGATGACATTTCCTGGGCACTGATCTTGCTCTCAGTATGTTGCCTTGCTCCCTGCCCAACAGTGTCACCAGCAAAGCCCCACATGTCCTGCTCCCTGACCAGCAGTGTCTCCAGCAAAGCCCCCCATGTCTTGCTCCCTGACCAGCAGTGTCTCCAGCAAAGCCCCCCATGTCCTGCTCCCTCACCAGCAGTAGTGTCACCAGCACAGCCTTCAAGTTCTGCTCCCTGACTAACATTGTCACCAGCAAAGCCCCCCATGTCCTGCTCCCTGACCAGCAGTGTCTCTAGCAAAGCCCCCCATGTCCTGCTCCCTCACCAGCAGTGTCACCAGCACAGCCCCCCATGTCCTGCTCCCTCACCAGCAGTGTCACCAGCACAGCCCCCCATGTCCTGCTCCCTCACCAGCAGTGTCACCAGCAAAGCCCCCCATGTCCTGCTTTCTGCCTAACAGTGTCACCAGCAAAGCCCCCCATGTCCTGCTCCCTGCCTAACAGTGTCACCAGCAAAGCCCACCATGTCCAGCTTTCTGCCTAACAGTGTCACCAGCAAAGCCCCCCATGTCCTGCTCCCTGACCAGCAGTGTCACCAGCAAAGCCCCCCATGTCCTGCTCCCTGCCTAACAGTGTCACCAGCAAAGCCCTCCATGTCCTGCTCCCTGACCAGCAGTGTCACCAGCAAAGCCCCCCATGTCCTGCTCCCTGCCCAACAGTGTCACCAGCAAAGCCCCCCATGTCCTGCTCCCTGACCAGCAGTGTCTGTAGCAAAGCCCCCCATGTCCTGCTCCCTCACCAGCAGTGTCACCAGCACAGCCCCCCATGTCCTGCTCCCTCACCAGCAGTGTCACCAGCAAAGCCCCCCATGTCCTGCTTTCTGCCTAACAGTGTCACCAGCAAAGCCCCCCATGTCCTGCTCCCTGCCTAACAGTGTCACCAGCAAAGCCCTCCATGTCCTGCTCCCTGACCAGCAGTGTCACCAGCAAAGCCCCCCCATGTCCTGCTCCCTGCCCAACAGTGTCACCAGCAAAGCCCCCCATGTCCTGCTCCCTGACCAGCAGTGTCACCAGCAAAGCCCACCATGTCCTGCTCCCTGCCCAACAGTGTCACCAGCAAAGCCCCCCATGTCCTGCTCCCTGCCTAACAGTGTCACCAGCAAAGCCCCCCATGTCCTGCTCCCTGCCCAACAGTGTCACCAGCAAAGCCCCCCATGTCCTGCTCCCTGCACAACAGTGTCACCAGCAAAGCCCCCCATGTCCTGCTCCCTGCCCAACAATGTCACCAGCAATGCCCCCCATGTCCTGCTCCCTCACCAGCAGTGTCACCAGCAAAGCCCCCAATGTCCTGCTCCCTGCCTAACAGTGTCACCAGCAAAGCCCCCAATGTCCTGCTCCCTGACCAGCAGTGTCACCAGCAAAGCCCCCCATGTCCTGCTCCCTGCCCAACAGTACCACCAGCAAAGCCCCCCATGTCCTGCTCCCTGCCCAACAGTGTCACCAGCAAAGCCCCCCATGTCCTGCTCCCTGCCTAACAGTGTCACCAGCAAAGCCCCCCATGTCCTCCTCCCTGCCCAAGTGTCACCAGCAAAGCCCCCCATGTCCTGCTCCCTGCCCAGCAGTGTCACCAGCAAAGCCCCCAATGTCCTGCTCCCTGCCTAACAGTGTCACCAGCAAAGCCCCCAATGTCCTGCTCCCTGACCAGCAGTGTCACCAGCAAAGCCCCCCATGTCCTGCTCCCTGCCTAACAGTGTCACCAGCAAAGCCCCCCATGTCCTGCTCCCTGCCCAACAGTGTCCTCCCTGCCCAACAGTGTCACCAGCAAAGCCCCCCATGTCCTGCTCCCTGCCTAACAGTGTCACCAGCAAAGCCCCCCATGTCCTCCCTGCCCAACAGTGTCACCAGCAAAGCCCCCCATGTCCTGCTCCCTGCCCAGCAGTGTCACCAGCAAAGCCCCCAATGTCCTGCTCCCTGCCTAACAGTGTCACCAGCAAAGCCCCCCATGTCCTGCTCCCTGCCCAACAGTGTCACCAGCAAAGCCCCCCATGTCCTGCTCCCTGCCCAACAGTGTCACCAGCAAAGCCCCCCCATGTCCTGCTCCCTGCCTAACAGTGTCACCAGCAAAGCTCCCCAATGTCCTGCTCCCTGCCTAACAGTGTCACCAGCAAAGCCCCCCATGTCCTCCTCCCTGCCCAACAGTGTCACCAGCAAAGCCCCCCATGTCCTGCTCCCTGCCCAGCAGTGTCACCAGCAAAGCCCCCAATGTCCTGCTCCCTGCCCAACAGTGTCACCAGCAAAGCCCCCCATGTCCTGCTCCCTGCCCAACAGTGTCACCAGCAAAGCCCCCCATGTCCTGCTCCCTGCCTAACAGTGTCACCAGCAAAGCTCCCCTTGTTGGGGGATGGGGGAGACAAAGTGACCAAAAAACATTGATTTATTTTTTCTTTAGGTCTTTTCCGTGTAGGATAAATGTGATGATATTTTACTAATTTGCACTGTAACACAGGTGGCGACACCAAATATGTCTTTTTAGATTTTGTTTACTGTCTCACTGTCCCGTAAGAGGGAAGGTGTGATATGAACCTTAATTTTACCGCTCAAAGCCCATGGGCCTCATAGGTGTCCAAAAGCACGGCAGACATGGAGGTCTCCAGCAGGCCGCTGGTCATCTGCACCCCAAGGGGGTGTTGGAAGAGACACTTCCACGATTTCCAACAATTGACAGCATATTCTAAGGAGAAGTTCCCTCAATGAGTATTTGGTGTGACGGATTTTCTGCACCATTTAGCCAATAAGTTCCATGTGTATTTTTCCTGCATTTTTTTGTGTCTTTTTGGTCATGTTTTGTTCTGGATGCGTGTTGCTTAGCTTTGATAAAACCACAGATTACATGTGTTTTTAGGCTAGTTTCACACTAGCGGTTTTTTAGCGCCGCGGATAGCAGCCTGCTTCCTCCTTCCATCCACTACCACACCTCTTCATTTAGCTCCACCTACGTCTACATGCGTCCTGCGTACCCTATCTTTAACATTGGGTACGCAGGTCAGGCGGATGCATGCTGACACATCTGCATGGGTCGTTTTGACGCGTCCGCCGACCGCAACTCAAAAAACTCAACATACATCCGCATGGCCTGCATACCCAATGTTAAAGATAGGTATGCAGGACGCATGCAGACGTAGGCGGAGCTAAATGAAGAGGTGCGGCAGTGTGCGGGGCTTAGAGGACGGAAGAAGGAAGTAAGCTGCCATCCGCAGCGCTACAAAACGCTAGTGTGAAGCCAACCACTTAGTTTTTCCGCTGAGAAAACGCAGTAAAACCGCAAGTGCATTTTTTTATATGCAGATTTTCTGTATCTCATTCAAGCATATGGGGAAAATCCAGAAATAAAAAAAAACAAAATCACCACAAGAGAAAATGACATTCTCCAAATTTAAAAAAAATATATACCACAGATGAATTCACACAACATAAACCCCCACTTTAGTGGGTGCGAGATTTACATAAATCCTTTAGGTCAGGTTCACCTGTAATGTAAATGCTGCATTTTTTCCGCAGCTTTTTATCTGCATGTTTTTTTTTACGGGTGTCCAATCTGAAATACATAATAAGGCCTCATTCATTTCACAAAAACTTATACCAGCTGTGTGTCTTTTGGTGCATTTTTTCTCTGTAGGTTTCGGTAGGGTGCCTCAAAGAAACACAATTGAGATTTTAAAAACTGAATTACTTTTTTCTGTGTTTAAAAAAAAATAATAAAAAAAAAACGAAAAACCCTCTGCTTTTTTTGTGCAGAAAAGCTTTCATTCTGCATATAAAAATGCACCAAAAATGTCACAGTCCAACAGCGTCTTTGAACACACAGTGAACATTGGTTTTCATTAAATTACATCTACTTTGCTTGGACTGTAAGACCATGTTCACGCGATCAGGATTTGGTCAGTATTTTACCTCAGTCTACTTAAACCAAAACCAGAATTGGTGACATGTTTCTGTGAGGCCGGAGTCACACTACAGCGAGATACGGCCGAGTCTCGCAGGTTAAAACCAAGCTCTGGCACCAGGACTCTGGAGCGGAGCGTGCAGCTCCATGTATTGCTGTGCGGCTGCACCCTCCGCTCCGGAGTGCCGGCGCCAGAGCTTGGTTTTAACCTGCGAGACTCGGCCGTATTACGCTGTGTGTGATCCCGGCCTTATACGTTTCCTCTGATTGTTACTCTCATGGTTTTGTCTTTCTGAGGTAAAAAACTCACCAAATACTGATGAAAAATACTGAGGTAAAACACTAACCAAACACTGATGGAAAATACTGAGGTAAAAAAATCATCAAATTCCCAACATGTGAACAAGGTCCTTTTGTGATTTTACCCAGAGTGTTTTTCTTTGATGAATTTATGACATCAGGCACCCAGAAAAACAAATTTAATGCAAAACTAACTTTCAGATTAACCCCTTCACGACACGCGCTGCAAGTCTGAAGCCGGTATATGGGGTGGGCACACACAGTGATCCCACACCTTACCTGGCAAGCAATGACTTACAGGGGGGAGGGTGAGTAAAACCCAAAGGTTTTTTTTTTGCTTTGTTTCTTTTTAATAAACTGCACCTAGGAGACAGAGGTTTTCAGAAACCTGAAAACAATAGACCATAGGGATTTGACAATCTAATGTCTATGGCCTGTTTTAGAGCCAAGGCCGGGGCCACATGACGACCTTGACCCCGACACAGGTCTGATGCTACATCTCAGTGTAATGCACTGCAACTCACAAGGTACTGTGACTACAAACAATCAAACCAAATCAGAATTTTGGGCACTTGCATGTCGCTGTCACAATGCCACCTTATTCAAGTGCATTATGCAGCGGCATACAGCCATGCTGGCCGGGTGACCTGTATTGCAGGCAGAGTTGCCTTATTCACATGTTGCAGTCCAGTGCTAGAGCTAGGGGCTCCAAGCCCAAGGGACCTCTTTATTCTAGTCATTTAATAGGGATGGGGGGTTCAGGTCATGGATTCACTGTCCTTGAAGCTTAGATCTGAACATGGCTCGGAGAAGTCTCCAGCATAGATTGGGTTAAATAAAGGAGGTGAAATCAAGCTGCACTGGAAGACATGGTGCCTCACATGATTAGAGGCTGACCTCCAGTCTCCTGATTAACTTGCTGGGGAGCGGATAATCACCAGAATATCTGGAGTACATATGATATTACACCACTTCTTAGAACTTTTTGCATGTGAAAAGGGGCACAAAAATGTATCGTCTGCTCCAGAAACTGCGAAGAAACCCAGGACAGCGTGAGGAATCGAGAAACTTGTTATCCAAGGTGATAATGCGCTACTTATAATCTGTGTGTTCCAAAATTTGAATTCTTGGGTGGGGAAGGGGGGTATTTGTGCTCTGGTTTTACTAAAAAAAAAGTTACTTCAACATATTAAGGGTATGTGCACATGTTGCAGACTCGTGTGTGGATCTGCTGCAGATTCGCTAGTGATGTACAGTACTATGTTATCCTATGGAAAAAAGAAACCACTGTGCACATGCTAAGGAAAATTCCGCGCGGAATCGCAGCAGTTTATTTTCCGCAGCATGTCAATTCTTTGTGCAGATCCGAAGCGTTTTTACACCCATTCCATTATAGGAATCCGCAGGTGTTAAAATGCAGGCGAAATCTGCAGTAAAAACGTGGGTATTTTGACCTGCAGATTCCGCATGGAAAAATCCGCACACGAATCTGCATCGTGTGCACATACCCTAAGACTCATCGTAAATTCTGCAACTTTCTAATACAGATGGGATCTGGGTCCGATTCATCATTTGGAGTTATAGTCCCTTTTCTTTCTCTATTCTGGCTTGTGGTATAAAATGATGGGACTTTTTTGATTTTGCACCAAATTTTTCAAAATGGGTCAGTAGATCAATGAATTTTGCACAAATAAAAAAATTATCTTATCTTTTTTTTTTTTTTGCTACTTTTATACTGCAAATAGTAACAAATGCTTTTAAAATGTGCCAAAATTAAAATTCCCCAGAAAAACTTGGTGACTGTAATGAGGTGTGCCAAAAAAAGGGACATTTGGTAAAAGTCACATTTCATAAATCTGTCACAATTCACAAAGTTATAAATAAAAAAGCTGATTTATCAGGGCCTTTGTTTCAAGTTCTCTGCTTGCTGCCAGTGAATAATACCTTGTTTGTTGTTTACATCCACAGACTAAAAACCTGGCCAAATTCTGACAGATATACGTGTTCGGCGGATAGGGGCAGGGACTGCGTTTTGCTGCCAAGGGGGCACAGCAACAAACTATGTTGTCTCGGGCTATGTGCACACGGTGCGGATTCTGCTACGGATCCACAGCGGATTTGGCTCTGCAGATTCGCAGTAGAACTGCATGTGATGTACAGTAGCATTAAAGGCGATGTAAAACAAAATCCGCAGTGCACATGCTGCGTTTTTTTTCAGCGCAGATTTGGTGTGGAATGAAAAATGCAGTATGCCACTACTTTTTTGCGGTTTTGCTGCAGTTTTCCACCTGCTCCATTCTAGAAATCCGCAGGTGGAAAACCGCACAAAACATGCACGAAATCCACAGGAAAAATGCAGGTCATTTGACCTGTGGATTTAGTAAATTCTGCGTGGAAAATTCCAAAGCAGAATACGCACCGTGTGCACATAGCCTCAAGATGGATCAGGGCAGCAAAGGGTGCAGGGATTTTACTTGTGTGAGATTTTTTTCTCGTTCTCTGGGAGTATGTACAACCTACATTTAGAAAAATGCCAAAATTTAAACTTTTGCCTCTGGTATTGAAAATCCTAGTTATGACACTCTGTAGCAGGCTTAAAGCCAGGAAACGAATTGCCCAAGTTTCAATTTCCACCATACATGGCTACCTATGATCTAGAGGGCATCGACTATGGCTGACCACATTCTGGGGAGAGTTGACTGTGATTCATCTGTCATTTGTGGAAGCATTAACAGTGTCTTGTAATGCCAAAGGATGAGCAGGCAATCACTGTGGCTGGTGATTGGGTGGGCAGGCCATAACTCTGACTCGTTATGACATTGTCTAGTGGGGTCTCGGCTTGAGTGAGCAGTGGCTAGCAAGGCCTCGGCTTGGATACGAAATGTGGGGTGACGGGCAGTGACAATGATTGTGTGCACCTGTAGGGATCTGAACTTTCTCTCATTTTAAAACCTCATTTTCAGGGTACTCCAAAATGGAATAGAAAATACGTTGAGGAATCAGATGGCTTCCAATACTACACCCATAGAAATACTGAAGTGGACAATTCCCCATTCTCCATTGTGCCGAAAGACTGGACACCACCTCGAGGCCATCATCACGATCCCTTTCTATCTTTCATCAAATATCTCATGTTCTTTTTCAATTTCATCTTCTTCGTGTTGGGCTTCGGACTGTTGTGTATTGGATTTTGGGGCCTTGTGGACAAGCAGTCCTTGATAGGTGAGCAGATCAATAATCTGGGTACTGACCCCATGCTTGTGTTCGTACTGTTGGGCTTGGTCGTCTGCATCTTGTCTTTCTCTGGATGCGTTGGCTTCATCCGGGAGAATATTTGCCTCCTCAAATTTTTTTTCATTGGGATTACCACGCTGTTGGTTGTACAATGTGTGGTGGCCTTGGTGGTCGTGTGTTTTCACAGACAGATTGAGGATTCACTAAAGACAACCATGATGGTAGCTGTGAACAGATACCAAGACGATTCGGACCTCAAGTTTATATTGGATGAGATACAACTTGGCATGGAGTGTTGTGGAGCTCAGTCCTACCATGACTGGACCTCAAATCTGTAAGTATTGGTTAAGTCAAATTTATTTGGGCAATCTTGTCTATAAAGCACACTCCTGTTGTAATACAGACTTACATTTTGTATCATACTCTTGCAGCATTTTGTAATATCCAATAGCAACCAACTAACCAATCATTGCACGGCTTTTATTTTACCAGAGTTGTCTGCAAGCTTGTCTAATGGCAGTGAGCTGAATAGTGATTGCTAGAGTTGAGCGAAACAGGTCGGCCAGATTCATAAGTCGCCGACTTATGGCAGTCGGGTTTCGCCGACCGAAACCCGACCACAGCGAGAAGTCGGCAAAACGAGAGCGAAAGTCGTATTTCCCAGAATGCTTGCACGTGACTTTTTTCAGCCACTGATCAAGGACGTACACTGTGGGCAACGAGATGACGTGCAGTGTCCAGAGAGAGAGAGATTTTGCGCACTTTAAAAAAAGCGGTCCGGCATGTAGGTGTGTTTACTGTCCTCCACTCCCTGCCGACTTTTCTTCCCCATTGACTTGCATATTGGGTTTCGTGCTTCAGTCGGATCTTCGACTTTTCAGAATAGTCGGCCGATTTCGTTCGACTCGACTTTTGAGAAAGTCGGGTTTCATGAAACCCGACTCGACCCTAAAAAAGGCAAAGTCGCTCATCTCTAGTGACTGCAGCTCTGGTGTATAATACAGGATGTAACCCAGGATCAGTATAATATGTTATAAATGTTTTATCTCAATCTTGCCTACATATATCCTGGAAAATAGTGCTTGAAGGGCAAACCTATGATGTATATGACCAATTTTGAAGAGGGTTGTATCATAAAGACTTTGCCTCATTTTTCAAGCAGAAGATTGACATCATCAGAGACAGTTTTGGTTGACAACCTCCAGAGCCCTTCCCCCTAACTGCCCAGGCATCCTCCTCCAAAACCAACTTCTCCACTATTACAGAAGATCGACTCTCCACTCTATTCTCAAGATCACATCTCGCCACCTGTCTTCTTGATCCGATCCCATCCCACTTCATCCCAAACCTCACCACAGTCTTCATCCCAACCCTAACCCATCTCTTCAACCTATCACTAACAACTGATGTTTTCCCCTCAAGCTTTAAACATGCCTCAATCACACCTATCCTCAAAAAGCCCTCTCTTGACCCATCCTCGGTATCTAGCCATCGGCCTATATCACTTCTCCCCTATGCCTCCAAAACTACTGGAACAACACGTCCATCTTGAACTGTCCTCCCACCTCTCTTCTTGCTCCCTCTTCAACCGCACACAATCTGGCTTCCGGTCACACAACTCCACTGAAACTGCCCTAACTAAGGTCAACAATGACCTATTAACCAACAAGGCTAAGCGACATTACTCTGCTATCCTCTGCCTTTGACACAGTGGACCATTCCCTATTACTACAGACCCTCTCATCTCTTGGTATCAAAGACTTGGCCCTATCTTGGATCGCATCGACTAATCCACCTGTCCCCCCCCCAAACCCCCCACCCCACTATTCCCGGGCCTCTCCCCTCTATCAATCCCTTCACTGGCTCCCCATTACCCAAAGACTCCAGTTCAAAACCCTAGCCATGACATACAAAGCCATCCACAACCTGTGTCCTCCGTACATCTGTGACCTCATCTCCTGGTACTTACCTGCACGCAACCTCCGATCCTCACAAGATCTCCTTCTCTTATCTCCTCTTCCCACAATCGCATACAAGATTTCTCCCGCGCATCCCCCCCCTACTCTGGAACGCTCTACCACAACATAACAGACTCTCGCCTACCGTGGAAACCTTCAAAAAGAACCTGAAGACCTACTTCTTCCGACAAGCCTACAACCTGCAGTAACCACCGATCAACCAAGCCACTGCAAGCTCTACCCTCACCTATGTATCCTCACCCATCCCTTGTAGATTGTGTGCCTTTGCGGGCAGAGTCCTCTCTCCTCCTGTACCAGTCGTGACTTGTATTGTTTAAGATCACTCTACTTGTATTTATGTATACCCCTTCTCACATGAAAAGCGCCATAGAATAATAATAATAATAATAATAATCATCTTTATATAGCGCCAACATATTCCGCAGCGCTTTACAGTTGAACAGTTTCAAACACAACAGTCATAAGTAACAACGTTAACAATACAATAATTAAAGCGAAATAAGACGACCCTGCTCGTGGAGCTTACAATCTACAATGAGGTGGGGGAGATACAAAGCACAGGTTTGTATTTACAATGATGTATTTACAATGACGGTCCAGCCATCTTCAGGGGGTGGGGGTTAGATGGAGATAGTGAATGGGCTACACACACACAAACATGACTTTGATTACTGAATGTGATAGGCCGCTCTGAACAAATGTGTTTTGAGCGAGCGCCTAAAACTATGCAAATTGTGGATGGTCCTAATATCTTGGGGTAGAGCAATCCTAGAGGATTGGCGTAGCACGGGAGAAGTCTTGGAGTCGGGAGTGGGAGGTACGGATTAGGGCAGAGGTTAGTCGAAAGTCATTTGCAGAGCGCAGCGGTCGGTTAGGCCGATAGACAGAAATGAGGGAGGAGATGTAAGGGGGTGCCGCACTGTGGAGAGCTTTGTGGGTGAGAACAAGTACTTTGAATTGTACCCTGTAATGAATTGGCAGCCAGTGTAACGACTGGCGAAGAGCGGATGCGTCTGAGTAACGATTAGCCAGATGGACAACCCTGGCTGCTGCATTAAGGATAGACTGGAGAGGGGAGAGTCGAGTGAGAGGGAGGCCAATTAATAGAGCATTACAGTAGTCCAGGCGGGAGTGGATCAGGGCGACAGTGAGAGTTTTTGTTGTTTCCATGGTGAGAAAAGGGCGGATTCTATTTATGTTCTTTAGGTGTAAGCGGCATGAGCGGGCAAGAGATTGTATATGGGAGGTGAAGGAGAGATCGGAGTCGAACATAACACCCAGACAGCGCGCCTGCTGTCGGGGTGTTATTATGGTGCCACCCACAGAGAGGGAAATGTCAGATTTAGGGAGGTTAGTAGATGGTGGGAGCAGAAGTTCAGTTTTGGAGAGGTTGAGTTTCAGATAGAGAGCAGACATGATGTTGGAGACTGCAGACAGTCAGTGGCGTTCTGTAGTACAGCGGAGGTAAGGTCAGGGGATGATGTGTACAGTTGTGTGTCATCAGCATAAAGATGGTACTGAAAGCCAAATCTGCTGATGGTCTGTCCAATTGGGGCCGTATAGAGAGAGAAGAGAAGGGGGCCAAGGACTGAGCCCTGAGGTACCCCAACAGTGAGAGGAAGAGGAGATGAAGTGGAGCCAGAAAACAGAACACTGAAGGAGCGGTCGGAAAGATAGGAGGAGAACCAGGAAAGAGCAGTGTCCTTAATGCCTAGTGACAGGAGCCTAGAGAGTAGGAGAGGATCGTCAACAGTGTCGAAAGCTGCAGAAAGGTCGAGAAGAATGAGCAGAGAGTGGTCACCATTACGTTTTGCTGTCAGAAGGTCATTGGTCACTTTGATGAGTGCAGTTTCTGTCCAATGTAGGGGGCGGAAACCGGACTGTGAAGGGTCTAGGAGGGAGTGAGTGGAGAGGTAACGGGTAAGGCGTGAGTATATCAGGCGCTCCAAGAGTTTAGAGATGAAGGGGAGATTGGAGACTGGTCTGTAGTTGTTTGTGCAGGATGGGTCGAGGGTGGGTTTCTTTAGTAATGGAGTAATGATAGTGTTTGAAGGAGGAGGGGAAAATGCCAGAGGAGAGGGAGAGATTAAAGATTGTAGTTAGGTGAGTTGTGACGACTGGGGAGAGAGACTGGAGGAGATGTGAGGGAATGGGGTCGGTTGTGCATGTAGTCGGACGAGAAGAGGAGAGGAGCCTGGAGACTTCTTCTTCTGTGATGGGAGCAAATGTGGAGAGTGAGCCAGGGGAAATGCAGGGAGGAATGGGAGTCACTGAACTTGGTGATTGGGAGCGGATTTCCTGACGGATATTGTCTATTTTCTCTATAAAGTGGGAGGCCAGGTCATCAGCGCAAATGTCTGTGATAGGGGCTTGTGCTTTTGACCTGAGGAGGGAGTGAAAGGTGTCAAAAAGTTTCTTGGGGTTGTTGGATAGTGAGGAGATCAGGGTGGTGAAGTAGGTCTGTTTGGCGAGGTGAAGGGCAGAGTTATATGTCCTTAACATAAATTTGAAGTGTATGAAGTCTTCTGGTGTGCGTGTTTTCCTCCATAAGCGTTCAGCACACCTAGAGCATCGCTGGAGAAATCGGGTTTGCGATGTGAGCCAGGGCTGTTTCACTCTGTGTTTGGAGGTTCTGAGGGTGAGGGGAGCTACTTGGTCAAGGGTGCTTCTAAGAGTGTCATTGAAGTGATGTACAGCCAGATCAGGACAGGACAAAGAAGAGATTGGGGACAATGATGAGTGTAGGGAGTCTGAAAGTGTATGAGGGTTAATGGCTTGTAGATTTCTGACTGAATGGTAGGTAGGAGGGTGCTGGGGTGAGCGAGGATTTGTGAGTGTAAAGGAGAGAATGTTGTGGTCAGAGAGGGGAAGCGGTGAGTTATCTAGGTAGGAGATTGAGCAGAGCCGGGCGAAAACCAGGTCCAGGGTGTTACCGTCTTTGTGTGTTTTCAGAGGTTGAGAGCTGAGAGAGGCCTAGAGAAGTGGTTAGTGATAGAAGCTGGGATGCAGATGTGGAAGTGGGGCTGTTAATGGGGATGTTGAAGTCTCCCAGGATAAGGGTTGGTAGTTCTGAGGACATGAAGTGCGGCATCCAGGCAGAGAAATGGTCCTGGAAGTGGGTGGGTGAGCCTGGGGGCCGGTATATGACCGCTTCTCTGAGGGAGAGGGGACGAAAGAGCCTGATGGTGTGGACTTCAAAAGAAGGGAATGAGAGTGATGGAGCTGGGGGGATGACCTGGAAAGTGCATTGTGGGGACAGGAGTATGCCGACTCCACCATCAGGTCTGTTTGTCGGTCTCGGGCAATGGGAGAATTGTAAGCCACCATGGGAAATGGCAGCAGGAGAGACAGTGTCAGAATCCTGAATCCAGGTTTCCGTGAGGGCCAGCAGATTCAGAGAGTTTTTCAGAAAGTAATTGTGTAGGAAAGGAAGCTTGTTGCATACAGACCGTGGATTCCAAAGGGCACAATTGAAAGAAGGAGATGAAGGAGTGCAAATGATATTAGTAAGATTATTAAGGTTTCGATGTGAGGTAGGGTAGGGGTTGAGGTTGGGGGATGGTGGACCGGGGTTGGGGGAGATGTCCCCTGAAATCAGTAGGAGCAGGAAGATAAAGAGCAAGTAGTTTTTGGAATTGGAATTAATGTTTAGAATAAATGGCGCTATAATAATAATAAAGATAAGGTTTGTCTTTACGCGTATTAGGACATATATGTAATGAGCCAGCCCATATATTTCATGGCTAGGGGTGCGGAGATGGTCGGCCACATGGTGTGTTTGATCTAAGAGGAGGTGTCTCTGATGATACAACCCTCTAACCAACGTGTTTGCCATTTGCTGAGGGTCTACTGGGGTAAGGGTTTATATAATCACATGAATCTTCTACCTAACGAGAGTCTCTACTTCTACAGGTATTTCAACTGCAGTTCTCCTGGTGTTAACTCCTGTGGTGTCCCTTATTCCTGCTGCATCGACCCACTTCAGAACGGTACTGTGCCCAATTCCCAGTGTGGATTTGGAGCGCTTGGTATGAGTGAGGCCACGGCTGCCAGCCTGATCTACCTGGGAGGCTGTATCCCTCAGCTTGTACTTTGGATCAAGCGCAGAATTTGGGATATTGCTGCTGCTTACCTGATAGTGGCAGCCACTGAACTTGTATGTATTGTTTGTGCTCAAAGGGTCATGCGTGAAATAAGAATAGTAAAATCAATTTATTAAAATCAATATTTAATCCTCCATACAATGGTAAATGGGTGATGTAGAGGTGGGTATATGTCATTAGTTATGGATGCAAGTTCTGCCACTGTAATGGTGCTCCCTGCCCATCTTCAAACTAGTGCACGGCAGCTGTGGGCAATTGCACTGCTCTGACATATCAACCAGATCAGGGGTGGATACATCAATGGTGCAGATGCATAGGGGCCCAAGAATTAATGGGTCCCACGTCCAAGACGGACTGTGAAGGGCCATATTCTTTGCACAGGGGCCTTCTTCTGTCTGTCTCTGCCCTAATTCCGAAGTACCAAAAATATAAGACCACCACTGATCTTGAAAATTTACCTTGGTTGGTTTGTCTTTCTTTGCAAAAGAAGAAATGTAAAAATGTTAGTAGGGACTCTAACCCCCGACCTCCCCCAACACCTTTCCATATTAATCATGCTTATCTGTGACGTTTGATCTAATGAAAGTATGGTTTGAGACCTCCTTATTCTTTAAAGAGGACCCGTCACAAAGTCAACATGGCTCTGAGTTTTATTCCCACTGCTTCCCATAGTGATCTGTGTTTTTTTTTTTTTTTTTTTTTTTTTTTTATTGAAATCTATAATTCAGTTCCGGACATATGGGTCTTTTTTTTTTTTTTTTTTTTTAGAATCGGGTGTGGCTAACAGGATCTTGGGTCTGTCTTTAGGTTGCTTTGCATAATTACTGAGCCTAGCCCCCTTGTAAAGATCATAAAAATTAAATAAAAAGGCCCATATCCCTGGAACTGTATAGTAGACTTAAAACAAATCTAGATACTCAGGGCAAACAGCGGGAATAAAATAAGTGAAAAAATTGACTACTTTGGACCAAGTGACATGTCCTTTTTTTTTTTTTTTTATAAATGAAGTATTTTCATCTTATACATTTATTTCATATACACAGAATATAGACCATGAGTGCCTGATAGGTGAGGGTAGAACCAGTAGCTATTGAGAGAAATTATAAAACCAATTCATAGAGGCAGGTTTTCCTTTTAGAACTCGTATGTAGAAGTGCCCATGCACTGGCCTCATTAACTTTGCCCGTGCACCCTGTCAACTGTCATAAATAAGATATCCCATGACATCCGTAGGATACAGCAGAACAAAGTGAAGGTTCTGGAGAGACCATCTCAGTCTCCTGACCTCAATATCATTGAGCCACTCTGGGGAGATCTCAAGCACACAGTTCATGCTAGACAGCCCAGGAATTTACAGGAACTTGAGGCTTTTTGCCAAGAAGAGTGGGCAGCTTTACCATCTGAGAAAATAAAGAACCTCATCCAGAAGTACCACAAAAAACTTCAAGCTGTCATTGATGTTAGAGTGGGCAATACACGGTATTAAGAAATGGAGTATGTGAACTTTTGATCAGGGTCATTTGGATGTTTTGAGTTGTCATTATGATTTAAAAAGAGAAAACACAGTAGTTTGACAATAAATTGGTTCACCCAACCACTAACCATGAGTGGAGAAAAAGATTTGGTGTTATCATTCATATTTTCTGAAAAAAGGCCATGAAAGCAAAAATTATGCTGAGGTATGTGAACTTTTGAGCACAACTGTAGTGTATGGAAACATGTCCTGAATTAAATGTCTTACACACATTGAGAATGTGCCGAGGTTAATCTGGAAGCGTTTTGGGTCTTGCCTAAACCATTATACCATATGTACCAGCTTATCCGCAGAATATACCCCTACACGTCATCCTTTATCTTATAAACCACTGAGCAGTCAGGATTTGAGGAGCAGATTACAGGTGATTTAAAGAGACAGCAGCAAGGACTTGTACTGTATGTACAAGATTATATCACCCAGCATGAAGGAAGCAGAAGGATTTATCTGGACAAACAGGATTAGGACATCAAGGGAACGTAACTACAGGCTGTGCAAAACCTCAGCCTTCCACATGTCTGTTTACATCATTACAATTATTAATTGGGAGGAGGGAGATGAAGCTGCATTTTTTTTCTCTGACACTGTGTGCTGTGAGAGGTGGGAAAAAGGAGCTGAAGCGGAGGGTATCTATCGTGCTTAGTGCAACATTAACACATGCTCTACAAATTGTACCAGGGGATGAGCAGTAACCCATTTTTTGAGGGAGAGAAATCCTAAGTTTAATATCAACGCCATCCATGCCAAGACACGGTACATTAGTTTTGTACAGCATGGTCAAAAAGTGATTGTCTGGGGTTCGATTATATGGTGTCCCAAAAACACCAGCTCCACACTGATCCATAGGTTTTGTTTGGTATTGCAGCTCCACTCCAAGTGAATAGGGCTAAACTGCAATACCACACCCAACCTGTGAACCGGAGGGGAGCGGTTTTTGAAAGATGGCAGCTATTGAGCAGCCATTTTGAAGTGCTGATGGCTCCATTACTTCTGCTCCAAATTGACCAGATCTCTATATGATCAGAAGACTTGCCTATATCACCTACTTTCTGAAGAGGTGGTCCCTTCTGCTCAAAGACACCAGAAAGAGTATGTGCACGCATGTCTTAGACGCCTGTAACCTGCCTTTAAAAAAGAACCAAAAAGAATGAATGTTTGCCCAGTAGTTTTAAAACTACTTGTTATGCAGATGTTCCGTCTTTTGTATTTTCTTTAACTGCTTCAGGCTTTCGAAAGCTGTGAAGCGGCTAAAAATGACTGCTCCATTCTTCTGAAGGATTCTGATTCGAAGATGCCATTATAATCTATATGGAATTTAAAAAAAGTGTTGGAGCACAAAAAAAAATGTCAGAAAAAAAGCTTCAGGGAAAATGATACCGGTGTCTTCTACATTAAAAATGATACTGGTAAACCGGTGTTTACAATATGTAGTGTGAACATGCCCTTACTGTCCACAATAAGATTAGGATCTGGAGTTGTCACCTGCTGGCGGGGATGGTAGGTAGGCACTACCACAACAAAACAGATTCTGGACGGCTAACAGCAGTTGTAAAAAAAAAAAAAAAAATGAGTTAGGCTGGTTTCACACTCGCGTTTTTTTTTGCGCTGTTTTAGCGCAAAAAAATGCATGCGTTTTTCCCTATATTTTAACATGGGTGCGCATATGTGCGCATACACATGCGTTTGTATGCGCATACGGTTTTTTTGCAGTGTGCGCTTGGGCGCACAAAATGCATCCTGTTGCATTTTCTGTGCGTCCGACTTGCCCCCAAAAAACGCATGCGCACGTAATGCGTTTTTTTTACAGCAAAACACCCATTAAAGTCTATGGGTGCGCATACGTATGCGCAAAAAACGCACCAAAACCAGCAAAAAACGCACACAAACGCATGATGCCTTTTTTTCATGCATTTGTGTGCGCAAAAAACGCGCAGCAAAAAAACGCAAGTGTGAAAGTAGCCTTAGAACTTGCAGATTAGTGGGGTCTGACCACTGGGACCCCCACAAATCCCAAGAATGGGGCTCTGATGTGCTATTTCCATCAGTCCCGTGGATGCATATGTGTGACTACCTCTCCATTCTAACAGAGCCTCGTTCTCGGCATTGATGGTGATCTTGGCGATTGGGTATTTACAATCTATTGGGGTGCATATCGCCATACAGTTATATAACCAATAGAAAGTCTATTGCTGGCCTATTGAGACTGGCTGACCAGAATTTGAAGCACTCAGAACAATTGTTAATATGATCCTTCTATGTGCATAGAATATCATTATTGGCAGAATGTATCCTGGTTACATAGGACGATACTCTGCCAATAATTATGATTTTAATGCCGGCATTAATGATCCAATCAGCTGATGAACACGCGGTTTTCTCCTTCCTTGGGGATTATCGGTATGAACCTGTATGCCCCTACCCTTCTCATAAGTGATTTTTTTTATTTTTTTTTTTTATGTTTCCTCAGTGCAGACAGAGTGGTGGGGAGAGATTCGTGTTTCAGCAATCTTGGCCTCCCAGCCAAAGATCCTTGAAAAAGAGGGAAGCAAAAAAAACTACTTTTTGATAGATGTTTTATTGTGTATTTCATTACTTTTGGATTGTGACATGATACAACCGAAAACTTAACAAGGGGGATAAGACATACAGTACCATGCATATGGAGAAGAAAAATGCAACCTACACAATTTACTTCACATTATCAGAAAGTCTAACATCCCCTTCCTCGTAACCATAATTCCACCTATTTGCCTGTGCCTCCCAATAGAAGGTAACTGAGCGCACAGAGAAAAGCTTCTTCCCAAAATAAAACGATTAGGAATTTATGCTCTATCCCAGGCTCTGGTGAGACGGGTGCCATCATGAGTGACTGGAGTTGGGTGACAGTCATAGCCTTTCTTCATCCAGAGCAGGGACTCTTTCTTAGTCTTGTTTTGTGCCTAAATACCCTGACCATGGCTTCTTGGAGCCCCCTCCTGGTCCCTAATACTAAATAGATGAGGGCAGATTTCTATAAAAATGTAGGAGAGAACATAATTTAATCCCAGACAATACATGTTGTGGCCATCACACAATGACGACAGGAGAGGTAGCAGAGGTACGATGTGATTTTTTTTTTTATATATATATATATATATATATATATATATATATATATATATATATATATATATAATATATATTATTTTTTTTTATTTTTTTTAAGAAATTTGGGTGCAGCAGGTAGACAAGAAAATTGGCAAAGGGCAGGTGCATTCTTCAAATCTTTTGGAGATTTACATGATTATTCTCCCGGGCTGCACAATATGGTGGATGTGACAGATCTCTATTAGTTGGGACCAATGCAGTGTGTGTGCAAGTTCTTGGTTTTTGCCAAAAGAGAAAGCCGTTCAGCAACGAGACTTTGGAAAAGCAAAATTGGGAGACCTTGTCCTTTACCGATCACTACACACTACACCTCCCTGTAGCATCCAGCCGCCAGGAAATAAATACAGGCTGGATCAATGGGAAAGCTGGAGTCTCTAGATGATGCCGTACTGAGCCAATTCGTGCAGCTCCAAGTGGTTGAAGGCTTCCCAGGGGCAGATGACTGTGATGTCTGAAAAGAGATAACAGATGTAGCATTAGGAAAGCAATCAAAAAGTGTAACTTTTTTCAATATTATCCCTGGTGGTCTACAGTACAATGGCTTGATTAACCAGCCCAAAAAACAACCCACTATAGTAATGTGTAAATATCTGGAAGGGCTAATTATGGCATCCTAAGTGAATCTCTAATGGCACATGCTCATGCTAGTATCCTAGGTGGAATAAGGTAGTGGAGAAGGTAATGCTATCATCCCTGGCAGTCTAGGGGATTAAAAAAAGTTGCTCTTAGCATCTCTTGTAGTGCAGAGGAATGACACGTTCATGCTAGCATCTCTGGTAGAATAAGGACATTACAGATGTTAAATTTAGATTCCATGGTGGTCGAGAACAGTAAAAAAAAAAAAAAAATGCTCATGCTAGCATCCCTGGTCGTCTAATGGAGTAGCAGATGGTCATGCTAAAATCCCTGGTAGTCTACAGGAGTAAAACCTGTTCATGCTAAAATCTCTGTTGGCTTAAAGGAGTAAAAGATGTAAATGAAAATTTTGCATACACTAGCATTCCTAGTGGTGCAGGGAGCATCAAATGTTCTTGCTTGCATCCCTGTTGGTCTAGGAGAGTAAGAGATTCTCATGCTATCATCCCTGGTGGTCAGGAGCCATAAAATATGTTCATGATGGCATCCCTGGTGGTTTATGGGTGTAAGATGCTCATCCTAGCATCCCTGGTGGTCTAAGCAAGTGAAAAGGTTAAAGTGACCCTCCACCCTGGGCCTGAAAAGTTGTTATAAATTTCTCACATATAGTCCATCCTACATGGTGCCCTCCGTTTGCCTTCTTCACTCATGTCACTATCTTGTTTGTCCTGCTTCCAAGAAGGCTGCCGCAGTGACACGGGGAATGGCAAATGGAGAGCACCAGGTAGGGTGACTACATGAGAAACGTACAGTATCTCTTTAAACCCATGGTGAAGGGATACTTGAAAGTTAATGCTCTAAGGTAGTTAAAAGGTATTAACAGACAACTCTCCTATTCATATGGGGGTGCCCCTGCTGAAACATGGTTGGCAAATTACAATTCACTGGGTTTGACAATGACATGGAATCACAGTTTAGTGAAAATTCCTGCAACTTTCTAAAATAGTTTGTCTTAAAATCCTCAACTTTTTCAGTTTTTTTTTTTTATGTAAACATTTTTCTTAATATATCAGTGACTTAACCCTTTCACATCTCATAATGAAATAATACAATGACAAGAAAGATTGTATCACCTGTTCCTAGACCTTCCATTCCAGGGATGTCGTCACCAAATCTGTAAGGGAAGGATGGAGAAGTTTTGGCTGTATTGATTGGAGTTGTGTATGCTATGTATCTAATAGCAAAGCAATGAAAGCTACCGTTTTGTGTACACAGATCCTATGCATACGTATGCGTCTCCATAGTTGACAAAATAAACTTTTTGCATAGTCTGAACTTGCAGTTGTGTCTTACTCTACACCCTCTGATAGCTCTGCTCTACAGAAGTGAATGGGGCAGTGCTGAGATACCAGACACATCTTGTGCACAAATGTCATGTTGTTTTTGAGAAGGAGAGAGCGGGGAGAAAATAGAGAGAACCCTCGCTGAAAGCTTGCAATAGGATCTACATCACACCCTTCTTAAATGCCTTTGAAGTAATTCTTCACGGTGTTTTCTGCTCCAGAGAACCCCTTAAAATATTCTGTTAAGAAATACTGAGATGATAGACTAGGAACTGTGTAATGCAGAATTTCACTTGTGGTGGCGCTGCAGGCAGATTAGAGCACTTGTTGCTGGATTCCTTCACATTCCTTAACTTCTGATGTCCAGTGGAAGGACTCTGTCATCTGCTTTATCAGGTAATGTTTCTTGCAAATAGGACTATTTAAAATGGACAATCCCTCATTGATAAATACAGTGGAATGTAAAAGTTTGGACACTCCTGGTCAAAATTACTGTTATTGTGAACAGTTAAGTTGCGGATTAAATGTTCTCTAAAAGAGCTAAAGTTAGATGACATTTTCTTTGTATTTTAGGCAAAAAAAACTAAATATTTTAAACTTTAAAAATTATGAAAAGGAAAATGGGCATGCTTAATGGCTGGTTAGATGTTCTTTTCCTGAAATTGTGTGCCCTTTTTTTCTTCACACATAGCTTTGATCATTGTAACCAATGAGTTCTATTTTATCCTGATCGGTCCACAGGATTTGTTTCCAAAATCAGGCTTGTTTATATGTTCTTTTGCATACTTCTGACACTGAGTTTTATGGTGAGAATGAGAGGAGAGGTTTTCTTCTGATGACTCTTCTTGAAGGCCATATTTGTGCAGGAGTCTCTGAACAGTAGCGCAGTGTACCACAACTCCAGAGTCTGTTAAATCTTTCTGAAGGTCGTTTGCAGTCAAGCGGATGTTCTGGATTGCCTCTTATGAGCATCTCTCACTAAAACGTCACTTGGTCTTCCAGACCATATCTTGACCTCCACTGTTCCTGTTAACTGACATTTCTTAACCCCTTCCCGACCCATGACGCCTACGTAGGCATCATGAAAAGTTGTGCCTAAACGACCCATGACGCCTACGTAGGTGTCATGGTATAAATCGCCCTCCTGCGGGTCGGGTGACCGGGGTCACTGAAAGGTCACCTGACCCGCACACACGAGGCTTTGTGCTTCACCACAGGGGGCGTGGCTTAGCCCCCACGTGGCTACGATCGCGCTGATTGGCTGTTAAAAGTGAAACTGTCAATCAGAGCGATTAGCAATATTTCATTAATGAAATTTGATGAAATATTACAATCCAACCATGGCCGATGCTGCAGTAGCATCGGACATGGCTGGAAACACTAACCTGACCCCCACCCCCACCCAGCTGGCAGGGGCGATCAGCCCCCCCCCCCCTGCCACGGACTGACAGCAGTGTCCGATCGCTGCCAACAGGATCTGATCCCCCTCCCCCTCTCTCCGCTCCCCCCACAGTCCGATTTTCCCCCCCATCACCCTCCCCGGTACCTGCTATGTCCCTCTAGCTGTCCCGGTGCCCTGCCATACCGGATCATGGGCGCCGCCATCTTGGAAAATGGCGGGCGCATGCGCAGTACGATTGTAATATTTCACCAATGAAATTTGGTGAAATATTACAATCCAGCCATGGCCGATGCTGCAGTAGCATCAGACATGGCTGGAGACACTACCCTTACCCCCCCCCCCCACACCGGCTGGCGGGGGCGATCGCCCCCGCCATGGACTGACGGCAGCGATCGGACGTTGCCATCACGATCTGCCCCCCCTCCCCTTCCCTCCACTTCCCCCCGCAGTCCGATTCTTTTAATCTGCCGGCTGACAGATTCATTCATTTATTTTGATCACTGTGATAAACTTTCACAGTGATCAAAATACAAAAGTAAATCACCGCCCCCCCTTATCACCCCCATAGGCAGGCACATATAATAAAATAAAGAAAATATTTTTATTTTTCCATTTAGGGTTGGGATTAGGGTTATGATTAGGGTTAGGGGTGTGTTGGGGTTAGGATTGGAGTTAGAATTGAGGGGTTTCCACTGTTTAGGCACATCAGGGGGTCTCCAAACGCGACATGGCGCCACCATTTATTCCAGCCAATTTTGCGTTCAAAAAGTCAAACAGTGCTCCCTCCATTCCGAGCCCCGACGTGAGCCGAAACAGTGGTTTACCACCACATATGGGGTATCAGCGTGCTCAGGAAAAATAGCAGAACAACTTTGGGGGTCTAATTTCTTCTTTTACCCTTGGGGAAAATAAAAAATTGGGGGCTAAAAAAATTATTTTTGTGGAAAAAAAAATGATTCTTATTTTCATGCCTGAGCGTTAGAAAATTCTGTGAATCACTTGGGGGTTCAAAGTGCTCATCACACATCTAGATAAGTTCCTTGGCGGTCTAGTTTCCAAAATGGGGTCACTTGTGGGGGGTTTCCACTGTTTAGGCACATCAGAGGCTCTGCAAACGTAACATGATACCCGCAGACTAGAGTTGAGCGACTTTGGTTGGATCGGATTTCGTGAAAGCCGAATGAAACAAAATTTGAGTCGGATGAAACTGGTCCGACTAGGGCAAAAAAAGTCGGAGTTTCGTCCGAAACCCGACCACAATGCAAGTCAATGGGGAATAAAAGTCTGCATTGAGTGGATGAATGTCACATGTGGTAACGGCT
Organism: Dendrobates tinctorius; assembly: GCF_039654945.1. Taxonomy (NCBI): domain Eukaryota; kingdom Metazoa; phylum Chordata; class Amphibia; order Anura; family Dendrobatidae; genus Dendrobates; species Dendrobates tinctorius. Next base: position 30,617,741 of record NW_027361682.1, on the reverse strand, counting down.
TCCTGACAGGCAGTAAATTCTTTTGTTCCCCGTTTTGGGATAGCACGGTTACTGATTGTCCTACTTGTGGATTCTAATGAGAGTTACATACTGATCCCGCATATTTCAGATGTAGGCTTGACAAAGGCTTAGATTAGCCGAAACGTTGCAAGTGTCTGAATGTTCAAGAATATTTTTTTTAAAGGGTTGTGTCTTATATGCCCTGATTTTCTTTTGTAAAAAGCCTCTGCCTGACATTTTGTGAGAAAAAATAATAAAAACAATTTTGAGTGCCGAAGTTTTTCTGACTGTTTTGTTCACAATAACAGTAATTTTGACCAGGGGTCCCCAAACTTTTACATGCCACAGTACACTCCATTTCTCTTTAAAGGGTCTTTCCAATACAGGGGGGTGCGTGTTTTTTAAGACAACCCTTTTAACAGTCTGAATGTCCTTTCAGTATTCTTCATAAACTATTTTGCAGTGATATAAAGTGCTAGCAAGGTCCATGTTCTCTTACCCCTGAACTCCTTTCTTCGGAGGTTTACTCTTGAACTGCCTGGTCTGCCGCTGCTTAAATTTTGGTGGTCCTTTCCTTGGGGTGGCCGGTCCTCCAGTCACCCGTGTGGCAGATTTGATCTCCGGCTTTGCTGGCTCAAGATTCATGCTGAGCTTGAAGCCTCTTTGGCGTCTGGTTCACAGGCAAAATGGAAAAAAAATCCGGGTGAAACGAGGTGAAGGTAGGAATTCTAGACCTACCTGCAAGAAAGAAAAGTCCATAAATATTCAAATACTATACTTAAGAAATACAGGTCAATAGGAAGCAGCAGCGTCTCTGGTACGGGACCCTATTACAAATGAGTTGGGTGGATTCCTACAAGTGACATGAGCGAGGAATAATCAGATTTGTATCCATACATGTGTATCTTGTTGCCAAACTAGTCTTTGGAGGTTATGCAATGAGTTCAATGAACTTATCCGCCCTCCTCATTAATACCCAATTCATGCGGTTGGCGTCCCACTGCTATAATGTTCAGTTATTCAAAGTCTCCAGTTTCTGCTGTTCCAGCTCTGCACCACATGGGTCAACCGTTGTTCCTGCTCATCTTCTGTGCTGCACCAGCACCACCTGTCCATTCAACATCAAAACCGCTCATTGAGATCAGGCACTTTGTGGATCCACCTCACCAGGTGAGACATAACCTTCTTATAATGCCTAGAAAACGTTGGGACAAAGTTGCATCTACATGGGCGGCGTGACTTTTGGATTTGGTTGGATTCCCTTTCCAAAACTCTGTCGATATGATTGCTCAAGCTCACCCAGCCAGTTCCCATTAGAAACAATGTGGACCATCTATATGTCATTCATTTCCTAGCACGTTATCTGTACCTCCTAGAAGTCCTGTCTTGAGAATTTGGTGCTTAAGTCTAGGTTATGGTGCCCTTCCACTGTTGGTAGATCTATAAAATGTTAATTGGGTCAATCTTCACTACAATGAAAAGAAGGGTATAGAAGAAACTTATCGCCCATGTAAACAAAAGATCGGGTATGGCAGGTTGACCTCCTAGTCTAGGGTTGGCTGGTTGACTCCATGGCTGTCTATGAATATGTGATCGTAAAGAGGAGGAATATCAAACCAAATTTGGGCCTATTTGCTAATAATGGATTACACAACCACCCTTTGAGGACCTAGCATTTGATTTTTTTTTCCACCAGTGGGGTAAATAGACTGGCATCAAAATTGTGGGCCTAGTTTGACCTTTTCTATGAGGCCTTTTTCTATGTTCCTTAGGCTGGATTCACATGTCTCGGTCCATGATGCATAGGTCAGCTGTAGATATCCTGACCCGAACTCAATAGAATATGAGGTTGTCAAGATCAGGCCATGAGTCTGTGCCTCACGGACCATACTTTGTGTGAATCAGGCTTTAGGGATGAATCTTGGTCAAATTCCTCATGCCCTTGTCTTCTAACAATGCAGTTCCTCAGCTGAGAGATGATCTTGCACAGTTTCTTCCACACATTTTCAAAGTAGTGGACCAGCCATTAATGGGTTCTAAGGTCCCCGGAGCAGGTGAATGTGTCTTACACCATTCTACATACACTCGACAGGAGGCTCTGAGCTAGTTCTCGACCTAATAGGGATCACAATCCCAAAAATAAAGTATGGTAAAAGTCAATGGTGACCTAAGTTTTCATTGACTCTTACTGCGTGGCACAGTGTCTGGCATCGCTTCCTTACAACTGTAAGTTCCTAAATTCAACTCCAACAAAAGCAACCTATCAAAATAACTTCCCGTTGCTATTCTGATTAATGACTCACTTTTTCACTAGTAGAGTTTTGAATAGAATCTCTAATCTGTGCTGACCTGTTTATTAACTTGGCTCAAGCCTGATCCTCTTAACCCAAGGGCGTGAGAGACTGTTATAAGAATGTGATGTGTAATAACAAGAAAAACATTGCAGGGGGCAGCAAGGGTACAGCCTAGAAACACAACTGCTCATAGTGGACATGAATGGACATTCTACACACAATTCTAAGAATCAGGTGTATAGGGGGCATTATTATAGTAGTTATATTCTAGTACATGGGAGCAGTATTACAGTAGTCATATTCTTGTACATAAGCAGTATTATAGTAGTTATATTCTTGTACATAGGGGGCAGTATTATAGTAGTTATATTCTTGTACATAGGAGCAGTATTATAGTAGTTATATTCTAGTACATAGGAGCAGTATTATAGTAGTTATATTCTAGTACATAGGAGCAGTATTACAGTAGTTATATTCTTGTACATAAGCAGTATTACAGTAGTTATATTCTTGTACATAAGCAGTATTATAGTAGTTATATTCTTGTACATAGGAGCAGTATTATAGTAGTTATATTCTTGTACATAGGAGCAGTATTATAGTAGTTATATTCTTGTACATAAGCAGTATTATAGTAGTTATATTCTTGTACATAGGAGCAGTATTATAGTAGTTATGTACAAGAATATAAGCAGTATTATAGTAATTATATTCTTGTACATAGGGGCAGTATTATAGTAGTTATATTCTTGTACAGAAGCAGTATTATAATAGTTATATTATTGTACATGGAGACAGTATTACAGTAGTTATATTCTTGTACATAGGAGCAGTATTATAGTAGTTATTCAACAGAGTGGGCCATTTATATGGATAAAGCTAAATTAAATGGGAATGGTTGGTGATATCAACTTCCTGTTTGTGGCACATTATTACATGCGAGGGGGGGGAAATTTTTAAGATGGGTGGTGACCATGGTGGCCATTTTGAAGTCGCGCATTTTGGATTGCATCTTTATAAATGGCCCACCCAGATGTATCCATATAAATGGCCCACCCTGTAGTATATAGGAGCAGTATTATAGTAGTTATATTCCTTGCACATAGGGGACAGTATTATGGTAATTCTTTTAACTTTACTATTCCTTTACAATTGGACCAGCACACACAGGTCCAAGAAGCAATTGACATGGTTTGCCCAGCTGTTACTACTTTTTAAGGCTAGTTTCACACTAGTGTTCGGCAGAGCTGCGGAGGGCTGCGTAGTTCCTCAGTTAAGCTCCGCCCACTGCCGCACCTCCTCCGGTCAGGTCAGTCTACGTCTGCATGCGGCCTGCGTACCTATCTTTAACGTAGGCAGGCCACATGCAAACGTAGGAGGAGCTGACCGGAGGAGGTGCGGCAGTGGGCGGAGCTTCACGGTGTTACTAAGCAGCTCTTTGCAGCTCTGCCGAACGCAAATGTGAAGCCGGCCTAAGAGATTTGAGACGTTTGAACAAGCACTACCTTTGATCTTGGCAGGCTATTGGAATAAACTACCAGAATATACCCATAAATCCATGATTAGTGGGGACTGTGAAGGTGAGAATTTCGCCTTGTGTGCAGAGTGCCACTTTAGGATGGAATCCGAATGTAATAAAGAGGCAGTGTAAATGTGACCTGAACAGAAAGGGGTTTTAAGATTGTTAGAGATCTAAACGGCAGTGCTCCTTACCTGGCCCTGTTCATACCATCAAACCCTTTAATATAAATGCTTGTAAATGCTGTCCTAGAATTTTGTGTATACAGTTCACATGAAGGCCTACGTGTCTCTATGGTTACAGATTACAAGCAGGCAGTTAGGTTTCATAGAATCCTAGAATGTTAGAGATGGAACGGAAGGAACCTCCAGGGTCATCGTGTCCAAGTCCCTGCTCAATGCAGGATTCACTAAATCATCTGACAGATTTCTGTCCAGCCTCTGAAGACTTCCATTGAAGGAGAACTCGCCACTACATGTGGCAGTCTGTTTCACTCATTGATCACCCTCACTGTCAAAATTTCTTTTCTAATATCTAATCTGTATATTCTACCTTTCAGGAAAACCGATTATAAGAAAGTACAAGGCATAAAATTTCAATCACAAGCTTTTCTAGACTGATGAGCAATGACTATAAACCATACAGTATACCCTGCAATGTATATATAAAGTCAATTAGGCTAAAGTACTAAGGAATATACAGCAAAGTATAATATAGATGTTACAGACGGATATTAATGTAGTAAGTGCATCATAATTAGAGTTGAGCGAATTTGATCTGGTCCCTACTTATTCGGCAAGCTATAGCGCTTACCGAATAAGCTGCAGAGGAAACCCGGATACCTGGAGCGCGCCGGCTGATCAGCTATTCGGCTCCGCAGCTCCATGTGTCATCAAATTCGCTCAACTCTAATCATAATATAATATATGCAAGTACAGACTAAGGTTAGTTATCAGTATAAATCCATAAATATGGGATACAAAGTAAGGGGCAATGGCTCACATCATTTAAATAAATAACAGCACCCGACATGCATTTCACATCTACCTTCGTCAAGACCTCTGTGTGGATGCTTTTATTCCATAGATGGCACCGTGAAGATCAATTGATGTTACAATTCATGTCCTTCCCTTCTATTTGCACACTCTCCTGTTATTTGTAGGTTGGCAAGATGAAAAGGCAGAGGGTGTGGAGTAATACAACTGAAGGATAGACTATACAAGTATGTATGTGCAGTTTGTAACCATGGAGCAACATCTGTATAGAAACTACAGATGAGTCAGCTGTTCTGGTTCATATACTCTTTGCAAAAAAGTTTGTGACTCTAAATCTGGTTGACCCAATGTTTTGTGCTTTCTGAAGGGTTATGCATCCTCCCAAATGGCATGGACACCCATGCTTGAGCCTTTTTGTTTTTTTCAAAAGACCATGTCATGCCCTGGAAGAAAAAGCAGACATGACCATTAGATTGTCTTTTGGCCCCTTGTTTATAATGTTGATACTATGGTGGAAATAGTGTGAGCCACAAATGAAGGACACAAGGACCCTTGTCTTCGTAGGTCCTATTTAAGGCAAGTACATAGGATTGCTAGTCACAGTCAGTGACCTTATACCAGGACCAACCAATTTACCATAAAACGGCTAACCACTTACCAAAACATTCCCCTCTGAAGCTGCTATTCGCAAGAACTTGTTAGAAGCATTTGACAACCTCGCTTCCTTTTAGGGTATGTTTAGCCCATGCTCTGCATCCCATCCCAAGAACAGGGCCGTTGTGGTTCCTCTGAGCCAGAGATCTCGTGCAACACTGTCCGTTCATATCTGGCCCATGAAATAGAGCAGAAGAAAGCGTATCTGAAGCTGATTTACACCACGTCCCACTAAGGCCTATCACAAATCTAGATGAATATTTTCCAGCCATAGTAGTCAGTGGAAATCTACCACCTTCTGTGGACTATAGGATGCTGTATTGCTGGCTGACTGAGTCACATCAAATTGATTAGCCATAGCTTTTAAGGCCTATGGGATTCCGCAGTTGCTGTGCTCATGGTGTGGATTTTTCCGCTGCAGAACTGCAAAGCGGAAAAATCTGCAGCATGTCCTTTAATTTTGCAGAATCGCAGCGCCATAGAATTGCATTGAAACACTCACTTTACGCATGTGGCTATGCCCACCATGTGTAAAGTGAGCGCTTCATGTGCGGATGGTACCCAGGGTTTGGAGGAGAGGAGACTCTCCTCCATGCCCTGGGTACTATAATCCTGTTAAAAATAGAATTAAAATTTAAAAATCGGGATAAACTCACCCTCTGATGACCCCCAGAGTCCTTCCTGCCTCTCAGCCACGCAGCCAGTATCTTTCATTCCTAGGGATGCTTTGCGCGCATCACCTGAGATGACGTCGCGGTCTCGCGAGCATGACGTCACAAAGGTCCTTCGCGCAAAGCATCACTGGATATGGAACGTACCAGCAGCGCCGCTGAGGCGATCGGGGGCCGTCAGAAGGTGAGAATAACCATATATTTTATCTTTTATTATTTTTACATTCTATATTTTACTATTGATTCTGCATAGGCAGCATCAATAGTAAAAGGTTGGTCACACTTGTCAAGCACTATGCTTGACAAGTGTGACCAACCAGTCAATCACTTTTCCAAGTGATGCTTCAAATCGCTTGGAAAGCACAAGCTATTCCGCAAGCTAAAAACGCTTGCAAAACGCATGCGAATTCCGCATGCGTTTTACCCGCAGCAGGGAGTTGCGCAAATGCGGAAAACTCCGCAGCATTTTTGCAACGTGGGCACTTAGCCTGAGTGTAATATTCCAAATACTGATGTTTAGAAACATTCCTATATGTATGTCACTCTTGCACAACAAAAATATTGAGCCCTAACACAGACTACATGTAATGTTGTAGAATTACAGGGATGTTCTGCTGAGGAGGCAAAATACCTTCATTGCAAGCGGCTTATGGGTGACACAAATCCATATGATCAGCCTCCCCTGGTACTGAGTATCCTGTAGACTTGTGTACCATTAAGGTTTCATTGACACTATAGGTATCATATGAAGTCATGCCTGGCTCAGTCAGAGCCACCCTGTATCGGTTAGTCATCAGGCAACTCTCTTGGCAGAGGCCTATAGACTGCATGGTAACTTTCTTTATAACAGCCCAAAAGACAACATGGGACAATATGGCAACTCCCTTGTAGAAGGACAATAGAAAACGCAGCATCTCTCTCCTACCTGTTTAAGGCCTCTTTCACACATCAGGTTTTCGCCGTCAGGCGCGATCCGGCTCTTTTGACAAAAACCGGATCCGGCGAAATGCAATGCCGGATCCGATTCCCCCCATTGACTTGCATTTGCGCCGGATCGCGCCGGATGGCCATGCGTTTCGTCCGGTTTTCGCCGGATCCGGCAATGTGTCGCAATCCGGCATCTGGAAAAAACGGCTACTGTAACGTTTTTTGTCTCCGGCGAAAAAGCCGGACCCGCCGGATCCGGCGCGTCCGGCTTTTTCACACAATGAAAGTCTGAGCGCCGCAATGCGCCGGAACCGGCGAAAGCCGGATCCGGTGGCCGGATCCGTTTTTTTGGGTCTGAGCATGCTCAGTAGCTCTGCCCACAGCACACATATATAAAAGCATGACAGTGGGACCCTCAGCCACACCCAACATGCCAACCAAGACAGGAACCAGGCGCAGGAGAAGGCAGGAGACCACTGCAGCACCACCACCACCCCAAATGGAGCAAAGCGAACATGCTGAACAACGGGAGGGGAGTCCAGCAGCAGATGAGAGACGGTAATTATCAAATCCCCCATTCCTCAAAACTAGGGCCATGGAATATCAAGATATTCATTGGCCCTTTGTTTCTCTTTATTCAACAGCCGCCCAAGAGATGCAGCAGCAGCAGCACTGGCAGCACTGGCAGCAGCAGCACCACCCACAGCCATGGAGTCTGGCCAGCAAGAGGACAGCACATCATCTTCTGGGAGCCCTCCCTCGCATCGTCAGCGTTTGATGGTAAGTTTTTATTTCCAAAATCCATCATCTCTGTAATATATGTCTATTCATTGGCTTTTATTTCAAAACAGGAATCACAAGCTGAAGAGGAGCTCCCAGAAGAAGAAGGAAGGGGTGGACAGACACCTGGAGTGGGCTAACAATTGGTAAGTTTCCTGCATCAAACGCAGAAACACATCATCACACTACACACAACACATAGAAAACAATGTACCGCAGACATCACACAGCAAACAAATATGCCAACATCCAAACACTTAATTTTTTTTCTTTTCTTCTCTAGTCTTCCCAATCTGGTGCTCGGCCAAGAGGTCCTCGCAGTGCCTCCCAGGGTCGTCGGCGACAGCAACACGGCGGTCACCAGCGTGTAAGTATAATATTTAAGTTAAATTTTGGTACACTTTTTATTTCATGTCTTAAAGAGTGGTGCCTAATTTTGCTATTTTTCTCTTTTACTTTAACAGCCTTCACAGCATGCTCCCAACTCTGACGGTGAGGATGGAGGAACTGATGTGGACCACCTCATCGATCTCGTCAGAGAAAGGGAGCTGCTATGGAATATGGCTTACCGCCGCCATACTGACCTGATTGTTACCCGACGGCTCTGGGAGGAAATCTGTTCACTCCTTGTGGACCGCTGGGAGGACCTCGATGCTCGGGCCCAGATTAAAGAGCGTAAGTATATACAGTACCGGTTGCTTGATGTAAACCAGTGTTTCCCGAACTCCAGTCCTCGTGGTCCCCACGGATCATGTGTTCAGGATTTCTATTTTCTATGGAAATCCTGAAAACATGACCCCTGGGGACCATGAGGACTGGAGTTTGGGAAACACTGATGTTGTACACTAACCACTTTGTCCTTTCTCGTTTCAGGGGACAGAATTGTGAAGCGGTGGCGGTCTGTGAGGGATCGTTTCAAGAAGGAGTTCAATAAAGAGATGCGGGCCCTGAGTGGATCTGGAGGACGCAGGAGCAAGTACGCACGAGCCCTGTCGTTCTTCCAGGATACAATGGTCACCAGAAGGTAAATATTACACACCACATGTAAAAAAAAAAAAAATGTTTAGATGTAACAATTTTTTTTCAGCCAGGGCCATGCCAGGTCACTATTTTAATTGTTTTTTTTTCTCTTTATTCCACAGCACGGTGAGCAGCACTCAGGAGCCTGCACGTTTGGACCCTTCTGAGGCGATCCCTGAGGAGACCGACACCGAGGGACACTTCGACCGCCCCGGTACATCTGCACCCAGTGGCGGATTATAATGAGGTCAATTTGGGCAGTTGCCCCGGGCCCAGTGGGGTTAAGGGGCCCACAGCCCAGGCCAGTAAATTGCCCCATTATAATCCGCCACCGTGCAGGGCCGGATTATAGGCAGGGCAGGCGGGGCTTCAGCCCCGGGGCCCCCACCACAAGAGCTTCTAAGGGGGCCCCCACCACATTCCTGCTGGCTGCTGCAATGGCACTCCATCTTCTCCCCACCTAAAAGTGAGTGACCGTGGGGGCGGCATTACGTGCTCTGCTACCAGCAGCATCTACAAATAGCGTGAACGCTGATGCTGCTGGTAGCGTGCAAAGGCTTGTGATGAGATCACAGGAGGTAAGGTGTCAGGGCCCCCGATCATGTGACCCCTGTCTCCTCCCCTCCTGTGACCTCATCACAGGTCCTGTGCGCACAGAGCACTGAGAGCAGCCATGTATGTGGAGTGCGGCTCTGCGGGTGGAGGTCGGTGCTGGAGGCCCCATTATTCTCTGTTGAGTGCGGCTCTGCGGGTGGAGGTCGGTGCTGGAGGCTCCATTATTCTCTATGTGGAGTGCGGCTCTGCGGGTGGAGGTCAGTGCTGGAGGCTCCATTATTCTCTATGTGGAGTGGGGCTCTGCGGGTGAAGGTCGGTGCTGGAGGCTCCATTATTCTCTATGTGGAGTGCGGCTCTGCGGGTGGAGGTAGGTGCTGGAGGCTCCATTATTCTCTATGTGGAGTGCGGCTCTGCGGGTGGAGGTCGGTGCTGGAGGCCCCATTATTCTCTATGTGGAGTGCGGCTCTGCGGGTGGAGGTCGGTGCTGGAGGCCCCATTATTCTCTATGTGGAGTGCGGGTGGAGGTCGGTGCTGGAGGCTCCATTATTCTCTATGTGGAGTGCGGCTCTGCGGGTGGAGGTCGGTGCTGGAGGCCCCATTATTCTCTATGTAGAGTGTGGCTCTACGATTCGTGACCCCCATCACGTGACGAGGGGGGCCCACAGAGTCTGAACTGCCCCGGGCCCTGGCTACCCTTAATCCACCCCTGTCTGCACCTTCCCACACATTCGACCCATCTGTCCCATCCACCAGCACAGGAGCATCGTGGCCGCCTACATTACATGAAGCTGCTGGTGAGGAGATCGCTTTCCCTTTACCCCACCCTTCTGCCCCTGCCACCTCTAGTACACCTGCGGGTACTGGGCGGCAGAGGGGTCAGGAAAAGACTTATGCGCCAGAGTTCTTGCATCTGAATGCATCTTTCCAGAACTGTCTAAAAGTCTTGTCAGAGCAAATCTCCGCAGGCTTTCAGCAGATCAACTCCAGCATTCTGGAGGTGAAGACACTTCTGCAAACCATGCATTCAGAAGCAAGATCTTCGCCAAACCACACCTTTTTCAGGTCTGTTGTGGAGCGCATGGAAACGCTCTCTCCTAGCCAGCAGATGCATGTAATGCATTCGTGCCACGGTGCTCTCCAGCACGTTACCTCCCAACCTCCTCCTCCCACCCCAGTAGTTCTTCCATCCTCCCCCTCCTATTACATACCAGCAACCTCCCCAGTACCAGCAACCTCCCCAGTACCAGACATCTCCCCACTTCCAGCAACCTTCCCCGTACCAAACTCCTTCCCCGTACCAAACTCCTTCCCCGTACCAAACTCCTTCCCCGTACAACTTTCCATCAACATCATCTGCTCCTACAGTCCCTGCCCAACCCTCCACTCCACCACCCACCACCTCTTCTGCCTCCCACATGTCCACCCATTCTGTAGCTTTTTACACACCTTCACCTCTAACTGTTCCTTCCCCACCACGATCCCAGTCCTCTCTCCACACTCCCAGTGTCGAAGTGTCCCGCAGCCCCTCCAGCGGTATTTCCACCCCACACTACACAAATTTATAAATGTGTGAATTTAAATAAAAATGACCAATTTTATGGTTTCAAAGCTTTATTAAAAAAGTTTATTTAAATTTCAAAACAGTTTACTACAAAAAAATTTTTTCAATAAAAGTTCAATTATTGTTTTACACTGGTTGTCTGTCATTTCTTTCTGCGGCGAAATATGTTAAAAAAAAAAAAAAAAAAAAAAAAAAAAAGTTAAATACAGGGTATTTAAAAGGTAAAAAGGATCTCAAAACCAGGTATATAACTGTAGGTAAAAGGTAAATAAATTTTACCTTTTTGCCACAGTTGTGTTCCTGGTTGTGTTTGAAGCAAAGTATTTCACCTAAAAAGTTGTGTTTATTGTTGGTAATTTCCTAACAATGTACACAACTTTTGTTACAAGGTGAAATACTTTCCATAAAACACAACCAGGTACACACCTGTGGCCTAAAGGTAAAAATAGTAAGACCATGACAAGATAGCCAACTTTGGTTGGCAAAGGTATATACTGTTGGTACAGAAGGTACACATGTTTGGTTAAGGGCACAAATCTTTCACACTCTGTCATCCTGCCAGTGTACTCTGCCTTGAGGTGACAAAGTATAGTGCAAAATTGTCCCTCATTACTGAAACCGTCACAGAACTTCTAGTGGTAATGTTCTGGTAATCTTGCAAGGTGGTTTCTTCAGAGGTGTCCTCAATGGAAATGGGTTCCTTGCAGATAACAAAATTGTGGAGTACCACGCATGCTTTGATCACCTCGTCCATTGTTTCTGTCTTGAGGTTGATCGCAGTCAATAGGACACGCCATTTGGCTGTCAGAATACCAAAGGTACATTCAACCATTCTTCTTGCTCTTGTGAGGCGGTAATTAAAAATGCGTTTTGTTCTTGACAATCCTCTGCTACCGTACGGTTTCAAAAGGTGTTCTGACAGCTGGAAGGCTTCATCCCCTACACAGACAAATGGCATAGGTAGACCAGATGTTTGCGGCAGCGGTCTAGGGGATGGGAACTGGAAGGTGTTTCCATACAGTTTACGCCCCATGGCAGACAGTTTGAAAACTTGAGAGTCGTTGGAGCGGCCATAGGCCCAAATATCAACAGCAATAAATTTGTATTCCGCGTCAGCGATGGCCATGAGGACAATTGAAAAATATTTCTTGTAATTGAAATATTCCGATCCCGATCCAGCTGGCTTTACAATGCGGATATGTTTCCCGCCCACAGCGCCCAAGCAGTTCGGAAACTGACATATCTGTAGAAACTTTTCTGAAATTTCAATCCACCTCTCTGTTGTGGGCTCTGGTAAAAACTCTTCAGCTAAGGAGTCCCACAGTCCACGGCATGTGTGCTTCACTATTCCAGATATGGTGGAAATCCAGAGTCTGTACTGGAAATGCAGTGACGAAAGGGATTCTCCAATTGCAAGAAATCTGTGGGGAATTAAAAAACAATCAATTAGTTTAAAATCACAGCATTACATACCAAAACTCAGCTATAACACTTGGAGATACAAACTACCACCAACAAGATTGCAGTGAAAGTGTGCTCTGATGCGAGCATATCCATTAAATGTGGCTTACCTTAAAGTCACCATCAGACGCTCTGCGGGTGAAACAGAGAAGCGGCAATAGGTGCCCGATTTTCTTATGAGGTGTGCAATGCGCTCCACCAAGTAATCAAAATTCTCCATTTTCATCCGAACATATCCAAAAAATTTATCCGGGTTTCGTCTAAGGTCCATGCAGAGTGTAGAATAGACCCCACGCGTCATTCTCTTGGCTGTGATGGGGTGGATCCACAAACGTCGTCTACGATGCCTGATGCGCTGCTGTCTTGCTCTCTCCTTCTCCAGAACAATCACCCTCAAACGATTCGCCTCCGCTGTAAAATCCGCCAAATTCTTCAAAATATTTCCAATTACAACATCCATCTTCGCCAGTCACTTGCTCTTCTCTCCAACCTGCACTTTCTCCTCTACAACCTGTCAAAGAAGGGCTGTAGGAACACGGTGTATATATAGTTTTTCAGTAGCCAATCCCGTTCGGAAGGCCACAAGGGGCGTTTTTAAAAAACGGATCTGGCGTAATCCGTCGAAAAACGAATCGAAAACCGGATGAGACGGATCCGGTTTTGGCTGTCATGCGCAAGACGGATCCGGCAGAAAACCGGATCCGTCACATCAATGGAGATAAAGCAATTGTCTGATCGTGTGGAGCAGCTCGCTGCGGAAGTGCGGGGAATTTCCGCCTACCTTGCTCATTCTCATGCTGCTGAACCAAAGATCCCTACTCCTGATGTGTTTTTTGGGGATCGGTCTAAATTAGGCCTTGAAGCCTAACTCGTAAGGGAGCTCCGCGCAGCAGGTTAAAATTGTCATCTCTTTGCTGCGTGGTGATCCCCAGGATTGGGCGTTTTCTTTGAAACCAGATGATCCTATTCTGACTAATGTGAACGCATTTTTTCAAGCCTTGGGGTTGTTGTATGACGAACCTAATGCTATTGATCAGGCTGAAAAGACCCTGTTGGCACTGAGCCAGGGTCGAGATTCTGCAGAATTGTACTGTCAAAAATTCCGAAAGTGGGCGGTCCTAACTACCTGGAATGATAATGCCTTGGCAGCTCTCTTTCGGAAGGGTTTGTCAGAAGCCGTAAAAGATACTATGGTGGGATTTCCTGTTCCCTCTGGTCTTGACGATTCTATGTCATTAGCCATTCAGGTTGATCGGCGTTTACGTGAACGCAGGACTGCACGAGAGGTATTGCCACCTGTTGAACAAGTGTCTGAACCTATGCAATGTGATAGAGTTTTGTCCAGGGACCAATGTCAGGAGTTCAGAAGGCGTCATAAGCTGTGTTTTTTGGTGGAGATGCCTCGCATATTATTTCTGTCTGTCCTAAACTAGAAAAACGTTTTGCACACACGTTTTCTGTGGGTGGTGTTCAACCTAAGTTTCTTCTGGCAATTACTCTGATCTGCTCCCTGTCCACACTTTCCGCCAAGGCTTTTGTGGATTCGGGAGCAGCCCTGAACCTAATGGACTAGGATTTTGCTAAACGTTGTGGATTTCCTATGACACCTCTGCGGACGCCTATCCCTTTGAGGGGGATTGATGCTACTCCTTTGGTGAAAAATAAACCTCAGTTTTGGACCCAGGTGGTAATGCGGGTCGCCCCAGACCATCAAGAAAATTGCAGATTTTTGGTGTTGCATAATTTGCATGATACCATTGTTCTGGGGTATCCCTGGTTGCAAATTCATAATCCAGTTTTGGATTGGAAATCTGTGTCTGTGGTGAGTTGGGGTTGTCGGTGTGCCCTTAGTGAGGCTCTGGTTTTTTCCACCTCTCTTCAGTCGCATGATGTTCCTGACTATTTGGCGGACTTTTATGATGTATTTAGTGAGAATGAGTCTGCGTCTTTGCCTCCTCATAGGAGTTATGACTGTGCAATTGAACTGAGATCGGGGTGTAAATTTCCCAAGGGTCGGCTCTTCAATTTATCTGTACCCGAGCATGAGGCTATGCGATCCTATATTAAGGAGGCGTTGGAGAAGGGTCATATTAGACCATCCTCTTCACCCTTAGGTGCCGTTTTTTTTTCGTGGCCAAAAAGGATGGTTCATTAAGGCCTTGTATTGATTATCGTGCCCTCAACAAAATTACTATTAAATATCAGTATCCGTTACCCCTGATTTCGGATCTATTCTCCAGAGTTAAAGGTGCTTGCTGGTTTACCAAGCTTGACCTCAGGGGGGCGTATAATCTTATCCGCATTAAGCATGGGGATGAATGGAAGACTGCGTTTAATACTCCGGAGGGACATTTTGAGTACCTGGTGATGCCTTTTGGGCTCACTAATGCCCCTTCTGTCTTCCAGTGCTTCATGAACGACATTTTCCGAGACTTTGTGGATAAATTTTTGATTATCTATCTGGATGATATTTTAATCTTCTCCAAGGATTGGGATTCTCATGTGGAACATGTTCGGACTGTGTTCCGGATCTTGAGGGAGAATTCCCTGTATGTCAAAGGATCGAAATGCCTTTTTGGAGTACAGAGGATTTCATTTTTGGGATTTATTTTGTCTCCGTCAACTATTGAAATGGACCCGGCCAAGGTACAGGCCATTTATGATTGGGTTCAGCCCACTTCTTTGAAGGCCCTCCAGAAGTTTTTGGGTTTTGCTAATTTTTATCGGAAATTTATAGCAAAATTTTCTAGTATTGCCAAGCCATTGACTGATCTGACTAAGAAGGGTGCTGATGTTGTTGAATTGGTCTCCGGAGGCTGTTTCTTCCTTTCAGGAGCTGAAGCGAAGATTCACTTCTGCCCCGGTTTTGCGGCAACCTGATGTCTCACTCCCGTTCCAGGCAGAGGTGGACGCTTCTGAGATTGGTGCAGGAGCTGTTTTGTCCCAAAAGGATCCTGTAACATCTAATAGTTCTCCGGCTGTGATCGAAGGGTCTAGGGCACCGTAGGAACCCCCCAAGGCTACTGCTAGTTGTTGTTGATAGGTTCAGGGGTCTGCAATCCGATAGCTGCCAGCTTCTCTGGTTTTCTGGACTTAGCTAGTATTTCTGTTTTTGCCTCCTACGGTGACTCATTCATAACAGGTGGCCATTTTGAAGTCGGCCATTTTGGATCCAACTTTATTTTTTCCAATGGGAAGACGCATCAAACTTATTGAGAATTTCACAAGAAAAACAATGGTGTGCTTGGTTTTAACATAACTTTATTCTTTCAAGAGTTATTTACAAGTTTATGACCACTTATAAAATGTGTTCAAAGTGCTGCCCATTGTGTTGTATTGTCAATGCAACCCTCTTCTCCCACTCTTGACACACTGATAGCAACACCGCAGAAGAAATGCTATTCTAAGGGGGTCAGATTCCTTGTAGGAATGCTCGGACCTGACACCCATAATGTGGTGGTGCGCCATCTTGCTGGAAAAACTCAGGGAACTTGCCATCTTCAGTGCATAAAGAGGGCAACACATCATCATGTAACAATTTCAGATATCCAGTGGCATTGAGGTTTCCATTGATGAAGAATGGCCCCACTATCTTTGTACCCCATATACCACACTATACCATCAATTATGGGTGTCAGGTCCGAGCATTCCTACATAAAGTTTCCTGGAAAGTGGATTGGTTGTCGTGGGCCAGTTGAATGGCCACCAAGGTCTCCCGATCTGGCCCCCTAAGGTATGTTTCCACGCTCAGTCTCCGCAAGGTAAACAGCCTACTCTATGGATACACTGCCTCGATTCCGGATGTGTTCAATGAGCACATCCGGAATCACCCCGCATACAGAAGTGGGCGGGGCTTTGGGCGGAGTGGGGTTTCTGCTCAGTCAAAAGAGCAGAGATTACGGTAGGTGGAAACTTACCCTTAGACTTTTATCTTTGGGGTCATCTGAAGGTAATTGTCTATGCTGTGAAGATACGAGATGTGCAGCATCTGAAACAACGGATACTGGAACCCTGTGCTAGCATTTCTTCTGTGGTGTTGCTATCAGTGTGTCAAGAGTGGGAGAAGAGGGTTGCATTTACAATACAACACAATGGGCAGCACTTTGAACACATTTTATAAGTGGTTATAAACTTGTAAATAACTCATGAAAGAATAAAGTTACGTTAAAACCAAGCACACCATTGTTTCTCTTGTAAAATTCTCTAAGTTTGATGTGTCACATGACCCTCTTCCCATTGAAAAGAATAACGTTGGATCCAAAATGGCCAACTTCAAAATGGTTGCCATGGTCACCACCCATCTTGAAAAGTTTCCCCCCTCCAATATACTCATGTGCCACAAACAGAAGTTGATATCACCAACCATTCCCTTTTTATTTAGGTGGATCCATATACATGGCCCACCCTGTATAACATAGCAACAGCCTTATATTTAACTAAAGACAATAAGTACCAGGCCAAATACATGAAATCAGCCTTTTTTCACGCTAGATTCTAGAGACATCTTGGCAACTCCCCTGTACCAGGTTATAGACAACATGGCAATCTTCTTGTACCAGGCCAGACACAATATTTCTCTTTGATTTTTTTTTTTTTTTTTAAAGAAAAGTCTATTAATAAAGCAGGCTGAAGTGGGCACGGGCATCCGTTAAACAATCCTTTGTCTGAGGTGACTCAGGTCATCAACTCATGGATTATGCTCAGTATCGTCCATCTCTTTTTTTGCAATAAAAGTCAGATTTACTTAACGATACATTTGGAAAGTTTTTTTTCCAGCACGTCCTCCTGACAGCACCACCAGGAAGTTGTCCTTCTTATCCTTGATAGGGACAGGAACACAGAAGAGGTTAAATAGCCCCTCCCCACCAACCCCTTCATTGTTTTTCCTGTCCCTATCAGGTACAGACGCAGAAGAGCGCAGCGGTGCGTGTACCTGTGAGGCCGGCGTGTCGGTCGGAGCCCGGTGGCAGGAGCTGCTGGGAGCGGTGCCCTCGCTGGGGGTTCCGGACAGCGATCCCGCAGCAGCAGTGCTGAGACCGCTGGAGTTCCCTCAGCGCTGGGGGTAGAGCTGGTTGCTCCCCGTCACGCGCATCCCCTTGGAGGGCTCTGCGCTGCAGCAGCTGCTGGTCCTGGCTGCAGGACGTCGGCGCCTCGGGTTACGGCGCGCCGCGTCATTGAGGGGGCACGCCGGTGACGACTTCCGGGGGTGGAGCCAAGAAAAACCATGGCGGCGCCCAGCGTGACGCGGCCCGTGCAGCAGGGTATCCCACAGGGCCGGTGTCACGGAGATCCTGGCGCCCTGCACAGGGAGAGGCATCGGTAAAGGGCGGGGAGACCTTCGCACATGCTGCAGGCATCATCAGCAGCAGCTGGGCTCGGAAGGAGGACAAATCAGATGTCTTGAAGCCGGGTAAGGCGACTACTTAAAGACACTCTGATGGACAGCACACTGACTCAGTAGAGATGGAAGGTGGTAGCCGTCCAGACGTCCAGTCCCTAGAGCCAGACCTGGACCATGTGAGTAGAAGGGTACCAGGGTCCCTTATGGGTCTCCATACAGATATACAGGACCCGCTTCCCTATATATTTTTCAGGCCAAGGAGGCACCTAAGCAGTCCACCTCGACCACCAAGAAAAAACCTAGCAAGTGCCCCCTATGCTCGGCCAAGCTCCCGTCAGGACATACAAAGAGCTTATGTCAGGACTGTATATCAGGACTCCTAAGACAAGAACAGTCCTCTCTTTTGGACAATATGAGACCCGTAATACGAGAGGAGGTGCAGTCCACGGTCGCAGCGCTGGTACCGACACAATCCCCGCGCCCGAAGAGGCCCAGATGGGAGCTAGAACAGAGTTTGGAGGAAGGAGAGGTGTCAGGCTACTCTGATCCTGACTCCGGCGAAGGTTCCTCGGCAGCTCGCCCGGAAGAAAGGAAGATTTTTATGCACATGTAATCTAAGTACATGTATCAAAGTACTTCTGGCAGTTATAACATGGATGAATGTGACACGCATCTCTATTCTCTTCATACAGGTAACCAGCTTTTCCAATCTCTGCTCTGAATCCACTCCTGTGTCTCCATTCAATGTCAGCAAGCAGTTAATCCTGAATGCTATCTATGTGTTTTCAATTCTGCAAACTTATATCTGGTAACCAGCTTTTCCAATCTCTGCTCTGAATCCACTCCTGTGTCTCCATTCAATGTCAGCAAGCAGTTAATCCTGAATGCTATCTATGTGTTTTCAACTCTGCAAACTTATATCTGGTAACCAGCTTTTCCAATCTCTGCTCTGAATCCACTCCTGTGTCTCCATTCAATGTCAGCAAGCAGTTAATCCTGAATGCTATCTATGTGTTTTCAACTCTGCAAACTTATATCTGGTATATAGTTTTTTTCAACTTACTCTGCTTGTCCCCTTATGTTGTGAGGTCAAGAAACTTTTCAAAGTGCTTTATGATCCATGTAGTGCTGGACATGTGTTTATTTGACCACAACATTTTATTGGGTCCTGGTGTCTCAATTTAGTGTGATTGATTAACGAGAAGAGAGAGCCAAAAAAAACCAAAAAAACTTAGCCTTAATCTCCTATATATTCGGACATAGCTAGGGGGAGCATTTATGCAGGGGTGGCATTTATGCACATGTAATCGAAGTACATGTATCAAAGTACTTCTGGCAGTTATAACATGGCAGTTAGACAGGGCAGGAGACAGGTAAGACATTTATATACATCTACTCCCGGTACAATTGGAGTACAACAAATATATACCATATGCATTTGTGTAATTTATATCCTGGCCGCTGCATTCACACACATCCACCGCCCTGGCATTAATTCTCCACACTCCATCCATATTGGCCCCTCACTCCTTTCCTCTCCTATGTATAGCACTCACGCTCTTTTCACATAGTTAAATTGCACAGATCCAGGCAGTCCCACCATTCAACACCAGAGACGCTCTCACAAATCACTTAACCATCTGCTCACTCTTTCTATCCTCCTTCTCCTAGTCGCAGGAGACATTGCTCCCAACCCTGGTCCCCCATGTTATAGAAAGTCAAACCCCCCCACTGCTACACTCAGAAACCCCTCTAATCTTATTAATATTCCCTGCATGCCATCTATCTCTCTTAATTGTGCACTTTGGAATTCTCGCTCAGTGTGTAACAAACTCTCCTTCATTCATGACTTCTTCCTTTCTAATTCTCTTAACCTCCTGGCTCTTACTGAAACCTGGATCCAGCAGTCAGATACTACCGCTGCTGCTGCTCTTTCATATGGGGGGCTACACTTCTCTCATACCCCAAGATCAGACAATAGAGCTGGTGGAGGCGTTGGTCTGCTCCTATCACCAAAATGTACCTTTCAGGTTATCCCTCAAGTACCCTCACTTGTCTTCCCTTCTTTTGAGGTCCATGCCGTCAGACTCTACACCCCCTTCTCCATGCGAGTGGCGGTGGTGTATCGTCCTCCCGGCCCCTCCCATCAGTTCCTGGATCATTTTGCCACTTGGCTTCCACATTTTCTCTCCTGTGACATCCCTACCCTCATCATGGGAGATTTCAACATCCCCATTGCTCTTCCCCTCTCCCCATCTGCTACTCACCTTTTATCTCTAACCTCCTCATTTGGCCTTTCGCAGCTCACTAATTCTCCAACGCATGAAGACGGAAACTCCCTCGACTTGGTCTTCTCTCGGCTTTGTGCAGTGGATGATTTTGCAAACTCCCCTCTCCCGCTCTCTGACCACAATCTTCTTTCATTCTCTATAAAGAACTGCCAGGCTGCTCAGGTCACCCCCACTGTCCAGACTTATAGAAACATACAGGCCATTAACACCCAGAAACTTATGAAGAACTTGCAGTCTTCATTGGCCCCTATCTCCTCCCTCTCATGTCCTGATTCTGCATTGAAGCATTACAATGAAACACTTCAAACTGCCCTGGATGAATTTGCACCCCCTATAAATAGAACACCACAACACAGACGGCGACAACCCTGGCACACGGTGCAAACACGTTTCCTGCAGCGGTGCTCCAGGTGCGCCGAACGTCTGTGGAGAAAATCCAATCTACACGAAGATTTCATCCATTTTAAGTTTATGCTTAGAACATACAACACTGCCCTTCACCTCTCCAAACAAACCTATTTCAACACCCTCATCACCTCACTGTCCAATAACCCGAAACGTCTCTTTGACACTTTTCATTCTCTACTCAATCCAAGAGTACAGGCCCCAACCACGGAGCTCCGAGCTGACGATCTGGCCAATTACTTCAAAGAAAAAATTGACCAGATCCGACAGGAAATTATCTCCAAATCCCCTCATACCATGCACCGTCCTCCCTCCCCCACTGCATCTAACTCACTCTCTGATTTTGAACCAGTCACAGAAGAAGAAGTAAGCAGGCTCCTTGCATCTTCTCGCCCAACTACTTGCACCAGTGACCCATTTCCGTCACATCTCCTCCAGTCCCTTTCCCCTGCTGTCACCCCTCACCTAACTAAAATATTTAACCTCTCTCTCTCTACTGGTATTTTTCCCTCCTCATTTAAGCATGCCATCATACATCCACTACTTAAAAAACCATCCCTCGACCAAAACTGTGCCGCTAACTATAGACCTGTCTCTAATCTTCCCTTCATCTCTAAACTCCTGGAACGCCTGGTCCACTCCCGTCTTATCCGCTATCTCTCAGAAAACTCTCTTCTCGACCCTCTCCAATCCGGTTTCCGCTCTTTACACTCCACTGAAACTGCCCTCACTAAAGTCTCTAATGATCTGCTAACAGCTAAATCAAATGGTCATTACTCCATGCTAATTCTCTTGGATCTCTCTGCAGCATTCGACACTGTGGATCATCAGCTCTTCCTCACTATGCTCCATTCCATTGGCCTCAAGGACACCGTTCTCTCCTGGTTCTCCTCCTATCTCTCCGACCGCTCCTTTACTGTTTCTTTTGCCGGTTCCTCCTCCTCTCACCTTCCCCTTACTGTTGGGGTTCCTCAAGGATCGGTTCTAGGCCCCCTCCTCTTCTCCTTGTACACTGCCCCTATTGGTCAAACAATCAGTAGATTTGGTTTCCAGTACCATCTCTATGCTGATGACACCCAATTATACGCTTCTTCTCCTGACATCACGCCAGCCTTTCTAGAAAACACTGGCGATTGTCTAAACGCTGTGTCTAATATCATGTCCTCACTATATCTGAAACTGAACCTGTCAAAGACTGAACTCCTGGTGTTTCCTCCCGCTACTAATGCACCTATACCCGACATTGCTATTTCTGTGTGTGGTTCCACTATTACTCCCCAGCAACATGCCCGCTGTCTTGGGGTCATACTTGATTCCGAGCTTTCCTTTGCCCCCCACATTCGATCACTGGCTCGCTCTTGTCATCTGCACCTCAAAAACATTTCTAGAATTCGACCTTTTCATACTTTTGACTCTGCAAAAACTCTTACTGTTTCTCTTATTCATTCTCGTCTCGACTATTGTAACTCTCTTCTAATCGGTCTCCCTCTTACCAAACTCTCCCCTCTCCAATCTGTCTTGAATGCTGCAGCCAGGATCATATTCCTCACCAATCGTTACACCGATGCCTCTACCTTGTGCCAGTCATTACACTGGCTACCCATCCACTCCAGAATTCAGTATAAACTTATTACCCTCACCCACAAAGCCCTCCATGGCTCAGCACCACCCTACATCTCCTCCCTTGTTTCAGTATACCACCCCACCCGCGCCCTCCGTTCTGCTGATGACCTGAGGTTAGTATCCTCAATAGTCAGAACCTCCCACTCCCGTCTCCAAGACTTTACACGTGCCGCGCCAATTCTTTGGAATGCACTTCCCAGGTCAATACGATTAGTCCCCAATCCCCACAATTTTAAGCGTGTCCTGAAAACGCATTTATTCAGACTGGCCTATCGCCTCAACACATTAACCTAACCTATCCCTGTGTGGCAGAGCCAAAAGTTTTACCATAACCAGGTTCCCAGCATCATGTTCCCACATGCTTTATGTATCCATTAGCCCTCTGTGTCTGTACTGTTACACACTTAACATTATGGCTGGTCCATACAATCAGAGCAACTGTTACCACCCACCTTTCGTGTCTACCTCTTTCCTCATAGACTGTAAGCTTGCGAGCAGGGCCCTCACTCCTCTTGTTATTTGTTATAATCTACTGTATGTGATTATTGTTATGCTGTAATGTCTATTGTCTGTACAAATCCCCTCTGAAATGTAAAGTGCTGCGGAATATGTCGGCGCTATAAAAATAAAATTTATTATTATTATTATTATTATTATTATTAGATACCTTTTTTTCTGCGGAAGATACAGACACACTCCTACAAGCAGTCCGAGATAAAATGAAAGTAGAAGATTCTACAGAACCACGGACACCCCAAGATGAGATGTTCGGAGGGCTGAGAGCCCATAGAAATACTGTTTTCCCAGTTAATAAACATATAACGACAATGATATTAGAAGAGTGGAAAGAATCGGGGAAGAAACTAATAGTCCCTTTAGACTTTAGGTACCGTCTTCCCTTTTGATCCAGAAGAAACAAAAAAGTGTGGGAGACAGTTCCAAAGATCCAGAGAATATGGGAAGCAAGATGTGCCACAGTCCGCGCTGCTGAATCCACAAAATCACCTGGGATGCAAGATGTAGTAACAAAGTACTGCTTTATTCCTTCCTACGCGTTTCGGCGCCCTTCCTGGCACCTTCCTCAGGGATATGCCGCAGCGCGGACTGTGGCACATCTTGCTTCCCATATTCTCTGGCAGTTTTTCCACTTTGGAGTGGTCGGTGGAGGTCCTGCAGCAGCTGATACTGTGTTATGTCTTCAAGCCAGTTGTGGGTCACACAACCGGAATAGGTGAGTGGAACTGCATTACACCACTCACATCGTAGTGTCACTAGTGATAGGGCACTATTGCACCTCTTGTTCCCCCACCCTTTTTGTATAGTTCCAAAGATCGACATTCCTGTAGCCGGAGTGTCAAAGAAAACGGCTATTCCCTTTGAGGATTCATCCGACCTAAAAGATCCGATGGACAAGAGATCAGAGGACCTCCTCAAGAAAGCCTGGGAAGCATCAGCAGCCTGTTGTGAACTCATTTTCTGGTTTACCTCTGGCTTCTGGTGACGGTGGTGGAGCTGGCTGTGTTGACAGAGGAGTCGTGAGTTCTCCATTCGGGCTCCCTCTAGTGGTGACAGTAGGTAATGAAGCTGATCTAAATGGCAGAGA
The DNA here is from genome assembly GCF_039654945.1 of Dendrobates tinctorius. Lineage (NCBI taxonomy): Eukaryota > Metazoa > Chordata > Amphibia > Anura > Dendrobatidae > Dendrobates > Dendrobates tinctorius. The sequence goes on along the minus strand of NW_027361682.1, from coordinate 30,594,041 downwards.
CCTGCCACCTGAGGAGGACTGTGAGTGGACATCAGGCGTCTCTGACTGGATTTAAGTCAGCTGACTCCCTAATTTTGTGTTGGTGATTTTTCCTGCCCTGAGGTTCTCGTTTCCAGTTCTGCTCCTGCCTTCTCAAGCTAAGTGTGCTCTGCTATTTTCTCACATGAGATTTGGTCTGGTTTACTCAGTTTTTGTGGTCAGCCAGCCCCGGCTGGGGCTGTGCTGAATTTCCATTCTTATGTCTCTGTTTATGCCAGTTTGCTTTTTGTCCCTGATCAGATTGGTCTCTTTTTGCTCTGTCTTCAGAATATACCAGAGTGCTGATATAGGGAATTGAAGTCTAGCGACTTCAGGGTTTTTGTTATCAGAAAGTGCTGGACATTTTTTGGCAAGGTTTTGTGCGTGATTGCAGACAGCATCTTTCTTTTCCTGTCCTTTCTAGTTAGTGTGGGCCCCATCGTTTGCTCAGCCTATTTTTCTATCTGTGTTTGTGTTTTCATCTTGTCTCACCGACAATACATGTATGGGGGCTGTCTATTGCTTTGGGGTCTGCTCTGGGGCAGTTTAGATTTCCCCTTTTCTTGCTTTAGGCTTATTTAGTTCTCCGGCTATGACGAGGCGTCTAGGATCTTCGTAGGTACGCTCCACGGCTACTGCTAGTTGTGTGGATAGGATCAGGGGTCTGCAATCCGCTTAGTTACCAACCTCTCTGGTTTTCTGTGGCTTAGTTTTTTATTTTTCCTCCTCGGTGACTCATTCATAACAGAATCACCAGCAATACCGCAGATTCTAGGGTACTCAAAAGCAGGAAAAAAAATAGTAAAAAAAAAAGTGTCAGAATTTTTTTTTTATATGTATTTTTTCCTCTTTTTCTCTGGGGCCGTAGGAGGATTTTTTCCTTAATGGAGATTAAGCAATTGTCTGATCGTGTGGAGCAGCTCACTGCTGAAGTGCGGGGAATTTCCGCCTATCTCGCTCAATCACATGCTGTTGAACCAAAAATCCCTACTCATGATGTGTTTTCTGGGGATCGGTCTAAATTTTTGAATTTTAAGAATAATTGTAAATTATTTCTTGCCTTGAAGCCTAACTCATCGGGGAGCTCTGCGCAGCAGGTTAAAATTATCATCTCCTTGCTGCGCGGCGATCCCCAGGATTGGGCGTTTTCTTTGACACCTGAAAATCCTATTCTGCCTAATGTGGATGCATTTTTTCAAGCCTTGGGGTTGTTTTATGATGAACCTAATGCTATTGATTAAGCTGAGAAAGCCCTATTGGCATTGAACCAGGGTCAGGATTCTGCAGAGTTATACTGTCAAAAATTCCGAAAGTGGGCGGTCCTTACTACATGGAATGATGGTGCCTTGGCAGCTCTCTTTCGCAAGGGTTTATCAGAAACCGTAAAAGATATTATGGTGGGATTTCCTGTTCCCTCTGGTCTTGATGATTCTATGTAATTAGCCATTCAAGTTGATCGGCGTTTACGTGAACGTAAAACTACACGAGAGGTGTTGCCACCTTTTGAACAAATGTCTGAACCTATGCAATGTGATAGTTTTTTCTAGGGTGCAACGTCAGGAGTATAGAAGGCGTAATAAGCTGTGTTTTTTCTGTGGAGATGCCTCTCATATTGTTTCTGTCTGCCCTAAACGAGAGAAACGTTTTGCACACACATTTGCTGTGGGTGGAGTACAACCTAAGCTTCTTTTGGCAATTACTCTGATCTGCTCCTTATCCACATTTTCCGCCAAGGCTTTTGTGGATTCAGGAGCGGCTTTGAATCTGATGGATTTGGATTTTGCTAAACGTTGTGGTTTTCCCATGATACCTCTGCGGACACCTATTCCTTTGAGGGGTATTGATGCTACTCCTTTGGCGGAGAATAAACCTCAGTTTTGGACCCAGGTGATAATGCGGGTCGCCCCAGACCACCAAGAAAGTTGTAGATTTTTAGTACTGCATAATTTGCATGATACTGTTGTTCTGGGTTTTCCCTGGTTGCAAATCCATAATCCAGTTTTGGATTGGAAATCTGTGTCTGTGGTGAGTTGGGGCTGTCGGTGTGCTCTTGGTGACACTCCTGTTTTCTCCACCTTTCCCCAGTCTCATGATGTTCCTGACTATTTGGCTGATTTTTATGATGTATTTAGTGAGAGTAAGTCTGCGTACCTGCCTCCTCATAGGAGTTATGACTGTGCAATTGAGTTGAGGCCTGGGTGTAAATTTCCCAAGGGTCGGCTTTTCAACTTATCTGTACCTGAACACGAGGCTATGCGATCTTATATTAAGGAGTCGTTGATGAAGGGTCATATTAGACCATCCTCTTCACCCTTAGGTGCTGGGTTTTTTTTCGTGGCTAAGAAAGATGGTTCATTAAGGCCTTGTATTGACTATCATTCCCTTAACAAGATTACGGTTAAATATCAGTATCCGTTACCCCTGATTTCTGATTTATTCTCCAGAGTTAAAGGTGCCTGCTGGTTTACTAAACTTGACCTCAGGGGGGCGTATAATCTTATTCGCATCAAGCATGGGGATGAATGGAAGACGGCGTTTAATACTCCGGAGGGACATTTTGAATACCTGGTGATACCTTTTGGGCTCATAATCCCCCTTCTGTCTTCCAATCCTTCATGAATGATATTTTCCAGGACTTTGTGGATTAGTTTTTGATCATCTATTTGGATGATATTCTGATCTTTTCCAGTGATTGGGATTCTCATGTGGAACATGTTCGGACTGTGTTCCGGATTTTGAGGGAGAATTCCCTGTATGTTAAGGGATCGAAATGCCTTTTTGGTGTACAGAGGATTTCATTTTTGGGATTTATTTTGTCAACTATTGAAATGGACCCGGCCAAGGTACAGGCCATTTATGATTGGGTTCAGCCCACTTCTTTGAAGGCTCTCCAGAAGTTTTTGGGTTTTGCTAATTTTTATCGTAAATTTATAGCTAATTTTTCTGGTATTGCCAAACCACTGACTGATCCCGACCAAGAAGGGCGCTGATGTGCTGAATTGGTCTCCAGAGGCTGTTTTGGCATTTCAGGAGCTGAAGCGGAGGTTCACTTCTGCTCCGGTTTTACGGCAACCTGATGTCTCACTTCCATTTCAGGTAGAGGTAGATGCTTCGGAGATTGGTGCAGGAACTGTTTTGTCCCAAAAAGATCCAGTGACTTCTAAAATGAATCCCTGTGCGTTCTTTTCCCGAAAGTTCTCCCCTTCTGAACGCAACTATGATGTGGGGAATCGGGAATTGTTGGCCATGAAGTGGGTATTTGAGGAGTGGAGACATTGGTTGGAGGGAGCTAGACATCAAGTTGTGGTCCTCACTGACCACAAGAATTTGATTTACCTGGAGTCGGCCAAACGCTTGAATCCTAGACAGGCTAGGTGGGCCTTGTTTTTCACGCGTTTTGATTTTGTGGTATCCTTTCTTCCGGGCACTAAGAATGTTAAGGCAGACGCCCTTTCTAGGAGTTTCTTTGCTGATTCTCCTATTGTGACCAAACCTACTACCATCCTAGGTGAGAGGGTAGTTCTTTCTGCCATCTCGCCCGATTTGAGACGTGCCCTGGAGGAATTTCAGGAGGACAAACCTGAGCGTTGTCCTATGGGAAAATTGTATGTTCCTGACCAGTGGAGGAAGAGAGTGATGTCTGAAGTTCATTGCTCCGCGTTGGCTGGTCATTCAGGTATTTTTGGTACCAGAAATTTGGTGAGTCGGTCTTTTTGGTGGCCCGCCTTATCTAGTGATGTCAGGAATTTTGTGCAGTCTTGTGGGACTTGTTCCCGGTCTAAACTCTGTTCTCGTTCTAGTGGGTTGTTGATGCCCTTGCCGGTGCCCAAGAGGCCATGGACCCATATCTCAATGGATTTTATTTCTGGTCGTCCTGTCTCTGAGAATGACTTATCTGGGTGATTTGTGATAGATTTTCTAAGATGGTCCATCTTGTACCACTCCCAAAGCTGCCATCTTCCTCAGAGTTGGTGCCCTTGTTTTTACAACAGGTGGTTCGGTTGCATGGGATTCCTGAGAACATTGTGTCGGACAGAGGAGTCCAGTTTGTCTCCAGATTTTGGAAAGCTTTTTGTTCTTAGCTGGGAATTCAGTTATCCTTCTCCTCTGCGTTTCACCCACAGACCAATGGGCAGACAGAGAACAAACCAGACTTTGGAGTCCTATTTGAGATGTTTTATATCTGCTGATCAGGATGATTGGGTCTCATTTTTGCCCTTGGCCGAATTCGCCCTAAATAATAGAGCTAGTTCTGCCACATTGATGTCGCCCTTTTTCTGTAACTTTGGGTTTCATCTTCGATTTTCTTCAGGGCAAGTGGAATCTTCAGCCTGCCCAGGTGTTGACACTGTGGTAGAGAGAATGCAGCAGATTTGGGACCAAGTGGTGGATAAGTTGTCCCTCTCTCAAGAAAAGGCACAGCAGTTTTCCAACCGGCATAAGATCTTTGGTCCCCGGTTTAAAGTGGGTGATATGGTTTGGTTGTCGTCAAAAAATCTCTATGAAGGTTGCGTCTCCAAAGTTCAAGCCAAGATTTATTGGACCTTATAGGATTTTGGAGATTCTTAACCCGGTTTCTTTTCGATTGGCTCTTCCAGTTACGTTTAAGATCCATAACGTGTTTCATAAGTCTCTTGAAGAGGTTTGTTGAGCCAGTGGTTCCTATGGTGGCACCTCCTGACCCTGTGTTGGTTGAAGGTAATGTGGAATATGAGGTAGAGAAAATACTGGATTCTCGTCTGGCTAGACGGAGACTCCAGTATTTGGTCAAGTGGAAGGGTTATGGCCAGGAGGACAATTCTTGGGTCTCTGCCTCTGACATTCATGCCGATAGATTGGTTCGTGCTTTTCACCGGGCCCATCCTGATCGGCCTGGTGGCGTGGATGAGGGTTCGGTGACCCCTCCTCAAGGGGGGGTACTGTTGTGAACACATTTTCTGGTTTACCTCTGGCTTCTGGTGACGGTGGTGGAGCTGGCTGTGTTGACAGAGGAGTCGTGAGTTCTCCATCTGGGCTCTCTCTAGTGGTGACAGTAGGTAATGAAGCTGATCTAAATGGCAGAGACCTGCCACCTGAGGAGGAGGACTGTGAGTGGACATCAGGAGTCTCTGACTGGATTTAAGTCAGCCGACTCCCTAATTTTGTGTTGGTGATTTTTCCTGCCCTGAGGTTCTCGTTTCCAGTTCTGTTCCTGCCTTCTCAAGCTAAGTGTGCTCTGCTATTTTCTCACATGAGATTTGGTCTGGTTTACTCAGTTTTTGTGGTCAGCCAGCCCCTGCTGGGGCTGTGCTGAATTTCCATTCTTATGTCTCTGTTTATGCCAGTTTGCTTTTTGTCCCTGATCAGATTGGTCTCTTTTTGCTCTGTCTTCTGAATATACCAGAGTGCTGATATAGGGAATTGAAGTCTAGCGACTTCAGGGTTTTTGTTATCTGAAAGTGCTGGACATTTTTTGGCAAGGTTTTGAGCGTGATTGCAGACAGCATCTTTCCTTTCCTGTCCTTTCCAGTTAGTGTGGGCCCCATCGTTTGCTCAGCCTATTTTTCTATCTGTGTTTGTGTTTTCATCTTGTCTCACCGACAATACATGTTTGGGGGCTGTCTATTGCTTTGGGGTCTACTCTGGGGCAGTTTAGATTTCCCTTTTTGCTTTAGGCTTATTTAGTTCTCCGGCTGTGACGAGGCATCTAGGATCATTGTAGGTACGCTCCATGGCTACTGCTAGTTGTGTGGATAGGATCAGGGGTCTGCAATCCGCTTAGTTACCAACCTCTCTGGTTTTCTGTTTTTGTTTTTCCTCCTCGGTGACTCATTCATAACAGCAGCCATTATGAAGGCTAACATAGCAGCCAACTCGGTAGCCCGATCAATGAGCTTATGGGTGGGGGAATTAGAGGATCAGATTAGAGACAGATCCCCCAGAGAGGAGATCCTAAAATTACCTCTCCTGAGAATGGCTACTGACTTCATGGCGGACACTTCGGCGGAATCAGTCCGGTTTGCCGCAAGAAATAATACCTTATCTAATTCAGCAAGGCGGGCGCTGTGGCTGAGATCCTGGACAGGAGACGGTCAAAGAACAAACTGTGTTCTATATCCTTCTCTGGGCTCCACGTTTTCGGGCCCATATTAGATGAGCTGCTCGAGAAAGCTTCCGACAAAAAGGGCTTTCCGGAGGAAAGGCCTAAACAAACGCCCTTTTTTCGGAGGACCCGCTCCCATCCCAGACAGGACTATAGGGGAAAAGGGAAGTTCGGTAGGTGGAGCTACCCGAAAGGAGGAAGAGGGAGAAGTTCTCCTCAAGAGCATAAGGCAAGACCTACTAGGGAATGACGCCAGGAAGATAGGAGGGAGACTCCGTTACTTCCAAAACATCTGGAAGGATATTACCCAAAACCAGTGGGTTCGGAATACGGTCGCAGATGGTTACAGAATAGAGTTCATCGAGCGACCGCCCAGAAGATACTGTGTAACCCAGACCCAGTCTCAAGTGACCCACCAAAGACTGTTAAAGGACATACAGGAACTGATAGAGATAGTGGCCGTAACCTGAGATCCCCATACTCAGAGATTTAAGGGTCACTACTCAACTTTATTCTCCATAAAGAAACCAGGAGGAGAATACCGGACCATAATAAATCTAAAGCCGTTAAATCAGTGGGTGACCTACAAAAGATTCAAGATGGAATCTCTGAAAGCAGTTATACCATTAATAAAAAAGGACTCGGTCATGTGCACCCTAGATTTAAAAAGTGCCTACTATCATGTGCCCATCCAAATATCTCACCAAAAATTCCTCAGGTTCGCCATAAAAGATCACGGGAAAATACAACATTACCAGTTCCGTTGCTTGCCATTCGGATTCGCCTCAGCGCCCCGGATCTTTACAAAGCTCATATCAGAAATCATGGCCCATCTAAGGGTAAGAAATACCCTTATCATACCATACTTGGACGACCAGATGCTAGTGGCACATTCTCCACAACAGAAGGAGCAAGACCTTACATCCACCATATCGGTCCTACAGAGCCTAGGGTGGGTAATAAATTGGAAGAAGTCCAGCCTAAGACCAGAAAGAGAAAAGATGTTTCTTGGAGTCATACTGAAATCATGTTTCTTCCTTCCTCTGCACAAACAGACGGCAATCGCACAAGAGGTCCAGTGGGTCCAGAGATGCAAATACATCTCCATAAGGAAAGCCATGAGAGTCCTGGGTCTCATGACTTCAGGTATCGCCAGTGTACAATGGAGCCAGTTCCACTCAAGAATACTGCGAAGAGAGTTCTTAGCGATCTGTGACGGCAGGGAAACATCGCTAGACAAGAACATTATTCAGGATTGAGAGTCCTCAGTAGTTGATACCTTTTAATGGCTAACTGAAAAGATGGTAACACATTGCAAGCTTTCGAGACTACTCAGGTCTCTTCATCAGGCTAGACTAATACAAAATCTGAAGTCACATATTTATGCACAATACAGCCTAGAAAAAATGCAATAGATAAGACAAGTGACGTGAAGCAGAACTATCTATTGCATTTTTTCTAGGCTGTATTGTGCATAAATATGTGACTTCAGATTTTGTATTAGTCTAGCCTGATGAAGAGACCTGAGCAGTCTCGAAAGCTTGCAATGTGTTACCATCTTTTCAGTTAGCCATTAAAAGGTATCAAGTACTGAGGACTCTCAATCCTGAATATTTTTCTATCTACTGGCTAACACAGTACAAAGATATACATCTTTCCTGTAGACAAGAACATGACACTTTCCGAGGAAGGAAAGCAGTTCCTTTCCTGGTGGACAAACACACAAAATCTCGGATAAGGGAGACCCTGGAGACTGTTGCCATGTACAAACATCACTACCGACGCCAGTCTCAGAGGCTGGGGGGCTCACATGGAAGGTCGATACCTCCAGGGGACATGGGGACCATCAGTATGTAACCGGTCCTCGAATTAGAGAGCTCAGGGCAGTCTGGGAGTCGCTAAAGACATGTCAAGAAGAACTGAAGGGTCAGAATGTCAGGATCTTCTCGGACAACTCGACTACAGTTGCCTTCCTTCAACATCAGGGAGGACCCTGATACCGTCACCTTCAGGACCTAGCGCACGAGATCTTTGGTTGGGCAGAACAGACAATAGCCTCAGTTACGGCAGTCCATCTGAAGGGATCCAGAAATCAGGTTGCCGACTTCCTGAGCAGAGAGAAGTTCCAGTCATCAGAGTGGTCACTAAGCGAGGAGGTCTTCACACAGCTATGCCAACATTGGGGGACACCAGAGGTCGACTTATTCGCCACAAGAAAAAACTCAAAAACAAAGAGATTCTTTTCTCTCAACCCGGCAGACAACCCAATAGGAGTAGACGCGTTAACCCAAGAATGGAACATGGAGCTCGCTTACGCCTTCCCGCCACTCCCTCTTATACCAAGGGTCCTAAGAAAGATCCAGGAAAGCAGAGCATCAGTAATATTGATTGTTCCTTACTGGCCCAGGAGAAGCTGGTTGTCCTTACTAAAATGGATGGCACAGGAAGACCCGATACTATTACCAGCAAGACGCGACCTGTTAACCCAGGGTCCCTTAGTTCATCAGAAACCCGAGATGCTACAACTATCGGCCTGGATTCTGAGGCGGAGATCCTAAAATCAAAAGGACTCTCTAACTTAGTTATAGCTACTATGCAGAATAGTAGAAAACCGGTAACCTCGGTTATATATACCGAAAAATCTGGAAGAAATTCTGTTGTCAACGTGAGGGGCCAGTATCAGTCATCTGGGGTCCAGATATCCTGCAGATCCTAGACTTTCGCCAGGCGGGCTTTGATAAAGGGCTAAGGCCTAGTACGCTCAAAGTACATGTGGCAGCCTTAAGCTCATACTTCGACTTCCCCCTAGCCAAGCATCCATGGGTAGTGAGGTTCATAAAAGCCACTCAGCGGATGGGACCCACAATCCGTAGCTCGATACCGCCTTAGCTTGGTCCTAAATGAGCTGCGCAAAGACCCATATGAACCGCTAGAACAGGCCCCCTTAAAATCAATGACATTTAAAGCCCTATTTCTAGTGGCAATAACTACGGCTCTCTCCACCACTTGGACGTTAAAAGAGCCGTCCTCCAATACTTAGAGGTTACAAAAGGCTGAAGAGTAGACTCTAACCTCTTCATCCAGATGGCAGGCAAAAACAAGGGGAAGAAGGCATCAAAAGCTACCCTGGCTAGATGGTCGAAGTCAACTATCAGTGCAGCATATGTGTCGTCGGGAGAGACTCCACCAGAAAACATTAGAACCCATTCTCTAAGAGCAGTTTCTGCCTCATGGGCAGAGAGCGCAGGAGCATCTATGGACCAGATATGCAGGGCCGCAACCTGGTCTAAATTTAATACCTTTTGCAGACATTATAAGTTGAATGTTATGGCAAATCCTCAGACAGCGTTTGGGAGGAATGTCTTGCAAGCTGTAATCCCGCCCTAGTTGTAGCAATTTGGTAATTCTCCTGGTGGTGCTGTCAGGAGGGACGTCCTGGAAAGTAGGAATTAGTCCTACCGGTAATGGTATTTCCAGGCATCCATCATGACAGCACCCCTTATATACCCTCCCTTGGATTTCCTATCTGATATGTGAGGTAACATGTATGGTAGGAAGTTTAATAAAATTGCGTTGCATCAATCCTGGTGTGGTACTTAGAAAATCACTGAAGGGGTTGGTGGGGAGGGGCTATTTAACCTCTTCTGTGTTCCTGTCCCTATCAAGGATAAGAAGGACAACCTCCTGGTGGTGTTGTCATGATGGACGCCTGGAAATACCATTACCGGTAGGACTAATTCCTACTTTCTTCTACATTTACCGAAAATTTACTGACCATGGTAAAGTATTACCCTTAACTATGTCCCAAAATCTATATCATAGGGTGTAGAACCAGTAAGGCCATGGACCCTAGGTATTGTAGAATTGTCAAGGTTAGGGGTTTGTAGGGTTTAATAGGAATATTACGCTTTTGTCAAGAAATATATCCTGTTTGATGGTTGAAAGTTATACGTTTTCAGTACCCTAGATCTTTCCATCAAGACGTATGCTCCAATGAGCATGGGTTAAATCGGTAAGAATTGGAGATGCAATTAGAAACTTAAGTGTCATGTTGGGTGAGGAAGAAGCTAGGTGCATAACGGGAAGATGGTGTAGGAGCCCAAACACTAGGAAAGGGGGGAGTGGAGACCCCTAGGCAGATCTGACAACACCCTGTCTGCCCTTATGTCCCTACATAGGTTCCTCACCTATCACCGAGCAGGAACCTAATCTGACTGCCCCTAGAGATAGGCCCATGATAGTGAGGGGACGTGGTGAGCACTAGTCAGCTCCCACTACAAATGAGGGAATACACTTAGCTTGAGACAACACGAGAGCTCACAACAATCCTCCAAGATACTCCAAGAATAAACTAGTCGATTTCTAGCACTTCCAACAGACAAAAGTAAATAGAGCTATCACCAGTGCCTTACTGAAGCGATTGAAGGTATTTAAACCTCCAGCAAGGGTGTGTTAATCGGCAGCAGAAGGTGGCGATCACCGCTAGGTCCTAGAGGGAGAAGTATATCACTCCACAACAGAGATGCAATATCCAGAATGTGCCTGCAGAGCAAGGCGCAGTGACCTTCTACAGCTGGATCCAGACTGACTGTCTGTCACACCTGACACGCCCATGACATTGAGCAGTCAACAAAAAAACATTGCTCCTAAATCAGTCAGCTAGTAATGTCTGAGGGAACCATAGACATGAATACTTGGGTCTTACTGTCACTTAAACTAATTAAAAAACACCTTTATCTAAATCCGATTTCTATCATACACTATGTATACTAGCCCTCTAGAGTCTAGGTCATTTTTCAGTGCCATCCAAAGAGATTTCACTGTATTTTATGTACACAATCCCATAACTTGGTTAAGGATGTCATCATGAGGCTATAGGACAATAACTTTTCCCAAGGACTTCAACTTAAAGTAAAACAGTAAAGAAACTCACGGGAAAAGGATTACACGTCTTTTAGAGCTATGGCCATAGACTAAAGAAACAGGTGGCCAGGGCCTATTGGGGCCTAATATTTCTGGAGAAGTTAAAATCCAACAACTTCCCACTAAATTGAAGATCTTGCCATCTCCTTACCTTATGAAAACTGCTTTCACATATCCAGATGCAAGAATATCTGGCATTTGGTGGTCAGCACCTTCATGTGCTTGACTCCGGGAATACTCTGAACCGCCCTTCCTTTGGCGGTCATGGATTTATTAGGCTCAAGAATAATAGGATTACACTTCTCTATCTCACATGGTAATCTGATAGCCATCTGGGGACATGGATAGTGAACTGACATGAAGAGCTATGACCCTTCCTTGTGAATGTTTCCATACCTAGACTTCTCAGGTGTCAGCCAAAAGCTTGTCAAGCTGACTGCTCTCTCTAAAGATACCATCTTCATTATTATTTATTTTTAGAGCACCATTAATCTCATGGTGCTATACATGAGGAGGGGTTACATACAAAATATAAATTACAGTGAACAAACTGACAGACTGTAACAGAGGGGAGGGGACCCTGCCCTCAGAGGTCTATAGTCTACAGCAGGGGTAGGAAGCTTTTTTTCTGCCAAGGGCCATTTGGATAATTATACCATCCTTCGGGGGCCGTACAAATCGCTCGATAACTCTGCCCACAAAGTACACCCTGATGCTGGCACTGGTGTCGGGACGTAATCTTTCATTACACCCTCAGCATTCAGTAGTGAATGCTTCGTGCGTATGCTCACAGAGCAAGAAGAAATTAAAGGGCCTGCGGTCATCAAACCACAACTATTGGCCCAAGCACTGTGATTCCCGTGAATTATTATTTATTTAAATAGCGCCATTGATTCCATGGTGCTGTACATGAGAAGGGGTTACATACAAACTACAGATATCACTTACAATAAACAAACTAACAATCACAGACTGATATAGAGGGGAGAGAGGACCCTGCCCTTTAGGGCTTACGTTCTACAGGATGGTGGAGGAGACAGTAGGTTGGGGGGTTGCAGCAGCTCCAGTGATGGTGAGGCGGTAGCTCCAGTAGTGGTGAGGAGGTAGCTCCAGTAGTGGTGAGGAGGTAGCGGGGTCATTGCAGGCTGTAGGCTTTCAGGTTCTGGGTTTTCAGGTTCTGTCTGAAGGATCCGAGTGTGGTTGATAGCCGGACGTGTTGGGGCAAAGAATTCCAGAGGATGGGGGCTATTCGGGAGAAGTCTTGGAGGCGGTTGGGTGAAGAGCGAATAAGTGTGGAGGAGAGAAGGAGGATCGGAGATTACGTGAGGGAAGATATCGGGAGAGTAATTCAGAGATATATGGAGGAGACAGGTTATAGATGGCCTTGTAGGTCAGTATTAGTAATTTGAATTGGATACGCTGTGGGAACGGAAGCCAGTGAAGAGATTTGCAGAGGGGAGAAGCGGAGGAGTAGCGAGGAGAGAGATGAATTAGTCGGGCAGCAGAGTTAAGGATGGACTGGAGAGGTGCGAGGGTGTAAATCCGCCCGGGGGGCCGGAGTAAATGTCATCGTGGGCTGTAAATGGCCTGCGGACCTGAGGTTCCCCACTCCTGGTCTACAGCATAATGGGGAAGTAGACAGTAGGTTAGCGGGTTGCAGCAACTTCGTGGTGGTGAGGTGGCAGTGGGGTAATTGCAGGAGGTAAGCTTTCTTGAAGAGATGAGTTTAAGTTCTGTCTGAAAGTTCTGAGCCTGGTGGATAATAATCAAACTGGTTGGGGTACAGAATTCCAGAGGATGAGGGATACCCAGGAGACATTTAAGAGGTGGTTAGATGATGAATGTATAAGTGTTGAGGAGAGAGAGACGTCTTGGGAAGAATGGAGATTGTGTTGGAAGATAATGAGATTTCCTTGTATGTAAGCATGCACTCTTCAAGGGTTTATCTACTGGGAGAACAAAAGGAGCGGATGTGGTATTTTAACATGCCCAATTCTTCTTGGGAAGGTTGGGACGATTTTGTCGGGACTATACAACTTCCAATGTAGAAGGTGGCCTCCTGATTCTTCCAACAGAAAATGCAGTGGAAGAGTCAGGAGGCAACTATTCAAATTAGCAGGTCACAGATCGGTATCGGGGGTCTTAACACTTGGCAGGATCTTTTTAGATCCAGCAGACCCAACAAGAAACCAACAAACTCCATATCCAACAGTCTCAACGGGAGTTGCAGCAGCAGTTAGAACTGCAGCAGCAGATGTCTCTCCTGGCAGAAACTGTCCGGGCCATTGAGATGGCACCATCTGCCAGGCAAAGTGATCAAAACCATACAGGAAACCTTGCAGAAAATGACTATGGAGGATGACATTCCTGTCTTTGAGAAGTTGGCAGACAGGAAGAAAATGCCCACAGAGCAATTTGCAAAGGTTCTTGCTCCATATCTTAATGGGAACCGCAGAAAGCGTACTATGACCTTGCCCTGCAGGAGTCCAACGAGTTTGGCAAACTGAAGGCAGAGATTCTGGCACATTTGGGTGTGACCCAAGAGGAAAAAATTCAGGGGATAAAACCAGTCGGCTCGAGTGAGAACGTATGCCTGGGGATCAGAGTACTTTTCTTTAGTGCCCACAGTGGATAGCAAGTTCCTTACCCTAAAACCCTGGAAGGATAGGGACCCACTTGAAACCTCTTGCTTGTGGACCCAGTCAGAAGTCACCATTGTGGGTGGCAAAGTAGCAGCAAATTTGTCACCACCTCAAAAACAGCATGGCCGGAAATGAGTACTCAAAAATAGGAGCAGGTTTGTGGATGCACTAGGTCACCCTTGTGTCATCAAGCTTGAGCTTCACATTCTGGTAAATTTAAAGCCCTGTAGGCTCTATGTGTTGGCAGATAGTCAAATAGAAAAAAGTCCAGCTCACGGTCTTGTTTTCGTTGGCAGATAATGCCCAGTCCCTGACTTTGGGCAAAGGGGAGGGTATATGTAGCAAAGCCAGGAAGTCAACGATTAAATTCGAGCACTAAAGGCTCTGATTAGGTGCACCTGCCTGTCTCTGCACATACTCTGGCTAGGTGTTCACCTTAGTCAGTTGGGGAAGCTGAGCAGAGTGGATTGTGTTGAAGCAATAGAGAGGGACAAGCCAGAATCTGAAAGTATCAATGGTTGCTATGGACAATAGCCATTGTGTTTTTACAAGACTGGGACTAACTCAGCTGTGTGTGAGTAGCCAGAGTCTATTTTGATTAGATAGTGCCTGGCCCTGTCCAGGGATTTTGTGTTTTATGGTTCTGTTTGGTACTGTGCAACCAGTGGAAATAAACGTCACATTATTTTGAACCAAGAAACTATTGCCTGTTTGAACACTACCTATGCCTAAGAGCATGAATCACTACAGGGGGCTGTGGCTGGCTCTGGTTACATGGGCTCGGTAGTTTGGTCATTTAGGTGGACCTTGTAACTGACTGCATGGTATGCAGTGCTGTGCTTGGCTTTTTTTATGTGGGAAAAAAGTATTTAATCAGCCACCAATCGTACAAGTTCTCCCACTTAAATAGATGAGAGAGGCCTATAATTGACACCATAGGTAGACGACAATTATGAGCGTCAAAATGCAAAAACAAATCCAGAAAATCGCCTTGTCTGATTTGGCAAGATTTATTTTTCAAATTATGGTGGAAAACTAAGTATTTGGTCACCTAAAACATGCAAGATTTCTGGCTCTCACAGACCTGTAACTTCTGCTTTAAGAGGCTCCTCTGTCCTCTGCTGATTACCTGTAATAATGGCACCTGCTTGAACTTATCAGTATAAAAGACACCTGTCCACAACCTCAAACAGTCACACTCCAAACTCCACTATGATGATGACCAAAGAGCTGTCGAAGGACACCAGAAACAAAATTATAGCCCTGAACCAGGCAGGGAAGACTGAATCTGCAATAGGCAAGTAGCTCGGTGTGATGAAATCAACTGAAGGAGCAATAATAAGAAAATAGAAGACATACAAGACCACTCATAATCTCCCTCAATCTGGGGCTCCACGGAAGATCTCACCCCGTGGGGTCAAAATGATCACAAGAACGGTGAGCAAAAATCCCAGAACCACAAGGGGGAACCTAGTGAATGACCTGCATAGAGCTGGGACCACTGTAAAAAGGCTACCATCAGTAACACACTACGCCGCCAGGGACTCAGATCCTGCAGTGCCAGACATGTCTCCCTGCTTAAGCTAGTACATGTCCGGGCCAGTCTGAAGTTTGCTAGAGAGCATTTGGATTATCCAGAAGAGTATTGGGAGAATGTCATATGGTCTGATGAAACCAAAGTAGAACTCTTTGGTAGAAACAAAACTGGTCGTGTTTGGAGGAGACAGAAAGCTGAGTTGCATCGAAAGAACACCATACCTACTGTGAAGCATGGGGGTGGCAACATCATGCTTTGGGGCTGTTTCTCTGCAAAGGGACCAGGACGACTGATCCGTGTACATGATGGAATGAATGGAGCCATGTATCGTGAGATTTTGAGTGTAACCCTCCTTCCATCAGCAAGGGTATTGAAGATGAAACGGGGATGGGTATTTCAGCATGATAATGATCTCAAGCACACCGCCAGGGCAACGGAGTGGCCAAGCTAGTCTCCAGATCTCAACCCCATAGAAAACCTTTGGAGGGATTTGAAAGTCCGTGTGGCCCAGCAACGGGCCCAGAACATCACTGCTCTAGAGGAGATCTGCATGGAGGAATGGGCCAATTTACCACCAACAGTGTGTGCCAACCTTGTGAAGACCTACAGAAAACATTTGACCTCTGTCATTGCTAACAAAGGATATATAACAAAATACTGAGATGAACTTTTGTTAATGACCAAATACTTATTTTCCACCATAATTTGAAAAATAAATCGTGCCAAATCAGACACGGTGATTCTCTGGATTTGTTTTCTCATTTTCACTCTCATAGTTGTGGTCTATCTATGATGTAAATTACAGGCCTCTATCACCTTTTTAAGTGGGAGAACTTGCACAATTGGTGGCTGACTAAATACGGATACTTTTTTTCCCCACTGTAAACACATGTTCACATCAGCCATGAAACATACAAAACCTACAAGAAACGAAATGAGCAAAAACTCTGCTGTAACTAAATAAGTAAAAATGCAAAAGTGCATCTAAATAACACAGAGTTCTTAGTAATACTATTTTTGATCAAAATTAGCATAAAAGCCATCCCAGTGTCGACAAGGTGACTCTGATCGGGACGGTCCTACTCTGTCTAATATTAAAAACCTTACCATGTGTCAAAGTTGTGTGAATAAGGGCAGACAAAACGACCGGGTGCCAACAAGTAGACACAAGTCTGGGGAAGCTTTTAAATATAATTTCCAGCTAAGGAAAGGGAGGCCAAACCCCAGCTTGCACAGAATACAAAGAAAAAACAGAAAAATAGAGCTTGGTTTGAGTTGGTATACATGCAGCACATAAACGCATGTTCACATCAGCCATAAAACATACAAAACCTACAAAATGAGCAAAAACTTTGCTGTAACTAAATAAGTAAAAAGCAAAAGTGCAATTAAATAACACAGAGTTCTTAGTAATACTGTTTTTGATGAAAAATAGCAAAAACCATCCCACCATTGAAAAGGTGACTCTGATCGGGACAGTCCTTCGAATATTATAAGGTTCCTGTAGCTCACACTGTTAGGAGGGCACTGTGACCAATGCTGCAACTGGCTCTTTATGAGGGCATTGCAGCTGTATCTGATACTCTGGATGTGGGCATTGTGGTTGGCTCACTCTCTTAGGCCAGGTTCATACTGCGTTAAAAGCAGCCCGTTCAATGCATAGCGTTGACGGGCTGCGTTAACGCTATAGCGCGATCGCGTTATGCTATACCGTTAGCGCAGATGCTTCATCTGCGCTAGCAGTGACGGACCCTCGACCTGCGTCCGAGGATTCGTCACAGCATGACGGCACATCGCTAGTGCACGCAGATTATGGCATGTGTTGGCGATGCATCCGATAACGCTGCCATTAACCCCCATTAACGGATTGCGTTACACATTATAACGCAATCCGTTAAACGGACTGCCTTAACGCAGTGTGACCCCAGCCTTACGGGGTCATTGTGACTGTTGCTGCATGTAGTGCTTCTATTATGGGGGTGCTGTGATTATGTGGGCACGTGCTTATGCAGGCACTGCAAAAAGGTTGTTCCTTCCAAGCTATTACCACTGGGTGACGATTCGAGACTCCATACAACTGTCTAACGTAACCATGCCATAAACAAACTGGCTGATATTCAGGTTCACTTAGTTTGCCCTACAAAGAAAGAAATTCACAAAACACGTCTTCAATTATAATAAATAATATATTTTAAAACATTATACACAGGAAACTTATTGTACTCAAACTTTGGTACAGAAACAACCTAAAGTGGTGTTTTGCGGGTATTTTGCAACACCTGTCCATGGGATGTTAAACTCAAATACCAGTTTTCTAGATCTGTCAGCTATGCCCTTGGCATTAGTCATATGGACATTCTATAAACTTTAGGTCTGAACTCCCTTTTAAGTCCACAAAATGGCTGCCTCAACAAGTCAACATTTAGACTTTCCATAAAATAGTAGGGGAGTGTTCAGGATCATGAGAGAATACCAAGTGGTCATAAGTATCCAACAGGAAGTCACAAGGTGACAGAGGAGGCAGATCTGGTGGCCATAACACTTGTCAATTACTGAGAAGAGGTTTTATTCTTATTCCCATACTCTGTTCTGTTCATTCCTCTGGCCATAGTTCCTATGGATGTGCTTTGCTCTGAATTCTGAACCTTATCTCCATCTGTATAAACATCTTAATGTTTTCATCGTCTATCTGCCTCTCCAAGGCGGCCAGCGCTCTCTCCCCTCCATCTTTGTACAGCGCCAGAAGTTCTTCAGCGTATGCAATCCACACGCAGTTATGGCAGCCGCTCATACAACAGTGAGTGGGAGGAGGTGGAAGTTCAGGCTCGATGAGCTGGTGAGGATCTCCAGGAAATGAATTCTTGTCCTTCAGGGGGTTGCTGTCCACAGAGGGCACAATGTTTGTGTTCTCCACACCTTGATCATAGGTTTTTACGGATCTTCTAGAAAACATTCCATCTCTAATGAGTAAGATGGAGGCAGAGGAGGCAGAAGAAGGAAATCTTCGTAGAAGGCTAGTCAGCAGCTGTAAGATACAACAGACTGGAGGGTGAGGGGTATAATATGGTCTAATGTTTTTTTAAAAGGTTGAAACAATGTAGAAATTTGGGCCCCAAGATCAGATCTCGGCGTGTCAAGGGACAACAAACCTACATACAGAAGTCCAAGGATTCCTCTCTCTTCCATGGGTGAAGAATTTCTGGAAGATCTCCTCCCGTGGACCAGTGATAAAGTAATTTGATGGGTGTCGATCAACAGAAGCTGTGGGCAGTGGGTGATTACGTGAACAGTAACATGGCTACTAGAGATGAGCAAATATATTTGAAGGAGTTTGATCCACCAGCCACATTCATATTCGGTGACAGCCATACGTGAGCCCTGCGTACCTCCTCCTCCCTGCTGGCATCACTGGCTCTTCACGTATGAGCATCGTAATATGGATACAGACCTAAGAGGACAGTAATACACCTGACCACAATTCCCTAATGATTCCATGAGGTGTCAAACATTTGTTATAGGACTTAGCACTACCTACATTGCGGCTAGCTCTGTTAGGACTCATACTCACTTGCGAGAGACTATCACGATTCTTGTGTGAGTCTCTCGCATAAAAACCTGGCACTGCTGCTGCACTGGGACTGGAGCGTGCGGCTGCATAGAAATACATGCAGCTGCATGCTCCGGTCCGAGTTCCGGTGGCAGTGCCTGGTTTTCATGCGCGAGACTCACATGAGAATCGTGCGAGTCTCTCGCAAGTGAGTATGAGCCCTTATAGTGCACTACAGCCGTGTTATGGGGACGGCGTGGCTGTCACTGTTCTGGGGGCACTGGCTGCCCCTATTATGAGGGTGCCCTGTGTGTTTAATAAGGTGTTGTGACTGTCAGTGTTATGGGAGAAGGCTATCACTTATGGGGGCACTGTGAATGTCCATGTTATGGGGCAGGGCTGTCACTATTATGCCAGCGATGTGTATGTCCGTGTTTATGGGGGGCAATGTGTATGTCCGTGTTATGCTGATGTGATGTATGTCTGTGTTATGGGAGTGTCACTGGGGGCAGGGCTGTCACTGTTATGGGGGCGCCATGTATGCCCGTGTTATGAGGTAGCACTGTCACTGTTATGCTAGCGTTGTGTATGTACATATTATGCTGATGTTATGTATGTCCGTATTATAGGGGCACTGTGTATTTCTGTGTTATGGGGGTGCTGTGTATGCCCGTGTTATGAAGCAGGGCTGTCACTGTTATGCTGTTGTCATGTATGCCTCTGTTATGGGGGCTTTGTGGCTATCACTATCTCACCATCAACGGAAACCTTCAAGAAGAACCTGAAGACCCACCTGTTCCGACAAGCCCACAGCCTGCAATGATCCTCGGTCTACTGAGCCACAGCATGACCTACTCTACCTGTAGGCTGTGAGCCCTCGCGGGCAGGGTCCTCTCTCCTTCTGTACTTGTGTGTCCCTTGTCTTACACGTTTACTATACCTGTCTATATTTCCCCTTTTCATATGTAAAGCGCCATGGAATAAATGGCGCTATATAAATGCATAATAATAATATCACTTACGGGTGCTCTGGGTATGTCCTTGTTATGGGGAGGGACCCTGTATTTCTGTGTTATGGGGGAGCTGTAGCTGTCACTGTTATGGGGGCAGAAATGTCAATGTTATGGGGGCACTGTGACTGGCACTATATAAAGGTAATGTTATGGGGAATTGTGACCAGTCCAGTCATATGCACACAAGCCTACAACACAGGTTGATATGTATGGCTTTGACATCCATAAAATGACATATACAGAACCTACTGAACACGGCTAAGGCTAGTTTCACACTTGCTTTTTTTTGCAGCGCGTTTTTCCCGCAAAAAAACGCATTGAAAAAACGCATACAAAAGCATACAACTGCTGCGTTTTTTTCAAGCATTTTTATGAGCATGCATGAAAAAAACGCAGCGTTTTTATGCGTTTGTATGCGTTTTTAGTGCGTTTTTACCGCGTTTGCGGTTTTTTCCAACATTAGGTGGCCCCTCACACTAACCCAAACCATGACTTTACTAACCCTAACCCTGACCCTAACCCTTAACCAAACCATACTTAACCCTAACCCAAACCCTAACTAACCCTAACCCTGACCCTGACCCTTAACCAAACCATACTTAACCCTAACCCAAACCCTAACTAACCTTAACCCTAACCCTGACCCTAACCCTTAACCAAACCATACTTAACCCTAACCCTGACCCTTAACCAAACCATACTTAACCCTAACCCTGACCCTAACCCTTAACCAAACCATACTTAACCCTAACCCAAACCCTAACTAACCTTAACCCTAACCCTAAACCAAACCATACTTAACCTTAACCCTGACCCTAACCCTTAACCAAACCATACTTAACCCTAACCCTAACCCTTAACCAAACCATACTTAACCCTAACCCTGACCCTAACCCCAACCCTGACCCTAAACCCCCTTAACTAACCCTAACTCTAACCCAAACCCCTAAATTCCATGGTTAACAAAAAAAAACGCATGTGCAAAAAAACGCATACATGAGCATGCCAGTGCGCATGTATGCGCATCCATAGGCTATAATGGCCATTTTTAGCGCAAAACGTGCGCATGCGCTTTTTTGCAGGGCCAAAAAATGCAACATGCTGCGTCTGGAAAATACAAACGCACACCCCAAAAAAACGCAGCGCATGAAAATCGCATACGTGCGCTTACCAGCGCGCAGGTATGCGCACCCATGTTAAATATAGGGGAAAAAACGCATGCGCACGTATGCGTTTTTTTCCAGCGCAAAAAAACGCAAATGTGAAACCAGCCTAAGGCATAATGTTGGCACAACCCATGAGTCCTTATGGTTACCATAGTAACGCTCCTCCCGACACAGTCTGGGCCATGGATCCCGCTTCCCCTTCTTTTTAGGGCTCTAATTCACAGTGAGTCACTAACACACTCCCCCTCTTCCACTACACCTAAAAACGGAAATGACTAGACCAAAAAACAAGTTCCAGTTTCAAAGATGGCGCATCCGTGACGTCATCGACGCGTTCCGACAATGAATAGTAAAGAATGCTGCGGTTTCGTGGTGACGTATAACGCCGTGGCCGGAAGTTGTCCGTCTCGTGCGCTCCACGTGTGTTTACTGGTCTGACAGCGCGATGGGAAAGCGGCAACAGATCAAACCAGCAAAGTCTCCAGGTCCGGGAGAAGGAAAGGGGAAACGGTGAGGGTTTGTGCCTGTGTGTCAGTTTCTTTGGAGGAGGCTTTTACTATTGAGATGTGATAAATGAGAATAACCCAGGCCTCTGCCTTTTTCTATAACTGGTGACATGCTCCGCCTATAATTTCTACTCTTGGTATTACTGTATAAGTTTGCCCTGAACCTCATCTATCAGCAGTTCCTGATATGGAAAAGCCCAGATCACAGCAGACACCAGCAGTAGAGCTGCTAGATCCCCGGGACCGAGGCTAAACGTTGCAGATCAGAGCACAATTCTCTTGTTTAACCATCTAGATAACTGATGGCAGCATATAAACGGTTAGGTTGCCAATGAGTACATGTACCCGTGCCCACGGCCCCCTCACAATGTCAAGAGGTTCCCATGTCAGCCAACAGCTGAACAAAGGCCCCTGTCGCTGGCATCTTGGACCTATTATAATGCCCAGCCTGTAGTGTTGCGCCGTGTTGTACAGGCTTCCTATAGGGACTAAAACATAAGAGGGAAAATCAGCTACTGCTTTTAAGAATATTTGAAAAATGAAAGATTTAAGTTTACCCATTTTTCCAACTTCAAAATGAAATGTAAAAAACAGACATTTTGTACCTCTGCGGCCGTAAATCTGTGCTGTGAAATGCAAGAAAAAGCCCTCACACAGGTCCATTGACACAGAAATCAAAACACTAAAGGTGTCAGAGAATGACAGCATAACCAATTTATATATATATATTTTTTTTTTTTTACAAGGTTTTTTTTTTTTTTTTTCATTTCTTGCTGAATTCAGTTTTTTTTTCTCATTTTCAGCACATGGTATGAAGGTAAGATTATTGTTGTCATTCAAAACTGCAACTCTTTTTACAATCATGTTGCTATGGTGATGGGAATATAAAAAACTTATGGGTTTTGGAGGAAAAACGAAAGGGCACAAATTAATAATACCTTGGTCCCAAAGGGGTTAAATATGGTTTCAGATGAACAGAAAGTTGCAACATTTATGCATCTGTAGCAAGGTAATAATATCCTGTGGTTCTGCTAAGTTTAAAATTGGGCTTTGAGGAAATTAACTTAAAAAAATAGTCACCTGTTCAATTTCCCCACTTGTCCGTGCCGGTCTTTTGTTTACTGTGATGTGTTGTATTTTCACGTATTCGCTACAATCAATCACTGTACAGCACGAGACAGCAGAGGCCAGTGATTGGCTGCAATGGTCACGTGATTGTACCGCACATCATCACCATAGCAGAGTAAACAAAGACCGACAGTGACAAATTGGACAGCTACCGTAAGTCTTTTTTTTCTTCCCTTCCCTTGAGTTTATATGTATATAATGAATTTGTACTTTATAATGCTCCAATGTATCTCTATTTAGACATGAGAAGAAGAAAACAAATAGTAAGCCAAAAGACCTGGATACCCAGGAGATCCCCTTCAAGCTTCGAGAGATCATGAGGAGCCGCATGGAGATGAACAATCCAAAGAAAAAAAAGAAAAGGCCAGGTGGGGGATATAGGGTTAATCGTCAAGGACTTTAAAAAAAAAAAATCCCCATTTTAGAGAATAAGATTTAATAGAGGGAAGTCTACTTTCAGGACCCTCGTCTATTGCCAAGAGCTGTCCTCACTGTGGAGGACTCGGGATGGGCCTTTATTTCATGAAGAGCTCATTGTTTTTAATTAGAACTGTGTAATTCTTCATTTTCCCTGTTGTGGCGCTGCAGGAAAAAGTGAACACTTGCTCCTGGATACTGCCATAGATTAGTTGATTTTGCTGGGGTAGTCTCATCAGTAGGATTCCCAATAAACAGCTTAATTTCAAAGTTTTATTTTCATAATTGTAAAGAGTTGTAGTTTAGTTATATGTGACAAGCTCTAAGGGCGCTGCACCTGCTGCTAGTAGTCATTGTTGCCATGATGTGGCATCATCAGACCATGGATAAAAATTACTAAATATGTTAAATGGGTGTCTTTTTAGTTTTGGTCTGTTGCAGCAATCTGTTGATGGTTGCAGGTCTGGGATCCTGGGTCCCCTGGCAAATGGCACCACCTCAGGTGAAATATGGTATTACATGTCGTCTTTCATATTTTCCAGAATGGAAGGTATCTTACAGAGTTGCCCATAGCGAAGCATCCTGGGTGGAGCGTTTGCCTTCACGTCAGGTTTTGGGTGGAAATGCTCCTTCAATGATGGAGACATTAGAAATGGGGAAACAATGTATTAATATCTTTTAACTAGATTCTGCTATGTTCTTTTCAGCAAAGAAACAAGGTCCTGACAATGAAGAGCTGCAGACAGATATTAAAGTCCCCAAGTTCAAGAGGAAGGTCCATGAACCTGTATACGCCTATCTGGAACGAATGGACCGAGAAACTCAACACGTCATGTTCCTCAGCAAGAACCAGCCGGATCGGATGCCGGAGACGGAGGTGGATGAGAAGGGGAAGCCAGTGACTGAGGTAGCCAAGAAGGAGAAGTCACAGAAGAGGAAAGAGTGAGTTGTGATGAATTGGTTCAGAACATTATGTCCATGTCTACCTGTCATAGAGAACAAGACTTGGAGGTTGTGCACTTTGGCCCCCCATTTAGTTAAACTGGTAATCTGTACAACAGGTGGTGAAGTAAGATGGGCCAAATTTTAAGAAGTGCATATACCTAAACGGATGCATTATGCACTCACCACAAATTCCAACCAAACCCTGTAAAGTTGTATATACTGATAGTCCTTCGTTATAGAGATCAGTGGAGTCTTCTCCAATATTGGCCAA
The DNA here is from genome assembly GCF_039654945.1 of Dendrobates tinctorius. Taxonomy (NCBI): domain Eukaryota; kingdom Metazoa; phylum Chordata; class Amphibia; order Anura; family Dendrobatidae; genus Dendrobates; species Dendrobates tinctorius. Next base: position 30,569,846 of record NW_027361682.1, on the reverse strand, counting down.
TAAGATTTGATTTGTCCAGGGTTTAGATTGTCATGGGTTCCCTGGGCCCGGATGGTAATTTTTCTAAAACTGGTATGGTAGTAAGGCATGTGGACATTACAGCCGTTGGTTCTTGACCCACATGGGGTAACAAGTTGTCCTTCTTTTGCTGCTATATGAATTTACATCCAAATTTTGTGTTCTGTTTCAGTTTTGACCGAAGACGTCTTGATAAGTTTTTGAAGAGAAAAGAAGACAAGAAAGAGACCCGATTGGAAAAAGACATATTCACAGGTGATATATGGGAAACAGAACACCTACTGTTTTGAGTAGTAGTAAGAACAGGCACATGACAGCTCACAAGTAGCTAACAAAGAATACCATGTAAATGTACCGCATATCCCCAGTGAGAATTAATCATTTACTGGTTTCATTTCTTGGCCAGACACGGTGATGTTTGGAGAAGTGGTTACCGAGCCTCCAACTCTCACAGTAAAGCCAAGGAAGAGTGCAGACAAAACTAAGGTGAGACAGTTCTCCATATATTCTTCATGGGTAGATTTGGAAGGGAATGCATCTTTAAAATATCAGATTTGCAAGATGTTTTCCTTGTTCGATATTCTTGCACTTTTTTTTAACATCTTTAGCCAGGAGAAAAGAAGCTCTTGTTGAAAAACCTTTTGGACAAAGCCAGCACAACAGCATCCCCACCTGTTATGTCCATGGCTAGAAAGAGGCTGTTGGAGGATGAACGGGAGCGCGTTGTCAAGGCTTACCGTGACCTTAAAAAGAAAAGGCAGCTTCAAAGTGAAGAATCCAAACTCTCTAAACCTCACCATACATGACTTGTGACTATAAATGGAGACCACTGAAATATGCTGCTAAGGACGTAACAGCAAGACATGGATAGATGAGGCCATAGACCTAACGTCAGATGTTTGCTTCCGCTCTTCCCATGATGTTGGAGATAGTCATAAAGGAGGTTTCTAGAACTGTTATTACAGAAAGCAAATGATTGCTGTGGCTTTATCAAAGGGGATGTCCAGGGCTAATATTGGTCTAAACTTTGGCCATCAAAATCAGATTAATTTGGGAGTGGCTGTAGGAAAGTGTACGGAGCCTGAACACCACAGCTTCCTAACTGATTCATGGACAAGTACTGTACATTTCCGAAGATGTGTTCTTATTGCTTCACAAAGATAAAAGAAGGATTTTATAACTAAACTGGGTTTTTTTTTAATTATAATGGTGCACTGATTCTTATGGTCCTGGTTTCTCTTTCATCTGATTACTAAACCACCAGAGATAGACTTTAATATCTTCACTGCCATAGAACAACAGGTATGCATATCCTTACCCATTCTCTGCCCAAGAATGCAGACCTTAACTCGTTCTCTTCCTTAGGCCACCAGGGATGCAAATCCTAAACCCTTTCTCCATCATAGGCCACTTGGGATGCAGACCTAAGGCACTGATGGCGAACCTATGGCAACCGTTCCAGAGAGGGCACGCAGAGCCCTCTTAGTTGGCACGCGTGGCATCGCCTCATCCTGCAGGAGCTGCAGCTTCCTGCCTCACACATTGAGCGGCGCGACCGCGAAGCTGAATTATGTCATTCAGCCGTGGCCGTGCCGCTCAGTGTGTGAGAGGAAGGAAGCTGCCAGTGCGCGGAGAGGTGAGTGTGGCCGCTGTGCCAGTGAAGCTGCTGTGGTGTGTGTGTCAGTGATGGGGAGAGGGCCAATGAAGGGAGTGATGGGGAGAGGGCAGTGATGGGGAGGAGGAAATGATGGAGGTGATGGAATGAGCAATTTCTACATGAAGGGGATCATGATGGGGCATATTTCTGCATGAAGGGGACAATGATGAGGCATATTATTACAAGAAGGGGATCATGATGGGGCATTTGGCACATGTTGGTAGTTCGTCATAAATTATTGGGTTTTAGGTTGCAGTTTGGGCACTCGGTCTCAAAGGTTTGCCATCACTGCCCTAATGCTTTTTTTTGCTGAAGGTCACCAGGGATGTAATGCAAGGCTAGTCCTGATCCCATATAAGAAGTTAAAACTATTGGACCCAATCTAACCAATTCTGTGTGTGAAGATCGGCACCATCTGGATATATCCCTTGGACATTTGCTACACTGTATCAGACAGCAGTCCTCACAGAGCATTGCTTAGGCCTGTTTCACACTTCCGTTTTTTGACGTCAGTCAAAATCCGCCAATTTTTGGAAAAAACGGATCTGCCGAAAAAGGGGCAGATCCGTTTTTTCCCCCATAGACTTACATTAGTGGCGGATCTTGACTGACGTTCGCCCGTCGCACCCGTTTTTTGACGGATCTGCCAAGATTTCAGCGTCTCCCGTGCGGATGAGACTGACACTGCAACGTTTTTTTTCTTTGACGGTCCGCTATTTTGCATTGCGCATGTCCAGAAGCTTCACACCGGGAAGCACGTTCCGGGGAGTGTCTCTCTTTCTCTCTCTGACAAACTTAGCGGCCGCCGACATCCGTATATCAAATAACGGAGGCGGATCCGCTACTTATCGTTTTTGGCGGATATCAGCTGTCCGCCAACGACGGAGGTGTGAAACAGGCCTTAGCCCGGATACAACTGTATTTATTTCTTAGCTGAAAACAGGACTGATTCAGTAGTGGTTTCTAGTGTTCTCATTCAATGACTGCAAACAGATCTTGAAAATGGTGAGAAATAAAGATGCAAAGTATATTAAAAAAATTGTAGAACTTTTCATTTGTACAAACATTAGGTTTTACTAACCTAAAACTGTCAAATTTATTTAATGATTTTATATCCTTAAACCACTATATCCAGTTTCCCCAAATAAAGTAAATGCATTGTATTATAAAAAATCCAACAGACTGTTTCACTTTCTTACTGTTAAGATCTCTGCCTGCTGTTATTAAATACCCACCTTCCTTTACCCTATACATGTTTATGGTAACCTACAGCTCTGGCAAAAAATAAGAGACCACTACACAGTTTTATAAAAATCAGCTTCTCTACATGTCTGACAGCCATTCCATTCCAGTGTCAGTTGAATTCCAACCAGAGTACATCTCATTCTACTTAGGCCATGTGCACACGATGCAGATTTCCAGCGGATCTGCAGCGGATTTTACCGCACAGAAACGCTGCATATCCGCATTGTGATGTACAGTAGCATGTTAATAGAAAAAAAAAACGCTGTGCAGACGCTGCGGATTTTTCCGCGCGGTTTTCTTGTGGTTCAAAATATGCAGCATGTCACTTCTTTTGTGCGGTTTTCCACCTGCTCCATTCTCCAAATCTGCAGGGGGAAATCCGCAGGGGAAAACCGCAAGAAAAAAGGAAGAAATCTGCAGGAAAAATGCAGGTCATTTGACCTGCGGATTTCTTCAATTCTGCACGGAAAAATCCGCAGGGCAAAAAAGTACGTGTGCATGTGCTTCTGATGAGGTGATCAGCTGAACCAAATCTTATGTAACGAAGGAAAGTATAAAAACCCTGCTGTGGTGTTCACAATCCTCTTGCAATAGGACAAGCTGGTTGGCAAAACAAGTGCTAGTAATATCACAAAAGTAATAGGAATGAAGAACTAACTTTTGTATAAGTCAAGTTTATTGAGATAATTATACAATACAGAATCCAGGCTTATTGTAAGGTATATAAAAAAGCATATAATCCACATCAGCATGAGATTATCAACTGTAGGATATAAATGATACCGTGTTTCCCCGAATATAAGACAGTGTCTTACATTCTTTTGACCCCCAAAAGTCCCACTATGTCTTACTTTCGGGGTATGTCTTATATTAGAAAAAAAAAAATGACGATTTTTGTTTTAACCAAAAAATAACATTTATTAACAAGCTGAACAGTGTGGTGTTCACCACAAAACAGTTTTATTAAACCAAGTGCCCAAGAAAGTGCCAAGGATGTCTTGTTACAACCGTATCATGACGGTATTTCCATGTATAACATGTAAAACATTTAAAACAATGAAAAACGGTAACAATGAACAGTCTGAATAAGTTATACTGGAAGATAAAACAAGATTTATTCGATGACAACCATGTCATCTTCAGGAACATCATCGTAAACACAGCCTGCCATTGTACAGTATCCCACAGCCTGCCATTGTACAGTATCCCACAGCCTGCCATTGTACAGTATCCCACAGCCTGCCATTACGGTATGGTACAGTATCCCACAGCCATTGCTTACCGGATGGCGATTCCTCTGCGGTGCGGGACAGGGCAGGGCAGGCTTCTTCTTCCTCGTGCAGGGGGACACTGGCCAATGAGCGGTGACGTCAGGGCGGCGGCCGGCGGGCGGGCTCACAGAAGCCGCTGGGCCAATCAGAGAGGCCCTGACTTCTGCCAGGGGGACACAGGCACCGTTACCGGTATGTTAAACCTAATGCATTATACCGGTACCGCACAACGTCTTACTTTCGGGGCACCGCTGATCCGCTATGTCTTATAAATGGGGGATGTCTTACATTAGGCATCCCCCATTATTCCCCAGTACGTCTTACATTCGGGGGTGTCTTATATTCGGGGACGGTAGCTGTATCATTTCTTAAGAACTAACTTTTAACCATGCCAAAGGAGTTGAAAAGAAAAGTCTTGAGTGAGGAAAAGAAGGGCTCAATTCTGGCTTTACTAGCAGAGGAATACAGTGAGCATCATGTTGCCTCCATCCTTAAAATTTCTAAGACGGCAGTCCATTACAACAAGGTCAAGCCACAGACATTGGGGACAACAAAGCTACAGACAGGTAGAGGGCGAAAAACGACTCCACTGACCGGGATAACCGTCATCTTATTCGAATGTCGCTCAGCAACCGCAGGATGACATCAAGTGACCTACAAAAGGAATGGCAGCTGGGGTGAAGTAAACTGCAAGAATAGTTCATAACAGGCTCCCAGAGGCAAGGCTCAAGTCATATAAAGGTAGGAAAAAGCCTTTCATCAATGAGAAGCAAAGGAGAGCCAGGCTAAAGTTTGCTAAAACCATAAGGATTGGACCATAGAGGACTGGCGTAAGGTAATCTCTGATGAGACTAATTTTCAGCACTGCCCAATACATGGTCGTCTAATGGTTAGACGGAGACCTGGAGAAGCATATAAGCCAGTGCCTTGCACCCACTGTGAAATTTTTGGAGGATCGGTGATGATCTGGGGATGCTTTAGCAAGACTTGAATTGGGCAGGTTAATCTGTGCGAAGGACGTATGAATCAAGCTGCATCCAAGGTGTCACGTGTACCTGTCCTGTGTGACACGACCCGCAGGTCGGTAACTGAAACAACAAGACAATGTCACGTATACCTGTCCTGTGTGACACGACCTGCAGGTCGGTAACTGAATCAACAAGACAAAAGGAACCAGTTACAACAGTGGGCCCTGCAATAGGGAATGGGGACGTGGAGACCTCCTGCACTCCCCTGAGGCAGTGTCCCTGAACACTCCTAACGTTCCCTATACAGGCTCTTCACCTGTCGCCGAGCAGGATACCTGAATCCCTCACTATCCCTGCACCTATCCCTTGCTAGGTAACTGGATAGAGCAGACACTGGTCCCATCGCTGCACTAATACACACGAAGGAAAACACCAAAAAACTTATTTTTCTCTGCTGCAGTCACCAGGCAGCTGAGTGCAGCACCAGATCAGCTTTCAGCAGTGGCTCGACACCTCAGAGCCAGCTCCTACTTTCACCATCTTTCTCTGCTGCAGTCACCAGGCAGCAGAGTTCATCAGCGGATTAACCTTCAGCAGTGGCCTGACACCTCAGATCCACCTGCTACTTCACCAGGTTTCAGCAGTGGCTCAACACCTCAGAGCCAGCTGCTCACCACCGTGATTGGCATCCAAAAAGGACCTGCTATTACCAACACCTGCTGATACACCATGTGACCTTATATAACCAAGGGAGTGGTCACATCAGCAGGGAAACGAAAACAAACATCTAATTATACCTATGGCCACCGGCGGGCAAAAATATCAGTCCCCAAAGGCCTGAAAAGGAAAAAAAAGGGTTTATATGAGGGAATCCCGAATCTGACACAGATCCAAGAATTGGACTGTGACACAAGGATATCCTGGAAAAACAGTTGATTCTTTCTGCTCAGGCAATGTTCCCCAACTCTGAGGACTGGTTTTTCCAGCAGGACAATGCACCATGCCACACAGCTAGGTCAATCAATGTGTGGATGAAGGACTACCACATCAAATTCTTGTCATGGCCAGCCCGATCTCCAGACCTGAACCCCATTGAAAACCTCTGGCATGTAATCAAGAGGAAGATGTATAGTCACAAGCCATCAAACAAAGAAGAACTGCTTACATTTTTGTACCAGGAGTGGCATAAGGTCACCCAAAAGCAGTGGGAAAGACTGGTGGAAAGCATGCCAAGACACATGAAAGCTGTGATTTAAAAATCATGGCTATTCCACAAAATATTGATTTCTGAACTCTTCCTGAGTTAAAACATTAGTATTGTTGTTTCTAAATATGAATTTGTTTTCTTAGCATTATTTGAGGTCTGCAAGCACTGCATTTTTTTTTATTTTGACCATTTCTCATTTTCTGAAAATAAACACAAAATTTAGTGCTTGGAAATGTGAAGACATGTTGTCAGTAGTTTATAGAATAAAAGAGCAATTTACATTTTACTCAAAAATATACCTATAAAGAGAAAAATCAGACAAATTGAAAATCTTGCAGTGGTCTCTTAATTCCATGTTACATCCTTTAATTCACTACAGAGCTGCACTCCGTGTTCTGCTGGTCCAGTCACTGTGTACATACATTACATTACTTATCCTGTACTGATCCTAAGTTACATCCTATATTATACTCCAGAGCTGCACTCTCTATTCTGCTGGTGCAGTCACTGTGTACATACATTACGTATCCTGTACTGATCCTGAGTTACATCCTGTATTACACTCCAGAGCTGCACTCACTATTCTGCTGGTGCAGTCACTGTGTACATACATTACTTATCCTGTACTGATCCTGAGTTACATCCTGTATTATACTCCAGAGCTGCACTCACTATTCTGCATGTGGTGTCACTATGTACATACATTATATTACGTATGCAGTACTAATCCCAAATGAAATTCCGTATATACTCGAGTATAAGCCGACCTGAGTTCAAGCCGAGGACCTAATTTTGCCATGGAAAACTGGGTAAGCTTATTGACTCGAGTATAAGCCGGGTATGCACTGTCCCCTCATCCCTGTCCTGGTGTGCAAGGCTCCCCCCTGTCCTGTCCTGGTATGCGTGGCTCACCCCGTCACTGTCCTGCTATGCATGGCTCCCCCTTCCTGTCCTGATATGTTTGGCGGCTTCCCTCCCCTTCCCTCCCCGCCCCTCCCCGTCCTGGTATGCGTGGCTCCCCTCCCCGTCGCTGTCCTGGTATGCGTGGCTCCCCTCCCCATCGCTGTCCTGGTATGCATGGCTTCCCCCCCCGTCACTTAATTGTATGCATGGTTTCCCACTCCCGTCCTGGTATGCTCATGCTCCACGCCTATGGGAGTGGAGACGCGTGCATATTCATTACCTTAATGAGCGGGGTCATGTGATCGCTCAGTACAGGATGTGCTGCCGGAAGCCAGCACCAGCGAGATGCATTGAGGGTATGCTGGAGGAGGGTGAGTATGGTGTCTTCTGGAAGCCGGCGGCTGTCATTGTGAGTGATATTTAGTAGCGGCACAGGCTTTAGCCACAGCCGCCGGCTCCTGTCGCTGCTCTGCCGCTCCCCCACTAGCATTCTGGATAATGACTCGTGTAAAAGCCGAGGGGGGGTGTTTTCAGCACAAAAAAATGTGCTGAAAAACTCTGCTTATACACGAGTATATATGGTATACGAACGTATAGTGCCTTGAAAAACTATTCATACCCCGTGAACGTTTCCACGTTCTTTCATGATACACTTAACAAACTTAAATTTACTTTATTGGGATTTTGTGATATCCCAACATAAAATAGAAAGTATTTGTAAAGTGTACAGGAAATGATATAGTTTTCTAGTTATTTAAAAAATATACCGTATATACAGTACTCGTGTATATGCCGACCCCCCTAATTTTGTCACAAAAAAACTGGGAAAACTTATTGACTCGCGTATAAGCCTAGGGTGCACAATGAGTGGCCCCAGTTTTGCTGCACAGTGAGTGGCCGCAGATAATTCTGCACAGTGAGTGGCCCCAGTTTTGCTGCACAGTGAGTGGCCCCAAATAATGCTGCGCAGTGAGTGGCCCCAGATAATGCTGCACAGTGATTGGCTCCAGATAATGCTGCACAGTGAGTGGCCCCAGATAATGCTGTACAGTGAGTGGCCCCAGTTTTGCTGCACAGTGAGTGGCCCCAGATAATGCTGCACAGTGAGTGGCCCCAGTTTTGCTGCACAGTGAGTGGCCCCAGATAATGCTGCACAGTGTGTGGCCCCAGGTAATGCTGCACAGTGTGTGGCCCCACATAATGCTGCACAGTGAGTGGCCCCAGATAATACTGCACAGTGTGTGGCCCCAGATAATACTGCACAGTGAGTGGCCACAGATAATGCTGCACAGTGAGTGGCCCCACATAATGCTGCACAGTGTGTGGCCCCAGATAATACTGCACAGTGAGTGGCTCCAGATAATGCTGCACAGTGAGTGGACCCAGATAATGCTGCACAGTGTGTGGCCCCAGGTAATGCTGCACAGTGTGTGGCCCCACATAATGCTGCACAGTGAGTGGCCCCAGATAATACTGCACAGTGTGTGGCCCCAGATAATACTGCACAGTGAGTGGCCACAGATAATGCTGCACAGTGAGTGGCCCCACATAATGCTGCACAGTGTGTGGCCCCAGATAATACTGCACAGTGAGTGGCCCCAGATAATGCTGCACAGTGAGTGGCCCCAGATAATGCTGCACAGTGAGTGGCCCCAGATAATGAGGACAGTGAATGGCCCCAGTTTTGCTGCACAGTGAGTGGCCCCAGTTTTGCTGTACAGTGAGTGGCCCCAGATAATGCTGCACAGTGAGTGGCCCCAGTTTTGCTGCACAGTGAGTGGCCCCAGATAATGCTGCACAGTGAGTGGCCCCAGTTTTGCTGCACAGTGAGTGGCCCCAGATAATGCTGCACAGTGAGTGGCCCCAGATAATGCTACACAGTGTGTGGCCCCAGATAATGCTGCACAGTGTGTGGCCCCACATAATGCTGCACAGTGAGTGGCCCCAGATAATACTGCACAGTGTGTGGCCCCAGATAATACTGCACAGTGAGTGGCCACAGATAATGCTGCACAGTGAGTGGCCCCACATAATGCTGCACAGTGTGTGGCCCCAGATAATGCTGCACAGTGAGTGGCCCCAGATAATGCTGCACAGTGAGTGGCCCCAGATAATGAGGACAGCGAATGGCCCCAGTTTTGCTGCACAGTGAGTGGCCCCAGACAATGCTGCACAGTGAGTGGCCCCAGACAATGCTGCACAGTGAGTGGCCCCAGTTTTGCTGCACCCTGTGTGGCCCCAGATAATGAGGACAGTGAGTGGCCCGATCATGTTGCTGCTGCTGCTGCCGCTTCCTCCGTTACAAAAAAACTGTATACTCACCTCCTGCTGCCCGCTGCTCATCAGCATTGCCGGCTCTGGAACGGGGACAGGTGAATATGGCTCCCCCCGTTCATACCCCCTCCTGGCGCTCGTGTCTGCAGTGCAGCCCCTGCTTGTTCCATGTTCTCGGTGCTGCCGCTCTTCCTGCTTCAGCGATCACGTGGTACCGCTCATTAAAGTCTTAAATATACCCCCCGGTATATGACTCGTGTATAAGCTGAGGGGGGGACTTTTAGCCCCAAAAAATGGGCTGAAAATCTCTGCTTATACACAAGTATATACGGTAAATCAGTAAATTGTGACATGCTTTTGTGTTCAGCCCCCTGTAGTATGATACCCCTAAATGACCAATTGCCTCTAAAGTCACATAATTAGTAAATTGAGGCCCCCTGCGTGCTTCATAGGTTTGTTTGAGAATATTAGGGATCAAACCCCATCATGAAAACGAAGGAACACACCACACATGTCAGGGATAATGTGGGGAAGAGCAAAGCAGGGTTAGGTTATATAAAAAAAATAATAACCCAAACTCTGAACATCTCACAGAGCACTGTTCAATCAATCATCCAAAAGTGCAAGAAGTATGGCCCAAGTGCAAACCTACCACGACATGGCCATCCACCTAAACTGACATTCCAAGGAAGGAGAGCACAATTAGAGAAGCAGCCCAGAGGCCCATATTCACTCTGGAGGAGCTGCAGAGATCCACCGCTCAGGTGGGAGAATCTACACAGGACAACAATTAAGCCGGAGTCACACTAAACGTATGAAAAATCTGTCCAAATCTCCCTGCTGAGAGTCGCATGAGTGTAATGCAAGTGTCCTGTCATGCGAGTACAATCCGATTTTTCACACCTAATAATAATAATAATAAATTTTTCTATAGTGCCAACATATTCCGCAGCACTTTACATTTCAGAGGGGATTTGTACAGACAATAGACATTACAGCATAACAATAATCACATAGATCATAACAGACACCAAGAGGAATGAGGGCCCTGCTCACAAGCTTACAATCTATGAGGAAAAAAGGGAGACACGAAAGGTGGGTGGTAACAGTTGCCCTGATTATTTGGACCAGCCATAATGTTAAGTGTGTAACAGTACAGACACAGAGGGCTAATAGATGCATAAAGCATGTGGGAACATGATGCGGGGAACCTGGTTATGGTAAAACTTTTGGCTGTGCTACACAGGGATAGATTAGGTTAATGTGTTGAGGCGGTAGGCCAGTCTGAATAAATGAGTTTTCAGGGCACGCTTAAAATTGTGGGGATTGGGGACTAATCGTATTGTCCTGGGAAGTGCATTCCAAAGAATTGGCGCAGTACGTGTATAGTCTTGGAGACCGGAGTGGGAGGTTCTGATTATTGTGGATGCTAACGTCAGGTCTACCTAGCATCCGAATGCAGTGTTATTGCTATCCGATTGATTGCAATGCGATTTTAACATGAGCTTTTACATACAGCAATTCTCTGTCATTTACACATTGTTTTCAAAGGAAATATCCGTCAAAACAGACACACACACATATATGTGTATATACAGTTGTGCTCAAATGTTTACATACCCCGGCAGAATTTTTGCTTTCTTGGCATTTTTTTCAGAGAATATGAATAACATCAAAACTTTTTCTCCACTCATAATTAGTGGCTGGGTGAAGCCATTTATTGTCAAACTGCTGTGTTTTCTCTTTTTAAATCATAATGACAACCCAAAACATCCAAATGACCCTGATCAAAAGTTCACATACCCCATTTCTTAATACCGTGTATTGCCCCCTCTAACATCAAAGACAGCTTTAAGTCTTTTGTGGTAGTTGTGGATGAGGTTCTTTATTTTCTCAGACAGTAAAGCTGCCCGCTCTTCTTGGCTAAAAGCCTCCTGTTCCTGTAAATTCCAGGGCTGTCTAGCATGAAAACTTAAATCAAAAAGTGAATTAGTCGTGAAACAGCTCCTAAACAAAAACTAATTCTAAAATGTACAAATATTTTATTGAAATATATTAAAACCATAAACATACAAGAACACCACGCAAGTTATTTGCTGATCCGAATTGTGACCCTAGTCACACACATGAATAGGATAGGGGGATAAACGGCCTATTTACCCCTATATGGCCCTTTTCTTCCCCCTGCCTAACAGCGGAGGTTGGCACCCTGTTGAAGCAAATGGCGCCCCCGCTCCATGAAGGCTATCACTGTTCACCCTATTAAGTGCTATTCTTCAGGGCGAAAATCATCAAGGTACAAAAATAAGACAAAGAAAATCTGGTCAACAAACAAACAGTCCTTTAAAGATAATTCCAATAGTCCTAAATAATCCCAAGACAATAAATACTATAAGGACAAGGGTGAGAGGGGTATGCAACCAGTAACCGATAAGCAGACTTGTTTAAATTTGTGGGAAAAGACATAGAATTTTGCCTAAATTCCCTATTTTCATCATTCCCTGCCTACCAGCGGAGCTTTTTCACCCTACTTTATACTGGTGCCCCCGCACCACGTTGACTATCCCTCACTTACTCTATATATCTCACAGGGGTTATGTATATTTACTGTTGGTGCCTTTGTGATTAGTAACCTTTATACATACTAAAGGAATTTTTCCTGATTTGGAGGTTTGCAGCCCTTATATAGACTGTGATCCTCATTTAGATATCTGAGATGAATATGAGCTAAACTGGTCAAACAGTCCTTTTAGTACCGTGTCCCATTTCCCTATGATTTGATTTGGTCAATATATGAGATATATAGGGTAAGTGAGGAATAGTCAACGTGGTGCGGGGGCACCAGTATAAAGTAGGGTGAAAAAGCTCTGCTGGTAGGCAGGGAATTATGAAAATAAGGAATTTAGGCAAAATTCTATGTCTTTTCCCACAAATTTAAACAAGTCTGCTTATCGGTTACTGGTTGCATACCCCTCACCCTTGCCCTTATAGTATTTATTGTCTTAGGATGATTTAGGACTATTGGAATTATCTTAGAATCGTAGAGTTGGAAGGGACCTCCTGGGCGATCTGGTCCAACCCCCTGCTCAAAGCAGGATTCGCTAAATCATCCCAGTCAGATGTCTGTCCAGCCTCTGTTTGAAGACTTCCATTGAAGGAGAACTCACCACTTCTCGTGGCAGCCTGTTCCACTCATTGATCACTCTAACTGTCAAAAAGTTTTTTCTAATATCTAATCTGTGTCTCCTCCCATTCAGTTTCATCCCATTGCTTCTAGTCTTTCCTTGTGCAAATGAGAATAAAGTTGATCCTTCTACAATGTGACAGCCCTTTAGATATTTGTAGACAGCTATTAAGTCTCCTCTCAGTCTTCTCTTTTGCAAACTAAACATTCCCAAATCCTGCAACCTTTCCTCATAAGACAGGGTTTGCAGACCGGTCACCATTCTGGTCGCTCTTTTCTGAACTTGCTCCAGTTTGTTGATGTCTTTTTTAAAATGTGGTGCCCAAAACTGGACACAATATTCCAGATGAGGTCTGACCAAAGAGGAGTAGAGGGAAATAATGACTTCACGTGATCTAGACTGTATGCTTCTGTTAATGCATCCTAGAATTGCATTTGCCTTTTTTGCTGCTGCATCACACTGTTGACTCATATTCAGTCTGTGATCTATTAGTATACCCAAGTCTTTTTCACATGTGCTGTCACTTAGCCCTATTCCTCCCATTCTGTATATGCTTTTTTCATTTTTATTGCCCAGATGTAGTACTTTGCATTTCTCCCTGTTAAAAACCATTCTGTTAGTTGCTGCCCACTTCTCCAGTTTATTTAAATCTTTTTGAATCCTCTCTCTTCTCTAGTATTAGCTATCCCTCCTAGCTTTGTGTCATCAGCAAATTTAATCAGTTTACCCTCAATTCCTTTATCTAAATCGTTGATAAAGATGAAGGAACATAGTCCTTTAAAGGACTATGTTTGTTTGTTGACCAGATTTTCTTTGTGTTATTTTTGTACCTTGATGATTTTCGCCCTGAAGAATAGCACTTAATAAGGTGAACAGGGATAGCCTTCGTGGAGCGGGGGCGCCATTTGCGCTTCAAGAGGGTGCCAACCTCCGCTGTTAGGCAGGGGGAAGAAAAGGGCCATATAGGGGTAAATAGGCCGTTTATCCCCCTATCCTATTCATATGTGTGACTAGGGTCACAATTCGGATCAGCAAATAATTTGCGTGGTGTTCTTGTATGTTTATGGTTTTAATATATTTCAATAAAATATTTGTACATTTTAGAATTAGTTTTTGTTTAGGAGCGGTCTAGCATGAACTGCATGCTTGAGATCTCCCCAGAGTGGTTCAATGATTGAGGTCAGGAGACTGAGATGGTCTCTCCAGAACCTTCACTTTGCTCTGCTGTAGCCAATGACCGGTCGACTAGGCCTTGTGTTTTTGTCTTGTTGGAACGTCCAATGACATCCCATGCACCGCTTCCGGGCTGATGATTGCAAATTTGCCTCCAGTCTATGCTGATAACTTGCTGCATTCATCTTTCCTTCAACTTTGACCAAGTTTTCTGTGCCTTTGTAGGAATGGTGTTCCTTTGATAATAGGTCTTGTTGATCTCTTTCCAAATGTAATGTTTATGGTTGTGGCCAAAAAGTTCAATTTTGGTCTCATCATTCCAAATTACCTTGCTCCAGAAGTTTTAGTCTGGTCTCTGTGCTGTTTTTTGTATTGTAGGAGAGATACTTTGTGGCATTTGCGCAGTAATGGCATTCTTCTGGGGACTCGACCATGCAGCCCATTTTTCTTCAAGTGCCTCCAAATTGTGATTCTTGAAACATCCGCACCACTAGTTTTCAGAGAGTCTGTGCCTTCACCATGATTCACAATCCAGAAACATCAGTGGCTGGATGAAAGATGCAAGAGTCTGTCTGGATCCCAGAAACTCCACTCACCTTTTATGCACACACACTGATTACAAGCAAACAGGTCACAGGTTGTTACCTTTCGTAGCCATTCAAACCCATTTGTGTCAGCTTCTGTGCATGTTATCAGGCCCAAATCACCAGGGTATGTGAACTTGTGATTATGGTCATGGATGTTTTGGGTTGTCATTATGATTTAAAAATAGAAAACACAGTTTGACAATAAATGGCTTCACCCAACCACTAACAATGAGTGGAGAAAACGTTTTGGTGGTGGTGTTCATATTCTCTGTAAAAAGGCCAAGAAAGCAAAAATTCTGCCGGGCATGTAAACTTTTGAGCACAACTGTATATATAAATAATAGAATACAAACCGGCAAATCTTGTGCCGTGTACAATAAAATCACAGAGTGACAGAATAGATAGATACTCAGAATAATAAATGTCAGTGACACACACATATATATGTATATATATTACATAGATGAAATGATGACCATTCATCTGCCGTGTACTGTAAAATCACTGCAGGAGCCGACAGGATAAAATAGATGAATTACAGTAAATACATATAGAATAGATAGAGATATAGATGTCAGTGACAAATACAATTAGTACAGTGTTGTCACGCCGCCCACGTCGCTCCTTGCACCGCCGCGGCCACCGCCTGCCTCACCGCGGTCCTCCGACTCCTGGCACACTCACCCGGCATCCCTGCGCGCTCCCGCTCTGCCTCCTGCCCCGGCTTCCCGACGGGCACGCGCCCGCGCTGTGTTTAGCGGAGCACTCTGTTCTGCCCAGGGTGGCCGCTCTTGTCTCCCTGCTCGCGCTGCACCCTGACCCGAAAGTCCTTCAACCTCTCCCCTTATCAGGCCGCCCCTTCCTCCTGGCGTTGCCTGATTATCATTTGTGACTTGCAAGTGATCCTGGCCCCACGTCCTGCCGCGCATTCCCCTGCCAGCAGTTCCTTTGCCTGTGCCTGTTCCTTACTCTCCGTGTTTCTCTCTCCTAGTGCCTTCCTGCCTGTGGTCCCGTCCAGCCTCGTCCTTCAGCCTGTGCCTCCACCTTGCTGTCTCCTCCGTGTTGCTGTTCTGCCTCCGTCATCCCAATCCTATTCGTCCTCCGTGTTCCAGTCCTGTCGGTTCTCCGCCTGCCTGTACGGCCCCCCGCGGCTACTCCTGGGTCTCTCCCCTGGGTACCAGCTACTGTGGCTATAGTCTCCCTTGGGTTTGCCCCTAACGCTCCCTGTATAGGGGGTGGTACACCAGGTCAGCTCGCCCGAGGGAGGTTCGTTGCCACGGTCCAGCGGGTCCACCCCGGGAGCCCCTTCAAAGGTCTCACAGTATAATCAGGCCATGGACCCTGCTGGTACCTCTGCCACCGCCCAAAAGGAATTAGCGTTCCTGCGGGAAAATCAGACCCGGATCATGACATTTTTGAAGACCTTGGAGTCCCGTCTCGCGGCCCTACAGCCCTCCGATCCGGGGAGCGCGTCCCAGCTAGCCAGTCTCCAGCAGGAACTCGCCCAGCAGCGAGACACCCAAGCCCGCATGCTTAATTTCATGGCCTCGGTGGATAATCGGCTGCTCACCCTACAGGCCGCCGCTCCGGCTCCACAGCCTTCCCCTCCGTGGTACACCGGGGACCCCAAGCTGTGTCGGGGGTTCCTTAACCAATGCCAGTTGTATTTTGAATTATTGCCACAACAGTACCCCACCGACCGTGCCAAAGTGGCCTTTGTGGTATCCCACTTGAAGGGTGAGGCACTGGCTTGGGTAAACCCGCTGTGGGAGCGAGACGATCCTCTGGTCTCCCAGCTCGCCCCCTTTCTGGAGACTTTTCGTAAAGTCTTCAACGAGCCCGGGCGCCTGGTCTCTGCCACCGAGTCCTTATTTAATCTCCGCCAGGGTACTCTCGGTGGGTCAATACGCCATCCAGTTCCGTACGTTGGCTTCCGAGATAGGATGGAACAATGAGGCCCTGGTAGGAGCCTTTTGGCGTGGCTTGTCCGCTCGAATTAAAGACGAGTTGGCTGGGCGAGACACATCAACGTCCCTGGAGAACCTAATTTCCCTTGCGACGCGTATCGATCTACGATTCCAGGAGCGTACCCGCGAAGCTGCCAGGGAGAGAAGATTTCCTCACTCGTCTCCAGCTACACGCAGTCCTCCTCGCTCGCGATTTTCCTCCGCGGCTGCAGCTCCAGAGCCCATGCAGGTGGACCGACTCAAGCTAGCTGAGCAGCGTCGCCAGGAGAGACTTGCACAAGGTCTCTGTCTCTATTGTGGCAGCTCCACCTATCTCCTGCGTTCTTATCCGGTGAGACTGGGAAACGCCTCCGCCTAGGACAGGTAAGAGAGGCCTCCCTAGGTGTCAATGACACCTCTCTACCTTTGACCCTCTCTGTCTTGTTGAACCACGGTTCTAAACGCTCTTCAGAGGTAACTTATATAGATTCTGGGGCAGCAGGGAACTTCATCCAGCTCGAGGCGGTAAAAAGATTGCGGATACCTGCCAGGTCCTGGGAGACTCCTCAGCAGTTAGCGTCAGTCGACGGTGCTCCCCTAGGGGAGACCGTTACCTTGGTCACCGAAGAGGTGGAGTTACAAATTGGAGCCTTGCATCGGGAGAGGATAGCCTTCTTCGTACTGCCATCATTGTTCTATACGCTTCTCTTAGGCCTTCCTTGGTTAAGGATACATGAACCTGTTCTGGATTGGCGGTCTGGAGACATCCTTCGTTGGGGTCAGTCCTGCCAGACTAAGTGTCTCCTTCCTGTTCAGCCTCTTAAAACTTCGCGGCTAGTCACGGTGCCTGCAGACTTGCCTTCGGCCTACTGGGCCTTCGCCGACGTCTTCGATAACAAAGAGGCAGAGAGTCTTCGCCCGCATTGTCCGTACGATTGCCCGATCGATCTTGTTTCAGGCTCTACTCCTAGAGGCCGAATCTATCCTCTGAATCCTCTCGAGTCTCAAGCCATGACCGAGTACATTCAGGAAAATTTGGCCAGAGGCTTTATCCGGAAGTCGTCTTCACCTGCTGGCACAGGTTTCTTCTTTGTCAAGAAGAAGGACGGGTCTCTTCGTTCCTGTATTGATTACCGGGGTCTTAATGAAATTACGATCAAGAATAAGTACCCGCTGCCTCTCATCCCGGAGTTGTTCGATCGGCTACGGGAAGCACGAATCTTTACTAAACTGGATCTCCGTGGGGCTTACAACCTCATCCGTATTCGCTCCGGAGATGAATGGAAGACCGCCTTCAATACCAGGGACAGGCTCTACGAATATCTGGTCATGCCCTTCGGTTTGTGCAACGCCCCCGCAGTATTCCAGGAGTTTGTAAATGACATTATCCAAGACCTTCTGTACTCCTGTGTGGTGGTGTATCTGGATGATATTCTCGTCTTCTCTCCGGACCTGTCCACCCACAGAAGAAATGTCCGTCAAGTACTGCTGCGTTTGAGGGAGGATCGCCTGTATGCCAAGCTGGAGAAGTGCGCCTTTGAGCAGTCGTCCCTTCCGTTCCTGGGTTACGTCATCTCCGACTCGGGCTTACGCATGGATCCAGAAAAGGAGTCGGCTGTGCTCAACTGGCTGCGGCCTCATGGTGATAAAGCAATTCAGCGGTTTCTCGGCTTCGCGAACTATTACCGGCAATTTATTCCTCATTTTTCCTCGTTGTCTGGTCCCACCTCCTCGTTGATCCGCAAGGGGGCTAATCCTCTCATCTTGTTGTCTGAGGCGCAGAACGCCTCCCTGTCTCTGAAGCAAGCCTTTGCCACCGCACCCGTGCTCCAGCGTCCTGAGGCCAACAAACCTTTCATCCTCGAGGTTGACGCCTCGGCAACTGGGGCCGGTGTACTACTTTCTCAGAGAGCTTCCTCCGGACAGCTGGGTACTTGCGGTTTCTTCTCCAAGACGTTCTCCACTGCGGAACGGAACTACTCCGTCGGTGACAGGGAACTGCTGGCCATCAAGTTAGCACTGGAGGAATGGAGGTACCTATTGGAGGGAGCTATACATCCTTTTAAGATCTACACGGATCATAAGAACTTAGCCTACATCCGATCTGCACAGAGACTCAACCCCCGGCAAGCCAGGTGGTCCCTGTTCTTCGGTCGTTTCGATTTCGAACTTCACTTCCGCCCCGGCATCAAAAGTCTCAGGGCCGATGCCTTGTCCAGGTCCTTCTTGTCTATAGAGATACTGAGGAGGAACCCACGCACATCATGGATCCTTCCAGGCTCATCACGGTGGCACCCGTCACTTTAACTTCTCTACCTCCCGGTAAAACTTTTGTGCCAGAAAGAGACCGGAGGCGAGTCTTATGCTAAGGGCATGCCTCCAAACTCGCGGGTCATGCTGGTCTAAAAAAGACGCTCATCCTCGTGTCCCGCTACTACTGGTGGCCTACCCTTCTCCATGATGTCCGAAGTTTTGTTGCCTCTTGCCCATCCTGTGCCAAGAACAAGGTTCCAAGGCAGCTGCCCTCTGGTCTTTTACACCCGCTTCCAGTCCCTTCGGCTCCGTGGCAACACGTCGCAATGGACTTTATTACCGATCTACATTACCTCGGTCTTCGGGTTGTACCATCATCCTTGTGGTTGTGGACAGATTCTCCAAAATGGCACACTTCATCGCCTTTCCTGGTTTACCCTCAGCATCTGACTTGGCGGAAGTTTTCATCCATCATATCTTTCGCCTCCATGGCCTACCTCAACATATTGTTTCGGACAGAGGAGTTCAGTTCACCTCTCGATTTTGGAGAGCTTTATGCCAGGCTATGAACGTTACTCTCGACTTCTCTTCAGCGTACCACCCACAGTCCAACGGACAAGCGGAGCGGACTAACCAGTGCCTGGTGAATTATCTCCGTCACTTCTCTAATGCCCACCAGAATGACTGGTCTGATTTACTCCCGTAGGCTGAATTCACATATAACAATCACTCCCGCGAATCTTCTGCCAAGTCGCCTTTCTTTTTCGTTTATGGGCAACATCCTGGCATACCCCTACCGGTCCCTCCTGTCGCGGGTGTACCGGCGGCTGTTCTTCTGTCTAGGGAGTTCTCCAGGATCTGGCAGGAGACCAAGACCGCTCTCGAGTTAGCTCGTGACAGGGTGAAGAGACACGCAGGCAAAAGGTGCTTAGACCCTCCTTGATATCATCCGGGTGATAAGGTTTGGGTATCCTCCAAGTTCATTCGCCTAAAGATTCCTTCGCATAAGCTAGGTCCTCGGTACATTGGACCCTTCGAGGTCTTGGCTTGCATCAATGATGTCTCCTACAAACTGCGACTTCCCGCCTCCCTCCGCATCCCTAATTCCTTTCATGTGTCTCGTCTGAAACCTCTCATCCTCAATCAGTTTCATGCCTCTACCACTCGTTCACCTCCGCCTGTATCCGCTGACGATGTGTTCGAAGTGAAAGACATTCTGGCCAGGAAAAAGATAAGAGGGAGGACCTTTTTTCTGGTTGGAAAGGTTTTGGTCCTGAGGAGAGATCCTGGGAGCCCCGGGAGAGTATCCAGGCTCCTCGAATCTTGGCTAGGTTTCTTTCAAGCTTGCGGAAGGGGGCGCTTAAGGAGGGGGGTACTGTCACGCCGCTACTTGCACCACCGCGGCCACCACCTGCCTCACCGCGGTCCTCCGACTCCTGGCACACTCACCCGGCGTCCCTGCGCACTCCCGCTCAGCCTCCTGCCCCGGCTTCCCGACGAGCACGCGCCCGTGCTGTGTTTAGCGGCGCACGCGCACTCCGTTCTGCCCAGGGCGGCCGCTCTTGTCTCCCTGCTCGCGCTGCACCCTGACCCGGAAGTCCTTCAACCTCTCCCCTTATCAGGCTGCCCCTTTCTCCTGGCGTTGCCTGATTATCATTTGTGACTTAAAGTGATCCTGGCCCCACGTCCTGCCGCGCATTCCCCTGCCAGCAGTTCCTTTGCCTGTGCCTGTTCCTTACTCTCCGTGTTTCTCCTAGTGCCTGCCTGTGGTCCCGTCCAGCCTCGTTCCTGTGTCTCAAGCCTTGTCCTCCAGCCCGTGCCTCCACCTTGCTGTCTCCTCCGTGTTGCTGTTCTGCCTCCTTCATCCCAGTCCTGTTCGTCCTCCGTGTTCCAGTCCTGTCGGTTCTCTGCCTGCCTCTCCGGCCCCCTGCGGCTACTCCTGGGTCTCTCCCCTGGCTACCAGCTACTGTGGCGATAGTCTCCCTTGGGTCTGCCCCTAACGCTCCCTGTATAGGGGGTGGTACACCAGGTCAGCTCGCCCGAGGGAGGTTCGCTGCCACGGTCCAGCGGATCCACCCCGGGAGCCCCTTCAAAGGTCTCACAAGTGTGTGTGCAAGGTCTCTGTCTCTATTGTGGCAGCTCCACCTATCTCCTGCGTTCTTATCCGGTGAGACCGGGAAACGCCTCCGCCTAGGACAGGTAAGAGAGGCCTCCCTAGGTGTCAATGACACCTCTCTACCTTTGACCCTCTCTGTCTTGTTGAACCACGGTTCTAAACGCTCTTCAGAGGTAGCTTATATAGATTCTGGGGCAGCAGGGAACTTCATCCAGCTCGAGGCGGTAAAAAGATTGCGGATACCTGCCAGGTCCTGGGAGACTCCTCAGCAGTTAGCGTCAGTCGACGGTGCTCCCCTAGGGGAGACCGTTACCTTGGTCACCGAAGAGGTGGAGTTACAAATTGGAGCCTTGCATCGGGAGAGGATAGCCTTCTTCGTACTGCCATCATTGTTCCATACGCTTCTCTTAGGCCTTCCTTGGTTAAGGATACATGAACCTGTTCTGGATTGGCGGTCTGGAGACATCCTTCGTTGGGGTCAGTCCTGCCAGACTAAGTGTCTCCTTCCTGTTCAGCCTCTTAAAACTTTGCGGCTAGTCACGGTGCCTGCAGACTTGCCTTCGGCCTACTGGGCCTTCGCCGACGTCTTCGATAACAAAGAGGCAGAGAGTCTTCGCCCGCATTGTCCGTACGATTGCCCGATCGATCTTGTTTCAGGCTCTACTCCTAGAGGCCGAATCTATCCTCTGAATCCTCTCGAGTCTCAAGCCATGACCGAGTACATTCAGGAAAATTTGGCCAGAGGCTTTATCCGGAAGTCGTCTTCACCTGCTGGCACAGGTTTCTTCTTTGTCAAGAAGAAGGACGGGTCTCTTCGTTCCTGTATTGATTACCGGGGTCTTAATGAAATTACGATCAAGAATAAGTACCCGCTGCCTCTCATCCCGGAGTTGTTCGATCGGCTACGGGAAGCACGAATCTTTACTAAACTGGATCTCCGTGGGGCTTACAACCTCATCCGTATTCGCTCCGGAGATGAATGGAAGACCGCCTTCAATACCAGGGACAGGCTCTACGAATATCTGGTCATGCCCTTCGGTTTGTGCAACGCCCCCGCAGTATTCCAGGAGTTTGTAAATGACATTATCCAAGACCTTCTGTACTCCTGTGTGGTGGTGTATCTGGATGATATTCTCGTCTTCTCTCCGGACCTGTCCACCCACAGAAGAAATTTCCGTCAAGTACTGCTGCGTTTGAGGGAGGATCGCCTGTATGCCAAGCTGGAGAAGTGCGCCTTTGAGCAGTCGTCCCTTCCGTTCCTGGGTTACGTCATCTCCGACTCGGGCTTACGCATGGATCCAGAAAAGGAGTCGGCTGTGCTCAACTGGCTGCGGCCTCATGGTGTTAAAGCAATTCAGCGGTTTCTCGGCTTCGCGAACTATTACCGGCAATTTATTCCTCATTTTTCCTCGTTGTCTGGTCCCACCTCCTCGTTGATCCGCAAGGGGGCTAATCCTCTCATCTGGTTGTCTGAGGCGGAGAACGCCTCCCTGTCTCTGAAGCAAGCCTTTGCCACCGCACCCGTGCTCCAGCGTCCTGAGGCCAACAAACCTTTCATCCTCGAGGTTGACGCCTCGGCAACTGGGGCCGGTGTACTACTTTCTCAGAGAGCTTCCTCCGGACAGCTGGGTACTTGCGGTTTCTTCTCCAAGACGTTCTCCACTGCGGAACGGAACTACTCCGTCGGTGACAGGGAACTGCTGGCCATCAAGTTAGCACTGGAGGAGTGGAGGTACCTATTGGAGGGAGCTATACATCCTTTTAAGATCTACACGGATCATAAGAACTTAGCCTACATCCGATCTGCACAGAGACTCAACCCCCGGCAAGCCAGGTGGTCCCTGTTCTTCGGTCGTTTCGATTTCGAACTT
This sequence comes from Dendrobates tinctorius, assembly GCF_039654945.1. NCBI lineage: Eukaryota > Metazoa > Chordata > Amphibia > Anura > Dendrobatidae > Dendrobates > Dendrobates tinctorius. The sequence continues at coordinate 30,547,172 of NW_027361682.1, read as the reverse complement.
CACTTCCGCCCCGGCATCAAAAATCTCAGGGCCGATGCCTTGTCCAGGTCCTTCTTGTCTATAGAGATACTGAGGAGGAACCCACGCACATCATGGATCCTTCCAGGCTCATCACGGTGGCACCCGTCACTTTAACTTCTCTACCTCCCGGTAAAACTTTTGTGCCAGAAAGAGACCGGAGGCGAGTCTTATGCTAAGGGCATGCCTCCAAACTCGCGGGTCATGCTGGTCTAAAAAAGACGCTCATCCTCGTGTCCCGCTACTACTGGTGGCCTACCCTTCTCCATGATGTCCGAAGTTTTGTTGCCTCTTGCCCATCCTGTGCCAAGAACAAGGTTCCAAGGCAGCTGCCCTCTGGTCTTTTACACCCGCTTCCAGTCCCTTCGGCTCCGTGGCAACACGTCGCAATGGACTTTATTACCGATCTACATTACCTCGGTCTTCGGGTTGTACCATCATCCTTGTGGTTGTGGACAGATTCTCCAAAATGGCACACTTCATCGCCTTTCCTGGTTTACCCTCAGCATCTGACTTGGCGGAAGTTTTCATCCATCATATCTTTCGCCTCCATGGCCTACCTCAACATATTGTTTCGGACAGAGGAGTTCAGTTCACCTCTCGATTTTGGAGAGCTTTATGCCAGGCTATGAACGTTACTCTCGACTTCTCTTCAGCGTACCACCCACAGTCCAACGGACAAGCGGAGCGGACTAACCAGTGCCTGGTGAATTATCTCCGTCACTTCTCTAATGCCCACCAGAATGACTGGTCTGATTTACTCCCGTAGGCTGAATTCACATATAACAATCACTCCTGCGAATCTTCTGCCAAGTCGCCTTTCTTTTTCGTTTATGGGCAACATCCTGGCATACCCCTACCGGTCCCTCCTGTCGCGGGTGTACCGGCGGCTGTTCTTCTGTCTAGGGAGTTCTCCAGGATCTGGCAGGAGACCAAGACCGCTCTCGAGTTAGCTCGTGACAGGGTGAAGAGACACGCAGGCAAAAGGTGCTTAGACCCTCCTTGATATCATCCGGGTGATAAGGTTTGGGTATCCTCCAAGTTCATTCGCCTAAAGATTCCTTCGCATAAGCTAGGTCCTCGGTACATTGGACCCTTCGAGGTCTTGGCTTGCATCAATGATGTCTCCTACAAACTGCGACTTCCCGCCTCCCTCCGCATCCCTAATTCCTTTCATGTGTCTCGTCTGAAACCTCTCATCCTCAATCAGTTTCATGCCTCTACCACTCGTTCACCTCCGCCTGTATCCGCTGACGATGTGTTCGAAGTGAAAGACATTCTGGCCAGGAAAAAGATAAGAGGGAGGACCTTTTTTCTGGTTGGAAAGGTTTTGGTCCTGAGGAGAGATCCTGGGAGCCCCGGGAGAGTATCCAGGCTCCTCGAATCTTGGCTAGGTTTCTTTCAAGCTTGCGGAAGGGGGCGCTTAAGGAGGGGGGTACTGTCACGCCGCTCCTTGCACCGCCGCGGCCACCACCTGCCTCACCGCGGTCCTTCGACTCCTGGCACACTCACCCGGCGTCCCTGCGCACTCCCGCTCAGCCTCCTGCCCCGGCTTCCCGACGAGCACGCGCCCGTGCTGTGTTTAGCGGCGCACGCGCACTCTGTTCTGCCCAGGGCGGCCGCTCTTGTCTCCCTGCTCGCGCTGCACCCTGACCCGGAAGTCCTTCAACCTCTCCCCTTATCAGGCTGCCCCTTTCTCCTGGCGTTGCCTGATTATCATTTGTGACTTAAAGTGATCCTGGCCCCACGTCCTGCCGCGCATTCCCCTGCCAGCAGTTCCTTTGCCTGTGCCTGTTCCTTACTCTCCGTGTTTCTCCTAGTGCCTGCCTGTGGTCCCGTCCAGCCTCGTTCCTGTGTCTCAAGCCTTGTCCTCCAGCCCGTGCCTCCACCTTGCTGTCTCCTCCGTGTTGCTGTTCTGCCTCCTTCATCCCAGTCCTGTTCGTCCTCCGTGTTCCAGTCCTGTCGGTTCTCTGCCTGCCTCTCCGGCCCCCTGCGGCTACTCCTGGGTCTCTCCCCTGGTTACCAGCTACTGTGGCGATAGTCTCCCTTGGGTCTGCCCCTAACGCTCCCTGTATAGGGGGTGGTACACCAGGTCAGCTCGCCCGAGGGAGGTTCGCTGCCACGGTCCAGCGGGTCCACCCCGGGAGCCCCTTCAAAGGTCTCACAAGTGTGTGTGCAAATTAATGTATATGTATTTAATTAATAAGAGATTATTTTTCTGAAAAAAAATGGCGTGGGCTCCCTCGTAATTTTCGTAATTTTCAAAAGCCAACAGCTGGGGGGGCCGATGTTTATATCCTGGGAAGGGGGTAATACTCATGGAGCTCCCAGACTATTAATATCAGCTCACAACTGTATACTTTAATGGCTATTAAAATGGGAGACTCTGAAAAAAAATGAAGTAGGGTCCACCTATAATTAACAACCAGCAAAGGCTATGCAGACAACTGCGGGCTGATATTAATAGCCTAGGAAGGAGCCATGTATACTCGCCCCCACCAGGCTTTTTTAGGCTTTCCCTCTGCTGGTTGCGAAAATTGCGCAGGAGCCCAAGCCATTTTTTTCTTAAAAATAATCTCTTATTTAGATACATGTACAGTAAGCACACACTGTACTAATTGTATGTGTCACTGACATCTGTATATCCATCTATTCTATGTGTATTTACTGTATGTAATCCATCTCTTCTATCCTGCAGTTGTTTTACAGTACACGGCAGATGGATTGCCGTCTTTTCTTGTATCTACAATATGTATGCAATAATATATATATATATATATATATATATATATATATATATATTATATAATGTGTGCGTCGCCGACATCTATTATAACCTGTCAGTGTGATTTTACTGTAGGAGGCACATGAATTGCTGGCTTTTCAAAAGACACCGGTGCGTAAAAATCAGACAGCACTCACGTAGTCTGAGTGCTGTGCAGTTTTTTTTTCTCGCACCCATAGGCTTGCATTAGCGAGTCTCGGACAAGTCTCGGTGACAATCGCAGCCTGCTGCCTGCGATTTTACCTGCACACACCAAATACAGCAGAGAAAATAAACGGTGATGTGAGCTGCCCCATAGATTAGCACTGGGCAGAGTGCCGTGCGATGTTTTCTCGCATAGCACTCGTCCTTATTCTATGGTAGTGTGACACCGGCCTTAGTCGGATACTCCACAAATCTGGGCTTTATGGAAAAATGGGAAGAGGAAAGACATTTTTGAAAGCAATCCATAAGAATTCCTATTTGCCAAAAAGCCAGGGAGGTGACACAGTGAGAACGTGGAAGAAGGTGCTCAGGTCAGATGAGACCAGGGTAGAATTTTTTTTTTTGGGGGGGGGGGGGGCTAAATGTAAAACTGTTTGGTGGAAAACTAACACTGCACATCACCCTGAAAACACCATCACTACGGTCAAACTTGGTGGCAGCGTTATACTGCATGGATACTTTCCTTCAGCAGGGACAGAAAAGCTGATGAGACTTTATGGGAAGATGGATGGAGCTAAGTACAAGGTAATCCTGGAGGGAGAATCTCTTAACGGCTGCAAAAGACTTTTGAGACTGAGGTGTAAGTTCACTTTCCAGCAGCACAAAGATCCTAAACATACTGCCACAGCTGCAATGGATAGTATGAATCAAAGCACATTCATGTGTGTGAAAGGCCCAGTCTCTGTTCAGACCTTAATCCCATTGAAAATCTGTGGCAAGACTAGAAAATTTCTGTTAACAGACGCCTCCATCCAATCTCACTGAGAGCGAGAGTGCAAAGAAGAATGGGCAAAAATATCACCTTTAGATGTGCAGAGCTGGAAGAGACTTGCAGCAGCAATTACAGCAAAAGGTGGTCCTACAAAGTATTAACTCAGGGTGGATAAATAGAAATGCACTTGACAATTTTACTTGCTTCTTTTTGTTGGTATATCACATAAATTCCCAGTAAAATGCATTTAAGTTTGTGGGTGTAATGTGAAAAATTTGGAAACATTCAATGGGCAAGAATACTTTTTCAGGCAATGTATGTGCTTTATGTACTGCAGTAGTTATATCCCAAGCCTAAGGCCTGTAAATGTATTACTATTGGCGTCATTGTTGACCTTTGGAGGCCCTCTCCTAAAGTATGTGCTCTCCGCGTCCTGTGTTGCTTTTCTTGAGTACGTGTCTAGACTGGCCTTGTTACTTAGCCTTGATTTTTAGCACTGTCAGCCCTTAGTTTGTCTTTTGCTTAGTAAATTAAACAGGTGTTCTCTGTATTTCGGATATTCTTTCTGGCACCTGGGGTGTGCATGTAAAACCTGTGATATACCAACAGGGGGCAGCATCTTCACTTTATTCTATCCTTGCTTCGCCCCTGGCCTCAGTCTCATCCTACCTGCCAGCCTCAGTGACTTTTAGCAGATTTGCCCAGTTTTGGGCTCTTCCTACGTAGGACTGGGTGGTAATGCCGTCTCATGCAGTAGCAGGGTTGGCCCTAGATTTATGCTGACCTTTGGGCGTCTCAGCAAGCCCCTCTTTGCTTTCAATTTTTTTCCTCCTCTCCTTCCAAGAGCTTTAAGTTTGTCTTTTTTTTTTTTGGTCAATTAGTTTTATCAATAATTGTTTTTTCTTGGACGCTAAGTGACCAAAAAACTGCGTTTCTGTCATTATTGATTTTTTTTGGGTGTTCGCTTAAGGGATAAATTATTATATTTTATTAGTTCGGAAGAAGCAAAACCAAATATGTTCAATTTTTTTACATTTCTTTTTAGATTTTACTTACGATATAGAAAAAGGGAAGCAATATAAACTTTAAAAAAAACTAATCGTAATCTAAATATGTTTATACTAGCTATTGAACCCATTCTACACCCGATAGACCATGTCACTAAGAATGTCTCGTGTAAATACTGTATGGTTAAGCTACGGGATATTCAGATCTTATCCCAATATGCAATAGGTGTAATAATAATATTAGCAAATCTCTCCAGTTAGAAATGTAGTATAGTTCTTCTGATTCGTTTTGTCACTTACCCCATGTGCAGGGCATAGCAGTAGCTTAGGTATCCATGGTTATGACCACTAACAGCGAACTGTCACTATATGAGTGGTCATAATCATGGATATGAAAGCTACTGTAATGCCCTGCACATGGGGTAAGTGACATAGCGAATCAGAAGAACCATACTACATTTCTAATCGGAGGTATTTGCTAATATTATTATTACACCTACTACATATTGGGAGAGGATCTTTGAGATGGGGATACCTCTTTAAGAGTGCTGCCTTCTAATTAATTACTTCAGGCATGCAGCGTGGAGATATGAGCCGCGCCACGGGTGCTTTCTGATCGAACATGGAGTATTATAAAGTAGGCTAAAGGGCCCAAGACGTCTTAATCCACATTCCATCCTCTCGGCTTCACACCACACAAGGAGAATTCCAGCCATGCCTCGAGACTGGCATAAAAAAAAGGCCGTAGGCCTGGCCAAAGTCCGAAGGTTTCTACATTATGTGAACCAAATCTAAAGCAAAAGTCGTATGAAAATACGTATATCAGGCTTTTTTTTTATAGCTTTTGTGTATACATTCAGTGGAATCCATTTACCAAAACAGTCTAAAACGAAAACTGGTTTTGTTGCCCCTAGCAACCAATCAGAGCCCAGCTTTCATTTTTTAAACCGCTTTGGTGAAATATAAGTTGCGCTGTGATTGGTTACTATGGGCAATAAAGGCAGATTTTATTTTGTTGAGGTGTTTGATACAAACTCAATACTGGACAATGCCAGACAGTCGGGGTACAGGGTCACACCATAGATGAAGGCCAAAGTAATAATATGGATCCATATTTATCAACTCCCTGCCGAAGTGCTGACTGTGAAATCTGCTTATTTAAGCAGGTCACAGTGACACTGGTAAAAAACAGGAGTCAAACTGCTTAATGGAAATTAACTGGGAAATCTATTTAAAAGATGAATTTCCCTTAAAAAAGTGCTTTCCCACATGCAAAATATTTTTGCTAGTCATGATACCCATATCATGGCTCTCTGCCAGATTACAGAATACAGACCTAATAATTTAAATCAGTGACGTGTAGTACCGAGTTTCTCCTGAAGAGGCCACTGCAATTCGACCCATGATGACAGCCGATCACTAAGGGTTTCTGCTCCTGAAGATGTGGCAATCCTTCAATGTCTTTATCAGTAAAGGGGTCTTGTACAATCCATTTGGTTAGAAGGGTCTCCCAATTAAAAGCACATCAAAATAGATTGGGGAGACCTGTCGTCAAGTGTTCAATTTCTCCACAGCGCCATCACAGGATAAACCGAGAATTGCATAGTTGCAATTGCATTGAAATCAGTGGAGTTAGAGTACACTACTGATGTGGATGTTGTGTATAAAGGCATTGCTATTCAGCAGTTACCTCACATATGTAAGGTGTTGTATTTATTAGCTGCATGTACGTATAACTATTCCCGTATTTGTATGCTAGATGACAATATTGCAGCTCGAGTCGATATAGTAAGCCAGCAATACAGACTCCGTTTCCATATGTACTGCAGCCCCCTTCATCTTAGAGGAACAGACCGTGCATTCAACTTCTTAAATGAAAGCCCCTATTGATCAGAGGATATAAGAAGAAACAAGATGCTTTTTGGGTGGGAACTCAGTATAGACAGGGTTGCACTGGAGCACCGGGATACCGGACTATTTTCCCTTGGGCACAGGTCCTTGGTGGGCCCTTGAGCAGGACACACACAGAGTCGAACCGCTGCTTTCAACTGAACGTGTGTCAGAGGACGCACATTCAGGTGAAATGTATTGTGGTGCAGAAGGTCTGTACTCAAATAGTTAACATGGCCACCAACCGGTCAGAAGCCAGCGGATGATGTCAGTGTGCCCGTCTCAGGCGTTGCATGAATACGACCTCGATGGATGCACTGACATCAGCCACCGGCCTCTAATAGGTCGGTAGCCATTTTAATATGACTGCGCCGGATCTGAATCTTTTTTTTTTTCTTTGGTGGATGCGGCATAATGCAGAGCCAGAATATGTGACATGGGATCAGGGGCATGGGGTCAGCACCAGGGACATAGGGGCCCAAGATGGGGGACATTATTAATTAACAGGGCCAGGTTGAGGGACCTAATTACTGTATGGAGGCCAAAATGAGGAATCTACATTATTAGTTTATGGCGGCAAGTGGACAGATATAATTACTGTAGGGGCCAACACGGGAATATTATTGCTGTAATATAATTTACTTTTTAGAATCCTGTTTTCCATGGGGGAAACAAATGAAGGTTGTATTACTGTACAAGGAGGCATTATGTTGCATTTTTCTTCATATGGCATAGTGCATAAGTCAGGGAATGTGCTCTAGAAGCAATCAGCTATTGATAACTGTGTTATTTTCTGCATAGACGAGTCCTGGCTGGAAGAAGTGATGGCAGTCTGTGCTGGATGAAGAAGAAAAGCGAAGATGAAGGACTTCAAATCGAGACATCACTGGTAAGTCAGTGTGTTACCTGTACACTTACACTATATACTTTATCCAGAGCTCCTGTGTATAATGTCACCGGTGATCACTGTATTATCTGTGCACTGACACTATATACCTAGCTCCTATGTATAATGTCACTGGTGATCACTATATTACCTGTACTCCGACACTACATGCAGAGTTCCTGCCTGTGTATAATGTCACCAGTGATAACTATTACCTGTACACTGACACTATATACAGAGCTCCTGTGTATAATGTCGCTGGTGATTAGACATGAGCGAATATCTTTGGATCCCTCCTTATTTGGCAAGCTATAGAGCTTACCGAAAAAGCAGCTGGAGCCTGGATACTTGGAGCGCTCCCGATAATCAGGTGTCCGGCTCCACAGCTGCATGTGTCACGGCTGTGTGACCTTTACTATCACTCTATTGTGGTATATTCCTCGTAAATCTTCATTACCGCTCCCTATGTGGAGTATTCACTGTTATTGCTATTCCTTATAAAATACCCGTTAACTCTTGCTCTGCCTCCTGCTCGTCACTGTATCCCACGTTCCTGCTAGCATCTTAGTGCGCAACGTTCAACTGGCGGCGTTTACTCATGTGCAGATACCCTTACTGTTCCCACCTCGTGCTCTCTGTGCATTGCATCCAGACATCTCCATTACCTACGCACTGTTTTTTTTTTTTTAGCTGTAACATGCAGACACAAGGTTTGATGAAATCATTTAGGTCACTGCTTACAGTAGGGGTGGAACCCATTATGTGTTTTGCTATGAGTCCCTATGTTTACACTTGCCTCTCTTCTAAAGTTCTTGATTAAATCTGTACTTGAAGACTGGGAATCAGAGCCATGTACCAGTTACTGGATGTCTACACAAAACATTTGCATAACGTTCTGTATCTCTCGTGTACTTTATTCTTGGCGCAGTGCCCTGCACCTGTTCTGCTTTTTCCATTCTGCTATCACAAATCCAAATGTATTCATCTATTTTATTTTAAGCACAATAGAAGGAATTTATCATTTGCATTTTTTGGACACCGTGTGTGATAATTTTTGGACATTTTTTAAAACACTACTAACAAGGAGCTAAATTCTAAATAATGGTGAACCCGATATTTCACTTCCCTTTTAGTGAAGTGACTTGTTGAAAAAAAGTCTCATTTAATAAATGTATTTTGCGCGACACATCCGTTCTGTTGGGCAAAATCTGATACTGCCAGATAAGGTGGAGAAGCATCACGTTTTCGAGTAAATACTATATAAATATATTGGACATTAAAGGGCAACAGAAAAATTTGTGCAGAATTTGCCAAAATTGGGCATCTTTTACACTATGTTGGAATTGGTAAGAATCTCATCTCTATGTAATACCATATATATTATCTATCTAAAAATAAAAAAAATGGAGGCCGCACTCCAAAGTTAGAGGGTAGAAAAAGGTTTTTTAATTAGCCCATGCAGGTACGTTTGGGCTCAAAATGAAGGAGCCTTTCTCAAGCAATTGGTTGAAAAATTGATCTTAATTAACCCTTGCGGTCACTTGCTTGAAAAAGGCTCCTTCGTTTTGAGCCCTTTCCGCATGGGCTAATAAAAATCTGTTTTTTTCTACCATCTAACTTTGGAGTGCTGCCTCCATTTTGGGGTATTTTTTATGCATGCAGAGGTTTTGTTCCTGCTTATGCTTGGAAGAGTGCGGCTTAAGTTTTTCTATTTTTATCTAGCTATTTATCTTATTTTAGCGCTTTCAGTCCCAGTTGTGAAAGGGTTAGTTTATTGACGCTGGATTAACTTGTCAGACTGGATTTAGGTTGATGTTTGTAGGAAAATTCCACTATGGGTCTGAGTAAAGTGTTTGCTTTGTTCTAAGTGTTAACAGGTCCTTGTCATCACCTAAAGAAACTTGCTGTAAACTTCAGGTGTGACTGATCGGGGGCGGCATTACCACTTTGTGCCAGGAGGAAAGGCTATTGAAGGTCAAATACTGGAAATCACCATCATTGTGGAGACAAGGTCATACTCAAGGGACAGGACTATATAGTTAATTGTTGAGATATGTGGGTGGTCGCTTTTCAGATCAGATCCAAGCACTTCCTAATAGAGGACGCCTGTCGGCACCATTTTTCTTTAAAATTAAGGCATTTTATAAGTTTTCTGCGCTCAGTTGTGTTGAATATTAGCTGCCCTTTAGATGCTAAATCTGTACTTGGGTCTTCACCGATAATAATGATGATCTCCTAGAAGAGCGGGCAAATCTACAGCACTACACTCTCGTGAAAAAATACACATGACGTTACTTTCGGGTGGATTCCGCCTGGTACCTGCCTGAACGAGCACTGAACAAACACCAAAAACAATGAATATATGCACAACAATCTCGAAACGACCTGCTGTGCACAAGTTCCGTCTTTTGTAATTTATATTAATCGCTTCAGTCTTTGAAAGCCACAAAATGGCTACTGCTTGGAAGCTGCCACTGTGTTATATATTGTTTTTATATATGTTTTTAAAAGTGCTTATGGGTCAATAAATATTAATATTTTGGTTGCATATACTTCCTTTTATTTATATATTATAAATGCAATAAAAAAAATGCTCACTGCTAAAGACGTCCAAAAGACATCAGAAATAACGCATTTAAATGACTTCTTCAAAAACAATGCAGTTACGCAGGTGTCTAAAAGGTGCAGTGTGCCCCTACCCAAAGGGGTCTGGTTTGGGGTCTGTACTTATATAAGGCAGCTGATGTGAGTCCTGTAGTTGGGTGGTCTGGTCTAGGGTCAATATTTATTAAGGGTGCCTGGTGTTGAGTCTATATTTGTTTAGGGATTCTGGCCTAGGATCCGTATTTAATTAGAGATCTTGAGTGAGATCTCTATCTTAGGGATCTCGTCTCTATTCATTTAGGGGGTCCGGTCTAGTATCATTATTTTATAAAGGGGATCTAATAAGGGTCTCTATTTATTGTATTCATACAGAGATATGTCTAGTTTAGTGTGTCTCATCTGTGGGTCCATTGATTGGTCGGGTTGGGTCTAGTCTGGTGTTTAATTTTTTAGGCATCATTGTCTAGGTACTATATTTGTTTAAAGTGTCTAGTCTGGGGTCTTTATTAATTTAAGGGGTCTGTTTTAGTGTAGGGAATTTTGTATGTAGTCTATATTTATTTTTCTGTAAAGGTTAAAGTCTGGGGTTTGTACGAGATAAGTTTAGGAGATCTGGTCTGTATTAGTTCTAGTCAGGGGACTGCATTCATTTTGGCTGTATTAAAGGGACATATTCCACTTTGTTATTCTAGTGTTGCGAATTGAGGGTCTGTCCTATGTCAATGGGTAGGGTATATTTACAATGCCCTATAGGCTTGCTGCTTTAAATACATTTTTGCTTGCCAGTATATTGCACCCTCATAGTGGTAACTCTATGGGACCAAGCAAGGGGCTGCTCAACCACAGTCCACCTCTTCTAATCATCATATGTGGTGACTTCTTTTACCTCCAATAAGGAGTCATGGTAAAGCAGGACATGCATGCCCTATTTTTTGGCACATCTCACTGGCACTTTTGGTGCCCACTAGCAAACATAAACATTGAAACACATCTAAAATTCATTGTGCATTTGATGTGTATAGGGCCCAGGTATTGAGGGCCCCATGACCATTACAGTCCTATGACCAAATGGTCCTGCCCCCTCAGCAGAAAGACATGTAAATAAGCTCATACAGTCAGCGCAGATATGTGAGGAATGCTGCAGCTCTCGTATGTGTGAAGTCATGGGCATATATTTGCTTCACCTGGTGATCTAGAACAAAAGATGTTCTGTGTGACTTGGGGCCGAGGAATGCTCAAGCCCCAACCCCACCAGTCTGTTAGATGTGTATCTGGCTCCACTCAATCTTGGCAGAATTATTGCTGTCACTCTGTATATTGGTTGTGTGAAGGGTATTTCCGCCTGAGATACAGGAAGACATTCAAGCATTTGGGCCAAGTCATCTTCATAGAAGGAAAGAGGTTCCAGGAATTGTTAGGGCAAAGTTTCATCCTTGTGTCGTCTATTTAGAGGCCTTACCACGCATATTTTATGTGTTTGACCAGCTCAGATGTTCATGAGTTCATCAGTGCAAAATCTGAACCAGACCCGCCACCTACTATGTGCCATTGAGTTGTTTCTATACACGTTCTCATAAGAACCACCTATAAATATTTACTGTGTATGGCCAGCTGAGATGTTCACGAGTTCCTCTATGGTGCCAATCAGAAGCACAATTTGAAGCTCCTAGGCCTCAATGCAAAATCCGAACCGAAGCCCCCACCTACCAAGTGCCATTGAGTTGTTTCTATTCACATATGACTTTATAGGATCCACCTACAAATATCTAATGTGTATGGTTAGCTGAAATATTCATGAGGTCCTTGATGGTGGCAACCGATGTCCCAACATGAAATTTGTACAAGGGTCCCCACATACGATGTGCTAATTATAAAACAGGTGTCCTCTTATGTGGCGGGTACTTGGGCTCAGATGCTACTGTCCATATCTAGATTCTCGGAAATATTAAAGGTGTGAATGTGATATGGTTTTGGATTAGTTCCTGATCAGTAGCAAGATATGTATAATGTGACGGGAGCAGGTAGTGGACCATCTATACCTCCATTGGATTAATGTAGATTAACTTGGTGGGGGTGTGAAAAATCTAAGGAAGCCCTTAAAGGGGTTGTCCACACCTAACATACTGCTGACCCATCCATATTAGATCGGTGGTGGATCAACACTTCCACAATCAGTTGATATTTGCTCTGAAAGACGTTGAATATAAGTAATGTACAGAGCAGAACACCTACGGTTAACTCTAAGTGGCCATATTACAAGGCAGGAAGAGTTGTCATGGGGAAACAAATGCTGATTCTTTCCCTACAGGAAGCTTCCGGTAATAAGATAGATATTGTATAATCCATAGGCAGGTTTGAAGGCAGCGTTGACCCATATTCCACGGGTATGAAGGAGATCATTGTTCTGCTCCGCACTTGTGGTCTACTGTGCTGTGAGTCACATATCTTCTGGCAGTTATATGGTTAAGCTGCAGCTGGGTTCCCGGTTGTGTTTGGACTTGTCAGCTTTCCCTTCAAGAAGCCTTTTTACAGAATTAATTGGCCCCCAGGCTGCAGAGAATAAGCTTCATTATAGTGGGTGGGGTCCCCGAAGCAGCACTCCTCAGGGAGTCATGTGTCTTCATTAGAGGAGAGTTGTTAAGTGCTATAAACAAACACACAAGGCAAATACGGAAACAATCGAAAGATCTCAAGAGTAAGCGGAATGAACATGCATGGCGTCAACACCCCCATAGGTATTAAGGTGCCCCTACACCTTAATTAGCTGTCTGCTGAATGCTATTGTTACCATCCCCCATGTACACTTTCCTCTGTTTCCAATGGAAAGATGGGAATAAATGGCTGCCATATTTCTCAGGCAGTAGAGATAGTACGAATCGACTCACATGACCAGGTCTATCAGCCACATCAGTAATCTGTGGCCGCTGGACAGGAACCCTAAGAACCGCCTCTTACCTGATGACATCTGTGGCTCTTTTTTTACTAGCTGGCCTGGCATTGGCGCAACATCACATCTTACACTGCGCCATGCTGGCTAATCAAAAGAGGAACCGTGGATGTTGTCCGCTTCCATCCAGCGGCCACAGATTACTGAAGTGGCCGATAGCCTGGGTCCTGTGAATCGATTCACACCAACTCTTTATGGCAGCAATTTATTTCTCCTAAGAACACAGGATTGCGCATTAAAATTCATCATGTTCAATTCTTTACCGTGACGTAATCTGTTAGGTAAGAGTATGTAGGCCCCAATAAATCAGGTTTGAGGAAGTTCAATCTAGTATGCATGGAGGTGTTATAATGTGGAGGGCCAACAGACCTCCATACCGGATGAGAGAAGAATCTGAAAACCGAGAGCCCATCATCTGTTGGGTTGGAGTCCAGCAACCAATCCTGACAAAACTGATCAGTTTAGCCGTCGTTGCCCTATTATGTATGGCACTTTTAGTTTTGGTGTAATTGAGTGCTGTTTTCCTTTTTTTCATTGGAAACACTTGGCAGGTGGGGTTCAATGAAGTGATGTGTATTTTTTGGCAATGTCTCCTAACCCTCAGTTCTAAAGTGGTCAATGATGTCACCATGAGGACTCATGCACATTGTATTACCCCCAGACTCAAATAGTCAGTATTAGCACTTGTCAATAGATCGAAATCTTCCAGCTATAAGATCCTTTCACCAGAAAACCATTGTTGTGCCTCATGGAGTTGTGGTATAGTTGGTTCAGCTTCATTGTATCTTGCTGTTCCTCATAGCTTGATGAAAAGCAGACACAATATCAGGAGATAAAATTTGAAAAAAAAGTGGGCAGCTTAGTGGGTAGAGCACCAAACATAAGTTCACACGGTGATATCTCAGCCCTGTAGTTTCCATGTCCAAAAATGCAACTCTTATTGGCTTGGTGGACCCTCCACACACCTCTGGTGGTGGCATCTCTCTAGTAATAGCAAAAGGGTCGGGCATGTTTAATTTCACCATGTCCGATCCTCCTTTCTGCCAATATCTCCTTTTACGAGAGAATGGGAGCTCCATACCCAAATCACTCCAAATCACACCTCACCACCTGTACACTTGACCCCATCCCTTTCCACCTGTTCCCCAACCTCACTAACATGCTCATTCCAGCCCTAACCCATCTCTTCAACCTATCGCTAACTTCTGGTACCTTCCCCTCTGCCTTCAAACATGCCACCATCACACCCATCCTCAAAAAACAAACCTTGACCCAACTACTATGCCCAGTTATCGCCCCATATCACTGCTCCCGTTTGCTTCCAAACTCCTTGAGCAGCATGTCCATGCTCAACTTACCTCCCACCTCTCATCTAACTCTCTCCTTGACAACCTCCAATCTGGCTTCTGCCCCCACCACTCCACCGAAACTGCCCTGACCAAAATTACTAATGACTTACAGCCAAAGCTAACAGACAGTTCTCCATCCTCCTCCTTCTCCAACCTGTCCTCTGCCTTCGACACAGTCGACCACTGCCTACTGCTACAGATTCCTTCTTCCCTTCATCATCAAAGACCTTGCCCTGTCCTGGATTGTCTCATACCTTACTGACCGCAAATTTAGCGTTTCCCACTCCAACACTACCTCCTTATCCCGCCCTCTCTCTGTTGGGGTCCCCCAAGGCTCTGTCCTGGAGCCCCTACTTTTTTCCATCTATACCCTTGGCCTAGGACAACTCATTAAGTCCCATGGCTTCCAGTACCATCTGTATGCAGATGACACTCAGATCTACCTCTCTGGCCAAGATGTCACCTCTCTGCTGTCCAGAATCCCGGAGTGTCTATCAGCCATATCCTCCTTCTTCACCTCTCGCTTCCTAAAACTCAATGTAGACAAAACCGAACTCATCATCTTTCCTCCATCTCACGTATCTTCCCTACCTGATCTATCTATTATGGTAAACGGCATCACTCTCTCTCACGCACCAGAAATCTGCTGCCTCGGAGTAACTGTTGACTCTGCCCTGTCCTTCAAACCGCACGTCCAAACTCTTGCCACCTCCTGTCGCCTCCAACTCAAAAATATTTCTAGAATCCGTCCCTTCCTCAGCCCTCAATCTGCTAAAACTCTTGTACATGCCCTGATTATCTCCCACCTTGACTACTTCAACACTGTCTTATGTGACCTCTTTGCTACTCTTGCACCTCTCCAGTCTGTCCTCAACTCTGCTGCTCGACTAATCTACCTCTCTCCTCGCTACTCCCCTGTTTCTCCCCATAGTGCCATAATTATAGACCTGTTTTACAATAGTGCCCCAAAGATGCATATACAGCAGTGCCCCTATGATAAAGCAATTATACAACAGTGCCCCTATGATAGAGCCTTTATGCAACAGTGTTCTTATGATAGAGCCATTATACTACAACAATGCCCCTATGATAAAGCCATTATACAACAGTGCCCCTATGATCGAGCCTTTATGCAACAGTGCCCCTATGATAGTCTTTTATGGAACAGTGCCCTTATGATAGGGGCACTGCTGTAGTATAATGGCTCTATCATAATGGCACTGATCCATAAAAGGCTTTCATAGGGGCACTGTTGTAGTATAATGGCGCTTTGAAAGCCTTTTATGGATCAGTGCCATTATGATAGAGCCATTATACTACAGCAGTGCTCCTATGAAAGCCTTTTATGGATCAGTGCCATTATGATAGAGCCATTATACTACAACAGTGCCCCTATGCTAGAGCCTTTATGCAACAGTTCTCCTGATGACAAAACAGTGTTTATATTAAAATACTTGTAAAACTGCTTTCATTGCAGTCATATGTAAGAGCAAGGTTGTAATAACAGTGCCCCTGGCATATTTTCTCATACTATCCATCTTATCGCTCATCTGTCTGCTCTCTGCATTGAAACATATGGAAACCCTTAGCAGAGCAGCTAGCTTAACTACCTCTTAAAAGGCATGTGGGCTGTTACTTTTCAGCTGTTTGTATGTTTGCCATTGAGGGCTTATGGCTGGAGTATCCCTTTAACAGATTTGAAGATGGTAAGGGTAAAGTGTGTACTGGCATGTAGAGAGGTGATGACTGGGTGACCAAACATAACGATCCATAGCCTCCAACATGGATGTCAGTAGTTGTATGGTGCTTGCAGGTATGCAGGATGCAGTGACGAGTCGCGAGACAATTTGGTGCTTTCTATAATAACGTTTATAGGACTAGAGGGAACTTTCCTCAGTCACGGCCTGATCAACAAAAAGGGGTAACACGGATTGCCCTCGCAGGGGCTCTAAACAAGCAAACACAAACGGGTAGAACACGACTACGTCCGGCACTAGCTGGTCACTATAGGGCCGCGGTATGGCCGACTACGGGTCCTTAATTATATAGTCAACTTAGCCGTCCAGACATCCCTCGCCGTTCGGGATGGTGGTCTTTCGGCGTAGTAGTCGCTGGGCCCAGCTGCTGAGGCGTTGACGGAGTCTTCGCGCGCTTCGGCGCTCTGATGACACTGGAACCTCACAGACCCCAGCGGAGTCCTTGGACGGATGGGCCACAGCCCCCGGGCTGGGGCAAGCAGCAGCGATGTGGGGTGGCGATGGGTAGGCCACCTGCGCAGATAACGGCTGCGACGGGGAATCCGCGGCAAGTGGAGGCTCGGCCCCTGCTTTGGACTGGAGCGGGACAGTGGTGGCCGCCGACGGCACTGGGCTTGCCGCGACCACGGGTGAGGGCAGAGCGGCTGCGGGCAGCGGGAGACAGGCCGCAGCCGCGGGTTGGAGTGAGGTGGCAGCGGCCGCTGGTTCCCACGGGCAGGCTGCAGCCAGGAGCGAGGCGGCAACGGCCGCTGGTGGCCGCGGGCAGGCCGTAGCCGCGGGCAGGAGAGAGATGGCAACGGCCGCAGCCGCGGGCTGGAATAAGGCGGCGGCCGCTGGCTGACACGGGGCAGCGGTTCTCGGACGGTCGTCTCGGCGCCGTCCCACTGATGTCCAGGGGAAGTGTCTCTCCTGTCTCTGGCCTCCTTCCTGTCTCTGGGGAGTCGCTCTGGCTCTCAGTCTCTCCCACGATCTCCTGCTCCTTCTGTCTCGTCCTGCTGACTCATCGTCCCTGGAATTCCGCGCCTCCTTTATACTGGTCCCTCCCCCAGCCCATCTGTCTGTCACAACGGCCCATCCCCGAACTCTGTCCCCCAGAAAAAGTTTCCCCCGGAACCCAGGTGACGGTCCCCTTGGTTCCGACCCGGACACTCGACTGGGACCCTCTCTCCCACATTCCCCCACCCTGTATGCTCACCAGTCCTCGGGCGAGGGCTTTAGTAGACTCAAGTTAGTCTTTGGAGACGACAGTTCTTGTCGCCATATGAACTGGTCCTGTTCGTAACGTTCAGGGGGTTTGCCGGCTGTTGACCGCTCGGAGCGTCTAAGTTCGACCGGGGTGGAGCTTTCTGGGGTGGTGTGTTGGATTCTGGAGAGCGCGTCGGAGTGCACATTTTCAGCTCCCCATTTGTAGATGATCTTATTATTGAATTTGGCCACTCGAGCCACTCACCGCTGCTCTAGGGCCCCCAGTTTGGCTTTCTCCAAATGGGCTAATGGGTTGTTATCGGTCCGCACTACTACTTTGGAGCCCGCCAGGTACTCTGCGAATCGCTCCGTCATTGCCCACACTACCGCGAGGAGCTCGAGCTTAAAGGAGCTGTAATTGTCCGGGTTGCGTTCTGAGTGGTGCAGCGACCGGCTACAGTAGGCGATCACTTTCTCCCGGCCGTCCTGCACCTGTGACAACACAGCTCCTAATCCCTGGAGGCTTCCGTCGGTATACAGGATGAACGGTTGCGAGAAATCCGCATATGCCAATACCGGGGCATCCGAGAGAGCAGCTTTGAGATCTTGAAACGCATCCTCTTGCAGTTGCTGCCACTGGATCTTCCGTCCATTCGCCCCGGCGGGAGCCCCCTTTAGCAGGTCCTGCAGGACTCGAGCTCGGCGTGCAAAATTCTTCACAAGCCGACGGTAGTAGCCGGCCAACCCCAAGAAGGCCCGCATGTCCTTCACCGTCTTGGGGGTAGGCCACCCCTGGATGGCAGCGACCTTTTCCAGGGATGGTCGGACGCCCTCTGACGAGACGGTATGACCTAGGTATTCGATCTGGGTGTGGAACAGGTGGCATTTCTGGGGCTTTACCTTTAACCCGTACTTCTGCAGCAGGCCGAGCACCTGCCCCAACCGCTTCAGGTGGTCCTCGAGCGTGGCGGAATAGATGATAATATCGTCCAGGTATATCAACGTGGCTTCAAAGTTGAGGTCTCCTAGACACCGCTCCATCAACCGCTGAAAAGTTCCTGGGGCGTTGGCCAGCCCAAACGGCATCCGATTGAACTCGAACAGTCCCATGGGAAGGATGAACGCCGTCTTGGCTCTGTCTTCCTCCGACATCGGCACCTGCCAGTACCCACTGGCCAGGTCTAGGGTTGAAAAGTACGTCGCGTTCCCCAGGGCGGACAGAGACTCTTCTATGCGGGGCAATGGATACGAATCCTTGATGGTGCAGGCGTTCAACTTCCGATAATCCACACAATAACGCAGAGTGCCATCTTTTTTCCGAACCAGGACAATAGGGGCCGCCCAAGGGCTCTGGTTTTCTCGTATGACCGCCTTCCGGAGCATTTGGGCTAATAGGGTTTTCACTTCTTGGTATAGCTGCGGTGGTATTTGCCGATATCGCTCCCGGATGGGGGCCGCTCCTGCCGTGGGGATCCCATGCGTGATGGCCGTGGTACATCTGAAGTCGTCCTCGTGGCTGGTGAAGACACTGTAAAATTGTCCAAGAAGTGTCTCTACCTGGAGAAGCTGGGCTGGCGCAAGGCCGGAAAGTTCAGCCCGCATTCTCTCCAGGATGACGCGACCTTTCTCCTGGGTCGAGGACACGGCAGTCTGTTGGGTTCGTACCTTTACTGCCCAAGGATCTTCGGGCTGCACCTTCAACTGGACCGCGGGGTCCGGCAGCATCTCCTCCAAAGGCCTCACTAGTTTGGCCATTTCGGCCCGGGACTTTAGCGTGATATCTTGGTCTTCCAGGGTGACACAACGCACCAGGACGGTCCCCTCCCGCACCGTGGCCAGGGAGCCGGCTACCAGTATGCCAGGGTGCAGGCGCTTCGAGTAACATGGTTCCACCTGCACCTCCACGCCCTCCAGTGGCATCGGGGCGCAGATCGGCAGAGTTACCACCATCTGATCTGAAGGAAGCACGAGCGGGGGGGCTGCTGGCGCGATGACCTTGCCCAGCGCCTCACCCTCCTGGCACTCCAGGAGCACTCGCGCCTCCCGCACCAACCGCTGGAAGACCTACCCTTGGGCCGTGCGAGAACCCCAGTGGCTCAGAGTCTCTTGTGTGGGTTCATTGAGGAGGAGGTTGCCGAACTCTCGTAGTGTGTTCATACCCAGAATAACCGGATGTTTGCTGTTTGTGTCTCCCTGGGTCAGGACCACTCCCCGGCGGCCGAGTGATTTGCCGCTTATCGAAATCTGCATCCAGGCTACTCCGACGACAGGAACTGGTAGCTGGTTGGTGGCTACCAACTTTATCACTGTCCCCCACTGAGGTCTCACTGCTTCTGGAAAATGCTGCCGAAAATAAGTCTCTTGCATGGTCGTAACCTGCGATCCCGTATCCACTAGGCATCGCACGGCACGGCCTTCGATCTCTGCCTATACCACTGGGCACCGCGCGACCAGGTCTTCGTGACTTCCTCCACCCCGTGTGATGGGCTCCAGCTCTGGGCGGAGTCTCCACGGCTCAGGGTCCTCTGCTCTTCTTGGCCAGCGGGGCGAGTTTCCCCTGGAACGTGGGCACTCTCGGGCGGAGCGTCCCAATTCTCCACAATCGTAACAGGCGAATGGTCGTGGGGACCGTCTTGGGTGGGGGCCGCAATAGTTCATGCCTCCTTTACCCGGCCCTGGCCGACTCCTTGTGGCCGCTTTCTTGGCTTCGGCCAGTTCACCTTTAATACTCTGTATCTCTTGCTTCATCTCTTGTACCCAGTGGGGTTCGCTCAGGGCGCTTACGGATGCTTCGATACTCCGAGCCATCCCCAGGGGGACCGTCACCTCCTGCTCCTGTTCCGGAACTCGTGCCTCCTTCCCTATCTCTGAAAAGGTCAGATGTGGGTCCACTCGCACCCGCTCTCGCAAAGCCTGTCTTGTCAGGGTGTCTCGTAACCCGGTCACTAACAGATCACGTAATGTTACGTCCACGGTCCCCACGCCGACTCCATCCTTCCTTTCAATGGCTAAAAACAGTTCCTGCAAAACATTCATATACTGGGTCACTGTTTCCCCCTCTTTCTGCATGCGTCCAAACATCTGGGTTCTCAGTTCCCCCACATCGGTCGTGTCCCCATAGGTCTCTTCTAAGATCTTTAACACCCTGATGAAGGTGTTTCGCTGCCCCCAGGGCCTCAACATTACGGTATCCCGGGCTTCCCCGTCCAACGCCGTCAGGGCCACTTCTAAGCGGATGCATCCTGAATAACCCACACATTCGCTCCGTCCAATTCCACAGCATAGTATTGCTGCCGGAGAACCTGGGTAGATTGCTTAGCATAGCCCCCAAAGAAATGCTGGGCCGGGGGGGCCCTCGTTGTCCGCGCTCGGAGACTGCATCCTGCCGACTACGCCAAGTGTGGTGCTTGCAGGTACGCAGGATGCAGTGACGAGTCGCGAGACAATTTGGTGCTTTCTATAATAATGTTTATAGGACTAGAGGGAACTTTCCTCAGTCATGGCCTGATCAACAAAAAGGGGTAACACGGATTGCCCTCGCAGGGGCTCTAAACAAGCAAACACAAACGGGTAGAACACGACTACGTCCGGCACTAGCCGGTCACTATAGGGCCGCGGTATGGCCGACTACGGGTCCTTAATTATATAGTCAACTTAGCCGTCCAGACGTCTCTCGCCGTTCGGGATGGTGGTCTTTCGGTGTAGTAGTCGCTAGGCCCAGTTGCTGAGGCGTTGACGGAGTCTTCGCGCGCTTCGGCGCACTGATGACACTGGAACCTCACAGGCCCCGGCGGAGTCCTTGGACGGATGGGCCGCAGCCCTCGGGCTCGGGCAAGCGGCAGCGATGTGGGGTGGCGAAGGGTAGGCCACCTGCGCAGTTAACGGCTGCGACGGGGAATCCGCGGCAAGTGGAGGCTCGGCCCCTGCTGCGGACCGGAGGGTGACAGTGGTGGCCGCCGACGGCACTGGGCTTGCCGCGACCACTGGTGAGGGCAGAGCGGCTGCGGGCAGCGGGAGACAGGCAGCAGCTGCGGGTTGGAGTGAGGCGGCAGCGGCCGCTGGTGTCCGCGGGCAGGCCGCAGCCGCGGGCAGGAGTGAGACGGCAACGGCCACGAATGACCGCGGGCAGGCCGCAGCCGCGGGCTGAAAGAAGGTGGCAGCGGCCGCTGGTCGACGCGGGGCAGCGGTTCTCGGACGGTCGTCTCTGCGCCGTCCCACTGATGTCCAGGGGAAGTGTCTCTCCTGTCTCTGGCCTCCTTCCTGGCTCTGGGGAGTCGCTCTGGTTCTCAGTCGCTCTCACAATCTCCTACTCCTTCTGTCTCGTCCTGCTGACTCATCGTCCCGGGAATTCCCCACCTCCTTTATACTGGTCACTCCCCCCAGCCCATCTGTCTGTCACAACGGTCCGTCCCCGAACTCTGTCCCCCAGAAACAGTTTCCCCCGGAACCCAGGTGACGGTCCCCTTGGTTCCGACCCGGACACTCGACGGGGACCCTCTCTCCCACAGGTGTACATGGAATTTTTTTTTTTTTGCTCGGGGTGGAGGGGCACTTTAAGAAACTTGTTTGAATGCCTTCAAAGCCGAGTTTGTGTTGGTAACCCAATCTTTTTATCACGTAGGATGGAGATAACGAATATTATGGACTGCAGACACTCAGCAGCAGGGACTGGTGAGCCGAGGCGGTATCTCTGGTGGATGATACCGTGGAGTTGAATTCAAGCTTACTAAGCTTTGTCCTGTAATACAATGCAAAAATCAATGACCTTTCTCTCCTCTGCCTCAGCGTCAAGGACATATCTGTGGTGTGAGGGGGCCGCCGACAACTGTGAGAAGTTAGTAAGACCAATGTTGTGTACGCCACAAATCAGAAGAGCGTCAGGACATTTAACTTTAAGTTATAAGGCTGTATTCTATAGCTTTAGGCCACGTTCACACCATCAGTATTTAGTCAGTATTTTACCTCAGTATTTGTAAGCCAAAATCAGGAGAGAAACAGTCAGAGGAAAAGTATAAGAAACCCGTCACCACTTCTGCATTTATCACCCTCCTGGTTTGGGCTTACAATACTGAGGTAAAATACTAACTCATTGTGTGAACGTGGCCTATATGTTTGTTTTTTTTTCTTTTAAAGATGGGTGAAACCAATATGGCTATCAGGGGTCAGCACACAGTATTAGACCCCTACAGCAGTTGTCACTTCCCCTCCCACACACCGCTGGAGTATTTATACTAAGGAAGGCAATAATGGCCTTAAAATAAATCGCCTTCTAGGGTCAAGAAAACAGGAGATTTTTGCAATTTTCTGACCCATGATGGGATTGAAAATAATGGAATAATAAAAAGTGGGTTCGATCATTATAATTATTGGCCAGTTCCCCCATAACAGAGTCAATCACAGTCAGCTAAAAGGAGAAACAATCAAAGAGTCTATATGACTGAAAGACATAATGCCCCCATAAGAGACAGCCACAGTGCTCCCATAACAAAGATATCCACTGTGCCCCCATAACAGAGCCAGCCACAGTGTTCCCATAACAAAGATATCCACTGTGCCCCCATAACAGAGCCAGCCACTGTGTTCCCATATCAAAATTATCCACAGTGCCCCCATAACAGAGACAGTAGAGCAATGAACCGCAGTCAGGAGGGAAATCTGTTTGATGTCTTTATTCCACAACTTGTTTCATCAGCAGGACGCTGTCTTCCTCAGGTGGGTACTTTCCCATAACAGAGACAGGCACAGTACCCCCATAACAGATATCCACAGAGCCCTCATAACAGAGATATCATGTGCCCCCATAACAGAGACAGGCACAGTACCCCATAACAGGGATATCCACAGTGCCCCCATAACAGAGACAGGCACAGTACCCCATAACAGATATCCACAGTGCCCCCATGACAGAGACAGGCACAGTACCTATAACAAATATCCACAGTGCCCCCCCCTTAACAGAGATATCCACAGTGCCCCCATAACAGAGACAGGCACAGTACCCCATAACTGATATCCACAGTGCCCCCATAACAGAGACAGGCACAGTACCTATAACAAATATCCACAGTGCCCCCCCCTTAACAGAGATATCCACAGTGCCCCCATAACAGAGACAGGCACAGTACCTATAACAAATATCCATAGTGCCCCCCCTTAACAGAGATATCCACAGTGCCCCCATAACAGAGACAGGCACAGTACCCCATAACAGATATCCACAGTGCCCCCATAACAGAGACAGGCACAGTACCTATAACAAATATCCACAGTGCCCCCCCCTTAACAGAGATATCCACAGTGCCCCCATAACAGAGACAGGCACAGTACCCCATAACAGATATCCACAGTGCCCCCATAACAGAGACAGGCACAGTACCTACCGTATAACAAATATCCACAGTGCCCCCCATAACAGAGATATCCACAGTGCCCCTATAACAGAGCCAATCAAAATAAGCTTAACAGACAACTGTAGAGCCTATATCTGACTGAAAAACACAGTGTCCCCATAACACAACTAAAAAAAGAGAAAGAACTTTAGCCCCTATATGGCTGGGGTCACACTTGCGAGAAACTCACACGAGTCTCGCGTCTCAATACACGGCACTGCCGCCGACACTCGAGACCGGAGTGTGCGGCTGCCTGTATTTCTATGCAGCTGAGTGCTCCGCTCCCGAGTGTCGGCGGCAGTGCCGGTTATTGAGACACGAGACTCGTGTGAGTTTCTCGCAAGTGCGACCCCGGCCTAAAGGTGTAAATCGCAAGGCTAATCAAAATAAATGAGGAACTAGCCAAAGTGCAATACATTAAAGCCTATAAAAATTAACCCATGACAGAGCTAGGCAAGTTGTAAGTGTAACATTGATGTCCACAGTGTACCCATAACAGCGCATGTCACAGTACTTCCATATCAGTACCAGTAAACCTATAACAGAGCCAGCTATGGTTCCTATTTAATATTCACAAAAACAGTACCCCCATAACAAAGCCAGCAACCAAAGTGGCTTTATACATAAGTGACTACTACATTAAGCTCATAATATAGTCAACCATTGTGCCTGAAAAACTCTTATAGTTCCTCACATAATAGAACCAGTTACAGTGCTTTATGTTAGTGCCTTCCACAGTTACCCCATAACAGAGCTGGACATGATACATGACCACTAACAGCCACAGTAACAATCCAAAGAAATAGACCCTATGACTATGGTGGCAGGTAATTTCATGCAGAGTTGACTTTTACTCCTTAACACTGGTGACCTGGAGCGTAACAATTGCAACCATCAGTGAGCCCATGCGGGGGGGGGGGGGCTGCCAGCACCAGCGCCTAATTCAGTGGGATGCCCAGAAATGTGAACACTATTCAAGGAAGGGGCCCAGGGTGGGGGACATTATATCAGGAAGCGACCCAGGATGGGTGACATTATACCAGGAAGGAGCCCAGGAGGAGGGCCATTATATGAGGAAGGAGCCCAGAATGGAAGACATTATACCAGGAAGGGGTCCCAGGATGGGGAATGCTCTACTAGTAAGGGGACAAGATTGTGGGATGTTATACCAGGAAGGGGCTCATGATGGGGCATATTGTATCAGGAAAGGGCCAGGATGGGGACATTATACCAGAAAGGGCCAAGGATAGGGGACATAATTTTAGGAAGGGACCAGGATGTGGAGACATTATTGTAGAAAGGGACCAAGGATGAGGAAAAGTATGCCACAAAAGGGTCCAGGTTGAGGGACCCTATACCAGAATGAGGTACATTATTATATGATGAGGCTCAGAATAGGAAACATTATACCAGGAAGGGGCAAAGATGGAAACATAATTATAAGGGGGGGTGAACACCTATGTCTATATGGAATCTAGATCGCCTATACATCAACAACATTCAGATGGAGGACCAAATCCCAATTTTGCACCAGGGACACTAGCTACGACACTGCTTGTGAAGTAGTATGTGGGTCTACACCTCACCCCCTGCTCTTGCCCCAGTTTTGTAAATATTTAATATTTCCACATATTTATGTATATTTTTGGCTAGTTCACATTTTTCACTGTGTGCCATCTTTTCCCAGAGCCATTTGCCCCTTTGCCTGGCACTGTACACTTTCATCCTCAATACCCTTGTGTATCCATTATGGACGAGATTCTTTCATCCTGAAAATGTACTAGATTTCTTTGACTGGGAGCGCCAGTCGCCATGGCACAGTGCCCATACTTATCAGGTTTCCCTTCAGATTCTCTGCCAGTTCTTGGGGTCACCTCCTGAC
The DNA here is from genome assembly GCF_039654945.1 of Dendrobates tinctorius. Lineage (NCBI taxonomy): Eukaryota > Metazoa > Chordata > Amphibia > Anura > Dendrobatidae > Dendrobates > Dendrobates tinctorius. The sequence goes on along the minus strand of NW_027361682.1, from coordinate 30,521,557 downwards.
TTCCAACCAACAAACTGCAATCCCTTCTATATGTGCACTAAGACACAAAGAGGAAAATTACATTATTATTATCACACAGGTCTGCGACTAAAAAGCTGTTTGATTATTTTCATCTAATTTCCATGTATTTTGGTGTGCTGAAAACAAAAAAAATATTGAAAAAAATCCTGGACATCAGGATTTGCCACAAAATGCAAAATTCTCTTCAAATTTAGTAAATTTTTCTCAATTTTTGTTTTTTTTTTATCTTAGGGTTTTGAAAGTCAAAATTACTATTCATTAATTCACATCAATGCATTGAAGATATACGATGCCAAAAAAATATAACTTTCAAAGAAAAGAACTTGCAGAGTGAGCTAATGAAACCAGCATCAACATGTTGCAAGCTGAATGAGCGGGCTCTGACATGCCGGGCTTGTTTCAATTGTTTTATCTTGGTTCTTGCCTGTTCACACTTTTTAAACTCAGTTCGTGTTAGCTCGTCATATTCAACCGTGTTTCCCAAAATTAGCATTATGGCTCAGCGGAAGTGTATTAATTCGCCTGACAGTTTCTGTTACATTTGTGGTGAATATACAGTGTTGAAGCAACAGCTGAATATTACAGACTTTGTGAAAAAAGTATGCTTCGCATATTTCGGACTAAAGCTTGGAGATCAAGATAAAGCTTGGGCGCCTCATAAAGTGTGCAAACGGTGTGTTGAGGACCTACGAAATTGGACCAAGGGTAAGAAAAAAGCTTTCCGTTATGAGATTCCAATGGTATGGCGAGAGCAAAAGAACCATAGTGACGATTGTTACTTTTGTTCATGCGATTTGAAAGGGTATAATTCAAAATGGAAGCATTCCATTTCATACCCCAATATTCACTCAGCAATTCGTCCCATCCCCCATGGCACAGATATACCAGTACCCAAGGCCCCTGCTACCTTGGAAGAGATAACTAGCTCCGATGAAGGTGGAGTCATACCTGAAACAGATGATGAATCAAGTTCTGACTTTGAAGATGATACAGGACCAAAATTGTTTTCCCAGGAGGAGATGAATGATTTGGTAAGAGACTTGAATCTTCCCAAAGATGCCGCTGAGTTACTCAGATCAAGGCTCAAATGCAAGAATTTATTGTTGCCAGGAGTGTCTTTTTCATGGTTCAGACATCGTGAAGACGAGTTCGTTCCTTACTTTGCAGAGGAAGATAAGTTGGTTTATTGCATCGATGTCGAAGGTTTGATGGGTCAATTCAAAATGCAATATGATTCAGCGCAATGGCGTCTTTTTATAGATTCTTCAAAAAGAAGTCTCAAAGCAGTTTTACTCCACAACGGCGGTTTTTATGCTTCCATCCCTGTAGGTCACTCCGTACACCTCAAGGAAACCTACGAGAACTTGGAATTGGTTCTTCGTAAACTTAAATATGAAGACCACGGTTGGCAAGTGTGCGGGGATTTGAAAGTCTTGTGCATGCTGCTCGGCAAAAAGCTGGGTATACAAAATACCCTTGTTTTCTGTGTCTATGGGGCAGTCGAGACCGACAAAATCACTGGACCAAGAAGAATTGGCAGCCGAGGGTGCTCACAGTTGGTGAAAAAAAAATGTCCTCCGAGAAACTTTGGTTCCTCCTCATGAAGTTCTTCTACCACCTCTCCACATCAAATTGGGATTGATGAAGCAATTCGTAAAATCACTTTCAAAAGATGGAGAATGCTTCAAATACTTGGTCACTAAGTTTCCAGGCCTCTCAGGGCAAAATTGAAGGAAGGTGTGTTCGTCGGACCAGACATTAGAAGGCTTATAGCTGATCAAGAGTTTATCAATACCATGACGCATCCTCAAAAAGAAGGTTGGATTGCATTTAAAGAGGTCGTAGAGAAATTTTTAGGCAATAACAAAGACCCTGACTACAAAAAAATCGTCGGACGAATGCTGAAAGCATTTCAAGCTTTAGGTTGCCTGATGAGTTTGAAAGTGCATTTCCTCCATTCCCACTGTTGGACGCTTCAGAGAGACATTACAGATGCTACTCACAAGCGTAAATGTACCAAGAGAAGCCTCACAGGGAAGAAGAATCGATTTTAGTGTGTGTTAATGAGCTCATTGCAGTTAAAAAATGATTTTCATGAAACATTTGTAATAAAAAATTAATTTTATGAGTATTTTCATTTATTTTGAGGTATTGTCTTATTTAACATAGTTACTTGAATTGTCAGAAAATGTGATGTCCTATGACAAAACGGAGGTCATTTTCAGATTCAGCGCACTCAAAAACATAAAGATTACGTGGAATAACCAAAACAGCTCTTGAAAAATTTATTTTTGCAGACCTTATTATTTATTTATATAGCACCATTGATCCAATGGTGCTGTACATAGGAAGGGGTTACATACAAATTACAGATATCAGTTACAGTAAGCAAACTAACAATGACAGACTGATACAGAGGAGAGAGGTCCCTACCGTTTGGGTTTACATTCTGCAGGAAGATGGGGGAAGGAGACAGTAGGTTGGTGGGTTGCAGCAGCTCCAGTGATGGTGAGGCGGTAGCTCCAGTAGAGGTGAGGGGGAAGCGGGGATCATTGCAGGCTGTAGGCTTTCCTGAAGAGGTGGGTTTTCAGGTTCCGTCTGAAGGATCCCAATATGGTTGATAGTCGGATGTGTTGGGGCAAAGAATTCCAGCGGATGGGGGATATTCGGGAGAAATCTTGGAGGCGGTTGGGTGAGGATTGAATAAGTGTGGAGGAGAGAAGCAGGTCTTGGGAGGACCGGAGATTACGTGAGGGAAGTTATCGGGAGATTAGTTCAGAGACCTATGGAGGAAACAGGTTATAGATGGCCTTGTAGGTCAGTATTAGTAATTTGAATTGGATACGCTGAGGGAATGGGAGCTAGTGAAAAGATCTGCAGAGGGGAGAAGCAGAGGAGTAGCGAGGAGAGAGATGAATTAGTCGGGCAGCAGAGTTAAGGATGGACTGGAGAGGTGCGAGGGTGTTAGGCTACTTTCACACTTGCGTTTTTTTGTGCTGTGCACCGTGCGCAGTGCAAACGCACATAAAAAACGCATCATGCGTTTGTGTGCGTTGTTTTGCGGGTTTTGGTGCATTTTTTTTAAAAAAAGCATACTTTTTTTGCGCATACGTGCGCATTACCATGTGCACGTATGCACACCCATAAACTATAATGGGTGTTTGGCTGTAAAAAAACGCAAGTTGGACGCACAAAAAATGCAACAGGATGCATTTTGTGCGCCCGAGCGCACACTACAAAAATGCATGCGCATACAAATGCATGTGCATGCGCACCCATGTAAAAGATAGGGAAAAAAAACATGCTTTTTTTGCGCTAAAAAACAGCGCAAAAAAACGCAAGTGTGAAACCAGCCTTAGCAGGGAGGCCACAGAAAAGGATGTTGCAGTAGTCGAGGCGGGAGATGATGAGGGCATGCACAAGCATTTTAGTAGATTGAGGGTTGAGGAAAGGATTCTGGAAATATTTTTGAGTTGGAGTCGACAGGAGGTAGAAAGAGCTTGGATATGCGGTTTGGGTTACTCCGAGGCAGCGGACTTCTAGTACGGGGGAAAGCGTGTTGTTAATTGCAATAGATAGGTCAGGTAAGGAAGATCTGTGAGATGGGGGAAAGATGATGAGTTCAGATTTGTCCACATTGAGTTTGAGGAAGCGAGAGGAGAAGAAGGAGGATATGGCTGATAGACACTCCGGGATTCTGGACAGCAGAGAGGTGACATCTGGGCCAGAGAGGTAGATCTGAGTGTTATGATCATAAAGGTGGTACTGGAATCCATGGGACTTTATGAGTTGCCCCAGGCCAAGTGCATAGATTGAGAAGAGTAGGGGTCCTATAACAGAGCCTTGGGGGACTCCAACAGAGAGAGGGTGGGATGAGGAGGTAGTGTGGGAGTGGGAGACGCTGAATGTGCAGTTGGAAAGGTATGAGGAGATCCAGGATAGGGCGAGGTCTTTGATGCCAAAGGAGGAGAGGATCTGTAGAAGGAGGCAGTGATCAATTCTGTCGAAAGCAGAGGACAAGTCTAGAAGGAGGAGTATAGAGGATTGTTCATGAGCTTGGCTGTAAGTAGGTTGTTAGTAATTTTTGTCAGGGCTGTCTCACTGGAGTGATGGAGGCAGAAACCAGATTGTAGATTGTCAAAGAGCAAGTTAGATGAGAGGCCGGAGGAAAGTTAATCCACATCCATACTTTTGCCCATGGAGGGCAGTATTTTTAGTGGTAATATAGTACAGATATCTAAATGGAAAAAATGACAAGGAAGTGTATACACGTGCTGCGCCAATTCTTTGTAATGCCCTTCCCAGGTCAATACGATTAGTCCCCAATCCCTACAATTTTAAGCGTGCCCTAATAACGCATTTATTCAGACTGGCCTACCGCCTCAACACATTAACCTAACTATCTCTGTGTGGTACAGTCAACAGTTTTACCATAACCAGGTTCCCCGTATCATGTTCCCACATGCTTTGTGCATCTATTAGCCCTCTGTGTCTGTACTGTTAAGGTACTGTCACACTTAGCGATGTACCAGCGATCCCGACCAGCGATATGACGCGGTCAGGATCGCTGGTACATTGCTAAGTGGTCGCTAGTGAGCTGCCACATAGGCAGATCTCACCAGCGACATCGCTGGGGACGGGGGTCGCTACTTACCTGTCACACCAGGTGATCCTGCGTCCTCCCGCCCGGCTCCACGCGTCGCTCGTCTTCACAGCAGGAAGCGCCACAGGAAGCTGACGATGAGAAACGGTCCTGAACGTTCTCGCGCGATCAGCGATAACCAGCGGGGGAGCCGGTCGCTGGTAAGTATCAGACACAGCGATATCGCTAGCAATATCGCTATAACGTCACTAGTTATAGCGATATTGCTAGCGATATCTCTTAGTGTGACATGCCCTTTACACACTTAACATTATGGCTGGTCTGAACAATGAAGGCAACTGTTACCACTAACCTTTAGTGTCTACCTTTTTTCCTCATGGATTGTAAGCTTGCGAGCAGGGCCCTCATTCCTCTTGGTATCTGTTATGATCTATGTGATTATTGTTATGCTGTAATGGCTATCATCTGTACAAGTCCCCTCTGAAATGTAAAGTGCTGCGGAATATGTCGGCGCTATAGAAATAAAATTATTATTATTATATGGGGTTCTGATGAGGACTTTTTTAACAGTCTCTTCCTGTGACTTGAAGGGTCACCATATTTAGCCTCAAAAAATCCAAGAGGAAAAGTTGAGACCGTCCGGAAACTAGAAATATTTGGAAAATGTTCAAGCTGCTGACAAAACCTTCCCTAGAACCAGAAATGGAGAAGTTCTGGAACATTTCTTTCATTCTGGAGTCAAGAAGATGGACGAGAAAACGGTGTTAAGGCAGCATTTAGAGTCAGTGGCCTAACGGAAAAGAAAACGGAATGTCTGAAAATTCCGTTAATATCCTGTGAGCAGTGTCGGACTGGGGTGCCAAGGGCCCACCAGTAACCAACTCCAGGGCCTCACTTTTCAGCTTCATGAAAATGTGACAATCGTCAATCACAGATTTATATAACAATGATCTGCGTAGATTGTTAAATGAATAAGATGCTGCCTTTGTTTGTACGTAGTGATTCAAGTATATGTGCCAAGTACTGCTCATATAAGAGGGTCGTGGCCTACAGGGGCCCATCGGAGGATTCTCCTGTTCTCTTGTGGGCCAGTGCAAGCCTGCCTGTGAGGCAACAAAAACATCTCCTCTGGGCTGTGTGCCAGCTTGTTCCCATCTGAGACAAATTCATATACAGGAAGCCTTTGCAGTTGTTTTTGTTAATTATTCTAAATTACTGAGATAATGAATTTTGTGTTTTCATTGGTTGTTAGCCATAATCATCAACATTAACAGAAATAAACACTTGAAATAGATCACTCTGTGTGTAATGACTCTATATAATATATGAGTTTCACTTTTTGTATTGAAGAACTGAAATAAATTAACTTTCTGATGATATTCTAATTTTGTGAGAAGCACCTGTATGTGGACTTGGAAATCTTTCAAAAATTTTCAGAACGCACCAAATCCTCCCTTAAAAATGTCAAAAGTAGAGAATCCAGAATAAATTCTTCCGTTCAGGAAGATTGGAGGTGGACGAGGAAAAGGCAAGAATTGTGGACAAGGAGTGACCTGAGAAAGGGGCATGTCCTTGAGAAAAATCCTCTTGTGAGGGTTACACATCCAAAAGTTGTCAATTATGCATTTAAATGGTTGAGGTGGGGGCATCAGTATTGTCTCCGCTTAGCTTTGTGCCAACTTGGCACCTTTCCTATAAAAAACAAAGCAAAACACAGAATACTCAGGAGAGCAGCAGGAAATAAATAAGAGCAAAAACTGGTCACTTTTGATCTGGTGACAGGTCCGCTTTAAAGGGATATTTCTATATATGACACACGTAAAACATAGGACTTTAATAAGATTCAACCTGTTTCTTGGCTTGTGAAAGAAGGTTTTATTTAGAGAAAAGCAGGAATAAAAAAAAAAAAAGCAAGCACACTTCCCCGTTCAGGAGGAGGATGTTTTACGTCTCCCTTATTTGTTTTGAAAAGGATGGAGAGGTCAGCCGAGGGCTGAATAATTTATATAGGGGCGATATATTTCAGGATGTTTGTGTACCTATGCGTGGAGCTGTGGAGGGATTTATATCGTAACAGGAAGAGATGATGTCCTGGGTATAAATCTCGGATCCTTCATGTGTTTAGTCGTCTGTTTGCCCTGTGATATTAATAGGTAGCCATAAATATTAAGGGGGCACATGTGGGCGCAATTGCTAATTTTGGCTGAATTAGTTCACACAACTACAGCCTAGCACTTGTTAAAATTTCATAAGGCTGGAAGAGGAGAACTGAGAAATAAAGCAGAAGACGTTGTCTAGAAGGGGTCTCAGGTTAATAAGCAGCAGCTCCAAATTCATTCATTGGAGTAGGTGTCTTGCAATAACAGATTTCTCCTGTAGTGGCCGCTGCATTTTGCTTTGAAAAAATCTGATTAATAAGGCAAAATGAGAAATTGAGATCAGTCTTGATTTACCTCCATTCATTGACCTGTAAGACTTTAGCTGAATAATTGGAGTAAGCGGAGACAGGCTGATTGCTGGACATGACCTTATCTTTTCTTCATCTAAGTTTGCCTTATTAATTAGAATTTCAGGAAATAAAATTCTTGTATTTCATATTCAAGTAGACAATGGCCTCCAGTGAGTAGGGCAGAAAAGTAACAGCATTTTCATACCTCCCAACTTTTGCAGAAGAGAAAGAGGGACAAATTTTGACTTCAGCCTCAGCCACATCCATAAAAAAAAAAAAAAAAAAAAAAAAAACCTGCTGTATTTTACATGCATTTTTTAGGCTCTACCTAGAAGCCTCTAAAGAAAACAACACAAAAATACGTGGTTCAGCAACATCTTTAGACACACATGGGGCGAAGATTTCATGAAATCACATTTTATTTGCTTAGACAGTTAGGGGTACTTCACACTAAGCGAGATCGCTAACGAGATCGCTGATTCGTCACCTGAGCCATTTTTTGATCGTTGGTCTACCGCTGGCCAGCACGCATCGCGTGTGGCAGCGGGAGACCAACGATCAGTGAGCTCCCAGCACTGTAAGCAGACGCTGTGAGCTGGTATCTAGGGTAAATAGCGGGTATCTAAGCGCCAAGCGCTTAGTTACCCGCTATTTACCTTGGTTACCAGCGTCCTCACTGGTCCTGAACACTGGTGAGTCTGCCTGTCTGAGAGCTCACCAGCGATCATGTAGCGACGTGTTATGATTGGGTCACCGAGGAGGAAAACCAGAGAGGTTGGCAACTAAGCGGATTGCAGACCCCTGATCCTAACCACACAACTAGCAGTAGCCATGGAGCGTACCTACGATGATTCTAGACGCCTCGTCACATCCGGAGGACTAAATAAGCCTAAAGCAGGAAAAGGGGAAATCTGTTATGAATGAGTCACCGTAGGAGGCAAAAACAGAAATGCTAGCTAAGTCCAGAACACCAGAGAAGTTGGCAGCTATCGGATTGCAGACCCCTGAACATATCAACACAACTAGCAGTAGCCATGGGGGGTTCCTACGATGACCTAGACCCCTCGATCACAGCCGGAGAACTGCCTAGCCTAAAGACAGAAAAGGAAATCTAAACTGCCCCAGAGCAGACCCCAAAGCAAAAGGCAGCCCCCAACATATAATGACGGTGAGGCAAGAAGAAGGAACACTAACACAGAAAGATAGACTGAGCAAAGACGGGGCCCAAGCTAACTAGATAGGAAAGGACAGGAAGGCTGCTGTCTGCAATCCGTGAAAAACCCTACAAAAATAAGAGCCAACAAACTGACAGTGAAAAAAGGCCCTGAAGACGCTAAGCTTCAAAAAGCTATGTCAGTACTCAGGAATATTCTGAAGACAGAGCAACAGGCAAAAGGAGATTCAGCTCACCCCAGCAGGGAATGGCAGAATCCAGAAAAGCAAGGGAAACAAAAAACAAAAACACAAATGCTAACAGGCAAAGCAGAAAACTTAGCTTTAGAGGAGCAGGAATCAGACTGGTCTCAAAGAAGTCCACAGAGAAATCACCCGCAGGGCAGAAGGGCGTCGGCAGCCTTATATCCAGTCCGTGACTCCACTCAGCCAGTCATCATCATTAGACTCAGGTGCCTGATAATCAGGCTCATTACCTTCCTTTACCAGAATAGGGAGTTCACCAGACCTCAGTGACGAAGGGGAAAATGAACTCACAACAGAAATCTAAACTGCCCCAAAGCAGACCCCAAAGGAATAGACAGCCCCCACACATGTGTTGACGGTAAGACAAGGTGAAAACACAAACACAGGTAGGAAAATAGGCTGAGCAGCCGATGGGGCCCACACTAACTAGAAAGGACAGGAAAGGAAATATACTGTCTGCAATCATGCCAAAAATCCCTGCAAAAATGTCCAACACTTCTGATAGCAAAAAACCCCTGAAGTCACTAGACTTCTCCCAGTATATCAGCACTCTATGGAATGGAAATTCAGCACAGCCCCAGCCAGGGCTGGCTACCACATAAAAACTGAATAGACCAGACCAAGTCAAGTGTGAACAATAGCAGTGAACACTTAGCAGTAAACTGAGAAGGCAGGAACTGAACTGGAAACTAGAACCTCAGGGGGCAGGAAAAAATCACCAGCATGGGGAGAGGGAGTCGGCTGTCTTAAATCCAGTCTGAGACTCCAGATGTCCAATCCTCATCCTCATTATCAGGTGGCAGGTCTCTGTTAATTAGATCAGCTTCATTACCTCCAGCCACCACACGAGGGAGCCCAGAAAGAGAACTCACAACTCCTCTGTCAAGACAACCAGCTCCTTCACCAGAAACCAAAGGAAGACCAGAAAATGAGTTCACAACAGCGACGCACCAGCGATCCTGACCAGGTAGTATCGCTGTCGGGATCGCTGGTGCGTTGTTTAGTGTAACGGGACCCTAAAACACAGCAGAAGTTCTGTGCAAAAAAGCAGCAGAAAAAAAGCAGCTTTTACGCTACATGTGAACATGTCCAAGCAAAGTGGATGCGATTTCATTAAATTACCTGCCAGGTAAGGACTGGGGCTGAAATTCAGCCCTGACATTTGAAATCACACAGGCCCATGGTGTCCCTGTCCCCAAGTACCATATGGGATATATTACTAATATTACCCTGGATTGAAGAAAGCAAGATTTACTACATGACCAATGTTTCTAATGATACCCATGGCCTGCTGGAGTAAGTGGCTTTATACTCTTAACAGTATGGGTATCTTGAGAACACCGATTCTGTTAACAACGTAGCAGACAAGACGGCCCACAACCAGACAGGCCCTTCTGGCATTTGCCAGAATTGCCAGGTGGCCAGTCCGGCCTTGCCCTCGGTGTGTCTAAAAACGCTGTTGTACTGTGCAGTATTCTTTTTTTTTCCTATATAGGCTTCTATGTGGAACCTGGAAAAAAGAATGTAAAATGAAAAATGCTGTTGCATTATTAAGTGAAGAATCAAAGCTTTTCTATACTATTAAAAAAGCATTAAAATTTCTACTTTACATCTGCACCATAAAAGCATCAGATAAGAGGGAAAACGTATAAAGGAAACACGGCAAACATGCAATATTCGGAGAAGATTGTTATTGCCTCGTGTGGTGTGTGCAATAGAAAAAGCACAGCATTTACACTGTGTGTGACCTCGGTGTTACATTTTCATTATTTTTTTATGGTCTTAATAGAGGAAAAAAATCAATCACCATTTTTTTAGTGCCATTTACTGATCACCATAAATAATCTTATTGCAGTTTTGTGCGGTCAGTATGATTGCACGGATATCAAATATGTCCATATTATTTGCTGATTTGTGATGTTTATCTTTTTGTAAAAATGTTGTTATTGTAATTGGTCTTTTAATTATTTTTTAGGGAAAATAAACCCTGACTTTTATTCTCCCTCTAGAATACAGGTACATAGAAATCCACTGCTAGGTTCAATGTATCTCTGTGACCAGTGTAATTTACCTGTGGGTTTGTAGCCTGCAATGCGGCTTCAAGTATACAAAATCCTCCCACTGATGGCAGTGCAGGCTGTGGCTCTGTACTTTAGCGGCTGTCTGCAATGGTACATGTTGTGGGTTTGATTCCTAAGGAGAATTTATGTGTGACATGTAAAGACCCCTGTTTAGATAGATAGACCGACCTGAATCTTATGATCAATAACATTATCATTTTCGGCACATAGAATATCATCGTCATCATTAGCACATGTCCTGTTAATTATACAGGAAGGTGTCCTGCTGAGAACGAAGCTTTTAATGCTGGCATGAAGCATTTTGCTTGTTTGGCGGATTGTTGCTGACATGATTTCACAAGCTGAATCGGTGAATGAACATTCTATAAATTCTAGTCAACAATTATTAGCGCCTCTAAACATCCGATACCATACCATGCTTTTTATAAATATACATCATTAAGTACTGTAAATGTGCAACTGCTATTCCTTGTATTGTTTTTACAATGGCTTATCTAATCAGTAGGAAGTTGCATCAGTGCAGTTTAGAACAAGTGAATGCTCAAGATAATCAGATAAAACAGCAAAAATCCAGTGTACTTCTGTTACCAGGTGTAGTCCTGCTGTAGAAAGTTCCCTATACTAGACACCTCTGCTGCACAACAGCTATGGCCTCTTTCACACTTCAGTTTTTTACAATCAGTCACAATCCGCCAGGTTTTGAAAAAAAACGGATCCTCAATTTTTTTTGAGGATCCGTTTTTTTCCCCATTGACTTGCATTAATGGCGGATTGTGACGGATTGCTGTCAGTTGCATCCGTTTTTTTTTGAGGATCCGCCAAAAGTTGGTGTCCGTCATCATCCTTAAAGATTTCAAAACGGAGCTTGTAACGTTTTTTTCTCTGGCGGATCCTCCAGACACTGATTTAACACTGATTTAACACTCTCACTCTCTCTCTCTCTCTCTCTCTCTCTCATCCCGGGCAGCGTTTCCTTTAAATTTCCTGATTTTCAGGATCCGTCTCAAAACGCATCCTGTGCCATCCGTTCACATCAGCTAAGAACGGATCCGCTTGTCTGACTTTTTGGCGGATTTCAACTGATGCAAAAAAACTGAAGTGTGAAAGAGGCCATAGCGATTTGTGATGAAAAGATCATCTATAAGAGACAGTATTATTGCAGTTATATTCTTGTATATAGGAGCAGTATTCTAGCAGGTATATCCATGTACATAGGGGGGCAGTATTATAGTAGTTATATTATTATTAGTGATGAGTGAATTTGATTGGGTTTAGGGCTTATCCGGGAGCTATAGTGCGCTACCGAATAAACTGCAGAGGAAACCCCGCTTCCTGGATTGCTCCGGCTGATCAGCTGTTCGGCTCCGTGACAGCCATGGCACATGCATGGAGAGAGGGGGCAGTATTATAGTAGTTATATTCTTGTACATAGGAGAAGTATTATAGTAGTTATATTCTTGCACATAGGAGCATTATTATAGTACTTATATTCTTGTATATAGGAGCAGTATTATAGTAGTTATATTCTTGTACATAGGAGCAGTATTATAGTAGTTATATTCTACTACATAGGGGCAGTATTATAACAGTTATATTCTTGTACTCTATACAGGGGCAGTAGTATAGTAGTTATATTCTTGTACATAGGAGGCAGTATTATAGTAGTTATATTCTTGTATATAGAGGGCAGTATTATAGTTGTTATATTCTTGTACATAGGGGCAGTATTTTAGTAGTTATATTCTTGTATATGGGGGCAGTATTATAGCAGTTATATTCTTGTACATAGAGGACAGTATTATAGTAGTTATATTCTTGTACATGGGGGTAGTATTATAGTAGTTATATTCTTGTACATAGTTGCCAGTATTATGGTAGCTATATTGTTGTACATGGGGTTATTATAGTAGTTATATTCTTATACATGTGGTCAGTATTATAGTAGTTATATTCTTGTACACAGTGGACAGTATTATAGCAGTTATATTCTTGTATATAGGAGCAGTATTATAGCAGTTATATTCTTGTACATAGGGGGCAGTATTAAAGTAGTTATATTATTATTAGCGATGAGTGAATTTGATTGGGTCACAGCTTATCCGGCAAGCTATAGTGTGTTACTGAATAAGCTGCAGAGGAAACCCCGCTTCCTGGATTGCTCCGGCTGATCAGCTGTTCAGCTCCGCAGCTGCATATGTCGCGGCTGTGTGACAGCCATGACACATGCATGGAGAGAGGGGGCAGTATTATAGTAGTTATATTCTTGTACATAGGGGAAGTATTATAGTAGTTATATTCTAGCACATAGGGGCAGTATTATAACAGTTATATTCTTGTACTCTTTACAGGGGCAGTATTATATTAGTTATATTCTTGTACACAGGGAGCATTATTAGAATAGTTATATTCTTGTACATAGGGGGCAGTATTATGGTAGTTATATTGTTGTACATGGGGTCAGTATTATAGTAGTTATATTCTAATACATAGGGGGCAGTATTATAGTAGCTATATTCTTGTACATAGAGGCACTATTTTAGCAGTTATATAATAGTTAATACATAGGGGCAGTATTATAGCAGTTATATTCTTGGACTCTATACAGGGGCAGTATTATAGTAGTTATATTCTTGGAAATATGAGTAGTATTTTAGTAGTTATTTTCTTGTACATAGGAGCAGTATTATAGTAGTTATATTCTTGTATATGGGGGCAGTATTATAGCAGTTATAGTCTTGTACACAGGGGGCAGTATTATGGTAGTTATATTGTTGTACATGTGGTCAGTATTATAGTAGTTATATTCTTGTATAGACTGTAGGTGGCGCTAGTAACTGCAGAAAAGAGAGAGGAACACCAATGTGATCAATAAAATATAAATAAATAATTAAAATTTGCGCTTAATAATGAACCCCTTTAGCTTGTAGTGACCTAAAAAATACACACAAATGAATTGGATTGCTCCAAGTTAGGTAGTTATTACCTTAAGGTGTAATCTGAGCGAATGTCTGGACTCCAGAGGACCAGTAAAGAGCGCTGTATGTCTTGATGTGAAGTCAGATAGAATGATGTTTGCCAGATAAACGCGGTTTAATACAACGGCTCTTCAGGAGTGCTGTCCCGGCCGGTGACAGACACTCCACGCTCCCCTCTTCCAGCAGCGCGTCGGCGTGCAGTGTGCATGATGTGTAGCTGTGGCGTGAGATGAGCCAACAGGACCTTCGTGATGTCACCGGTCACGTGATAGATTACAGGGAGCACAGTGGACCAATTCCTCTCCGACTAGTTTCGGAAAAAACACGGTTTCCTTCATCAGCTTCACATCGTGAACACTGCACGCCGGTGCGCCGCTGGAAGAGGGGAGCGTGGAGTGTCTGTCACCGGCCGGGACAGCACTCCTGAAGAGCTGTTGTATTAACCCACGTTTATCTGGCAAACATCATTCAATCTGACTTCACATCAAGACACACAGCGCTCTTTACTGGTCCTCTGGAGTCCAGACATTTGCTCAGATTACACCTTAAGGTAATAACTACCTAACTTGGAGCAATCCAATTCATTTGTGTGTATTTTTTAGGTCACTACAAGCTAAAGGGGTTCATTATTAAGCGCAAATTTTAATTATTTAGTTATATTCTTGTACATAGAGGGCAGTATTATAGTAATTATATTCTTGCACATAGAGGGCAGTATTATAGTAATTATATTCTTGCACATAGAGGGCAGTAATGTAATTATATTCTTGTACATAGAGGGCAGTATTATAGTAATTATATTCTTGTACATAGGAGCAGTATTATAGTAATTATATTCTTGTACATAGGAGCAGTATTATAGTAGTTATATTGTTGCACATAGTTGACAGTATTATAATAGTTATATTGTTGTACATAGGGGGCAGTATTATAGTAGTTATATTCCTGTACATAGGAGCAGCATTATAGTAGTTATATTCTTGTACATAGGGGCATTAATATAATAGTTGCATTCCTGTACATAGGGAGAAGTTATAAAGTAGATATCTTTTCTACATTAGACCAGAGAATTTCTTTACACTCTTGAGTTACACTATTTGAGTAGACTGCTCCATATGCTCTGGGGCCTTTGGTAAATGATTAATATTAATAATTGGATGAGAAACCTTTCCTGGGATCAGTTATGATTTGGACTTTGGACAAAATTTATAATGTACAAATGTCATATTACTGTAGACTGAATGGACATGTACAGTATATTTCAAGGTTTACCGCTCTTCGACATATCTTCAATTGGACCTTAAAATTAAGTTCTATAATTCCAACATCAAATAATGCAGGGTCTATCGCATGTTGGACTAGTTGATATCAGCTAATAGAGAGTTCTGGATTCTATAAATTGGTCATCATGATCACACAAATGTCTATGCTGCGGAGTTGTTTCTTGTTCCCATGACTATGGAAGCTACTGTGATTATGCCACATAGAGTGAAGGCCAAAAGTGTTGGCACCCTTGAAATTGTTCCAAAAAAATTAAATATTTCTCGCAGAAAATGATTGAAATTACATGTTTTGTTATACACGTTTATTTTGTGCATATTGGAATGACACACACAAAAAAAATGCAAATTGAACATAATTTCGTACAAAATCCCAGAAATGGGCTCAACAAAATGGTTGGCACCCTCAACTTAATATTTGGTTGCACACCCTTTGGAATAAATAACTGCAATCAATCGCTTCCTATAACCATCAACAATCTTGTTACACCTCTCATTTGGAATATTGGACCACTGTTCTTTTTGCAAACTGCTCCAGGTCTCTCATATTTTCATATTTGAAGCCGCCTTCTCCCACCAGCAATTTTAAGATCTCTCTATAGGTGATCAATGGGATTTCGATCGGGACTCATTACTGGCCACTTCAGAACTCTCCAGCGCTTTGTTTCCATCTAGTGATGAGCAAGTATGCTCGTTCCTCGAGATTTCCGAGCATGCTCGGGTATTCTCCAAGTAGTTTGGGAGTGCTTGCTCGGAGATTTAGATTGTGTTGCTGCAGCTGCATGATTTGCGACTTTTAGACAGCCTGAATACATGCAGGGATTGCTTGTTTGTTAGGAAATCCCCACATGTATTCAGGCTGTCTAGCAGCCCCAAATCATGCAGCTGCGGCGACACAAATTAAATCTCCTTGCACGCCCAAAATACTCGGAGAACACCCAAGAATGATCAGAAAATTCGAGTAACGAGCATACTCGTTCATCACTATTTCCATCTATTCTTGAAGTATGTCTGTGGTCATTGTCCTGCTGGAAGACTTTTGACCTAGGACGCAAACCCAGCTTTCTGACATTTGGTACTACATTGCTGACCCCAAATCCTTTGGTAATATTCAGATTTCATGATGCCTGGCACACAGTCAAGGCACCCAGTGCCGGAGGCAGCAAGACTACCCGAAAACATATTTGAACCTCCACCATATTTGACTGTAGGTACTGTGTTCCTTTGTTTTTAGACCTCATTCCAGTTTTGGTAAACAGTACAGTGATGTTCTCATTTTCCACATGACACTCTCCTAAAAGTATTTTGGCTTACTCATGTATATTTTGGTAAACTTCAGTCTAGCTTTGTTATAACTCTGTCGGCAGTGGGTTCTCCTGGGTCTCCTGCCATTGCATTTAATTTCATTCTAATGTTGACGGATAGTTCATGCTGACACTGATGCACCCCGAGTCTACAGGAAAGCTTGAATTTATTTGGAACTTGATTGGGGCTTCTTATCCACCATCTGGACTGTCCTGCGTTACAACCTTTCATCAAATTTCTGTTGTCCAGGGAGATTAGCTACAGTGAAAACTTCTTGATTATGTTGCACGCCATGGACAAAGGAACATCAAGATCTCTGGAGATGGACTTGTAACCTTGAGATTGTTGATATTATTCAACAATTTTAGTTCTCAAGTTCTCAGACAGTTCTCTTCACCTCTTTGTGTTCTCCATGTTTAGTGTAGCACATACAATGCAAAGACTGAGATAAAAAGGGGAGAAGTTATCTGGTTTCAATTGTGATTTTCATATTGCCGCAAGTGTTACTCACCACAGGTGAGTTTGAACAAGCAGCACATGCTTGAAAGAAAGTTGTTTACCTGCAATTTTGGAACGGTGTAAACAATTTTGGCCCATTTTGGGGCTTTTGTGCAAAATTATGTCCAATTTGCCATTTTTGTCCTTTTGTTAAACTGCTCCAATACACACAAAGGAAATAAACATGTATAACAAAACATGTGTAATTGCAATAATTTTCTGGGATAAATACTTCATTTTCTGGAACAGTTTCAATGGTGCCAACACTTTCGGCCATGACTGTGTGTCTAATGGCATTTGGTATCTGCTCTTTTTCAGTGATGGCACCAGTTGCTCATTACATTATCCCTCATGTCTTACTTCACTTTCCAGACTACTTTCGTATGCTGCACCTATACTTACGATGCTTTTTCTTTCTTTGATACTTTGACACACTACTAATCTTTTCTCTGAAGCTAATGTCCCATAATGGTATCACAGCTACACCCATAATTGTAAACACCGTATGTCAAGAAAAACTTTCACCTTCTACAAAGATTTGGTGTGGTCCGCTTTAATCACAAACTAAACCATAAGCTTTTGCGTCAATGCGCCCTGGCAGAACACAAACTCCTTAGATTGGCTTGTATTTTTCCTGCTTGTAAAGTTCCAGTAAACTCATGTTAACCATATGTCAAAGCCTAAATGGTGGGATTCGCACTAGTTGTGCCTATACACTTGTTCAAGAACCATAGTGTTACCCAAAGAGTAGTGTTAACCATTTATCTACCACCTGTCCCAAATTTTGCAACACAATCTCCCAAACTAGCCCATAAACGAAGGTTTTTTTTTCCCATCATGAGTAGTAACCTCCTGCTTCTAGGCTATAAATGCCTAGATACCAATACCAAGAAATGTGCATTCTATACCCCTCCCATTTTTGCTGGCCATGACTCCAATTTAAGACACTACATCACAAGCTGTTTAAAATTGCCCTGAAGCACACCTCAAAGAAAAGCAGACTAGACCCCATAAACACAGACCCCCAATTACAGACAAACTTGGACTCAAACTAATACAAACCATAGACCATACGAGACCATTTTAACAAAAACAGACGGCAGATCAGACCCCTTAAGTAGAGATGCACACCATTACCCTATGCAAATACAGACTCCTTAAACAAATACAGATTCCACACCAGATTAAATAATGCAGACACCAGACC
Organism: Dendrobates tinctorius; assembly: GCF_039654945.1. Taxonomy (NCBI): domain Eukaryota; kingdom Metazoa; phylum Chordata; class Amphibia; order Anura; family Dendrobatidae; genus Dendrobates; species Dendrobates tinctorius. The sequence continues at coordinate 30,503,719 of NW_027361682.1, read as the reverse complement.
AGTCACCCCTTATAGCAATTATATACCAGTCCCTCACATTAGAGATCCAATCAAGACCCCCTAAACGAGGGGTGGGGAAACTTTTCTGCCTGGGGCCATTTGAATATTTATAAAATCACTCGGGGGTCATTTAAAATTATCAACTTGAAAATGATCCTGCTATATTTGGTCAAACATGTAATTAACTCATCCCTAATATGATGGCTTCAACTGCTTTCTCTTTGGTGTGGCTGTGATGTTAGGCATATGGAAAATGTTGCAACTCGTAACTGCTTTTCCAGATTTGCATTGGTCTGGAGCACAGGCGACTCTTTGCTCTGATGAGTTATGTAAAAAACTCACAGTAATAAGTCTTACCGAGCACAGATGTATATTACACTGCAGATCTCCTCACAGTGGGAAATTCATCACTGTAATATACATCACTTAGGATACACTGGGACTCTTCTGTAAATACATCACATAGGAGACACAGAGACTGCTGTATATACATCACAGAAGACATGGGGCTGTGCTATATACATCACAGGTCACATGTGGTCTCCAAGAATCTGTGGCCTGAGATTTCCCACCCCTACCCAAACAAATACAGACCCCAGACCAGATCTCTTAAATACATACAGACCAAGTGCCTTAAAGCAAATAAAGACTTCAGACCAGATCTCCTTATTAAAGACTCAGATCGGATCTCAAAAATAAAGACACAGACCCCTAACCAAATACAGATCCCAGACCAGACACACTAAATACAAACCTCAGTCCTTTGCAACTAAAAGACTTCATACCAGAATTTTTAAATGAAAACAGACCCCAGACCAGACCTCCCAAATACAGCCCTCACACCAGAACCCCTCATTTCAGACCCAGACCAAACACCATAAGCAAATCTACACTTCAAACCAAAACACTGCAGACTACATTGACTGAAGCTTGATGGCATTGTGTATAGCGGCACCTGAGATTTATTAGGACTAAAGGAAAGGGGCTTTATAGGGTTCATGGTGCCTGGAAAACCTTTGTTCCCTTCCAGGATTTTATTAGTCTCTTTTATATTCTGAGACAGTAGCCTTTTTCTAAGCCAGAATTGAGTTTGCGCCCTTCCATCTCCAAATTGGGTCAGAGTCTGGGAATGGTACCACCAGAAGTGAAGTTCCCTCCCAGCCTCACGGGTGATAGAAATCCTATATGGTGTTATATATGGCATCACATGAAGTCACTGGAGATAACATGTAGGGACTGTCGGTGTCATGTTTGCAAAGAGGCCCACAATACATGTTCTTCAAGTCTAAAAACAAATTCTCGATTGTGCAGGCTGCCAAGCAGCGGCCTCCCTCGGGCAGTGCGCTTCCTCCATCGCAAACGCTGTTTATACAACACATAAAGCTAAATTACTCACTGAAACGCAACTGTCTCCATTGAAGTGTGGGCTCATCTCTCCGGGGCAATTTTTCCTCCTTGTGTAGACACATTTCTTCCATCATCCGGTTGCACTTACTTTAATTCTTGGGTATTTAATAAGGTGAACTCTGGTTGAGATCCAATTAATGTATTAGGGAATTGCATCTCAAGCAGTTTATCAAATGGATGTTTTATGGGTTATTATACCTCCTTCCTAGGGTGAAGTGATTTCAAATTTAACCTAAAGTTTTATAAAGATTGAACTCCCCATTTTAACATTTTAGGAGATCTGATCATGAGCATATATTTCTTTAGATGGTCTGTGGTCTTTATCTGCTTTGGGGTCTAGTCAATACTTGCCAACTCTCCCAACACGCTCAGCCAGGAGATATCCTGAACTTCTGGAACAGTCAGATCATGTCAAAACTTCCTGAAACTTGTGATTCTTGGAGGATTTTTTTCATCCAGTGAAACGGCACTATAGACGGTGAAAGAGGCCATGTAATGGGGCTTGGAGAGTTGCTCCATGGAGCCAAAATAGGGCACTTAGATGGTCTATAAACGCCGATGCACCATCTAGAAGCTTCATAACCTACTCACATAGGGGCATTGCTCATTACAAGAGACAATGATATACAGCAAAGAATATTTACTGCCATCAATCAGAAATAAAAAAAAAAATGGTCCTATAAAAACATTGACCCCAAAATATACCAATTTGAGGAAAAAAAATCACCAAAATGGAATCTGATGACTTCATCATTCTCTAAATGACTACTGATTGCGGGCCAGTGTCCCATTACTTGGAGGGTTGAAGAATTTATGACAGAGGCTATGGAAGAACAAATAATTTGCTTCAATGAAAACACACAGAAGCGTATTTGCCAAATGGAAAATTGCCCCATGTTGTCCCAATCTGACGTCCGAACGGAAAATTCCTCTTCTCGTGTTTGTCAGACATTGTTTTTAATCAAATAAAGTAATAAATTTGGCCAAGTAAAAAACATGTCTGCTTTCCTACAAAAAAAAAAAAAAAAGTGATATCCCTATCCACAGGTTGTGTTTGAGATTTCAGGTAGGCTCAAATTAAGTGAATGGGGCCGAGTTGCAATACCAGGCGTAACCTGTGCACAGGGGTGGCGCTGTTTTTCTAATCCAAGACAACCATCTTTAAAGGAAGTTGTTGATTTCTAGTGTTACAACCTTATTGATTATTTACCATTCCATCTCAATAATCAATATAAGGGTGCGGTTACCCCCGCTAAGCTTTGGGGCCCATGATAGTGACCCACCCTATAGCTACATTACTGCTATATCTGACTAAACTCCTAGTATTGTACTCCAATGACATGTCCTGGAAGGAGATTAGGAGAATAAAAGGAATAATAGAAGTTTACAGAATAGCAAATTCTGTGGCTTATGTCTAACAATAATGTATTCCCTCTGTTGTCCAATATTGCACAAGGGCTATAAACTCCCCATATTGAATAATCTTAGGTCACAGTTATTACCTATTGTGTTGTGCAAGTGCCATAAAGTTCTAGGAGGAATAGATTTACAGAAGGTTGGAGTCCACAATGGCTATACATTACGTTGACACAAGATACTGTATTGTGTCTCTTGAAGAAAACCTGTCACTTGCCATAAATACGTATTTTTTACGTGGTGTAAATGCCGCTGTTCTCCTGAATCCGGTATGGGTTTTTTTTTCCTGTCCTCTCCACTACTATGATATGACTCTCTTTTTTTTTTTTTTATTTAAACCTAGCCTTTAAAACCAAATGGGTGTGGTCAACTTCTCTGGGAGTGTCTTGAGAGCCACACCCTCTTGTCTAACAAAAATAGATTTATTTAAAAGGTATAGAGGACCATATCTCAGGAACGGAGACGCGTGGGAACAAAAGAAAAACCATCGCTGGATTCAGTAGAACAGCAGCATTTCCACCAGGTAAAAGAAAACTACATATTTATAGTAAGTGACAGTGAAATGTTTTAAAAGGCCATTTTATGTTCTTTTCTTAGGGAGAAATACCATTTTTGAAATATTATTACAGTCCCAAAGCCTGAAGCTGAATAAGCGAGATGCCCTGATGACAATCTGTTATCAATGTTCACACATATTCAAGTCAGTTAGGTTGTAGATATTGACAGAGATAACTTCCAGAGATTTGCACCGTGCCCCCTAACCTACCAAGTGCCTTCTATAGTACTGGCAGAGGGACCTTTAAGGCCTAAGGGCCAATGTGGCTGCTCCCAGCTCTGCACCCCTTACAACCATAATTGCAGCTGTCCCAAAACATTGAGAAGAGGAGACCTCTCAAAGGAGATGGCATATCTCCTGGGGAGTTGCATAAATATATTGTGCATGACATGGGACCACTCACAAAAGTGGGCATTATAGGGTGGACCAGGGCATTCCTGGCAGGGGTTGATGTTCCCGGAATGGGAATTGAGACAGGACTTAAATTATCCCCAGAAATGTTTTTTCAAACTTGCATTCAGGCGCAAGAAAAATGGCATAGATAGGTAAGGCCTAAATAAAGGGGCCTGGCTATTGCATGGCTTCCACCCCGGTAGGCTGTTGGATGGCCTCCACCCCGGTAGGCTGTTGGATGGCCTCCACCCCGGTAGGCTGTTGGATGGCCTCCACCCCGGTAGACCATCATTCAAAGTTGGCGAACATACTCATCACAACACCTCTGGATTATTTTTACTAAGATTTACAACCCAATATTTGGGACATTTAAGACCGGTGCCAAGGACCATCTAGAGCTCCACACCAGATGCCCACTTTGGGTGTGGTTTTGTTCAGCCCCAAACCCCTTTTATGGGCCCATCTCAGCAAAATAGGGACTATTAGAAAGTATGCAGGTACGCTCCACCAACATGACATGACGTTTTCAGAACCTCTCAGTGGTGCAATCTTAGGCTTTAGGGCCAGTAACATTAGCATAGAAAAACAATATTAAAAACACAATTTCACTGTATAATAAGGGTACAGAATGGTATAATGAAACCCCCACAATAACAAACATCTAAAAAAAAAATTAAATTCAACCACAAAATATTTTTAGTTAAATTTATTCACAAATAATTATAATATAACAAAAAATTAATTTAAATATTCACTTTTTTTAATTAAATGGAAACATAACCTCAGCTATGAAGCCACAAGAAGTCAAGAGGTTTTTTTTCTTGGGTGATTTTAGTATAACATTATTGAAGGAAACGCGATGACTGAAGATCACGTGATTGCCCCCACAGCGAAAACACTCACACCAACATCCATTCACTTTCATACACAAAAATAAAGTGTAAAAATAACACTCTCTATACAGAACGTCAGGTAAGTAAAATATACATAAAAAGATTTTTTTTTTTTACTTTTTTCCCCCGTATCTACTCCAGAAATACGCAGTGAAATAAACGGACTTTCACTTGTTTCCAAGGCACCGGTATATATTCAGTAGCAGTACGGCAGCAGACATTATTGCCACAGGGCTGAGAAGAGTACTAGGCCTCATGAACCAAAAGATCCGAAGAGGAAAAAGTCTTCTTGTTGTCCATAGCAACCAATCAACGACCGCCATTTTCCAGTGCAGTTTAGAAAACGAAAATTAATTCTGGCTGCTATGAGCAACAAGACCTCTAGCAATCCTGATACATGGGGCCTGTTGAAATGGTGGTCACCAACCTGAGGCTCTATAGCTGTTGCGAGGCTACAACTCTCAGCAGAGGCTTAATAATGGGGTGACCAGCGCAGGCTTCTATCTATTGGGTCCTCTTTATCTCTGGGCGGCGCCACACAAATGGTATGAAGCCGACCAGCGGCAGCCAGACGTGAAGACCACCTAGGAGTGAGAAGCAGTAAGGGTGTGTGGACATTGTGGGGACAACCTACTGTGTGAGGGGCTGTGGGAGCATCATACTGTGTGTAGGGTGGTGGTGGCATCATACTGTGTGTAGGGTTGTGGGGGCATCATACTATTTTGGGACAGCATGCTATATGGGAGTGCCTGTGGGGATTCATGAAAGAGGTACCATACTGAATGGAAACAATAATGGACCTCGATAGGAGAATATTTCTGTGTGGATCTACATAAAGGAATTTGTATGTATAGTATGTGTCCCTATTTCATATCTTTCAAATTTGGGAAGTAAGGAACAACTAATATATGTATGTTTTTCTCTACCGATATGTAATAAAATGTATTTTATACAAATTATTATTTTTTGCATTTTTTTATGGGGAATTTTCATATTTTGTTTTGCAGACCATAAAAGATCTCTGGGTGGAACATTTTATTTCTTTTATTGTTGATGGTTTCCCACTAACTGGGGCATCCATAGGAGCCGCAATTACAGGGATAAACAGCCCTCTACTATGTCAGGTGTCACTGGGAGCGCGGATCTGGGTCTGCTAGGATCATGCGACCATCAGGTCCTACAGATGCATCAGAAATGTCAATGCTTCTGTTCGCTACATAGCGCTTGCTGCTAGAAATGTACCAGGGGACAGAACGTGCTCCCGCTAGATTGCATGAGCTATAACCTTGTAACATAAAGCACCATAAATTTACAGCACTTGGTCATTATGTAGTTAATTTCGGGGCCTGGTCTGGGTTCTGGATTCCTTTTGAGGGCATTGTCTGCACATTGTATTCCTAGAAGCATTTGTGACAACCCTGTAATTCTCTGGGCACATTGGTGGCGGCTCTGTTAATTTCTAGAGGCACATGTGGCAGCATCCTATATCTCTGTGGGCACATATGGTGGCACACTATCTCTGTGGGCACACATGGCGGCACCCGATATCTCTATGGGCACATATGGCGGCACCCTATATCTCTGTGGACACATGTGGCGGCACCCTATATCTCTGTGGACACACGTGGCGGCACACTGTATCTCTGTGGGCACACATGGCGGCACCCTATATCTCTATGGGCACACATGGCGGCACCCTATATCTCTATGGGCACATATGGCGGCATCCTATATCTCTGTGGACACATGTGGCGGCACACTATATTTCTGTGGACACATGTGGCGGCACACTATCTCTGTGGGCACACGTGGCGGCACCCTATATCTCTATGGGCACATATGGCGGCACCCTATATCTCTATGGGCACATATGGCGGCACCCTATATCTCTTTGGGCACATATGGCGGCACCCTATATCTCTATGGGCACATATGGCGGCATCCTATATCTCTATGGGCACATATGGCGGCATCCTATATCTCTGTGGACACATGTGGCGGCACCCTATTTCTCTGTGGACACATGTGGCAGCATCCTATATCTCTATGGGCACATATGGCGGCACCCTATATCTCTATGGGCACATATGGGCGGCACCCTATATCTCTATGGGCACATATGGCGGCACCCTATATCTCTATGGGCACATGGGGTGGCACCCTATATTCTCTATGGGCACATATAGCGGCACCCTATATCTCTGGGTACACATGTGGAGGCACCCTATATCTCTGGGTGCACACGAAGCAGCACCTGATATCTCTGGGTGCACATTTGGTAGCAAGGTATGTCTCTTGAGCACAGAAGTATGATGATCCTCAACTGGCAGACCATGCTGGGAATTGTAGTTTTACAACAACCGGAGAGCCACAAGATGGAGAGCACTGGATTATACTATCTTAGAGTACCTGTAGAAGCAGCCATTTTGCCAGCGTGAGAACTGAGTCTATCAATACACTCGGAGAAGGGTGACATAATTGTGACCTGAGCACAAAATGGCCGCCTCCATGATGAAACCTTCCGTAGGACTGTGCAAACAAAGCATTGAACTGCACGTGGTTGTGTTAGGTAACACCACGTTCACCTGTGATTGATGAGTTTGACCTTTCAATGACCTTTAACCCCCTTTCCCCTACATTAATTTCCAATATGATGCTTTCCACCCATGAGGGCGTCAGTGTTGTGACAAGTCTCCTCTTTAGTCACTATACTGGATGGTACATGAAGGCGGGGAGGGGATTCCAGCTCTAGAGGCTGCAGAAATTGGACTTCACCACTGACTGTAGGGGGAAGAATTTGCCTATAATAGAAGTTAAAAAAATTACAATCAGTCTTAAGTGAGAATCGCAAGACATTTTAACCCCCCCTTCTACTTGAGAATGTCCAAACATTATAGCGACTTCCCTAAAGTGCAAATGCCTATCAAGTTCACACAGTGACCCCAACAGCAGAATAGAGAGTGCAGCTCTGGAGTATAATACAGGAGGTAACTCAGGATCAGTACAGGATCAGTAATGTAATGTATGTACACAGTGACTGCACCAGCAGAATAGTGAGTGCAGCTCTGGGGTATAATACAGGATGTAACTCAGGAGCAGTACAGGATAAGTAATGTATGTACACAGTGACTGCACCAGCAGAATAGTGAGTGCAGCTCTGGTGTATAATACAGGATGTAACTCAGGATCAGTACAGGATAAGTAATGTATGTACACAGTGACTGCTCCAGCAGAATAGTGAGTGCAGCTCTAGAGTATAATACAGGATGTAACTCAGGATCAGTAATGTAATGTATGTACACAGTGACTGCACCAGCAGAATAGTGAGTGCAGCTCTGGAGTGTAATACTGGATATAACTCAGGATCAGTAATGTAATGTATGTACACAGTGATGGTACCAGCAGAATAGTGAGTGCAGCTCTGGAGTATAATACAGGAGGTAACTCAGGATCAGTACAGGATCAGTAATGTAATGTATGTACACAGTGACTGCACCAGCAGAATAGTGAGTGCAGCTCTGGAGTGTAATACTGGATATAACTCAGGATCAGTAATTTAATGTATGTACACAGTGACTGCACCAGCAGAATAGTGAGTGCAGCTCTGGAGTATAATACAGGATGTAACTCAGGATCAGTACAGGATTAGTAATGTAATGTATGTACACAGTGACTGCACCAGCAGAATAGTGAGTGCAGCTCTGGAGTATAATACAGGATGTAACTCAGGATCAGTACAGGATAAGTAATGTAATGTATGTACACAGTGACTGCACCAGCAGAATAGTGAGTGCAGCTCTGGAGTATAATACAGGATGTAACTCAGGATCAGTACAGGATAAGTAATGTAATGTATGTACACAGTGACTGCACCAGCAGAATAGTGAGTGCAGCTCTGGAGTATAATACAGGAGGTAACTCAGGATCAGTACAGGATAAGTAATGTATGTACACAGTGACTGCACCAGCAGAATAGTGAGTGCAGCTCTGGAGTGTAATACAGGAGGTAACTCAGGATCAGTACAGGATAAGTAATGTATGTACACAGTGACTGCACCAGCAGAATAGTGAGTGCAGCTCTGGGGTGTAATACAGGAGGTAACTCAGGATCAGTAATGTATGTACACAGTGACTGCACCAGCAGAGTAGTGAGTGCAGCTCTGGAGTATAACACAGGATGTAACTTAGGATTGTTAGGACATAAGTATTGTATGTTTGTAGAAAGTCACTGGAATGGGTAGTTACCTGTCCATTATTTGCCGTGTGCCGATTCTGTGCTGCGTATGCGTCTTCGGCCCTCAGTGTGGAGTTTCCGCTGGCAGCAGGATGAGTGTTGGCGGTAGCTCTGGGAATGATTACATCATATGGAAGTTCTGTCTGTGGCAGAAAGAAAGAAGTAAAGCACAAGTCATGTGATGGAGGCTTATCAGTTAATTACCTGAAAAATGGAAATTAAATGGCGCCAAAAGATAGGGAGCCAATGCACATCCTGTTCCCTATTATCCTACTCGGCTTGTAATATTTGCCAGGTTCAGATATATTTGGGCTGAATATTGATATTCTAATATGAACTTTGGGAAATACTTTCAGCTGTAAAAAAAGCAGGAGCCATTTCAAGAATTTCTTACTATGCTACTCTTTTTTTAAGGTGGTAATTTCGCCCTTTAAATGATGCATAGAAACAAAGCACTACGTGCATGGAGAGGTCTGCAGTGGGCAGGGTATACGTGATGAAGGCAGCAAACACAACCGCTGCTTATATACCACTTTCTTGGAAACTAGCCAACACGAAGTCCGGAACGACTCGGGTTACAGCGCCTTTAATTGCGTCGTATGACTTTAAGAATCAGTGTCTGTTTTGGATGAGTACCCGGGATACTATGAATAGCTCCAGTGTGGCTGCTATCTGGGTGAAGGAGCTCCTGGGCAGCCGCAGGCTCGCACTTGGCACTTACCATATTTTTATTCATTAGTGCCATCTCCGTGGGCTGGTATACGCTGCTCCTGATCTGTCCATTGTACCCGCTGTATGGCGACACGGGCCGCTTGGCTGGCAACAGAAAAACACATATAGGAGTTCAGACTTGATAAAAATACTGAGCATATTCCAGTTATATACAAGGACGTGTAAAGAAAAATGTACGATTTTCTACATCTGCTGTTCTACTTGTGCCCCTATGACAACACTTCCTGTTTCTGTACTGTTGCAGTTCTGCATTTTCATGACAGCAGTGAAGATTGAATCAGGATGCAGCCTTCTATTTTTGTAGTACTGGTGAACTAAAGGGAAAAAAAAAATCTGCTTGACAAGAGGGGACTGCATCCCTCCGACAACATTGAGATACCAGGACGCTAGGGAAATTAAATTTGGTTTTTTACAGATTTTAATAATGTATTGTTTTACTAGTGCTCTAAAATGTAGAATTCTTATTCCTGGTCCAAGTTATGTGAAAACTTCTGTCTTTGTATCCCGACTACAATAATTCTTGTTTGCAGTTTAGTGTTGTCATAGGGACACTATACAGGTAAAAAAAACAAAAAACGGATGGAACGAATCTGACTGGTAGGTAAGAAGGGCAGGGATAATCAATATATTTCTAAAATTGCCCTAGATTTCTGGCAGTTTTGTGTTATAAGTGTTGTCATAGGGATGCAAGAACAAAAATGTATTAAAAATAATATTTTGGACATGGCTCCTGTTAGAGGCCGGTGCCAGGTGTATAGCACAGTTGGCAACCACCATATACGGTATGGTCTCAGCTCACTCCACATAAAAGCACCTGATGTTTCCGTCACATGTTAGTTTGTCCTAACTTTGAACAGGATGAATGGTAACTTGTTGATCTCTGGGGGTCTTACAACTGAAGCCCCAAGCGATCTTGAGAATGGGACTCTGAAGTGCTCTCTCTGAATGGAGTGATGAATACTCAAGTGAGCCACCACTCCATTCATTGTGTATGTGACTGCAGGAGATAGCTAATCAATGCACTTGGCTATCTCCAGGAGTTTCTATGACTATTAATGGAGGCCATAGCTCCATTGAAACAGATCCTTGAAAGTCACCTTGTTGAAACAGATGGGGGGTCCCAGCAGTACTTTTGCACATACAGGATGACTGTACACAGTTCCAATCATTTTACAAACTAGATTAAAGCAGTGGCTTCTGCAGAGAGTAGTTATGACCCCATTGGTCCCTACAGTGGTGGAGGTTCCTTAGGTCCACAAGGTGGTAGAAAAATTTTAGGACCAGAATCCGTGGAGATCCTTTAGATCCAACACGGTGGTAGAGGCACTTCAAATGGTTGTCCGGTGGAAATAGTTACAAAGTTACAACAACATGTCTGAAGGATAGATGATAACTTACTGATTGGCGGTGGGGGGAGGGGAGGTTGACCACTGGCACGTATATGAACATCTGCTCCATTCATTCTCGACAGGGCTAACGAAAAAAGCCATTCACAGTGTTTGGTAGCCCCACAGGGAATAAATAGAGTGGTGGTCGTAGATTCGCACTGCCACTCCTTTCTAATGGAGATAAAAGTTGCCCGCTCTGCGGATCATTATGGGTCCCAGCAGTCTGGCCCCCCGCATTAAACATGTTATCACCCACCCTGTGGATAGATAACTTGATTTCACCAGATAACACATTTAAGGTCCATGAGGCGAAGAAGATCCTTTAGATCTACAAAGTGGTAAAGGTCCTTTAGGTCCATAAGATGGTGGAGGCCATTTTCAACCATAGGGTGGTGGAAGTACTTAAGTTCCACTAGTTGAATAATTTGGTAAAGGTCCTTTAGGCCCACAAGAAAGTGGAGGACTTTTAGGCTTGCATGCTGGAGGAGGTCATTTAGGCCGAGATCACACATGCAAGAAACTCGGATGAGTCTCGCATCTTAATACCCGGCACTGCCGCCGGCACTCAGGAGCGGAGCGTGTGGCTGCATGTATTGCTATGCCGAGTGCCGGCGGCAGTGCCGGGTATTAAGATGCGAGACTCGTCCGAGTTTCTCGCATGGGTGATCCCGGCCAGGCTCATTATGTGGTGGAGGCCGTTTTTTTTCCTCCCATTCCCTCTGGGCGCCCAGTAAAAAATGTTATGGGAAGTAAGTGGGACATAGGAGAAGATAGGGAGAACCCTTTAGGCTCCCTCATAGATCTAGGAGGAGTGGGGGAACTAAGTCTTCTTCACCCCACATGACCACTGAGGTGTGCATGAAATCTATACTATGGGAAATCAACCATTGGTACTTACCAGACTGTGGCTCATCCATAGAGAATGCTTTATTTTCCACATACATGCTCTGGGAAGTTTGCTCCTTTAGGATAGTTTCGTAACCAACCCCTCTTGAGGGGTAAAGCTCTTCTTCAAAGGTCTGCTCTAGACTTGGCTTGGTCAACTGCGAGATCTCAGGGATGATATAGAGAAACACAAAGGCCCACGCGTTTGATACCAAAGCAATGGCCAAGGTTGGGTCATCCCAATATGCCGGTTTTCCGACATGAATATTTCCGTAGACGAACATAACAATCCACACAATCCAAATGCAAGCAGATAGGAAAAGCGTGAGTATAATGAAGACAGCGTGCTTCTTCCAGTGACCATATCGTCCACACAAGGCTGGCCAAGCGGTTGCAAATCCAGCAACAATGAGGAACATGACATATATCAATGCCATGACAAAGTCCTGGTTTTCAAAGGCGCAAGGTTCTCCTGCAGTACTGCTGGTCCGTACGATGGTGATAATCAGCCACTCCGTGTTGATAATCACCTCTACCAGTGACAGGGCAACAGCTATGCCAAAAATCCACCAACCATTTGGCCCAGTGTTTTTCCTGACCAAGTAGTTGAGATTTCCTGCATGGACCCACAAGCAGGAGAAGCAGATAGCAAAGAAGAGACCAAAGAGGAACCTTCGAGATGCACACGTGGAAAAGTCTTTCTTAACCACCATGTCGAACACAAGACAAAAAAGTCCAATTGTGCCTAGAAGGAAAAACACTTGAGTTCCTACCATGCTCTTCTTCCTCTTGTCCTGAATGAATGGGGTGCTAGCTATCAAGACAACGGTAAGGATGAAGGAAGACACAATGCCCGCACTTGTGATGGCTTGCAGAACAATACCCCATGCTACCGACAGGTCACATAAGTTATAGTAGAGAAAGTTCAATCCTTCACCACAACCCGTAGGTACGGTTGTTTGAGCCTTGGCCACATTAAAGAAGAAGGACAAAAGCCATGTAGATGTCAAGATGGTCCGGAGACTGCAGAGGAAGTCCATTTTCTAAAAAGAAACAAAAGGTTAAAAGAAATAAATCTCAAAACACCATCTATACATATTTGGTTAGAAAATGTTCTAAAAGCAGTGCCACAACTGACTACAGGTTGTGACTGGTATTGCAGTTTAATACTATCTATTTCAATGTAGAAGAAGTGCAATACTAGATAGAACTTGTAGTCAGATGTGGCGCTGTTTTTTTGGAATAAAGCAGTCATATCTTTTCAATTATTGACAACCCATTTGATTATTTAGACTGGAGTTTCACCTTCAAAGACTATTTCTAGGAAATTTCAAAAATAGCGATTTTGAAATAGGATGGTGTAATCAGGACCACTCCCTCTATCTAATGAGAACCTGACGGTATATGGGTCATGCCCTGGTTGTGGGGACTCCAAGGGGTACTTTCTGTATTGCCCGCCCCCGATCCTTCCAGAAATACTCACTTTGGGGCACAATAGCAAAAGCTACTACTAACATCTATAATATTTTATGGGGTGACTGATTGCATCACTAACACCTGTAGACCCTAGTACATCTTAGAGCAGAATGCTGGGCATAGTAGTCCCCCATGAGACAGCAATCACAAAATTCAGTGGAGCTGACAGTAACAGATGACTTATGTTTCCATCAAGATAGCAAACTGTTCACACAGCATCCACCATATCACAAGCTGATGATTGCAAACATATTGTTCCCCATCTGGCAGTCACGCTTCGCTCATGTAAAAGAAAGTAACCCTTTACGTCCTTAGAGCTTTTCAATGGTTTTCTTCAGGGCAAGACAAGACTTATCTGTGGCTGAGGAATCCTGTAACACATGACTGCACATTACTGAGGTTGGTCAACAAATCTGTAACTAAGGCCATACACAATAACCAGCAAGTTAGTAAAGAACTACACATACACAAAGCGTGGACATCAATGGGTTAAATTTAGCCAACAACTCCTGCAGAATGGAGACCAGGTGCTTTGCCTGATAAGGACATTTTTAAAGAGATTTGTTTAAAGTGAACAATTCCTTTAAGTCGTGCTAGTAATATAGGTGAGGCAGTGACACGCATAGTGGATAGTTTGTTTAGTACTTGAATTTTCCACCTAATTTCCACCCTTTAGATTGGGTAGTTTAAAGGCCCAAAGTCCGTGGTAAATAAATGAGCACCCAAAATTCATTTAGGGATGGGAAACCCACATATTAAGGAGGGTGATGTTTCGCCATTAAGTTCTTTGCACTCCTGCAACCTAACAAAATCTATAAGTCTGAGTGCTGGGGGATTCTTTAGCATCAGGCTATAGAGTTTTCTGCCTCGAAGAGTTGGAGAAATAGTCATCCTGGAGGTCAACGAAGGCCTTCCAAAGTTCATCATCATTGCACATTTAAGCCCCACATGGGACCGACCAGGAAATGGCCACTGTATTTTGGGATGGGTTTATAGAAACTATACCCTCTTTCGAGCTTTGGATTTGCTGGGACCATTTCCAAAACTTTTGGGACAGCCCCAGCAATTGTGGGAGTAGTGGCAAATATGGAGTTCCAAAGGACAAACCCAGAATTTTGAGCGCTGGTGGATACACTGAGGTAGTTGCCAGAGCACTGACTGGTCAAACCAAAATTCAGCAAGTAGCAGCCACTTGTTTCTGACTCGCCGGCGCTCCTTCCTCTTCTTCCCTGGTACTGAATTCCATCTACATTTGGAGTATTTTCTCAGTAGAGCTTCCCTTTTGGCCTCCTATAGAATCATCAATACAATAATTATGGGAATTTTGTGGAGAATTGCTGAGTGTTTTCCTGCATGTTTCAGGAAGCGGCAATAGGGGTCATGTAATGCAAGCGGCCGTCTGCGGAATGTGCACGGAAGCTCCACTCTGGAGAAAGGGAAGAGAGAAGACGTAACAGCTTCCCGAAATAAAGGAGCATGGGAAATTCAAGGCACTGTCACCTCCCAACAAATTCTGTGCGAGGAACTGTGAGCGATACACAAACTTTATTCTGTGCCAGCTATAAACACACTCCACGATGACATCACATACCACCCACAAATATGGGTGGTCACTATTGTGTTTGGGCATCTGCCGATCTAGCTTTGAGCTTATAGGCCTCATTTATTACATCATTCAATTCATTTGCTACTAATTACAGACTAATTTTGTTTTTTTGTGGCATTCCCCTTTAAGCTCCGCCCCAATTTTCTTTTTTTTTTTTTTTTTTTTTTTTTAAGCTATTTAAAAACACCCAATCATTTTGTTATACAATTTTGTTACATTACGAATAGAAGGAAAACACAAAAAAATATTAGCACAAATCAGCCAGATGCCTCCTGGCAGAGTATGACATGAGGGCAATATTTAAAGGAAAAGTGTCCCTGGAGAACCCGTTATGCATTAGACGTTCAGGTAGCTAGGCAAGTGTCTAATGATCAGGCATTTGTCAAAGTCGTGTTTACTGCAACCTGTTACCTAGCAGGCAGATTTTATCACAGGTGATACTTTTAGATTATCACAACTCCACCCATCTTCTATTTGCACCTGCCTCGATTATCTCATGCCCTACGGAATTGTGCTGCTCCTGGCATAGCTGCCATTCTGGCCTTGCCCTGCGATCTAACCATGCATGCAAATATTCAGAAGGAGATAAAACAGTATGTAATAAAGTTTTATTTCCTTTTTAAATCTACATACAGTGTATGGTTTTATAGGACCTGTCACTTGTCATAAAAATGTAAATTTTGTACATAGTGTAAACGCCGCTGTTCTCCTGAATCCGGCGATGTTTTTCTTTTGTCCCTGCTTCACTCAGGTCCTGAGATATGAACTCCTCTAATCTGTTTTTTTTTTTTTTTTTTTTTTTTATAGCCAAGTGGGTATGGTGATCAACTCTTTATGGGCGTCGCCTTGAGGACCACACCCAGTTGGCTTCAACTACCCCCTAGATCTACATACAGGGAAGAAAGGGTCATATCTCAGGAATGCAGAGGAGTAAGAACAAACCAAAAACATCACCGGATTCAGGAGATCAGCGGCAGTTATGACAGGTTAAAAAAAACATTTATGGCAAGTGACAGGTTCTCCTTAAAGGGGAAATGCAGCCTTAAGAAGAGGAAGGGAAACTACAGTCTTGGCCATAGACGCTAATTTTTCATTCATGTATTCCAAACTATGCCACAGTGTCAGTGGACACTTCTTCGCCAACATCCAAACTACAGTAAGGTTCATCAGATTCATTTTTTACAAAGAGACCATGGATTAAACCTTTGTGATCATTGAATTTGTCCTGATGGGGTATGAGATTGACATTGGCAAATGGAACGTGCACTATGGACACAGTGGTTGGGCTCTAGCGCTTGTACCCAGTAGATACCAGCTACAATCTCACCAGTCACATCAAGAACTGGTTTTAGCTAGCACTTAGTGGTGGCCTATTGCTTACTGCTAGTCTTGGCCCAGAGACTCAGCCAATACATACATGTGTGTCATCCGGTTCTGAGATTACTGTGAGGCTGCACTACTGAGACATGTTGCCTCCTGGCTTCAGACATTTGCAGCGTGGTTATAGGAGACTGGATGCATCCAAATCCATGTCTACATCCATGCTCACCCATATTTGATAACAATTCTAACACCCAGCTTTTGTGAATATCAATATATTAAAACCAGGTTAGATGTAGACATTGATGGGTATGGTGATGGTGACTCCATGGAGAAGTCTAGAAAACTGGATGAAAAGACATTAAAAAAAGAAAAAGTTGTAATGATAAATTATGATTTCCACATAAGCATTCCCAGATACATATCGGTGCTGAGATATAGGCATGTTTGATGCGCTATTCATAAAAGATGTAGATATTGATGTGGTTGGTGACTCAATGAGTCTAGAAATTGGGATAACATCTTCTAAAAAAGTTGTAATGGCAGCTAATATGGTTGCCACCAAGGCATTCTCGGAAACATATCAATGCTCATTCATGTTAAGTGAACTATTCAAGACAGGTTAGATATTGATAGAGTAGGTGACTATGAGAAATCTAGAGACCTGGGGTAACAACCTTGGCAAGAGTTATAACGGGAGCCATTCTAATGGCCAGCCAAGCTTTTCAAGAGTATAAACGTTTGTGGCTTTATTCAAGTCTGGCACGATGGAAATATTGATGGAGTTGGTGAATACTTGAGAAGTGTAGAATTTCGTGGTGACAACCATTACATGAGTTTCATTTACAGCTGTACTTATTGTCTTCCAGCTTTCCTAGAAACAGATCAATATTCCCACTTCTACACAAACGCGGCAATATTCAGGCCATGAAGGGTGTAGATATTGACGGTAATGGGGAATCTTTAAGACGTCAAAGAAAAAAAAAAATGTTAACCTTCGTAAAAGTTGTATAGGCTGCTATACTGATTGCCACCCAACACTATTCAAGACATGGAGGATGGAGATATTGATGCAGATGGTGAATCCTTGAGAAGTCTCGATAATTGGGGAACCACCACGACAAGAGCCGTATAGTAACTACTAATTTGCAACCAGATTTCACACAAACAGATCAATGTTTTACACCTAAAAAAAAATGTATAAAGACAGGGAGGATGGAGATATTGATGGAGATGGTGATTCCTAGTCTAGAAAAATCAGCGTAAATACCACTACAAATGGCTGCTCTATGGAAAAGCACCAAACTTTCCTAAAATTCAAGCCAGATAGGATGTAAACAGTGACCTTTAACAGGAAGCCATAAAAGATGAGCGGCTCAGCTGGAGCAACCGGCCATAACTGAGGAGCTTCCATGCGGTGGGAAAAGCAAACAGGTTTAATTTGCTGACAGCCAGTAATTAGTATTGGTGCAAGCCATAGAAACCAGGAAGGATGTGATGGTAAAAGTCCCTGGTGCCATTGTTTATCTATGTAATTAGTGCACAAAGGAAGATTTACATACAATTGTGAGACGAGACTGCTCTGGTCATCATCTTTTAGCCATATTAAATCCCCCAGGGTCCAATTTACACCAATTAGTGGCCTCTTATTGTATTCCACACCCCCTGCAATGAAGGGAAGAGTGCCCAGATACATCAGATCATCTGGGGGAATCAAGACTGGATCCAACAACATCAAACGCCATGAGGCTTCCGACATCTTAGGGTCTCCACCACACTCCTCAAGATGTGTCGCAGCAGCCACAAGTATCCGATACGGGGGAAAAAAAAACAAAAAAAAACGAGAATACAGATTTACGGGTATCAGGGTGTGCGCACACGCTGCGCAATGCTCTGCCGATTTGTCCGTGCGGATTTAGTAAAATCCGCAGGTAAAGCCGCAGGTCAGAAGATGTGGTTCATCATCTCTACAATGGAGCAGATGGCAAACCACAGCGGAATCCGCAGAAAGAATTGACATGTCATTTCTTTCTACGGATTGAAAACCGTGGAAAAATCCGCACCGTCTGCACTGCGGTTTTCGTTTTCCATAGGTTATAATGGTACTGTACACCGCAGCAGAAACTGTTGCGGTTCCGCAGGGCCAAAACCGCTGCGGATCCGCAGCAGAATCCGCAGAGTGTGCACACAGCCTCAGACTACACAGAGAGGTTTTGTTTTTGTAGTCTGTAACCATGGAAACACATAGGTCTACACAGGAGCTGTAGCACAAAAACGGCAATTGATTTTTAAGTGTGTTTTTTTTTTGTTTGGAAATCATAGGAACAATAGAAATAACGTCGGGACAGATGCAAAAATAATGTTCTTTTAATCCGCCATCTGAGTGTGAAGCTGCACTGATGACATTTTATTTTTAGGATTGAAAAAAACTTTCTGATATTCATCCAGAATGTTTGATAGACAGGCAAGGTCTCACAGCGCGGGATAACACCCAATGATGAAGTCACCCAAGCACAAACCAACTTGCATATGTACAGCTGGTGCCCTGGGCCGCGCACAGGTCGATGGGGCGGGGGACTATTGACTATAAACAACATGACCAAAAACATAACCAAGGATCAGGTGAATTTAGAGGTTACTGGGAGTTTTTTTTTTTTTTACACTAGAAAGTCAAATATGGATAATAACAACGTTTTTCTTCCAGAATGTAAATATAATCTAAAAAAAAAAAAGTGACCACATTTGGTATCGCTGCGTGTGCCACTGTCCAAACTAATGAAATACCATTGTATTTATTCCATACAGTGGGTGTCGTGACCGACTAAAGACACTACATGGCGGAATCCCTGGTGTATGGCCACTTCACCTCCCAAAAAGAGTTCAGTATGGACTCCGTAACAGTGATGATAACAACTACAGCAAAAAAATAAAAAAAGTTGTAGGTCTTGCAAGATGAGTAGAAAAACAAAAATCGAAAGTAAAGTGGGTCCCACTGGCGGCTTGGTCCCCCCAGGGCCCGCACAGACCAGGAGCCGGCCCTGATCCTAATACACATGTATCAGTGGGCGCCCGGCCTCCTCCTAGGTGTACGTCCTCTGCCTTATTCTTGCTCCACATTCGGGCTAAATACTTATTCCACCTCTGTGGAAAATTCTCCCCCGGTAGCGGACCTCGCTTGCTTGTATAGGGGTCTGCTGGGAATATGGGATGTGCACCAAACACTATAGCTCTGTGCTTCCCAAGACATTATTTTTACATACTAAACCTACCTACTTAACCCCTTCCCAGCCACACATCCAACTATACTGCCTTCTTATCCCCATTTATGAATATATTGCCTGCTTAACCCCTTCCCCTCCACACATCCGACTATAATGCCTGTTTATCCCCATATATGAATATACTGCCTGCTTAACCCCTTCCCGCCACACAATACTGCCTGCCTAAATGATTCCCTCTAAGGGTGAGTGCACATGCTGCGGTTTCACCTGCGGATTTTTCAGCACGGATTTGCAGGTAAAGTGACCTGTGGTTTTCCAGCAGCTTTGCCAGTGGTTTTCCCCTGCGGATTGACACCTGGACAATGGATTCCGCAGAAAGAATTGACACGCTGCGGAAAAAAACGCAGCATGTGCACTGCGGATTTGAAATCCCATTGGCTAACATTGTACTGTACACTGCCTGCGGAACTACAGGGCCAAATCCTCTGCGGCTCCGCAGCAGTATCTGCAACGTGTGCACATACCCTAAGTGCCCCTCTGCCGCCCCCTTTACCCTCTTTTCTACAAACACTGTTGTTTTAATCTCTTTTATTCATTACTGAAAATAATACATTTTTTTTAATCCCTGTCACCCCTAAAATAAAAAACCATTCAACTCAGTGAGTCAAATACAATGTTTAGGGTAAAGGGGCAAAAGAAAAAAAAAAAAAGAAAAAAAGAGTAATAGAATAAAAACCATTCTGCACCCTTCTAATCCACCATCACTCTCGCATCATGTGCAGGATCTCTGCTGGCTGTCAGTGAATGGGAACTTTCTTGTTTACGTCCGGAGATTTGTATATAGAAAAGAGGACTGCGGAGGCCGAAGACACTATAAGGGGACGGTTTTCCAACAATTTTCTAACACGCGGTCAGCAAGCAGAGGTTTTGAAAGAAACGACCAATTGTATAAAGCAGCAGAATTTCTTATTATAGATCCAGCTCCCTCTAAGTCCGCGTTCACACATCGCAGGAGGGGGAGGTTTTTCTTTTTTGCAGCAATTGAGGCAAAAAACAAAAAAACAAAACAATTTTTAAAATGATTCCTGCCATTGTTAAAGGTGAAGCCCATGTCCTCCATTACTTTGGGGGAGACAGGCAAAAAGAATTAGCCCTTTCCTGAACAATTACAAATGCGATCCAAACACAACCCCTTCCTTTCCAATGCATACCCCGTAATGCATGCTTTTGCTGCATGTGGGCAAAACCAGGTATGATTAACCTATTGCTTCCCGCTGGATGAGACTTGCATTATAGGTATGTATAGTCATTGCTTTTGCAATAATGCTTGCCTAGCCT
The DNA here is from genome assembly GCF_039654945.1 of Dendrobates tinctorius. NCBI lineage: Eukaryota > Metazoa > Chordata > Amphibia > Anura > Dendrobatidae > Dendrobates > Dendrobates tinctorius. Next base: position 30,482,854 of record NW_027361682.1, on the reverse strand, counting down.
ATTCTTCATAATGGTCCAGCAAGCAGAGTTACAATGCACCACAGGCAAAAAAAAAAATATTCATTTCACTCAGTAATCCATAGGAGAAGGGTAATGATGGCAGACATTGCTCTTACCTGTCACTTTTGGGGGTAGATCTCCTGCAGGTGTGGAGCACAGCACAAGGAGGACTTTCTTCCAGACTCAGGGGGGAGCAGAGCAGTCCTCTGCTGGACACACACAGGGCTTCTGCTGCCTGCAGCTGCAAGACTGCTGTCTAATCTGCCAGTTCCTCTCACTTCAATCTCCACTCCTCCTTCTCCTGAGGTTGCACAAGCTCCCTGACATCACAGTGACATCATGATGACTCCCCTCAGGACCTTCCAGGTACACAGCCACTCCTTCCTCCCTGCCATTATCCCCATATAGTGGAAGGCAGCACACACCCATGACAAGTTTCAGAAGGTTTTAACCCTTTGTTCTAACTTTTCTTCTATAAAGGTTGAAAAGATAGTATTTTCTTAGCTGTTTTCTTATTAGAACATTTTAAGAATTTTGGGGGCTTAGATACTCTGAATAAGTATTTTAATATGAAAACATTGTACATTATGGGCAACTCTTTTAAATACTTTTAAGACATAGAAGTAGGCTATATCATGACTTATGGCCAACCTCCAGGACCCCACTAACTCCCAAGAGCTAGTAGTAAGCACTACTGACTGTGGCCCCTCTGTTCTAGGGATACATGGGGGACCAGATTTGCAATATATTACTAGGATGTCAACCTACACTGGTATCAACTGGTATCAACTTTTTCCCCCATGACAAACATGCAAGGCATGCCAACTACTGAAGATACTCCAATTCTCCAGAAAGAATCACAAGACTCCACTTCTCAGCAGAGGGCTCATGACTCTATTTTAGGGATAGGTGAGTGTCCTAGACGGTCTGTAGTCTCTTTCTACTGATGGGTTGGGGTCCTATCAGACAAGACACCACATGGTCCATGACCCCATTCTAATCACAGCTGGTATTCCCAGCTGTCGGGACACCAGATGGTCTGCAACCCTTTTCTAGCGATGGATTGGAGTCCCAGCAGTCAGGACATCACATGATCCATGACCTCAGTCTAGTCAGACGTGGAGATCCCACCAATCGGGACACTAGATAATCTGCAGTACCTCTCTAGTGATTGGTTGGGGTCCCCGCAGTCAGGACATTAGATGGTTCATGTCCCCATTCTAGCCAGTGATGGAGGTACCAGCTGTCAGGACAACAGAGGATCTGTGCTACCTTCCTGGGGATAGTTGGGAGTCCAAGAAGTTAAGACACTAGAGGGTATGTAGCCCATTTTTTTGGCATAGCTGGGGGTCCCAGCAGTTGAGACGCTAGAGGATCCATTACAATTACTTAATTGTTCCAGATGTCAGGCCACCAGATGGTCCGGTCCATGACCCCATTCTAGTCAGAGCTAGGCATAATAATAAATAATAATTCTATTTCTATAGCACCGACATATTCCGCAGCACTTTACATTTTAGAGGGGACTTATGTAAGGGGATTGGTAAATATGTTTGCTATAATTTTGGTACTGCTACACTACTCGGTGTATTACCAGTGTTTGCTTTACTGGTACTGCTACACAGTTATCTGTATTACCATTTCTGCTAATTGTATTATGTATAATATGTTTTATACTGTTTTTATATTGTTAAATATGGAATTAACATTGTTGGATAGGGTAAGTGCAATGCACACATTGGCCACTAGATGGGGGCAGTTTAGTGCACGTAGTACCTAGCTAGTGTGTAGTACAGTAGTACAGTACAGGGTTAATTTCGTATGAGGGTCTGCTGCTTGGTAACTCAGAGGATAGTTTCTAGAATAGTTCAGGGGGCCAGTGGCAACTCATTACTTGGGCACAAACCTTTAGGACCGGGGCGGAACGGCCAAGGGAACCCACGGAAGCAGTGAGTGCAGACAGTGACAAAGCGGGGCCAGCACAGTGGACAGAACGTCGGAACAGGTCGCTCTCTCAGAGGCTACTGACTACAGGTATTAATGATCTTGTGTCTGGGGCGAAACAGACCAAGGGATGCATATCCGTAGTGGAGCTGTATAGAGAAAATGTTGAGAAACCATCAGGGACGGTTCGACCAGGGTCCACGCTGAGTAGCTGTGAAGAAACGCAGGGAAAGTGAAGAAGCCTTGCAATGCAAAAACTTTTGTTATTGCTGTGGAAACTTTGGAAGTGCTGTGTAACAAGTCAAGTAAAGATGTTCTTGTTAAAGTTGTGAAAGACTGTGTCTCAGTTAATTGTGAATTACCCAGGAACGGTCTCCTCTGCATAGGGATGACGCAGAAGGAGCTGGACCAGGAGACCCAGGTATGCTGAAGAATGCATGTGAATTTTCTGTGATTGAAGGCCAGGACACCAGAGCCTCGGTGTCTTCGGCTACGACCGGTCCTGGCCGAACCTTACACTTGTACAGACAGACATTTCAGCATAACAATAAACACATAGATCAGCAGATACCAAGAGGAATGAGGGCCCTTCTCGCAAGTTTACAATTTATGAGGAAAAAGAGGAGACACAAAAGGTGGATGGTAACAGTTGCTCTCATTGTTGAGACCAGCTATAGTGTAAGAATCAGGTGTTCATGTACTGCTGCATGAACCGGTTATCAGCCTAAGTGTATAACAATACAGACACAGAGTGCTATTAAAAGTATAAAGTGTGATCTCTCGCTTAGAGGAGCTGTCTAGCTGGGAAATTTATAATCATAGAGCTTACGTGTTGACTTGGGCCCCTTGGAATACGTATTTAGAAGACAATCCTCTTTAAGGGCATTTTAGAGTTTCTTAAGTTTAACTGAATCAGATGGCTTCTGCTCTGGGGCTCCTAGCCTCACTGCCCCAAACTAGATAGCCCAAATTTAATGTAGTGCGATGTGTTATTTTCCGAAGTGCACCCATTCAATGATTGTGCTCATGTTGTCAACCACATGATGTTAATGTTAATGTTGTTGATACTGTATATGAGTATGTACCCTTTTTCCCCTTCCCTTTCTTTTTCCCTTTTCTCCCCTACCTATTTTTCCCTCATTTTTTCCTTCCTTCTCGCCCTAAACCAACCATTACTTAACATTTCGCCAACTGTACCTGAGAACTGGTGTTGTGTTTAATGGTGATGTTTAAAATTCCAAAATAAAGAATTTACAAAAAAAAAAAAGTATAAAGCGTGTGAGAACATGATGCTAGGAACCTGGTTATGGTAAAATATTTTGAATGGGCAGCACAGGGATAGTTAGGTTAATGCGTTGAGATGGTAGGCCAGCCTGAAGAAATGCGTTTCCTAGGGCACACTTAAAACTGTGGGGATTGGGGATTAATCGTATTAACCTGGATAGTGCATTCCAAAGAATTGGTGCAGCACGTGAAAAGTCTTGAAGACGGGAGTGGGAGTCATACCAACAGTTGTGATACCAGAAGGTCTTTAGCACCTTTCTAACGATAGGTTGGGATAACAGCAGTAAGAACAACATATTTGTGGTGCCTCTCTAAGGATAGGTGGGAGTCCCTGCAGTCAAGACCACAGAAGAATCATGTCCCTATTCTAGACCTAGATTAAGGTTTCAGATGTTTGTGCATCTGGATCAGTCACCTCATTCTAGTGATAGGTGTGGGGTTCTAGCAGTTGGCCAAAAGAGGATCTGTTGCCTTATTCCAGAGATAGGTGAGGGTCCCAGCAGACAGTGCATCAGAAACTCTATGGTCCTATTTTAGGAATAGATGGGGGTCCTGCAGTCCAGACACCAGAGGGTTCCTTGACTCATTTTAGCAATAAACTGGGGTTTCAGCAGTTGCGACAGTAGACCGTGGCTTCATTCTAAAGAAGGTAGGGGGTCCCTACAGTCAGATCACACACCACTGGATCAGTGGCCTTAATCTAGGGATAGGTGGGGACCCCAGCTGTTGGGATTACAGAGGACTCATATCCTCATTATATGCATTCTTTTACTTCTTTGGACAAAGCTAAATTCCGGACTTGAGGGTGCGGTGACAACCTGTCCAAGGAATTGTGAAGGTTGTGTACCTTTTTCATGGAGGCAGGCTGAGGTAATACAATACATAGTAAGTAAATAGCGAGAAGGTCCAGGAACCAAATTTTCCATTGCAAATTTTTTTTTTATGACAACTTCTATGATAAGACACATAATACGGGGTTAATCACGGATGCTGAGGCAAAGCAGTGGAAGCCAGACTTTGCATTTGGTGTTGTTGTTATAATAGCACCTGTTCATGATTTGGTTATAATGTTTATTGTACCGAATCTGACCTCATAGATCTGATATAATTATATACATAGGGATATATAACGAGGAAGCGCTGATCATACAGAGATCATCGCGCCACATAACCACTGCCCACTGTCCTTTCTGGAAGAGAGTGGTGGTCACTCTGCAACCAATACATTAGGGAATGTTGCTGGCACTGAGGACCCAATTCATCATTGTGTTTCTCCATTTTTCTACGGTAATTTGCTCCCTTTAATGGCTTTAGTACTTGTGCCCTATTCTCTGTTTTGCGTCACTCTACAAGTTGTCTTTTTTTTTTTCATTTTTCCTTGACAACTGTGCTCATTCAGATATTCTCAACAGATTCATGAAATGAGACTGTTACCAAATGACACATTTTGTTTGGCGCATCTCACTCCAGTCCCTGCCCGCAATAAGATTTGAGGAGGAGTTTTCGAATTTGGAGCAGCCTTTTTTAAAGGATTTTCAAATAATGATGCTAAAAAGTCACAAAAACTGGTTAATGACAAAATAAGATCCATTTTTATCTTGCGCCAAATTCATGAGTTGTGTGAGCCATTTTTAAGAATTTGGCGCAGAAACAACATCAGCACATACAGCAATACAAATAAAGAAAAGTGATTTTAATAAATAATGATGAATTGAGCTCTAAAGGTACTGTCACACTAAGCGATATCGCTAGCAATATCGCTATAACTTGTGACGTTATAGCGATATTGCCAGCGATATCGCTGTGTGATGCTTACCTCCGACCGGCTCCCCCGCTGGTTATCGCTGATCGCGCGAGAACGTCCAGGACTGTTTCTCGTCGTCAGCTTCCTGCGGCGCTTCCTGCTGTGACGACGAGCGACGAGTGTGGAGCCGGGCGGGAGGACGTCAGGATCGCCTAGTGTGACAGGTAAGTAGCGACCCCCGACCCCTGCGATGTCGCTGGTGAGATCTGCCTGTGTGGCAGCTCACTAGCGACCACTTAGCGATGTACCAGCGATCCTGACCGCGTCATATCGCTGGTCGGGATCGCTGTTACATCGCTAAGTGTGACAGTACCTAAAGTGTGAGATCAGGGGTGGAAGCTGTGAGTGACAGGGCAATATCTGCAACTGTGCCCCTTCCTAGTAATAAACGCGTTTCAGTCCAAAATTAAACCTTTCTCAAGCTCGAGAAAGATTCCATGATGTGGGACCGAAACATCATGTTGTAGCAAGGGTAAGTAATATATCAAAAAATTGAAAAAGTTTGTAAAATTCAGCTCACCACTCCTGTGTTCAAGATAAGTATCCCAGGAACCTTCCAGACAGTCTGTGGTCTGGATGTGGTGTATGGAGTATGCACTGGTCTGGCTTCCAAGTCAAATACCTTTCAATGGTCCAAAAGTGAATAATAATACTTACTCCTTTCAGGTTAAAGGGAATCTGTCACCCTATTTTTTCCCTATCAGTTGCCGGCACCGACATCAGGGGCTTATCTACAGCATTCTGTAATGCTGTAGATAAGCCCCCAATGTAACCTGAAAGATAAGAAAAACGAGTTAAGGGCCCTTTACACATAGCGATATCGCTAAAGCGTCACCGATTTTGTGACACAGCAGCGATATCACTAGCGATATCGCTACATGTGATACTCACCTCCGACCGATTCCCTTGCTGGCTATCGCTGATCTCGTGAGATCGGCCTGGTCCATTTCTCGTCGTCGGCTTCCTGCTGGCGTCGACGAGCGAGCCATGGATGCAGGCGGAAGACGGTCACCCTCGCCGCGTCTGCCAGGTGAGTACGACCGCTGACCTCTGCTGCATCGCTAGTGAGATCTGCCTGTTTGGCAGCTCACTAGCGACCATTTAGCGATGCACCAGCGATCCTGACCGTGTCATATCGTTGTCGGGATCGCTGGTGCATCGCTAAATGTACAGGGGCTTTTAAATTATACTCACCCCGGGGTCCGGTCCGATGGATGTCGCGGTCCGGCGCCTCCCATCTTGTAGCAATGACGTCCTCCTTCTTACTTCTGCTGCGGCTCCTGCGCAGGTGTACTTTATCTGCCCTGTTGAGGGCAGAGCAGAGTACTGCAGTGCGCAGGCGCGGGAAAGGTCAGAGAGGTCCGGCGCCTGCGCACTGCAGTTCTTTACACACGCCAAGACATACTGATAGGGAATTTAGTTTGAGCCCCATTGGGGACAGCAGTAATAATGTATGTAAAGTGCTGTGGAATATAATAGTACTATATAAGCATAAGCAATGCATAATAAATAAATAATAATTAGATAATAGTTGTCCTGTGTAGATTCTCCCACCTGAGCTGTGGATCTCTGCAGCTCCTCCAGAGTGACCATGGGCCTCTTGGCTGCTTCTCTAATTAGTGCTCTCGCTTGGGATGTCAGTTTAGGTGGGCGGCCATATCTTGGATGGTTTTCAGTTGTGCCATACTTCTTCCGTTTTTGAATGATGAATTGAACAATGTTCCATGAGATGTTCAGGGCTTGGGCTATTTTTTTGTAACCCAACCCTGCCTTACTATTCTTCTCAACTTTATGATGCTGTTTGCGCTGTAATCTTCTCACACAAACCTCTAATGCCTTCACAGAACAGATGTAGTTATGCTTAAAATGAATTACACAAAATTACACACAGATGGACTCAATTTACTAATTATGACTTCTGGAGGAATTGGCCACTCAGGATTTTATTTAGGGGCATCAGACTACAAGGATCCGAAAACAAATTTTCAAATTTATATTTAAAAAAAAAAAGAAGAAAACCATGTATTATTTCCTTTACACTTCACAACACTACACTTGCTACTTTGTGATGGTATATCCCATAGAATCCCAATAAAAATACATTTAAGTTTGTGGGTGTAACATGAAAAAAAAGTGTAAAACATCATGGGGTATGAATAGGTTTTCAAGGCACTGTAGATAGATATGAGGCTTGAGAAAGGCCTCTTGTTTTCAGAGTTGAAATGCAATGGCTACTAAAATCTACTTTTACTTTTGAAATTATCATTGGAGTGCTGTCTAATTCCGGGAGCATGGATAAATCGTGAGCTGCTCGGCCTTATAAATATTGAGGGTGCCAAATATCCTTTTCTGTTCTCTTGTACACTTTGCACGGGTGTTTTTCTCCTCGCCTTTCTAAAGATCTCTTCTTTCCTGGAGACGCTTTCTATATCTGTTCAGATCTTTACTAGTTTCCTCTGAGGTGATGAGGGCAGTTTATGAGGTGGATTAGGGAGTGCGGGCTGTGCCTCCGGGGCTTCTGAGTAACCGCAGAGCGTGCATCTTCCTTGGGAAAATAATTTTGTTTGACTGTAACGTAGTGTATGGATTGTGTGGAATGCTCCTTTCTTCATGCCCCCAGGTCCTCTCTACAGGTGTTGGCTGGTCAGAGGGGGCGTTGAATAACCGTCAAGTTCTCCAAGAGCTCATGTCATAACCCAGTTTTAAGCCCCTGTCACACATAACAATGTCCCAGCGATCCCACCAACGATCCGACATGGATGGGATCGCTGGGACATCGTTAGACAGCCCCAGCGACGCTGGAAGCTGGTTTCTAATGCTCCGGGATACCCGCTGTTTACCTTGAAAACCGACATACACGCTGGTTTCCGAGGTAAACATCGGGCATCTAGGAGCCGCGCGACTCCAGGATACCCGCTGTTTACCTTGGAAACCAGCATGTACGCCGGTTTCCAAGGTAAACAGCAGGTATCCAGGAGCCGCGGCTCCTGGATACCCGACGTTTACATTAGAAACCAGCGTCCAGTGTCGCTGATGGCTGGTCTATCGCTGCCACACGCGGCGATGCGTGCTGGGCAGCGGGAGACCAGCGATCGAAAAACGGCCCAGGCCGCTCAAGCACGATCAGCGATAACCGGCAGGGGGGCCGGTCGCTGATCCCCGTCACACACAGCGATCTCACTGGCGAGATCGCTGATGTGTCACAAAATCAGCGATCTCGCTAGTGAGATCGCTGTGTGTGACGGGACCCTTACCGAAGCCTACAATGTCTGCTCTGATTATATACAGGACTATCAGATGATCTCTACATATCAATTGAAGACTAATATTCTGACTGTCCATCAAGATAGGAGTCCCTGAAACATAAAAGATGGTTCCTGCACCCTGGAGCACCCTGCCCATCTATGTATGACATGGTCAGTTTAGTCCTGTGATGGGCACTTAATTTTCCTGTGGGACCACATGAGGCACCGTGACTGTTGTGGAGCGCCAAACAAATAGGCTGAAATTAATGCTGCTCAATATTAATTATAATTAATTATAATTATTTACATTAATATTAATCGTATCACTTATCATTTAGCAGAATTAAGTATGCTAAAATCCCCCTATAAACCTTATGAGCCTGAACACAGCTCCCTAAATACTATATGAGCCCACACACAGCCCCCTATATACTATAAGAGCCCACACACAACTCCCTATATACAACATGAGCCTCACATAGCCCCCACATATAATATTTTTTCTAAAGCACCAACATAGACTCCTATATGCAGCATGAACCTCACATAGCCTCTTATATCCAGCCTTAGCCCCCACATAGCCTCCTCTATACAGTATGAGCCCTCACATTGACTCCTATATACAGCATGAGCCCCACACAGCCTTTTATATTCAGCGTGAGCCCCACATAGACTCTGTTATGATAGTATATCAACTCACTCTGGAAAATAGATAACACACTAAAAACTGCAACTGATCCTGACAGTTCCTATACAGGCTGGAGAACCTGACCTCGCAGTCTCTAGTGGCTCCTGCATGAGCGGAGATAGCCTTAACCGCAGACTACACAATGGCAACTTGGACCTGTGCTGTCTGAAAGGCTGTCGAGCGCTTTACGTTCCTCCTAAAGAACGGGAGGGAAGAGAAGAGTGGAAATAACCTACAGAAGGAAAAGTGTGCTGAAAAAGAAAGAGATTCCAGAGAAAGTGAAACAAACCGCAAAATACATAATAAAGGATTAAATATGTACTGTTAGAGAATATGCCACCTACTTCCTAAAAAGAAACAGAAGATAGGTGCAGGGTAAAAGAACATAAACTGCAGAGAGAAAATCCCTAGCTGGTCTTTCACTGACTGCCTTAAACTACAGTAGTATGGCCTGACATCCAAATGAGTCTATCACCAGCAGGAAATACCAGCAGGGAAAGTATATAAAGCCGCATCCCAAAGGTCAGACAAATGAGAAAATGAAAACACCTGTTGTCCTAAAGAGACTGAAGCAAGGATAACAGAAACTAAACACCAAGAGAAAAAGTGTATCCGATGTGGCTCAATGGACAGAGAAGCCAACCACAAAGCACAGGCTCAAGGGTTTGAACCCAGACGAATGACAGCCTCCCTACATACAGCATGAGCACCCACATAGCCTCACTATATTCAGTGTTAGCCTCCTACATTCAGCATGAGCCCCACATACCCTCATTATATTCAGTGTGAGCCCCATAGAGCCTCTGATATACAGCCTGTGCACCACATATCCTCACTATATACAGTTTGTGCCCCCACATAAATTTGTATATTCAGTGTGAGCCCCACATACCCTTGTTATATGCAGCCTCATATACAGTATGTGCCCCCATATAGAATACTGTATACAGTATGAGGCCCCACATAGCTTTCTATATACTGTACATACAAATATCTCATACACATGAAAAAAGCAGCAACACATACTCACCTCTCTCCTGTTCCCCCAGAGCTCTGTTCATGTCTCCTGTGCACTGGGGCTCAGCATCAGCTACTATCAATGGCGGAAGACTATGGGGCGCTGGCAACGGGCCTCCTCAGCATTGTCCTTTCCACTGTTTCAGCATCCTGGATGCCGATACAGTTTAAAACAATGATGGGAGAAGGAGCATCATTCCCCTCTGCATCTGAGCTCGCAGTGCAGCGGGTCGAGGAGACCTGGGGAAAGGTGAGTAGTTGATTATTTAATTTTTATATATTGAGCAATATCTGGGGTCCATTATACTGTATGGAGCACTATGCGGGGCCTATTATACTGAATGGAGAAATATATGCGGTTCATTGTACTGAATGGAGCAATATATGGTGCCCAGTTTTACTGTATGGAGCACTGTATGGGACCTATTATACTGTATGGAGCAATATATTTTGATTGTGAGCCCCAGTGATGATTATATCTGTAAAGCACTGTGGAAATTAATGGCGCTGTATAAGTAAGCATGATAAATATATGGGGCCCATTATTCTGTATGGAGCAATATATGGGGACCATTAGACTGTATGGACCAATATATGGGGCCTATTATACTGTATAGAGCACTATGCGGGGTCCATTATACTGTATGGAGGACTACAGTTGTGGCCAAAAGTATTGACACCCCTGCAATTCTGTCAGATAATACTCTTCCTGAAAATTATTGCAAACACAAATTCTTTAGTACTATTATCTTCATTTAATTTGTCTTAAATGAAAAAACACAAAAAGAATTGTCATAAAGCCAAATTGGATATAATTCCACACCAAACATAAAAAAGAGGGTGGACAAAAGTATTGGCACTGTTCGAAAAATCATGTGATGCTTCTCTAATTTGTGTACTTAACAGCACCTGTAACTTACCTGTGGCACCTAACAGGTGTTGGCAATAACTAAATCACACTTGCAGCCAGTTGACATGGATTAAAATGACTCAACCTCTGTCCTGTGTCCTTGTGTGTACCACATTGAGCATGGAGAAAAGAAAGAAGACCAAAGAACTGTCTGAGGACTTGAGAACCCAAATTGTGAGGAAGCATGAGCAATCTCAAGGCTACAAGTCCATCTCCAAAGACCTGAATGTTCCTGTGTCTACTGTGCGCAGTGTCATCAAGAAGTTTAAAGCCCATGGCACTGTGGCTAACCTCCCTAGATGTGGACGGAAAAGAAAAATTTACAAGAGATTTCAATGCAAGATTGTGCGGATGTTGGATAAAGAACCTCGACTAACATCCAAACAAGTTCAAGCTGCCCTGCAGTCCGAGGGTACAACAGTGTCAACCCGTACTATCTGTCGGCATCTAAATGAAAAGGGACTGTATGGTAGGAGACCCAGGAAGACCCCACTTCTTCCACCGAGACATAAAAAAGCCAGGCTGGAGTTTGCCAAAACTTACCTGAAAAAGCCTAAAATGTTTTGGAAGAATGTTCTCTGGTCAGATGAGACAAAAGTAGAGCTTTTTGGGCAAAGGCATCAACATAGAGTTTACAGGAGAAAAAAGAGGCATTCAAAGAAAAAAGCACGGTCCCTACAGTCAAACATGGTGGAGGTTCCCTGATGTTTTGGGGTTGCTTTGCTGCCTCTGGCACTGGACTGCTTTACCATGTACATGGCATTATGAAGTCTGAAGACTACCAACACATTTTGCAGCATAATGTAGGGCCCAGTGTGAGAAAGCTGGGTCTCCCTCAGAGGTCATGGGTCTTCCAGCAGGACAATGACCCAAAACACACTTCAAAAAGCACTAGAAAATGGTTTGAGAGAAAGCACTGGAGACTTCTATGGTGGCCAGCAATGAGTCCAGACCTGAATCCCATAGAACACCTGTGGAGAGATCTAAAAATGGCAGTTTGGAGAAGGCACCCTTCAAATATCAGGGACCTGGAGCAGTTTGCCAAAGAAGAATGGTCTAAAATTCCAGCAGAGCATTGTAAGAAACTCGTTGATGGTTACCGGAAGCGGTTGGTCGCAGTTATTTTGGCTAAAGGTTGTGCAACCAAGTATTAGGCTGAGGGTGCCAATACTTTTGTCTGGCCCATTTTTGGAGTTTTGTGTGAAATGATCAATGTTTTGCTTTTTGCTTCCTTCTCTTTTGTGATTTTTCATTTAAGACAAATTAAATGAAGATAATAATACCAAAGAATTTGTGTTTGCAAACATTTTCAGGAAGAAACTGAGTATTATCTGACAGGATTGCAGGGGTGTCAATTCTTTTGGTCACAACTGTATGTTGTGCCCATAATACTGTATGGAGGACTATGTGGTGCCCATAATATTGTATGGAGGACTATGTGGTACCTATAAAGCTGTATGGAGGACTATGTGATGCCCATAATACTGTATGGAGGACTATTTGGTGCCCATAACACTGTACGGAGGACTATGTGGTGTCCATAATACTGTATGGAGGACTATGTGGTACCTATAATGCTGTATGGAGGACTATGTGGTGCATAGAACTTCTGCTAATGGGCGTCATTATTTCTATGTACGTCCCTGGTCATCGCAACTGCTGTCTCTCACGCTGATTGGTGGAAGATGGAGCTGGCCGCCCCATCCACCAACAATGTACGGTATTCACCACTGTCTGCATCCTAAGGAGAAGGTGATGGCATACTACGGCTCGTGGGCCAATGTTTCAGCCTTTCAGCCAGAGGGCCGGATGTCATCCACAGGCCACAGTTTGCTCAAGTCTGGTCTATACAATAGGGCCCTCATAGGCAGCCTTTAAAAAATTATTCTCATCTTTCTTTATTGAATAGTGCTTGTAAATACCGTACAAGCAATTTTGCATTGTACTGCTTATTAAATTTTTCAGCCATTCTAGAGATATTAAGACTATGTGCACACTGAGTAAATGGATGCAGAAATTTCTGCACCATTTCTGTATCACTTGGCAGAAAAAGCGCAGCTGCAAAAACGTACATTTTTTATGCATTTTTGCCAGCGTTTTTTGACTGGTTTGAGTGCGGTCAATGGTGAAAAATGAAGGGGAAAAACTGCAGATTATTTTCTGCACCAGGTTTCTCATTCACTTTCCAGGCATCAGGATTGCTTAAGGTTTTGCTATAAATCTGCATGGCAAAAACACACTAAAAGTGCATCAAATCTGCAGTGTGTACACAAGCCCTAACACTTTTAGTTTACAATATTGTTGCCTTGGATATCGACCACCTTCGCTAGACAGTAGAACATGTGCAATGCTTAAAAACTCTTTTTTTATTGAGCTTTTAAGCACTGTTTTGAAGCTGACCAGAACTGCTGGAGCACACCATTACCTCCTAATCCCGGCCAGCTTCAGCACAGTTCTTACAAGCTAGACAGCAGCGGTGGTCGGTTTCCTTGGCAATGAGTTGTAAACAATAGAAAAGTGTTATGTCAGGAATGACTGCAAATTTTATGCGCAGTAAATTACAAAAGTTCTTGTTTTCACAAGCACTATCCGACAATATCCTTCTATGAAGATAGGAGTAACCCTGGATGCAAACGAGGATGTTCTTTGTCTTGAAACATGGGGAGGGTGATAGTGTAGAGCTGGGCTATACTTGTGATTGCCCCAAGTGGAAAAAATTGTTTGTGGAGCAAAACTTCTCTTCTCTTTTTCATCCTCAAAGCCAAATGATCCAGATCTCCATGGAACGGAGCCACTTCTTGGAGCAGCACGCAACGGTAATTAGAATAGCAAAATTCTCAATGTAATGACGCCAGCTGTGTCACGTCCTATGCAGAGCCTAGCAGATGATTGCAACCTTATCACAGTTGCTGCTCTCTGCATAGGCACCAACAGTATTGAGTCATGTGCACTGCGTTGGGCTCTTCCACAGCTCTTCTTCTCTCCTTTTCAATTGTAAAATAAAAAAAAGCTGGGAATTGCCCCGTAAAAAACCCCAAAACAAAACAAAAACAAACTAACATTATAATCAATTTTACATTTCTACATACTTTTTCTAACTTTAACGGTTAGGGTTAGGTTTAGAGCTAGGGTTAGGATTCATGCTAGGCTAATAAATTAGTTACACCAAAAAAAAATGTATTAAAATATTATAGTAAAAATAAAATGTAATGCACAAATTTTTATTTTTTAAAATGTATGTTGGATTTCAGCAAAAAGCAGAATAAACTAGAGATCCAAACGACAAACTATTATTACATAAGCATTTTCTTAAAACACAATACATGGGCTTGGGGGATAAGAGGTTCATATTGAACTGGTGAAAGGGACAAAGGGAGAGCTAAGGACCTGGAGTCCAAACTGTTTAGGTTGCAACAACCTGTATAATGTAGCAAACCCTCAGCTGTTAAACATAGTAGGTCTTAAACAGCCCTAGTTTACATTTGCAATAGTCCGCTTCATTAATAAATTTGGCTGTTATTTTTTGTCTAATTTTTCTTTTTTTTTTTTTGCCATATATTTGTTTTGCCCCATACTTTATTTTTTTAAGTTGCATTCATTTGAGACCTATTTTCTACTATCTTCTACTTGTTCTCTATTTTTTTTGTTTGTTTGCCATTATGGTTTTTGTTATCCAGATGTTTGCAGAATATTGATCAATTACGATTTTTTAATAAGTGGCAAAATTAGAGAGAGAATTTTTAATTGGTCAGAATTTTTTTGCACACATCTTAGTGGTGGTGCAATAGTTTAAAGGACCATGCAACTTTTTATGCTTAGAAACTGCAGAAAATAAAAAAAACACAAAACAAAGTAAAAGACAAAAAAAGAGAATCTTTGATTTTCTGCAAAATTCATCAAACCTCGTGCGCATTTTTCAAGACCATCGACGAATACTAAAAGAGAAAAAAAAAGAAAAGTCACCTAAAAAAGAAGCACAAATGATGATTTGGGGACAAAATATATATAGGTAAGTACCTGAACTTTAGGAATTCTAGATCTAAAGCCAGAAAAGTCCTGTGGCTGTCTGATACTAAAAGAACATTTTAGAACAATTGGACAATCTCTGAAAATAACTACATTCTTCTTTGTAGACTTGAAATTTTGAAAGCAGGTTGGGCATTAAACTGGCATTGTTATTCAGTGTACCCACCTGCATGTTATCCATTAACTAGTTAATAGCTCTAGAGTGAGTGTGGTTAATTAAAGTAGTGCTCCGGGGCAGGATAAAATATTTATACAACAGCCTGGTAACCACTCCAGAGCCGCACCTCACCCCATGACTCTCGCTCACTCTCCCTCTTTAAATATTGACCTGTCTTTCCCTACCTGACTGATTTGTTTACAACAGTCTGATTCATAGAGAATGGAACGCCATAGTGGAATGGAAACTTCCTGGAACGGAGCACTCTAGCCCCACCTTGATGCCACAACTTCTGGGGGGAAACTTAAAGGCCACATAGCAAAGGTTATAAGACAAAAGGGATAATGTGTTACATATTTCTGGGTGACTAAGAGGTATGGGTCATGGGACAAAAATGTCTTGAAAAAATACAAACAAACAAAAATCAGCTTATAGGTGTTGTCCACTACTAGGACAACCCCTTCTTAAACTTCGGTACCATCTTTATGCTGATGACACACAACTATACACGTCTTCCCCCGACCTTACCCCCTCTGTACTACAGAACGCCAGTGACTGTCTGTCCGCAGTCTCCAATATCATGTCCACTCTCTATCTGAAACTCAACCTCTCCAAGACTGAACTTCTTCTGCTCCCGCTGTCTACTAACCTCCCTAAATCTGACATTTCCCTCTCCGTGGGTGGTACCACAATAACACCCCGGCAGCAGGCGTGCTGTCTGGGTGTTATGTTTGACACCAATCTCTCCTTCACATCCCATATACAATCTCTTGCCCGTTCTTGCCGCTTACACCTAAAGAACATCTCTAGAATCCTTTTCTCACCATGGAAACAACAAAAACCCTCACTGTAGCATTGATCCACTCCCGCCTGGATTACTGCAACGCTGCATTAACTGGCCTCCCCGTCACTCGACTATCCCCTCTCCAGTCCATACATAATGCAGCAGCCAGGGTCGTCCATCTGGCTAATCGGTACTCGGACGTGTCCGCTCTTTGTCAGTCATTACATTGGCTGCCTATTCATTATAGGATCCAATTCAAAGTACTTGTTCTCACCCACAAAGCTCTCCACGGTGCGGCACCCCCCTACATCTCCTCCCTCATTTCTGTCTATCGGCCTAGCCGATCGCTGCGCTCTGCAAATGACTTTCGACTAACCTCTGCACTAATCCGTACTTCCCACTCCCGACTCCAAGACTTCTCCCGTGCTGCTCCTATCCTCTGGAATGCTCTACCCCAAGAAATTAGGACTAACCACAATTTGCATAGTTTTAGGCGCTCCCTCAAAACACATTTGTTCAGAGCGGCCTATCACTTTCACTAATCAAAGTCATTCTATGTGCAAGTGTGTGTAGCCCATTCACTATCTCCATCCATCCCTCCCTCAAGATGGCTGGACCTTAATTGTAAATACATCATTGTAAATACACACCTGTACTTTGTATCTCCCTCACCTCATTGTAGATTGTAAGCTCTCACGAGCAGGGTCGCCTTATTTCGTTTTATTTTGCTTTAATTATTGTATTGTTAACGTTGTTACTTATGACTTGTGTTTTGAAACTGTTAAACTGTAAAGCGCTGCGGAATATGTTGGCGCTATATAAATAAAGATTATTATTATTATTATTAAACTAAATGTTCGGCCCTGGTAAAATAATATCTGTATCCTATAGGTGCATCTAACGATGTCCAGAGATAGGGCTCATTCACACGTCAGTCGTTCTTGTACGAGTGCCAGCCGCGTTTTTTATGGATAGCACCTATTATAGTCTATGGGTTAGTTCACTTGTCTGATTTTTTTTCCTCGTACTGAGCAGTATGTGTAGAATTGCGGTGTGTCGGACCAAAATCGGGAAAGTCTATGGGCCCGTGAAAAAAATCGGACAGCACTCGGATGACATCTGTGTGTGGCCAGTTTTTTCATGGACTTATAGATAGGAGAAGGTGGAGAAACTTTTTTTCCTCATCAATGAAAATCTAATGACACGCGTACCAAACTCTGATAAAACTCTGATGAAACTCTGATCTTGTACGAGAAAATCACTGACATCTGTATGAGGCCGGAAGAACACAGAGTCCTGAAAGTGATGGTTATCATGTGAGATTTTGTACATTCAGTGGGAAAACTCTGATAACTCCCCCATATTCAGTATTTGTCCGTATTTTACATCAGTATTTGTAGCCAAAACCAGGAGAGGAAAAATCAGAGGAAAAGTATAATAGAAACACATCACCACTACTCTAATTGTCACCCTCCTGGTTTGGGCTTACAAATACTGACCAAATATGTGTGAATGTGTCCTAAAACCTGCAATACAGCCCCTCAATACATTCCTGAAAGTCTTCATAGACGTAAGATGGATGGGTCTCTTGTAATTGTAATCATGCACAATACTTGGATCCCGTGTCAAAACTTTGCCAGTCTCTAGATTTGGGTTTCTCGTATCCCTATAACTTCTGTAGCAGAACTGAGATTTTCTGTTTACCCCCCCCCCCCATCAAAACTACCATAAATTTACACCATATTCCTTTCTCTGGAGCATGTAGCATGCTCATGTATAACAGGAGCAGCTCAATGAGTTAAATAATCGCCTGTCATACTTCATATCTCCTGTGCGGGCATGCAGGGGAATTGTGGGTCGCCCTCCCAGGGCTGTGGAGTACTCGGTATCGGGCCCGATGAGCTTCAATGGGAGATGTCACGGCAGCTGGGACCCGGCCCGTGGCCCTGGGCGCCCATTGTAAAAGGAGTTGTTGCAGTGTGCTTATGGTGTTAGGCGTCAGATTTCTGGCTCTGCACAGCAGGAATCCAAAGCTGTACATTCAGCGGTCTCCCATTCCGCTCCGACCGCTCAGGGCCCTGCTCACCAATCACGGCGAGCCAGGCGTGCTGCTCAGACTTGTTCTGTGAGCCTGGATGTTGCTGCCACCTCTGGTGCAGCAATGGTAGCGCAACCTGCTCAGCAGGGAACTGCTCCAGAGGCTAAGTCCTCGTGCCGTGCTATTGGGCATGCCTGCAACTTGACCTCTAACTGGAGAGCAGAGGTCATGTGCTCAGGTCCTGCGTCGGATCTGATTGGTTCCTTCCAGGGTACTGGAAGGTCCCGGAAGCGCATGGCTATAAAAAGCCGGCATGGCGGCACAGCCATGCGCTAGTGTAGCATATTATGCTGAGTGTGAATGGTGATGGATGCATGTTCTGGTGACTGACTTATTAAGAAACCCCTTCCCTCTGATAATACGAATGGTGACAGAGTGTTGGTGATAGTCAGCTCCCATTACTGGCGAACTAAGCGCCACTGTGCTTCCTACACTGCACACTAGTGTCCGACGGTGGCCGGCCTTCCGGCGCCGTCGTCTAGTGGCTGTAGTTATTGCCGCGCTGCGGTAGCAGCATCCTGTGGCAGTTGCGGTTGCAACGCCACCCGCTGGTTATCCTGTGAGGCTAACAGGGCCAGCGCCTTTGTATTGCTTTCTGTAAAGCGACTCTGTGTCTGAACAGAGCCGCTCTTAGCGTTCGGGTGACGTTAACCGGAGCGCAGTACTTCACCTAGTGGTGTATCTGCCATTGTCCAGCAGCGGTCTTATCATCTACCGCACGGTGGACCCCGGGTGGTGAACGCACCTTCTATTATTTACATCTGGTGCGTTCCACCGACCCTAACATTACACTAGCGCCAGGGTCTGGCTGGTAATGGCAGACGTGCAACAGTTGCAGCGCTATATTCGGCAGCTGGAGAGCAGGTTGGTGGCTATTGAGAGCGCCAACTCAGCTGCGAATACTGCGCTAGCTGCCGCTCAGACAGTCGCTGAGGCTGTCTCACGTGTGCCCGCACTTTTGCCCACGCCGACAATTACTCGCCTCCTGCTTCCCGACAAGTTTTCGGGTGACAGCGCCACCTGTAGGGGATTCGTGAGCCAGTGCTCAATTCAGCTCAAGTTACTGGCTGCATGATTTCCTACAGAGCGGGCTAAGGTGGGCTTTATTGTGTCACTCTTGTCTGGCCGGGCATTACAGTGGGTTACACCGTTGTGGGAACGTGATGATCCTGTGGTTCAGGGTGCTGCTCAGTTCCTCACGGCCCTGAAGCAGGTCTCTTTGGGGCCACGGATCACTCACGACACCTCCCTGCAATTGCTATCCCTAACACAGGGCTCACTATCGGGCAGCCATTATGCCGTCCGGTTCCGGACGTTGGCTTCCGAGTTAGAGTGGCCAGACAAAGCTTTAGTCCCGGTGTTTTGGAGAGGGTTAGCTGAGCACGTTAAAGACGCTCTAGCTGCCAGAGAGGTTCCCGCAAGTCTGGAGGAATTGATTGCCGTCTCCACCCGCATTGAACTCCGGTTTACGGAGCGCGGGTTGGAGCGGGCACAATCCAGATGAAAGGTTCACTTGGCTCCCACATTCACCGAGCCGCTAACATACCCCGCACAGGAGCTTTTACCCTCCGAACCTATGGAGGATTCTCTCACTGGCTCAAAGCCACGGCCGATGCGAAGTTCTCTGTACGTTGCTATCAGTGCCGACAGTTTGGTCATCCAGCTAGCACGTGTCCTCTGCGGGCGAAAAAAACATCCACGTCCAGTGGCCATAGGTGGTGGGCAGTCCAATATGAAACCCTTCTCACCCAAACTGGTATTCCGGGGCATCTTAGACAGTGGGTCCTCCACCTGGGAGGCAGAGGTTACCGTGGATTCCGGGGCCGAGGGGAACTTTATGTCTTCTACCTTCGCCCAGAAACACGCCATTCCCCTGGTACTATTACCACAGCCTCTGACCATCAGGATGGTTAACGGAGCACCGTTACCCTATCAGGTGACCCATGAGACAGCTCCGCTTGGGCTCTTTATCTCACCCTCTTCCGCTGATCTCTGAACTGTTTGACAGGTTGCGAGGGGCCTGGATCTTTACGAAACTAGATCTACGGGGGGGCATACAACCTGATCCGCATTCGCGAAGGAGACGAGTGGAAGACAGCCTTTAATACCAGGGATGGCCACCATGAATATCTGGTCATGCCCTTCGGCCTTTGTAATGCGCCTGCTGTCTTCCAGGATTTCGTCAACGACGTCTTCCGCGACATGCTCTCTACCTCGGTGGTGGTCTATCTGGATGACATTCTCATCTTTTCGCCAGATTTGGCCCCTCACCGAAGAGACGTCTGCAGGGTCTTCGACCGTCTACGGGCGAACTCCCTTTTTGCCAAGCTGGAAAATTGCCAGTTTGAGCAGGAGTCCTTGCCGTTCCTGGGCTACATCATCTCGGCCCAGGGGTTGGCTATGGATCCTGCCAAACTGCAAGCGGTAATGGATTGGCAAGAACCTCATTCACTCAAAGCGGTGCAGCGCTTTTTAGGGTTCGTCAATTATTACCGCCAGTTTATACCTCACTTTTCCACACTGGTTGATCCTTTGGTTGCTCTCACGAAGAAAGGAGCTAACCCTAATGCTTGGACCGAACAGGTCTCCAAGGCCTTCCCGGCTATAAAATCTCATTTTGCTGGTGTTCCCATTTTACATCGTCCCGATGTGAACAAACCATTTATACTGGAGGTAGATGCCTCTTCTGTCAGGGCAGGAGCAGTCCTTTTCCAAAAGGATGCTCAAGGTCGGAAGTATCCCTGCTTCTTCTTCTCAAAGACATT
This sequence comes from Dendrobates tinctorius, assembly GCF_039654945.1. Taxonomy (NCBI): domain Eukaryota; kingdom Metazoa; phylum Chordata; class Amphibia; order Anura; family Dendrobatidae; genus Dendrobates; species Dendrobates tinctorius. Next base: position 30,462,132 of record NW_027361682.1, on the reverse strand, counting down.
TGCACCGGCAAAGAAAAATTACTCCATCGGGGACAGGGAGCTGCTAGCCATGAAGTTGGCCTTTTCAGAGTGGAGACATCTCCTGGAGGGAGCGCGGTTTCCCTTCCAGGTCTATACGAACCATAAAAACCTGGTCTACTTACAGACTGCCCAATGCCTGAACTCTCGTCAGGCCAGGTGGTCGCTCTTTTTCTCCCGCTTCCGCTTCACCTTGCATTACCTATCAGAAGAGAAGAATGTCCGCGCAGATGCTCTCTCACACTCGGTGGTTTCGGCGGAGGAGGGGGAGGCTGAGCCTCGGTTAATCCTCCCCCTGGTTTTACGACCATGGCTCCAGTGGCTCTCGAGTCAGTGCCACCAGGCAAGACCTTGGTGCCTCCTCAGCTACAGCCTGAGGTCCTTGCCTGGGCATATGCCTCGAGGGTGGGTGGTCATTTTGGTAATTAGCGGACCACCAAACTCCTCGCAAGGTCATATTGGTGGCCACATATGGCTCGAGATGTTAAGGAATACGTGCAAGCATGCATCTCGTGTGCTCGGAACAGACCCTCTAGACAGAGGCCGGCGGGGCTGCTGTATCCCCTGCCAGTGGCGGATAGACCTTGGGAGATGGTTGGCATGGATTTCGTGGTTGGCCTGCCCAAGTCTGGTGGCAGTACGGTCATCTGGGTGGTCACCGACCATTTTTCCAAAATGGTGCATTTCGTGCCACTCGCACGGTTGCCGTCCGCTCGTGGTCTTGCCACTTTGTTCATCAAGCACGTATTCCGCCTACATGGCATGCCGGACAAAATCGTTAGTGATCGAGGTCCCCATTTCGCATCTCGGTTTTGGAGGGAGCTCTGTAGCTTACTCAGCATTAAGCTAAATCTGTCCTCCGCTTACCATCCCGAGATGAACGGATTGGTCGAGAGAGCCAATCAGACCTTGGTCACCTACCTACGGCATTTTGTTTCTGCCAGGCAGGATGACATATATACTACAGGCATGTGAAGAGCTCCATAGACTATAATGGAAACCGACCTGAATGAGGCCTTAAGGGGAGATTCATGAAATTGGTGTAACAGAGAAACTGCAAATGTTGCCCCAGCAACCAATCACAGCACAGTTTTCAATTTTAAAGAGGACTGAAGGAAATGCAAACTGATCTCTGATTGGTTACCTTGGGCAACAAGGATGTTTTTTTTCTGACAATCTTTCCAATAGTTTTTTTTATCTGTTTCTGGGAAAGCTGAGTGACAACCAAATGGCGGCCATTACAGCACCACAGAATTTATCAATCAGCTTTTCCAGGGGCGTATCCAGGGGGGGGGCAGCCGGGGCATTTGCCCCGGGCGCAGCCGACAGGGGGCGCCATTGGGCCGCCTGATGCGGCGGTCAATGGAGGAGAGTCGAGACTCCCCGTCAGCGGCATTCTGCCGCCCCCACACTCAGATGATTCTCCCGTTCACTGACTGAGCCGGCTGTCAAACTGACAGCTGGCGCAGAGAAAGTGCTGCGCGTCAGTGTACTAGCGTCTTCAGGCGCCAGTACATACATGTGACTGCCACTGACTCACTTGTTCTGTAAGCGCCAGCGGCGCCTCACCGCCGCCGGCACTTCCGCATCAATGAAGCACAGCAGCGTGATCAGGTCACATGATCACGCTGCTGACGTCACACGCCAGCCGGCTCTTCAGAGGCGAAGACTAAAAGGCAGGGAGGCAGCGTTGCAGTTGGTGGTAAGTGCTCCAGACGGGTAATGGAGCTGAAGACACCACCAACTGTGCAAGGGAAGATTGGGGGATGGCTGCAGAGTCCCATGGAATGGATAGGGAGGGAGCAGGGAGAATAAATATACTGAGGACAGTGTGTGAGGACTCGGAGCAAGGCCAGGGTGCAGACATATTCATGTGGTGTGGTGGAGAAAGATGAGGAACATATGGGGGGAGGAGGGGGAAACCTGAGGACATTATGGGGGTTAATGTGGGGAAGGGGGTTAATGAGTGGGGATGGGGGTTATTAAGTGGGGGGGTTAATGAGTGGGTATGGGGGGGCTATTGGGGGGAAGGGGGTTAATGAGTGGGGATGGGGGTTAATTATGTGTGGGGGGTTAATGAGTGGGGATGGGGGTTAATTATGTGTGGGGGGGTTAATGAGCGTGGATGGGGGTTAATGTGCGGGGGGGGTTTATGAGTGGGGATCGGGTTAATGTGGGGATGGGGTTAATGTGTGTGGGGTTAATGAGTGGGGATGGGGGTTAATTATGTGTGGGGGTTAATTATGTGTGGGGGGTTAATGAGTGGGGATGGGGGTTAATGTGGGGGGGTTAATGAGTGGGGATGGGGTTAATGTGTGTGGGGGTTAATGAGTGGGGATGGGGGTTAATGTGTGTGGGGGTTAATGAGTGGGGATGGGGGTTAATGTGTGTGGGGGGTTAATGAGTGGGGATGGGGGTTAATGTGTGTGGGGGGTTAATTATGTGTGGGGGGTTAATGAGTGGTGACGGGGGATAATGTGTGGGGGGATTTGGAGTGGGGGTACATAATGTGTTGGGGGATTTGGGAGTAGGGACGGGGAGTTATTGAGTGGGGATGGGGTGTTATTTAATGTGTGTGGGGATTTGGAGTGAGGATGGGGGGTTATTTAATGTCTGTGGGGATTTGGAGTGAGGATGGGGGGTTATTTAATGTGTGGGGGGATTTGGAGTGGGGATGGGGGTGGTGGAGAAAGATGAGGAACATATGGGGGGAGGAGGGGGAACCTGAGGACATTATGGGGGTTAATGTGGGGAAGGGGGTTAATGAGTGGGGAAGGGGGTTATTAAGTGGGGGGTTAATGAGTGGGGATGGGGGAGTTATTGGGGGGAAGGGGGTTAATGAGTGGGGATGGGGGCTAATTATGTGTGGGGGGGTTAATGAGTGAGGATGGGGTTAATTATGTGTGTGGGGGGTTAATGAGCGGGGATGGGGGTTAATGTGCGGTGGGGGGTTAATGAGTGGGGATGGGGTTAATGTGGGGATGGGGGTTAATGTGTGGGGGGTTAATGAGTGGGGATGGGGGTTAATTATGTGTGGGGGGTTAATGAGTGGGGATGGGGGTTAATGTGTGGGGGGGTTAATGTGTGTGGGGGATTAATGAGTGGGGGTGGGGGTTAATGTGTGTGGGGGGTTAATGAGTGGGGACGGGGGTTAATGTGTGGGGGGATTTGGAGTGGGGGTACATAATGTGTTGGTTGATTTGGGAGTAGGGACGGGGAGTTATTGAGTGGGGATGGGGTGTTATTTAATGTGTGTGGGGATTTGGAGTGAGGATGGGGGGTTATTTAATGTGTGGGGATTTGGAGTGAGGATGGGGGGTTATTTAATGTGTGGGGGCATTTGGAGTGGGGATGGGGGTTATTTAATGTGTGTGAGGGATTTGGAGTGTGGATGGGAGATTTAATGTGTGTGTGTGGGGATTTGGAGTGGGGATGGGTGGTGCTTAATGTGTGTGGGGGATTGGGGATGGGGGCATTTGGAGTCAGGATGGGGGAGTTTAATGTGTTTGGGGAGATTTGAGGACACAAAATGAAGAGTATGTATGAGGAAACAGTATGGGGGATTGGTGCAGGCACAGTATGATGGGTGCAGACAGTATGGGGAGCGAACGGGTTAATGTATGTGGACACAGTATGGGGAATGAGGGTGATGGGATGTGTGCAGACACAGTATGGGGAGTCGGGGGTATGTGTGAGCAGGCAGTATAGAGAGTGAGGGGGTAAATATATGAGGAGACAGTATGGTGAACAGAGGGCATGTTAGAGGAGACCGTATGAGGAGGGAGGGGAATAGTGTGAGGTCACAGTATATTGCAGATATTTTTATTTCGGGGCATTATAATGACACTTCTGTCTTTAAGGGCATCGTGTGGAGATTTGCTGCAGAAGACCGGAGAAGATGGATGGCTACAGAGACAGCTGTGGATGAGAATACTCATCATGGGGTCTGGACAAGAAGAAGAAAAGGAGAACGACTCCAGAGACGACGTCATCCATAAGGTACCTGGATGTAAATGTTATTTGTGATACTAATTCTCATGTTTTTATTTGTTAGGAACATTAAAGGGGTTGTCCAGGTTTGTTCTGAGTCTGCAGTCATTCTATGTGACTGCAGACTTCTGAATTCTCACAGTGCTCACTGCACGCTGTTAGGATTCTCTCATGCCGGTAATTTACATACACGTGGTCACATGCTGACTAGACATGTGTGGCCTCACTCAATGAAAATGAACAGAGCGAGGCCGGGCACGTCTAGTCGGAATGTGGCCAGAAGTATACAAATCACATACTTGTGCTGACATTATTGTAAATCGGCAAGGGAGAATCCTAAAAGTGTGCAGTGCATTAGTTGTGAGAATTCAGAAGCTGCAATGTCAGGACTCAGCTCTGCAAGTTCCAGTAGTCATCACATGGACACTTCACTCATATGCGATTTTCATACTTGGTCATGTGACAACGAGCTTCTCTTCCTGCTTCTCTCAGTTTTTTACTGAACATTGAGAGCATTAGGGAGAGCACCTCGTGGGGACATGACTAAGTGTGCAAGTCGCATCTGTGCTGGGGGGGCACTGAACCAAATTCTTGGCCCGGGTTGCAGAAAGCCTAGATACGCCTCTTAGCTTTTCTAACCCTTGGATAGTAGTTGTGTAATGATAAAAGTGAAGGGCACGTATCACTATATAACTAACAAGTATAGCCTATCAAGAATCCCATTTTGCATTTTTTTATTGCTTCTCGTCCCATAAAAAATTGCAATATAAAGCAATACAAAAATGTCAGTTCACCACACAGATATATAAAAAAACTATAGGTCTTGTACAATGGTGACACAAACAATTTTTTTTTTACACAGTTCTGAATTTTTTAAACCACTGAAATAGTAAGAACCAAATACAAGTTTGGTATCAATGTAATCATACTGACCTGAAGAATCAGCAGTTATTATTATTTTTACCACACAATAAATACCGTAAAATTAGACCCCTCCCTCTCCTCTCCTGGCACCCATGTCCAGCAACATGCGCACCCCCGCAGAAACCTTGCACACCTAGACACCCACGCGCTCTCTGACTATTCTACCACTGGCATCCATATCCTCACTCCAAGACACAGATAGTGCCACTGCTTTCTACAATGCCACTCTCGCATCAGCTATTGACACCGTCGCCCCTCTCGTTCATGGCAGAATGCGACGTACCAACAGACAACCCTGGCACAATAACACCACTAAAAAGCTCTGGCAAGTGTCCAGGGCTGCAGAGCGGTGTTGGAAGAAAACAAATTCGCAAGACGACTTCACTGCATTAAAACAGGCAACACTTGCTTTCAAATCTGCCCTCACCTCTGCTACACAGGCCTACTTCACAACCCTCGTATCTTCCCTATCCTACAATCCCAAACAGTTATTCAAACCTTTCAACTCCCTCCTCCGCCCACCACTGCCCCCTCCAACCTCCCTCATCTCTGCTGAGGACTTTGCCACACACTTCAAAAATAAGATCGACCAAACAAGGCAAGTCTTCATTGTTCAAACACCACAACCCCTTTGTATACCAGACCAAAGCCCAAACCCCATAACCTCCCTATCCAACATCACTGAAGAGGAGCTTAATCGCCTCTTCTCCAAATCGCACCTCACAACCTGTGCACTTGACCCCATCCCACCACCTCTCCAACCTCACCACCACACTATCCCATCCCTAACCCACCTCTTCAACCTATCGCTAACGTCCGGTACCTTCCCTTCTGCTTTTAAACATGCCACAATCATGCCTATCCTTAAAAAGCCAACCCTCGACCCAACGGCTATGTCCAGTTATCGCCCAATATCACTGCTCCCATTCGCTTCCAAACTCCTGGAGCTGCACGTCCACGCTGAACTTTCTTCCCACCTCTCATCTAACTTGCTCTTTGGCACTCTACAGTCTGGTTTCCGCCCCCATCACTCCACTGAGACAGCCCTGACCAAAATTAATAACGACCTACTTACAGCCAAAGCAAACGGACTATACTCTATACTCTTCCTTCTAGACCTGTCCTCTGCATTTGACACAGTTGACCACTGCCTCCTACTATAGATCCGCTCCTCCTTTGGCATCAAAGACCTCGCCCTATCCTGGATCTCCTCATACCTTTCAAACCGCACATTCAGCGTCTCCCACTCCCACACTACCTCCTCATCCCACCCTCTCTCTGTTGGAGTCCCCCAAGGCTCTGTTCTAGGACCCCTACTCTTCTCAATTTATTTATTGTTATTTTTTTTTAAACCAGTTATTTTTATTTAGGTTTCAAAAGATTTTAAACAATAAACAGTGGATATCAATATACATGTAACAATTCACATATCTTGTAGTAATACAATCAAAGCCATCCCCCCTCCCCCCTCCAATACTCCTTATGCCGGGTATACTTGAGAGTCTTAGCAATCATATCACCGCCATCCAGGCGGACCATATTTTTTCGAAAGTGCTTTCACCATGCCTTCGCCTGTAAATGCTTTCCTCTAAATGCATTACCGTACGTGTCTGAGCAATAAATTCCCTCCTAGTGGGGGGTTCCGAATCCTTCCATTTTCGTGCTATTAGTTTGCGTGCCACATACAGCAACCTCGCTATTGCCACTTTGTAATGTTCTGAGACAGGTATCCCATCCACCTCCCCCAAAACACACAGCACTGGATTCCTTTCGAGCGTACATGCATAAGCTCTCTCAATTTTGTTGATAACGACCAGCCAGTATGCCACCAGCCGCGGACACGACCATAACATATGTAACAGTCCGGCCTGGTCTGTGCCACATCTAGGGCAGCTAGAGTCTCCCCTCAAGCCCGCCTTGAATAGGACCAGCGGTGTTTTGTATGTTCTATGTATTACATATAATTGGGAGAGCCGTGCCTGCCCGCTTAGAGAGATCTTCGGGACATATTCAAGAATAGTCTCCCATTGTTCTGTTGTGAGGGTACCCACCTCCCTCTCCCATTTACTCTTTGCAGTGAGGTGATTGTCCCCCAGATAGGAGTGTAGTAGATCATGATATATGCTCGATATAACTCCCCTCGTCCCTCCTTTCATACACACAAATTCTAGTACAATGTCGCCCTGAACCGTCATGGCTCCCAATCTACACTGTGCCCTCCAAGCATGTCGAAGCATATAGTATTGAAACCCCCATACCGAAGGCAAATCAAATTCCTCTCTCAATGTCTCAAAGGTCTTCAGGTCCGTTCCACTCTGCAGCTGGCACACATATCTTACTCCTTTCGCCTTCCAATTGCCCATTTGACGCAGCTTATTAAGTTCCGGCAGATGCTCATTGTCCCACACCGGTGAGTACCTAGTCAGCTCATCCACCCCTCTGATCCTTTTAATGGTGTCCCATACCTTCTGAATAATGCCTATGGTAGGATATGGTGCTCCCAGTTTCTTAAAGGTACCATCCTCTAGACCCTGGATAAGTGGGCATCTCCCCGTCACATGTACCAGCACCCGGTGAGCTGCTCCTCCACAATAGAGCTCTCTCCATCCCCTGACATGCTGGCCCTGTACTGCCAAGAAATAGACCCATGGATTTGGTGCGGCCAGTCCTCCCTCTTCCTTTCCTTTTTGCAGAGTTCCAAATTTAATCCGTGCCTGCTTCTTGCCCCATATCAAGGATCTGAAGATAGAATCAATGCCCCGAAACCGTTTTTTTGGTAGCCATATCGGCGAATTGTACAAAACGTACATTAGTTGTGGCATAAGGACCATCTTAATCAGGTTAGTTCTACCCGTTACCGTTAAAGCCAATTTGCACCATGCACCTATTCTCCCTTTAAATTTCTCTAGCAGAGGAACCAAATTCAGATCCGTGAATCGGGACAGTGGAAAAGCTACCCATATTCCTAGGTATTTAAACTGTGAAACTAGCTGGAGTTGTTTCCCCCTCTCATCTATCTCCTCCGCTTCTATTGCTCTATCCACAGCCATGACAAAAGACTTGTGCCAATTTATCTCCAGTCCCGAAATGCTCCCAAATTGTTTAATTACATCCATCGCGCACCCCAGTGTCTCTCCTGCACTTTCCAAAAACAACAGGATGTCGTCGGCATACAATGATATTTTTTCTTCCAGCTTCCCAAATTTAAATCCGACCACTCCCCTCTCAGCTCTAATCTTGGCCGCCAGGGGCTCCACTGCCACCGCGAACAATAGCGGGGACAGCGGACACCCCTGCCTTGTGCCCCTATGCAAGTCAAACATCCCGGACTGTTCTCCATTCACCTTAACTACCGCCTTTGGGGATGAGTACAATAACTTCACCCAGGCCATGAACGCGGGGCCGAATCCCATCAGTTCCATGATTTTCCATAAGTATTGCCATTCCACGCTATCAAATGCTTTCCTAGCATCCAATGACATCACTATTCTCCTGCCACCATTATCAGCAGGCAGTTGCATATTAAGAAATAATTTTCTTAAGTTAACAGCCGTGGAGCGGTTAGGCATAAAGCCTGACTGGTCCTCGTGTATAATGGTATGCGCAACCCCGGTGAGCCGGGTGGCCAGGATCTTAGCGAGTATTTTGACATCCGTTGTCAACAACGAAATGGGCCTGTATGACTCCGCATCCATGGGATCTTTTCCCTCCTTCGGCAGAACCACTATTACTGCTTCCTCCATTGATCTCGGCAGTGCCCCCGTCACTAAAGCCTCATCAAACACAGATTTCAATTTCGGAGCCAGCAGTTCCACTAACTCCCTGTACACCTCCCCAGGTAGACCATCAGCTCCCGGTGATTTGTTATTGGGCATAGACTGTATTGCACATTCCACCTCCTTCACACTCACAGGTTCTTCCAACCTCAACCTATCTTCCTCAGACAATTTAGGTAGACTCTTCTCAATTTATACCCTTGGCCTGGGTCAACTCATAAAGTCGCATAAATTCCAGTACCACCTTTATGCTGATGACATTCAGATCTACCTCTCTGGCCCAGACGTCACCTCTCTGCTGTCCAGAATCCCGGAGTGTCTATCAGCCATATCCTCCTTCTTCTCCTCTCACTTCCTCAAGCTCAATGTGGACAAATCTGAACTCATCATCTTTCCTCCATCTCACAGATCTTCCTTACCTGACCTATCTATCACAATTAATGACATCACACTTTCCCCAGTACCGGAAGTCCGCTGCCTCAGAGTAACCCTTGATTCTGCCCTGTCCTTCAAACCGCACATCCAAGTTCTTTCTACCTCTTGTCGCCTCCAGATCAAAAATATTTCCAGAATCCATCCTTTCCTCAACCCTCAATCTACTAAAATGCTTGTGCACGCCCTCATCATCTCCCGCCTCGACTACTGCAACATCTTTTTCTGTGGTCTCCCTGCTAACACCCTTGCACCTCTCCAGTCCATCCTTAACTCTGCTGCCCGACTAATTCAGCTCTCTCCTCGCTACTTCTCCGCTTCTCCCCTCTGCAAATCTCTTCACTGGCTTCCATTCCCTCAGCACATCCAGTTCAAATTACTAATACTGACCTACAAGGCCATCTATAACCTGTCTCCTCCATATGTCTCTGAACTAATCTCTCGATACCTTCCCTCACGTAATCTCCGGTCATCCCAAGACCTCCTTCTCTCCTCCACACTTATTCGCTCCTCACCCAACCGCCTCCAAGACTTCTCCCGAATAGCCCCCATCCTCTGGAATTCTTTGCCCCAACATGTCCGACTATCAACCACATTTGGATCCTTCAGACGGAACCTGAAAACCCCCCTCTTCAAGAAAGCCTACAGCCTGCAATGACCCAGCTACCTCCTCACCACTACTGGAGATATCACCTCAACCAACACCGGAACTGCTGCAACCCACCAACCTACTGTCTCCTTCCTGTAGCATATAAGCCCGAAAGGGCAGGGTCCTCTGCCCTCTGTTTCAGTCTGTCATTGTAAATTTGTTTACTGTAAGTGACATCTGTAATTTGTATGTAACCCCTTCTTATGTACAGCACCATGGAATCAATGGTGCTATATAAATAAATAATAATAATAATAATAAATAGTGGAATTGCATTATTTTTTCTTTCACTTTACACTTTTTTTTTTTTTTCATTTTTGTTACGTTATGTTTTAAAATGATTGGCATCATACAAATTTACATCTTGCAAAAGAAACAAACAAAAAAAAAGCTAATACGGGTTGTCATTTGTCAAAGGAAAAATTAAAAAGTAAAAAGTTTTAAGGCTCTTGTAGGAAAAAAAATGAAGACTGTGAAAGGAAAACAGGTCGCAGTGGGATGGAAAATAACCTTTATGCAATATGTTGAATGCTATTCTGTCCATGATGAAGGTGCAGGAAGGCGGCTGTGATTCTTTTGTCCCATTTATGTCTTTTCAGGTTATCCAGATAAGATATTAGTCAGCTGCGGTGACACATGAATGATCCCTTTATGGCAGGTGGAGGGGGCCAAGGGTGCTACAGGGAGCAGCCTGGTCAGTGAGATAATGGAGGACATGCCTGACATACCTGTCTTGAATACAGATATAAATCCTGAGAAAAATATTTACATAGAGACCATATCTTTACCCTATATACCATGGTGGAAACACTGCCATTTTGACATGATAAATAAGTAATTGGATATTAAAAATATGGTCTTAATACTATAACACCTCGGCCTTATTCTGTCTATGCAGTTTCCCATAATAATTTAATTTGTAATCTAGAGCCTGATAAAAGATATCTGATTTTGAGGGGCATCATTGAGCACTTTTTATGCAAAGGAGACTTGGGATCAATAAAGGCCCCGTCACACTAAACGATGCACCAGCGATCCCGACAATGACATGACCTTGTCAGGATCGCTGGTGCCTCGATACATGATCGCTGGTGACCTGTCAAACAGGCAGACTCCCCAGCGATCAGGACCAGCGAGGACGCTGGTATCCAAGGTAAATATCAGGTAACTAAGCGAGTGAGTCACTTAGTTACCCGCTGTGTACCTTGGTTACCAGCTCCCTGCGCGAGCACGCAGGTATCTAAGGTACACAGCGGGTAACTAAGAGACGGCGCACGCTTAGTTACCCGATATTTACCTTGGATACCAGCTCACTGATCGTTGGCCTCCCGCTGCCACACGCAACGATGGGCGCTGGCCAGCGGGAGACCAACGATCAAAAAAATGGCCCAGGACATTACTGCACGATCAGCGATACCCGGCGGCGGGCCGGTCGCTGATGCGTGCCACACACAGCGAGATCGCTAGCAAGATCGCTGTTGTGTCACAAAATCAGCGATCTCACTAGCGATCTCGCTGTGTGTAATGGGGCCTTTACCCTGAAGATGTGTTCAGACAGGGCAGATTTTGATGGAAATCTTTGGTGATTTCACTGCACAACCAGTGTTTTACATGTGATTTAAGGAAGAGTCAGACATCTGTATAACTCGGGCGAAGATCACATCTCTATGCTCGGACTGGCTGGTGGCTGTCCCAAGCCGAGCGAGACAGCTGCATATAAATACATGCTGTGATGCTCGAGTCGGGAGAACCGCCGGCCAGTCCGAGCATAGCGTTATGGTCCTTGTAGGAGTTATACGGATGGCTGACTCTTCACTTATGCTGAGGATTCAACCCCTATAAAATGAAGAGTTGAAATTTGTGGTTTTAAATTTGCAGCATGCTAATTTTTGCAAATATTCCAGTTGACAAAAAAAGCCCAACTATGTGCATTCTTTGTGGAACCAGGTGCGTACATACCAATAGTGAAACGTTTGCGGAGGCACAGGGCGCTCAAGAGTTAAGGGGGGCTATTGGAACTGTGCACTACTGTATGATGAGCTATTGGACTACAAAAGGGCCTATGTACTGTTCTTGCACTTGGGCCCTCCCCTGTCTGTGTCCGCCATTGTGTGCAACCACTGCAACTGAACTTACTTGAACCTTAAGGATGTCCCAAAATATGTCATCACTTCTTAATCAGTGTGAGGTTTTACTACTGGGAACGGAATTGATCCTCAAAATGAATGGACAGCAGCTTCTACTCTGTTTTTACCGCATAATGACACATGGATGCATGTGGAGCCACATCACTGCCCCATTTACATGAATGGACTTTTGCTGCGCAGTACAGTGGCTGGCCAGAGAAATATTGTAGGAAAATTTGTACCTTAATTTTCTATATGATGGCCCCTGTCAGACCCTACAAGTAATAATGGCATATTCTATTTGAATCCCTATTCTTTGGGGTACACTTACATAAGCTTTTGAATTCTGTTTTGTGCAGCTGTGTCTTGAAAATTTGGACAGTTAGAGAAGACAAGGAGAAATTACTAATAGGCTTTTATCTCTTTTGAGAAGAAAGGATCTACCTTTCCCCAGTCATCTGATGCTGAGAGAAAGTCAGGACACTTCCATGCACATTAGAACATTTGATGGTTACCTAGTCCTTCAGTAATGGGTTGGTTAGGCCAACATTCATCTAATGTGTACAGGGGCCTTAAAATATTGAAATGTAAAAAGGTAAAAAAGGAGAGGAGGGAGATGCAGCTGCAGTTTCTCACTTCCATTCTTTCAGTAAAACAGTATGGGAAAGAAGGAAGGATGAGCAGCTTGGGGAACGTAAGATAGGCTCAAAGCATGCTGCAGTGTAGCTTTGGCATCTTACTATGGAAAGTCCATCTCTTCCTGGAAACCATGAAAAAGTAATTAAATACCCAAATCTGTTGTTTTTTTTTCTTAGGCCAGTTTCATGTGTCTATGACACACAGATCATGCTTGGATCGTAATACCCTGCCTGTCTGCAGGATCTCCTGACCTTAGCTAACTGCCTTATATGTGAGACCCGGCAATTGGGCCAGGTATTGCAATCTGAGCATGGCCAGTGTTTCACGGACACATGAAGCCGATCTAAATATATAGGATATTTTACAGGATGAAAATGATGAAATGGTAAGACAGGATGTTGAGAAGGCCGAACTTTTAAATTCCTATTTTGCATCTGTTTTCTCTCAGAAAGGAAATGTAACATCAACTGTTCTTCACTGTCCTATTAAGGGAATAGAAGAATCCAGGATATCTATAAACAGAAAGATAGTGAGGAAACACTTAGCTAACCTAAATGAATTCAAGTCTACAGGTCCAGATGAATTACACCCCAGCGTACTGAAGGAGATAGCAGAAGAAATTTTTGAACCCCTCTCCATAATCTTTGAAAATTCTTGGAGAACAGGAGAAGTCCCAGAAGACTGGAGAAGAGCAAATGTTGTTCCTATCTTCAAAAAGGGAAAGAAGGTGAACCCAGGCAACTATAGGCCGGTGAGTCTGACTTCTATACCAGGAAAAATCTTTGAACATATTATTAAACAACATGTATGTCAGTACCTGGATAAGAATGAAGTGATTATGGATCAAGGAAATGCTGTAGATATAGTATATCTTGACTTCAGCAAAGCATTTGACAAAGTATCTCATACAATCCTTATTGACAAAATGACTAAGTATGGAATGGACAAGGCAACTGTTGGGTGGATTCATAACTGGCTTAGTGATCGGACCCAAAGAGTGGTCGTAAATGGCTGCACATCCAGTTGGAAGAATGTCTCAAGTGGGGTACCACAGGGCTCTGTCCTGGGCCCTGTATTGTTCAACATCTTTATCAACGATTTAGATGAAGGAATTGAGGGTAAACAGATTAAATTTGCTGATGACACAAAGCTAGGAGGGATAGCTAATACTAGAGAAGAGAGAGGATTCAAAAAGATATAAATAAACTGGAGCAGTGGGCAACAACTAACAGAATGGTTTTTAACAGGTAAAAATGCAAAGTACTACATCTGGGCAATAAAAATGAAAAAAGCATATACAGAATGGGAGGAATAGGGCTAAGCAACAGCACATGTGAAAAAGACTTGGGTATACTAATTGATCACAGACTGAAAATGAGTCAACAGTGTGATGCAGCAGCAAAAAAGGCAAATGCAATTCTAGGATGTATTAACAGAAGCATACAGTCTAGATCATGTGAAGTCATTATTTCCCTCTACTCCTCTTTGGTCAGACCTCATCTGGAATATTGTGTCCAGTTTTGGGCACCACATTTTAAAAAAGACATCAACAAACTGGAGCAAGTTCTGAAAAGAGCGACCATAATGGTGACCGGTCTGCAAACCCTGTCTTATGAGGAAAGGTTGCAGGATTTGGGAATGTTTAGTTTGCAAAAGAGAAGACTGAGAGGAGACTTAATAGCTGTCTACAAATATCTAAAGGGCTGTCACTTTGTAGAAGGATCATCTTTATTCTCATTTGCACAAGGAAAGACTAGAAGCAATGGGATGAAACTTAATGGGAGGAGACACAGATTAGATATTAGAAAAACTTTTTGACAGTTAGAGTGATCAATGAATGGAACAGGCTGCTACGAGAAGTGGTGAGTTCTCCTTCAATGGAAGTCTTCAAACAGAGGCTGGACAGACATCTGACTGGGATGATTTAGCAAATCCTGCTTTGAGCAGGGGCTTGGACCAGATGGTCCAGGAGGTCCCTTCCAACTCTACGATTCTATGATTCTATGAAATAATAGGGGCACTGTAAAGAGCCTATTAGGGCATCATTTTGCTGCTAGAACACACTTATTCCTAAAGACAAGTGCGCATTATTGGACTCATCTACGATGAGATAAATCTTACTGACCTCCTGGATTTTTGGGATCATAGACCCCTATGAGGGCTTGTGCCGACATCTGTATTTTCGGACCAATGTTATTCTATGGTGCCGTGCAAATGTCAGATTTTTTTCTTCTGTCCTTGGAAAAAATGGCAGCATGTACATATTATTTGCATCCGATATTCAGATCAAACTCAGCCATGCAAGTCAATAAGTCCCTGTAAATAATTGGTCTGAGCGCAGTCCGATTTTTACGGGCTGACAGAGTGGAGAAGATGGAGAAACTTCTTTTTACCATCTTCTTCTCCTCATTTGAGAAAATCGAATCACACTCTGATCAATCTGATCAGAGTGTTATTAGCATAATTGGTTCGGTACTCTTGGATTAGAGAAAATACAGTTTCGTGACTCCAGCCTGAGAAAGAGTTATCCTTTACGATTTAGCCCTGAGGCCTAAATATCAGATTATATTTGAGCATACTGGGACAAGTTCAGATCTAAATTAAAGTTTATGTAAAATTATCTTTATATGTTACGGAATTGTAAATTGTTCAACAAAAATGATATTTTTTTTTCTTAATAATCTACTGTATCTGATTTCTAATGATTGTAGCGATTTGGGGCTAATTTCCATATTTTTCATTAATTTTGTTGGATTTCAAAATAAATTACAATTTCAGATCAGTGCCCCTTATTTCTACTAATTGGAGTACCTGATATTACAGTGTTATATCTTTTACACAGCCCTTGGTAAGAGGTGGTAAATTAGTTGTTTAGTCCCTTGGGGATCAGGGGTATATTTTTTACCCAGTCCAAGGGCAAAAAAAAAGCAAATCAATGGGGCGGAAGTGCAGTACCTGTCTGCAGCCACTATCAGTAGATAGAGCAGCTTTGTAATTGAGCCCTTCTAGCCTCCTACAGGAACAGCTGATCAGCGGGGGTGAGAAGGTGTTGTACCCCTACTGATCAGATATTGATGGCCTATCCTAACAATAGGCCATCGATGTTAAAGTAGTGGACAACCTCTTTAATTATCCATCAATATGTCTTTGGAGAGTGTGAAGAAACAGGAGAACTTGGAGGAACTCCAACTGTCCTTGGTTGGATGTAAATACAAGACCCAAGTGTGCTAACCACCGTGCTGCCCCAGTATTGGTCCAACCCTGTTTTTTTTTGCAATATAATCAATTCCTTTCCCATATCTTCTTTGTTGGGTTACTACTGGAGACACATGGGCCGTATTTAGCCTGTTTTGGGGCATTGTATCCTGGGTTATGAGTCATTTTCACAATGGAGAAATAAACATGTATACTTTGGCTACGCCCTACATATAAAGGCTACACTGATGGCACTTATTGTGTATTGCACTTATATATCACTTCCTCAGTCGATGCTGGTGGTTTTTAAGCTATAGCCTCATCACCTATTTTTAGAGTAAGATTGGCACACGTGGACACCTTTGTGATGCTTTCACCACTGTGTAAGTACAAGGTGTGTTGTGTCTTATTGTGTAAACTTACTGAGGTCATCACCTCTCTATACGAGGCAATCGGAATCAGGTACTGAGAGGCAGGGAGCGGCTGGCATTATTCATCTAGCATACTTTGTGGCTGCCAAATCTTTAGTAGGTAGAAAGTTTCTTCTGGAAAACAATATATTACAATATGTCTGATTGGGCTATGATGTAAATTCCTGTTCGCCATTGTTTTGCCAGAACTGTAGACAAACAGTAGATGACAAGAGCGGGACTATGACCTCTCTTTTTGGCATTGCCACAAATTATCTATAATGAGACCTAATTATTTAGTTGGAGTTGCCTCATCCTGTTTAAGAGGGCATCTATATCCACATACCAGACCTCTTCCCTTCCCTAATAACCTCCCTCTCTAACATCTCTGAAGGAGAGCTTACTCATCTCCTTTCCAAATCACACCTCATCACCTGTGCACTTGACCCCATCCCTTCCCACCTGCTCCCCAACCTCACTAACATGCTCATCCCAGCCCTAACCCATCTCTTCAACCTATCACTATCTTCTGGTACCTTCCCCTCTGCTTTCAAACATGCCACCATCACACCCATCCTCAAAAAAACAAACCTTGACCCAACTGCTATGCCCAGCTATTGCCCCATATCACTGCTCCCATTTGCTTCCAAACTCCTTGAACAGCATGTCCATGCTCAACTTTCCTCCCACCTTTCATCTAACTCCCTCCTTGACATCCTCCAATCTGGCTTCCGCCCCCACCACTCCACTGAAACTGCCCTGACCAAAATTACTAATGACTTACACACAGACAAAGCTAACAGACAGTTCTCCATCCTCCTCCTTCTCGACCTGTCCTCTGACTTCGACACAGTCGACCACTGCCTACTTCTACAGATTCTTTCTTCCATTGGCATCAAAGACCTTGCCCTGTACTGGATTGCCTCATACCTTTCTGACTGCACATTTAGCGTTTCCACTCCCACACTACCTCCTCATCCTGCACTCTCTCTGTTGGAGTCCCCCAAGGCTCGGTCCTGGGGCCCCTATTTTTTCCATCTATACCCTTGGCCTAGGACAACTCATAAAGTCCCATGGCTTCCAGTACCACCTGTATGCGTAAGACACTCAGATCTACCTCTCTGGCCCAGATGTCACCTCTCTGCTGTGCAGAATCCCGGAGTGTCTATCAGCCATATCCTCCTTTTTCACCTCTCGCTTTCTAAAACTCAATGTAGACAAAACTGAACTCATTATCTTTCCTCCATCTCACGCATCTTCCCTACCCAAGCTATCTATTATGGTGAACGGCATCACGCTCTGTCCCGCACCTGAAATCCGCTGCCTCGGAGTAACTCTTGACTTTGCCCTGTCCTTCAAACCACACGTCCAAACTCTTGCCACCTCCTGTCGCCTCCAACTCAAAAATATTTCCAGAATTCGTCCCTTCCTCAGTCCTCAATCTACTAAAACT
The DNA here is from genome assembly GCF_039654945.1 of Dendrobates tinctorius. Taxonomy (NCBI): domain Eukaryota; kingdom Metazoa; phylum Chordata; class Amphibia; order Anura; family Dendrobatidae; genus Dendrobates; species Dendrobates tinctorius. The sequence goes on along the minus strand of NW_027361682.1, from coordinate 30,444,520 downwards.
CTTGTACGTGCCCTCATCATCTCCCGCCTTGACTACTGCAACACTCTCCTCTGTGGCCTCCCTGCTAACTCTCTTGCACCACTCCAGTCTATCCTCAACTCTGCTGCCCGATTAATCCACCTCTCTCCTCCCCTGTCTCTCCCCTCTGAAAATCTCTCCACTGGCTCCCAATTCCCCCACGAATCCAGTTCAAACTACTAACACTGACCTACAAAGCCATCCACAACCTGTCCCCTCCATATATCTCTGAGCTAATATCCCAATATCTTCCCTACGTAATCTTCGATCCTCCCAAGACTTCCTACTTTCCTCCACACTTATTCGTTCCTCACACAACCGCCTCCAAGATTTCTTCCGAATATCCCCCATCCTCTGGAACTCCATGCCTCAACACGTCCAGTTATCTACCACCCTCGGATCCTTCAAACGGAACCTGAAAACCTATCTTTTCAGGAAAGCTTACAGCCTGCAATAACCATTCTGCCGCCTCACCACCACCTGAGCTGCCACCTCCTCACCACCAGAGCTGCTGCACCCCCGACCTTCTGTCTCTTCCCCACTATCCCGTAGAATGTAAGTTCGCAAGGACAGGGTCCTCTCCCCTCTGTACCAGTCTGTCATTATAAATTTGTTTACTGTTAACGATATCTATAACTTTGTATGTAATCCCCCTTCTCATGTATAGCACCATGGAATTAATGGTGCTATATAAATAAATAATAATAATAGGGCGTAATGAAGAAAAAGTTATTTGCAGTTGTCGATAGACATCAGATATTTGATAGTAGTCCATAGACATGAGATATACAGTAGTAGCAGTGTCGTAACTAGAGTCCGATACAAGATTTGGACCGCACCCACCATCAAAAGTGAGTACACCCTTCACATTTTTGTAAATATTTTATTATATCTTTTCATGGGACAACACAAAAGATATGACGCTGTGATACAATGTAAAGTAGTTAGTGTACAACTTGTATAACTGAACACACAGCCATTAATGCCTAAAATGCTAAGTTGAAAAGGCCAAATTGTGCCCAATTAGCCATTTTCCCTGACTCATTAATGTTACAAGGTCTCGGGTGTGCATGGGGAGCAGGTGTGTTAAATTTGGTGTTATCGCTCTCACACTCTCATACTGGTCACTAGGCATTCATCATGGTGCCTCATGTTAAAGAACTCTCTGAGGATCTGAAAAAAAGAATTGTTGCTCCTCATAAAGATGGCTATAAGAAGATTGCCAGCACACCGAAACTGAGCTGCAGCACAATGGCCAAGGCATACAGCGGTTTCACAAGACAGGTTCCACTCAGAACAAGCCTCGCCAGAAGTTGAGTGCATATTCTTAGGTTGTCTTAGGTTGTCTTTTCAAAATAGACGTATGGGTGTAGAAGAGAAGACCGGGTTTCAAGGGCTGCTGAAATGCCAGGTCCACACTGTTGTGCAAGCTATACACCGACTACCTTATATTATCAAAGTGTCATATCTTCAGTGTTGTCCCATGAAAAGATATCTATTTATATAATTGCTGTGACCGGGTCAGCTTCTGCTGAGCCCTTTTTTTGAGTGGACCCTCTGGGTCATGGCACCTACCCACCGAGGGCGAGCTGACCTTGTGAGGAACCACCCCCTATACAGGGAGTGTCAGGGGCAAGACCAAGGGGGTGAGCCACCACGACGGCTGGGACCAGACGGCTGGCTCAGGGAAACACTATGTGAGTGTCTGACGACCAGGGACAAGCAGGAAACAAGACAAGACAAGATGTAAGTTCAAAGTATCTTCATTTAGACAACTGCAGGAACATTCAGTGCAAAAACGTGAGGTCAAGCAAACACGGCAAGGTGCGTACATGGGCACGCCAAAGTCCATAGCATGGTACGTGCCAGGTGGCACGCCTAGGTACAGGTAAAGGCACAATGGCATCGGACTCCGGACAGCTGGCAACGATCGTCATGATCAGGGCATCAGGCTGCGGACATCAGCTCCGGACATCAGGCCGCAGTCATCAGGCTTACGATCTCTGGCAGCGATCGGCAGGTTCCGGGCATCCGGCAGGCAAGCCAGGGTTCAGGCAAGGAGGCACGACAGATATCCAGGCATGGTGCGTGTTAGGGAACACGCCGAGGTCCAAGGCAAGATTCCAGGCAGGGTGCGTGCTAGGGGCACACCAGGGTCCAGGACAAGGTGCAAGGCAAGGTGCGTGTGTAGGGGACACGCCAGGGTCGAGGCAGGGTGCGTGCTAGGAGCCACGCCAGGGTTCAAGGCAGGGTGCGTGCTATGAGCCACGCCAGGGTTCAAGGCAGGGTGCGTGCTATGAGCCACGCCAGGGTTCGAGGCAGGAGACACGCCTCACTGGCCAGCGTCCACGGCTGAGACACAAGCACGCGGCACGACTAAGGCACAGGAGGCGGGCAAGGGCAATTTGTCACGTACGCCTGTCCTGTGTGACATGACTCAAAGGCCGGTACTAAAACACTGACTAGTGACACTGTCCTGTGTGACGTGACCATCAGGTCGGTACTGAAACAACAAGACAGGGGGAAGGAAAACCAACAGGGCAAGGAAAAGACAAAGCAAGGAGCGGAACCTGGAGAGGAGCATAGGCAGAAACACAGAGTCAGGTCAGAGAGAGAACAGAGCTAGCAGCGGAGCGTAGGCCGAAGCCCAGAGCCGGGCCAAGGCTGAGCCTTGGGACTAGTCAGGAAATGTGCAAGAGAGCACCAAAGGGCAAAGTACGGAAAACCAGGCAGAGACAAGAAACATGAGAAGTACTACAAGGCTCAGAATAGCAAAGACTAAACACGGCGAAACAGGCAAGGCAGAGAACAGATGAAGGACTACAAGTGAAAGGATAGCTAAGGCGAGACATAGCAAAACAGGCTAATGCAGAGAACAGCGGAAGAACTACAACGCAAAGCAAGGCAAAGACAAACATGGCACGAGAGACAACACAAGACATGACACGAGACTAGAGACAGAGTACAAGCACAGAGCGTGTGCAAAGACGCACGACAGGGCAGAGTGCAGGGGCACAGAATACAGGGAGCGACCGAGCAGACCAAGCAGCCTTGCAGGGAGGCAACACGGTACTCAGGCCTTGACCATAGGGAGGGGCGGTCTGATATAGCACCATAGCTCCTGCAGTTCCGGGTCAGGATCATGGAAGGACTTCCGGTTCAGATCCTCCAGGATCATAGAGAGCATCGCTAGAACAGCCTGGGTAGAACCATAGAGCAGGTCACATGATCAGGAGTTCCAGGAATACAGCGGATTGCAGAACCAGAGCAGGGCTGGAACATAGGAAAAGTCACATGATCAGGGGTTTCCAGGAATACAGCAGATTGCAGAACCAGAGCAGGGCTGGAACATAGGAAAGGTCACATGATCAGGAGTTTCCAGGAATACAGCGGATTGCAGTCAGAGACGGATGGTTACCCAGCAACAGCGTGCAGCCATGGGGTAAGGCGCGCGTGTACACTGCTCCAGGCAACTTGCGGCATAACAGACATGGCGGACATGACAATTGCCTTGTAATGTTTTCATTTCCTGTTCAGTCCAGATGTCAGGGTATCACAGAATTCCAAGCGAAGGAAGTTCATCAACCGCCATATTGGGACACCCAAGTGATGGGTGTCTTAATATGGAAACTGCTGTTTGTACCACGCAATAGGTTGCACGGAACACCGTCGCACCACACACACACACACACACACACACTATACGCCGTGCGCACCTCACACACACACAGACTCTCACACTCAGACACTCACGCAGCCTCTTGCGCGGTACCACCAGTGGAACATCATCGCACTTCGCCTGTGCGAATCTTGTTGAAGTTTGCGCTGGCATAGGCAGCCCCTTCGCCCGCACGGGCCCAGTCACAACCTCTGTGACGGCAGTTGCTACGCCCCTGGGTAGTAGTCCATAGATATCACATGTACTGTAGTAGTCCATAGTCATCAGATTTTCTGTAGTAATCTGTAGACATCAGATGTTCGGTCGTAGTCTGTAGACATCAGATGTTCGGTAGTAGTTCGGAGACATCAGATGTTCTATAGTAATTTGTAGACATCAGATGTTTGGTAGTAGTCCGTACACATAAGATGTTCGGTAGTAGTCAATAGACATCAGATGTTCTATAGTAGTTCATAGACATCAGATGTTTGGTAGTACAACTGTACGTAGACATCACGTTAGGTAGCAGTCCGTAGACATCAGATGTTTGGTAGTAGTCCGTAGACATCACGTTTCTAACTAGTCAGTAGCAAAAAAAGAAGAAATATGCAGCACTCACCAATGTAGCTGAAAAACTGTGAGTCTTTATTTCACATAATTTCCCTCAAAGGTGTGGACATGCAGGACGTGGAGGAATGCTAGGGGAGGGAGGTGCCGGACAATGGCCATTTCACGATTACTCGCTTCTACGGGTTCTACGCTTCTACCTGGACCCGTAGAAGCGAGTAATCGCGAAACGGCCGTTGTCCGGCACCTCCCTCCCCTAGCATTCCTCCACGTCCTGCATGTCCACACATTTGAGGGAAATTATGTGAAATAAAGACTCACAGTTTTTCAGCTACATTGGTGAGTGCTGCATATTTCTTCTTTTTTTGCTTCACATTGAAATATTCATGTTTTTTCATGCAAGCACCTCCATTTTTTGACTGAATCATATGCCGCAATACTTCAGATAAATAGCTCCGTCTGGTAATGTGGTGATTTGTGTGCCCTAGTATGCCGTTCATCTGTTTGCTCTTTGCTGGGATCATCTAACTAGTCAGTAGGCATCACATAGAATCATAGAATGTTAGAGTTGGAAGGGACCTCCAGGGTCAAAGCAGAATTCACTAAACCATCTCAAACAGATGTCTGTCCAGCCTGTGTTTGAAGACTTCCATTGAAGGAGTACTTACCACCTCTCGTGGCAGCCTGTTCCACTCATTGATCACCCTCACTGTCAAAACTTTTTTTCTAATGTCTAAGGCTAGTTTCACACTTGCTTTTTTTTGCAGCGCGTTTTTCCCGCAAAAAAACGCATTGAAAAAACGCATACAAAAGCATACAACTGCTGCGTTTTTTTCAAGCATTTTTATGAGCATGCATGAAAAAAACGCAGCGTTTTTATGCGTTTGTAAGCGTTTTTAGTGCGTTTTTACCGCGTTTGCGTTTTTTCCAAACATTAGGTGGCCCCTCACACTAACCCAAACCATGACTTTACTAACCCTAACCCTAACCCTAACCCTTAACCAAACCATACCCTAACCCTAACCCTGACCCTAACCCAAACCCTAACCCTTAACCAAACCATACCCTAACCCTAACCCTAACCCTTAACCAAACCATACCCTAACCCTGACCCTAACCCTAACCCTGACCCTAACCCTAACCCTTAACCAAACCATACCCTAACCCTAACCCTAACCCTTAACCAAACCATACCCTAACCCTAACCCTGACCCTGACCCTAACCCTAACCCTTAACCAAACCATACCCTAACCCTGACCCTGACCCTAACCCTAACCCTAACCCTTAACCAAACCATACCCTGATCCTAACCCTAACCCTGACCCTGACCCTAACCCTAACCCTAAACCCCTTAACTAACCCTAACTCTAACCCAAACCCCTAAATTCCATTGTCTAAACTAATGTTAAAAAAAAAACGCATGTGCAAAAAAACGCATACATAAGCATGCCAATGCGCACGTATGCGCATCCATAGGCTATAATGGCCATTTTTAGCGCAAAACGTGCGCATACGTGCGCATGCGCTTTTTTGCAGGGCCAAAAAATGCAACATGCTGCGTCTGGAAAATACAAACGCACACCCCAAAAAAACGCAGCGCATGAAAATCGCATACGTGCGCATGCCAGCGCGCAGGTATGCGCACCCATGTTAAATATAGGGGAAAAAACGCATGCGCAGGTATGCGTTTTTTTCCAGCGCAAAAAAACGCAAATGTGAAACCAGCCTAATCTGTTTCTTCTCCCTTTTAATTTCATTCCATTGCTTCTAGTGATTCCATGTGCAAATAAGAATAAGGATGATCCCCCTACACTGAGACATCCCTTCAGAAATTTGTAGACAGCTATTAAATCTCCTCTTAGCCTTCTTTTTTTGCAAGCTAAACATTCCTAGATCCCTTAACCGTTCTTCGTAGGGCATAGTTTGCAGTCAGCTCACCAATCTGGTGGCTCTTCTCTGAACTTGTTCCAGTTTTTCGCTGTCTTTTTTAAAAATGTGGTGCCCAAAACTGGACACAGTATTCCAGATGAGGCTTGACCAAGGAGGAGTAGAGGGGATAATTACTTCACATGATCTAGACTCTATGCTTCTCTTAATATTGGGGTCGGGAACCTTTTTGGCTGAGAGAGCCATGATCACCACATATTTTAAAATGTAATTCCGTGAGAACCATATGTTTAAAACTAAATACAAGTAAATGTGTGCCCTTTATGTAAGTCTTATGGATCGCCCTCGCACCCAGGGCGGCGGGGTACTCGGTACCGGGCCCGTTGGCTTCAATGGGGGATGTCACGGCAGCTGCGACCCGGTCCGTGGCCCTGGGCGTCCATTGTAAAAGGGGGATGGTTGAACGTGTGGATGATGATTAAAGTTTATGAGTGAATGATTCGTGACGCCACCTGTGGTGTTCGGCAATGAAGATGTTAAGCCGACGCTGCAGACAGATCCTCTGGGACAGATGATGTGGTGCAGCAATGATGTTGTGGCCCTCCACAGTAGTCCCAGGGCAGTGTAGATGAAGAGATAGGGGAGAGACGTAGATGATGCAGTATCAGGCACAGAGATGTAGCAGTGCTGAGGGTGTTGGCGCAGGACACCAGGGCATGTAGTGCCAAAGCTTTACTCACAGTCTGTTGTGCATACAGGTGCCCACATCCATGCCGTGTCCTCCGGGTCAGGGGCTCAGTCAACCTCCAAGCTAGATGAAGCACTCCGTTCCAACACTCCGCCAACATGTGCCTTTTCTGAACATCTCCCTTCTTGCGCCTATGGTGAAGTACTCACAGTACCGAGTTACACTGGAGTTCCTCCTTTCTGATGTTCCTATGAACTCTACTTGTACGGCAGACGGCTGTAGCCTGCTTCAGGGACTCCTTGCTACCTAGTCCCGGCTCACTCACGTTGCTGTTGTGCCCCCAAGTCTTGTGTGGGAATAAAGTGGTGACATCTTCTATTCCTCCGGTGTCTGCTGCAGGACCATTAGTATCCATACAACCTCAGGGACCGGACCCCAGCCTTGCGCTGTGAACTTGGGAAGGGTTCTGCTCTAACCTTAATCCTTAGTCCTCCTTTCCTCCTTACGTTCCGTACAAATCCTTCTTTCTTATGGAGAATTAGGCTTTCTGAATCTCTCCTTCCTGTGCCAGCAGACCCAGGTCACTGAGGTCTGCTGCAGCACTCCCTTCATCCATCCCTCTCCGGGGATCTCCTCTCACAGACTCCTGTGACAGACTGACCAAATCCTAATATCTTCCCACTCTTTTGGTGCAGACTAAGCTCCACCCACCTCCCAGCACTCTTCGTGTTACAAGCAGGGAGCCACCAAAGGGTGCTTTGCTACACTACTATGTTGTGTGGGATGCAGGTGTTGGAGTGTGGTCAGGTGTACCTTACCTGAATGGTGGGGTACCACACCTCAGGAGGAGGTGCAGTACCTCTGTGGCGACTGAACCCTCAGGGGCGCCACACTTACATGAAATGCACACATTTACTTGTATTTAGTATGCTTTGATGGTAAGCACAACACAGAGGGATGATAGTGTAATAGATATAGAGTTGTACTTTAAAATGACATTCCAGCAAGTGTATGCTTCAGGGAGGAAAGAGTCACAACCAGCAGAGCGGTTAGGCGGGTGGAGAGGGACCAAGCGCAGGTATGAATGCTAGGAGGCTCTTGGTCAGTCTGTAGGTTGGCCCACTGAAAAATTGTCAATAATCAGTCAGAGCAGTACACGAGTGTTTCAACCGATGAGGCTGGGAGAACCTGTGTTGATATTAGCCACAATGGTATGGTAGACAGCAGTGTTTACCTTATCTTTTACCAGATTTGAGGCTGCTTGCCAGTGCGGAAGCAGTGAGGAGGATGCCGTTTGTAGGTATTGCTGTGGAGAAGATGAGGCTAGAAGAGGAGCGTAGCGCTTTCTTGGCCGGTGACAGGTGCTCCATGCGGCTTTACTGGGCAGGCGTGGATGTTCAGGTGCTGCGGTCGAGTCCTGTGGTAGGATGGTGACCGGAGATTGCAGGACCTGCGTGATGTCAGAGGTCACGTGTAGCCCACGTGATTGACGCAGGTACGAGGCGCCGTAAGGACCAAACTTACCTACGCGTTTCGGAAATCAGCGGTTTCCTTCATTATTTTTTTGTTAATGATTTGTCTGAGAGCCAAATGCAGCCATCAAAAAAGCCACATCTGGCTCACAAGCCATAGGTTCCCGACCCCTGTCTTAATACATCCCAGAACTGTGTTTGCCTTTTTTGTTGCTGCATCACACTATTGACTCATGTGCAGCCTGTGATCAATTAGTATACCCAAGTCTTTTTCACATGTGAAAATGTGAAGAACTAAGGCTCTATTCTTCCCATTCTGTATATGTCATTTTTGTTTTTCTTGCCCAATAGCAGTAGGTAGTAGTCCATAGATATCACATGTTTGGTAGTAGTCCGTAGACATCACATGTTCGGTAGTAGTCCATTGTCATGACATGTTCGGTAGTAGTCCGTAGACATCACATGTTTTGTAGTAGTCCGTAGACATCACATGTTCAGTAGTAGTCTGTACACCTCACATGTTCTGTAGTAGTCGGCAGACATCACATGTTCTGAAGTAGCACATAGACCTCACATGTTCGGTAGTAGTCTATAGACATCAGATGTTCTGTAGTAGTCTGCAGTAGTGATGAGCGAGTATACTTGTTGCTTGGTTTTCCCGAGAATGCTTGGGTGTCCTCCGAGTATTTTGGCGTGCTCGGAGATTTAGTTTGTGTTTTGACGCAACTGCATGATTTGTGGCTGCTAGACAGCCTGAATACATGTGGGGATTCCCTAACAAACAGGCATTCCTCACATATATTCAGGCTGTCCAGCAGCCGCAAATCATGCAGCTGCGGAGAAAGAAACTAAATCTCCGAGCACGCCAAAATACTTGGTGGACACCCGAGCAATGAGTATACTCGCTCATCACTAGTCTGCAGACATCACATGTTCAGTAGACGTCCATAGATATGAAATGTTTTGAAGTAGCCGTAGAATCACACGTTCGGTAGTATTCTATAGACATCTGACTTTCTGTAGTAGTCTGTCTACTATATATGCTGTGCGGCATATTTTAGCCTGGGGTTGCACACAAAGCACGGAGCCCCTGACAGGCTGCCCATCCTTAGATTGATGTCTGAAGTAGTACTTGGTGGGTACAACTCATGTTTGAGGTGCGGCTGTTAACAAGCAGCATAATAAATCTCACAACCTCTGTCTGAATTATCAATACAAATTAATCACAAATGCTTTACTTATTGTTAATGGTTGCACAATTTCTGCAAGACCATACAGCCATAACAATGAGCAAGCAATCAGTAATTCAATTTTAATAATGCAGCAGAAAAAGGCTGTGTCTTATATGCTCCCTAGCAGTTTCACCTCAGATGTACTAAACCAGGTGGGTTCAACCTGCGGTCCGATATCCACATGCGGCCCAGAATGAAGGCAATCCAACATAAAATCGTTACTTTACTTAAAATATTACAAGATTTTTTTTTGTGGTTACGTGTCTCAATGTCACTTAAGATAAACATATGCTGTTGCTGTGTCACGTTCTGATTGTACATAAATAGGGAAAAGGGCCCTGCACTGTCCCTAGCGCTGAGACTCTAACTATCCCTGCTCCCAAAGGTACCGCTAAAGGTGAGGAGGTTTGGGCCAGCAGCCTTAGGCTATGTGCACATGTATGCAGAAAATTTCTGCATAAAAACAGGACTCCTTCCCAGAAAATGCTTGTTTTTGCCATGATTTTTGCATGTTTTTGCCGCAATTTTTGCGCGTTTTTTCCGCGCGTCCCCAGACACATAGAAAATAGCCAGAAATGCGGAATTTACCGCGAAATTAATGAGCTTGCTGCGTTTTTTTACCATGAAGCGTTTTTTTCACGGTTAAAAAACGCATCAATATGCACAAAAAGTGCAAAATGCATTAAAATGAATGGGAAGCTTCTTTTAAGCATTTTTTGAGGGGATTTTTAGGTAAATCCGCGGGAAAAACGCAAAAAAAAACACTGTGTGTGAACACAGCCTTAGGCCGGGGTCACACTAACCGGCGCAAAATACGGTCCGCAGTTTACAGGCGTAATACGGATGAATGACCCCTAAATAGTGCTCCGTATGTCATCCGTAAGCAAGGTATGGTTGCGTATTTTGCGCATGTCAGCATCCGTATGTAATCCATATGGAATCCGTATGCAATCCGTATGGCGAGATTTTCTCGCAGCCTTGCAAAATGGACATTTAATGGTTTTGAGGCCTGCTAACCATTTAAATCATTAGCCTGCACCCTATTTAGAGCCTCAGGAACAGGTGGCTGCCTCCATTCTGTCCATTTGTGACCTTGCCTTCACTAGGTGTGTTGGTGTTGTATGTGCAACATGACAAACAGTCTGAGTTTCAACATAACTGAGCAGGTTCTCTTCAACTGGCTTTTGTCATGCCGCTTTGGTCAACCATACCCAGTGATAGTGGATCCGCGGAGGAGGAGACGCATGTGGGTCCATCCACTTTTGAGGCAACGACTCACAAGAGTCATTTTCACCGCCTCTATTCTTCTATGCGGGAGCATCCTGTAAAATTCTACCAATACTGTCGCATGAGCCTTGCAACATTTGATCGACTCTTGGAGACAGTGCGCCCTGGGATCACCTTTCAGGACACAAGGATGCGCAAAGCTATATCTGCAGAGGAGCGACTTCTACTCACAATACGGTGTGTACTATACAACCACATTCTCTATGTTCATAATGTGTTGGCCAAAGTATGTATTTTTGGCTTATTGGACTAAGTTTAATGCCCTCATCTTAGTCCACATATGTTTCAACTTACAGACCAGAATGTTATGTGTAATATGTACTGAATATCACTTAGTAATTGTGCAACCAAATATGTGTGTGTTAGTCGCTCTGAATTCCTAACAAGTTTGGTATGTATGGACCTGTTTTTTTTGGAATTTGTGCATTCTAAAATCTTCCTTTTCTGTTGTTCTTCAGCTTCCTGTCCATTGGCCTGTCTTATGCCGCCCTCCACCATGAGTTTCTCATTGGAAGATCTACCATTTCTGGCATAGTCAGGTCAACATGTATTGAAATCTGGACAAGACTACATCAAGTCGTTATGCCCGAGCCCAGGTTGGAAGACTGGTTGAGGATATCAAGGGACTTTGAGGAGGAATGCCAGTTTCCTAATTGTATTGGGGCCCTTGATGGCAAACATATCCGGGTGCATAAGCCGCCGAACTCTGGCTCCCAATTCTTCAATTATAAACAATACTTTTCTGTTGTATTGTTGGCTCTGGCAGACCCTCAATACAAGTTTATAATTGTTGACATTGGGGCCTATGGAAGGACGGGAGACTCTCGTGTCTTCAATACTTCCATTATGGCTCGGTAGCTACGCACCAACCAGTTGGATCTACCACCACCACGACAGCTACCAGGCTCCACTCAAGAATCAGTCCCTTATGTCCTTGTGGCAGATGAGGCGTTTCAGTTATCGCGCAATGTCATGAGGCCATATCCCCGGCGCAACCTTGACCACAGACGCAGAATTTTTAACTTGCGCCTATCACGTGCGCGGCGACTGGTGGAGTGTTCCTTTGGCATTCTTTGTGCCAAATGGCGGGTACTCCAGTCTGCCATTCAGCTGAGTGAACAAAATGTTAATGAAGTAGTTAAAGCTTGTGTGGTTCTTCATAACTTCACCAGGATACATGATTGTTCCTCCTCTGCTGGTGTTGTGCATAGGCCGGACAATGTGCGTAGGGTGAGACCACCTATCAACCCTCAACGTAGACCGCTCTCTGGCCTCAAAGTGCGTGATATTTTCACTAATTACTTTATGTCACCTGAGGGGGAAACTTCTTGGCAAGAGCATGCTGTAAGTATGTTATAATTTTTGGTTTTATGTGTGTCTAAATATATGTATTTCTTCCCCTTCTGATTCTATGACTGCTTAATTGCATTGGTAAGTGTATGTTAGTATACTGACACGGTTTTTGAGAATTGAGACAGAGACGTAAACTGTAGTAGATAAATTTTTACTTCTGTTTTTTTTTTTTTTAAAGGCAAACATATTATTGCCATATAATAACTGGGGCAATGGGCCAAAATGGCCTTTTTGCAGATGTGAACATTTTTGAAAAATACAATTTTCACACATATCCAAAAAACCCAGAATGCAATAACAAAATTGCTTCATTAGACATTTTGAATCCAAAGGAAAAAAGAGGTGGTCTCCATCAGCAAAATTATATAAAAAAGATAAAACTCACATTTATTAGGAAGGTTTTCAAATCATATGATTAAGACACCATGACAGGCAAGGCTACTTACGCGTTTCTGACACATATTACATGTCTGTAAAAAAGACAATATTTCACCGCGCTATACTGGGAAAGTCAAAGTTTCAAAATAGACTACTCACTTGATAATGCATAGAAAAGGCGTTCTGTCCTTATTTAATTAGTCACTTTTTTGGCAGCTAACTATATTCCCAAATCAAGGCGAACAGCCTCAAGAACATCACGCTCTCTCTATGTATTATCAAGTGAGTAGTATATTTTGATCCTTTGACTTTCCCAGTATAGCGCGGTGAAATATTGTCTTTTTTACAGACATGTAATATGTGTCAGAAACGTGTAAGGTAGCCTTGCCTGTCATGGAGGCTTATTAATATGATTTGAAAACCTTCCTAATAAATGTGAGTTTTATCTTTTTTATATAATTTTGCTGATGGAGACCACCTCTTTTTTCCTTTGGATTGGGATTTAGAGCACCAGTTGAACCACACTGGACATCTCCTGGCATCAGACCGCTTATGGACACTGATGTACGGTATGCGTAAAGAATTTGCATGTTTTTATGCTCTTATAAATTGTGGTAAGTTGGGGAAGGAGAAGGCGGAAGAGCAGCCTGTGGTTGCTGCTCGCCACTTTGCCCAACATCGCCGTGTGGGGGCATACTGTTGCCCATGATGTGGGTAGTGTCCTTCCTCCTGGGATTGTTGGGGGTACTGGCCAGAGTAATAATGAAGAGGGGCATCTTGTTGGCTCGGGTAGGCCCGTGTCTCATACCCACCAATATAGCCATGTCGTCCCCAACCAGGTTGGGACCAGCCTCCAACACTGGGTGGGAAAAAGTGGCCATATTGGTGGGGTTGGCTAGAGGCAGACATATGTTGCTGGTGTTGTAAAGGTTGAGTAGGGGGAAGAAGGGGGTGAGGTGTAGGCCCACGTATTTGAGGATCCTCAGAGCCTGCTTGAGCAAGCATCTGTGTGGGTGGTCTCATGCGCATTAGATTTCTGGGGGAAAGCTGCCACCTCTCCAGATATTCAAACAGCTCATATGGGGTATTGGGGTGTGTGCTTGCATCAAGCAGGATCTGAAAACATCCTCGAATACGGAGCCTCACCTCACGGGAAAGGGCACGTAGATAAAGGGCCAGGCTATGTGAGTATGCCTCCTCCCCATCATCTGTATTCACTCTAGCCAGATAGTTGAGGACCCCTGTGTCCATATTGGTCCGGGTATCTTGGGCAGGGATCTGGTGCCTTCTTCGTCCTCGCCGGGATGTTCCAGCAGGCTGTGGGGAGCCCCGGATCTGGGCAGTTGGGCTGCTGCTCATGTTGCCCTGCTCCTCCAGTATGGCTGATGGTGCAGCAGCAGACGGTCCTGGTGGTGGGGTTTGTGGTGCAGGCAATGGGTTCTCCTGAGAGGATTCTTCACCCATGCTTCTTGTAGGGGGAGAAGATGGGCCAGCCACCTCATCCCCTACAGGATCAATGATGGGCTCTGTATCTGAGCCCGTTCCTCTATCCGTAAGGTTGGACTGAGTTCTGTTATGAAATAGAACAGAGCCAAAAATACATCAATATTTTTGGCCCTGTAAAGTATCGGTGTAATGTGGTGTGAGGTATCTACTTACGGTCTCAGATCCAGAATAGGGGCGAGGAAGGATAGGCAGTCATAATAGATGTATTTTCGCATCACCACTCCTGGACCACTGCTGACGTTCCCGCCTGTACTGATCGCGGATGCTGCGCCAGTGTCTCATCACATCTTCCACTGCAATGTGACAGGAAATATTCTCAATTTAACATATTTGATCGGTCAAATTTGCTACCAATAGTCTAGTCATGTGGCCTTCTGGGGTGTGTTTTCTGCCCAGGGTGGTATATCTAATTGGGGCATCCAGGCCAGATACACGGGGTCACAATAGTTCATGTATCAAGTAACTACACTTAATAACTTGGTTGGCTAAGAGGATGAGGAGCTTTTGGCGTGGGCCAAATTATGGCAGTGTCAAACTATGTGTCACATCAAAATCTACCCACCTCATGAGGAAAATAGTACAAGCACAGGAAGGGGGGGGGGGCTGATTCTATATGCATTTTTTGATGTGAGGTAATTTTAATCATTTTTTGGCTTGTACTTACTCAGTTTCTGCTGCTCCTCATGTGGCCGATCACCAAAATCATGGAACATTGGGCGACATATGCGCCTCCATGACACCTCCTTTCTTGCCCGGTTGGCATAATGGGCATCACGTTGGTCCCAGAGTTCTGGCCGCTCCTGCACTAACACAATGAGCATCTCCACATTAAGGAAATATGGCGCCATGATGCTGCTGTACTCCGTGGAGGCGTACTTCCTGGATGTCTGGAGCGCTTTTTGAGCTCATTTGCATGTCTAGGCTTCCTGATGATGGACTGGCCCATTTCCTGTCAACAGCCAAAAGACCTGCGTATTTCTCGCAAGTCACACGTGTGGTCCGTGTCTAATCCATATTTTTTGCGCACCCATAGACTTGCATTGGCATAATATGGCCGTAGTACGCTGACAATCGTGCAGCCAGTACACACAGCTACCTGGAGACTTCTCCCTGACACATTGGCACAACACGTCAGCAGTATCACTGCTGATCAACACACACATCAGTCTCCATCTCAAGGCCACCCACCTTGAGATACATAACGGTCCTTCAGGATTCTGCCACTCATCCTCTCTCTCGGGACATCCACACAGCGCCCCCTAGCGGACACAGTGGTCATTACACCACAGATGCAGTGACAGACAGAAGGCAGAGCAAGGGTTAACAAATTTAACAGTTTTAATTTAACAGGGGGTTAACTCCTCGCAGGGAGATGAAGAGATAAATGGGAGAATAGCAGTCTAATTGCAAAGGATATGAAGGGTTACTAAACAAAGTGACAGCAGTTCTTTGGTGCACTTATCGTGTCAGGAGTTCTTCAGACTGCAGGTACTACTTGGGGGGAGGTGGCGCCTAAAACAGCCTGCGCGGTATTGGTCAAAGGAGATTCTGCTGGCAACGGCGGTCCGTCTTCCGGCGGCAGCGGTCGTCTCCGGTACCTTCGGCTGAGTCCCTAGTCCATGAGCAAATGCGCCCGGAACAAACAAGGCGGCTGCACTATCAGGGTCCACCGTGGGCAGGCAGGGATATGCCAGTAAGGTGGGCCGCAAACGTCTGTCCAATGCCCGGTTCTTTCTATGTGGAACGTGCGCTGCACTCACGGTCACGGAGCGCACGGCACTTTGCTCTCTGACAGTTACCGGGCGCACTGCATTCCCCTCTCTGTAATCCCTGCTGGTGATGGCGGGAGTCCACGGATGAGGTCCGGTGCAGTCCCAGTGCTCAAGGGACAGAGCATTTCTCTCCCTTTGCTGCGTGCTGCCTGTTCCCGCCAAGACTGACTGCTTCCGCATGCGCTGTGGCTCTAGCCGCTTAGCTACACCCCCTGTTTCCGAGTGCAAAGGTCTATCCTGTCTCTTACTCCTTCCCCCGGACAATAGAGGAGACAGCCCTGACAGATCCGGCCCAGTTCTCCTCCTTTCACTCTCAAGAGGCTCTGTACTGCACAATGCAAGTCAATGGGAAGGCTCAAAAGTCACCCCGAAGAGTCCCAGGAGTCTTTTTAAGGATTTTGTCAGCGGTTTTGCTAGCAGTTTCTTCATTGTTATATGGAACAAAAGACACGACACCACATATACTGTAAAAACGCTCCAATATACTCACTGGCAGTCAAAAACCTCAGAAAATCGCTCAGGAAATTATCAAAAATTGCTAAAAAAAAAAGGAAAAGGAGAGCTTTGTGAAGTGTCATCCACTTGGCCACCAAGGAGAAGCTTGAAAAACCTCCCCATCAGTGTCTTTGCATACAAGAAAAACTGATAAAAGTCTGATGGGTAAACACTGACATAAGGACCAAATACTGATGAAAATCTGATCCAGCACACTGACAGAAAGTGGTCTGTTTTTCTCATATACAAAAAAAAATGCCTTAATGAGACCTTAAAGGGATTGTTTCAACTCGTTAACAGGTAAAATTGCAAAGTGCTTGTAAAAACAAACAATTCACCTAGTTAAGAAGCGCGCGACATGAACAGGCTGTATAATTTACAGCTTGCTCGTATTGCCCTGAAGCTGGCTGGATCGCAGAGCTAGCAGCATGGCCATGCCATTGGTCTAAACTGTCAATCTTCAGAAGCGCCTCTCACCCCAGCCAAGCGGGAAGTCGAAGGCTGAAAGCGGTGTGTTCTTGAACATCCATCTTGGCACAAACCCTTTACCCCTTGTCAAAACTCCCACAAATATTGCACACCATGCGCTAAATGTAAAATAGAAAGGTTTGCTATAGTGAAGAGTGAATGTACTCGGATAATGTCTTATCCAAGCATGCTCGTATGTTATGTTCGAGTCCCTGTGGCTGCATGACTTGCGGCTGTTAGACAGCCTCAACACATGTGGGGATTGCCTAACAAACAGGTAACCCCCAGATCTGACGGCTGTGCGGTCCCTTCTCTACCTATGTCTGTATATACTCACATGCCCCTCTCCATATCTAGGGTCATCTAGGGGACAGCCACCGAGGAGCAGGGACACCACTATCGTACCTCCTAGGGTGCCATCCATTACAGGATTAGTGTGACAAACTACATTTTTTATTTTTGTTTTTGGCCTATTTCTTGGATTTTATCACACAGAATCCTCAGTTTGTCTGCATCTATCTATCCTTTTCCTGCTTTTCTTATGTCATTCAGGGCGCTAGTGTTATTCTCTGACCGAATAGGTAACTGTGTACGGAGGTGGTAGCAAGTTTCTACATTTGTGTCTATATATTTTTATAGTAATAATTTCTATATTATCCTTATTGTATGTCTGTTTCTTGGATGTTTTTCATCCTTTTAATGCATATCTAATAAATATAGTTTTTAGGTCTTTTTTCTATTCTAGCTTTTACATAGTGGAAATAGAAATTTGAGGAATGATAAAAGTGAGAATTAAAAAAAAAGATTGAGGAACCTTGGACCAACCAAAGAAATGATCAGATGTGTTGTGCCCAGTGTATAGAGTGGTAGTAAAAGTAATGTGGGTGGGCTATAGAATGATTGACAGCACTGCTCTTAGTCCACATGCAATGATATTCCACAACACCGGGTTATTCTTGCTCTTCTTGCAGTTAGTGCTGGAACTAGAGTTCATTGTACCCACCAGGCGAAATGATTGGAGTTTCTAAAAGGTTGATTGAAAATCAATTCGTCAACTATAAAGTAAGTTCCAAATGGAGATGTTATTTCTTAAACTTCTGTGGCCTATTATTACGTCGGAGCCTGGGTATACCTAAGGATCTTCTGATATTCTCATGGGTCCGATCATTACATAGTGCTGAAAATGGAATGGTAGCACATTATTCATTGTCTATGGGAATGCCAGAGTTACAGACAGTGCATGGTGATCGACAGTGGTCCTGTAGACAATGAATGGAGCAGTGGTGCACATGAGAGGCCACCCCTCAATTTCAGGATTGCTGGGACCCACACCGATCAGCTAGTTATCACTTATTTCCCATAGAGGTGATAACTTGCTAAATTGTCTTGAATAGCCCATTACCAAAAACTGTATCGGCCATGAGTCTGGAACTTTTTCCACTCCTCTACACACACATAACTAATAGGTCCACCATTAATTATAACTATAGCCATGTATGAGTTTGTTGATAGTGGTTTTACTTATTTTAGGACAGCTTTCTCCTCATTAGGGTGTGGTGCGGAGAAGTGATGATTGAAGAAACCTACGTGTCAGGGTAATGTTTGTGTACAGTCATGCAGGCTGTTATGGGAACAGGCCACTGCTCATTGTGGGTACAATTCTCTAAGATCTTCATCAAACATCACCTTCACGGACAGCAAGTCACAACATGTGAAGGACGGCAGGGAACCATCAGATACTCTCGGACACTGATAATCATTGGATAGCTGTTCCTGGAAATAAGGCAATAAGTCAGAATAAGATGAAACTTTATATAGCAACATCGACAGATGACACACCATCATATGACTCCTAAAAAATTATTTGGATCAGATGAGGAACATGTATATGTATTGGCTACCTTAAAGAAAACCTGTCACTTGCTCAAAAAAATTAAGTTAAATACTTTGTGAAAATCCCTGAGCTCCCCTGATTCTGCTGCTCTTTTCTCTGTTGTACTGAGACATTCCATTGCAGAGATATCATATTTATTTGTGCTGGAGCGCACTATGTGAAATATCTGCTTGCAGACCAACTGTGGGATTCTTCAGTCTTCTCAGTGGGCATGCGCATTCACCCCTCCCTCCCAGACACTTTCAGGCTGTGTGCCAACGTTGCGTTTTTTTAAGCGCTTTTGAAGCGTTTGTGCCGGATCAGATGCTTCAGAAACACTTAAAATTAGCATCCCATTCATTTTAATGCATTTTGGCCTTTTTGTGCCAATTGATGCGTTTTTTTCCGCATAGGAAACGCTTAGCGGCTAAAAACGCAGCATGTTCATTATTTTCCGCATAAGTCCGCGTTTTTAGCTATTTCCTATGAGTCCAGAAGACGCGCAGAAAAAAACGCATCAAAAACGCGCGGTTTTAAGCGGAAATAAAACGCGCGTTTTCTGAGAAGGAGTCCGGTTTTGTGTCAGGTTTAAAACGCTAACGTGGGCACATAGCCTTAATCACAGCTCAGCAATGTCTGAGACTGCTAAATCAGCTGTTTAGCTGTGATTGGTAGTGTCTGAGAGGGAGGGAAAGCACACGCTCACTGAGAAGACTGAAGAATCCCACAGTTGGTCTGCAAGCAGATATTTCACATAGTGCGCTCCAGCACAAATAAACGCTTAGCTGGATTGCAAAGCAGAGATTTCACATAGTGCACTCCAGCAGAAAGAAATTTGAATATCTCTGTAATGTAGTAACACAGCGTAAAACAAAAACGAGTGGCAGATTCATAGGAGCGCAGGGATTTTTACAAGGTATATAACTGAATTTTTTTGATCAAGTTACAGGTTAGCTCAAATCACTATTAAAATTAAAAGTTCTTATTGTACAATGCCTTTTTGTTAGTACAGTCCCTTGATAAAAATATGATGACCTCGATTAGTTGTAATCTGTTGGGGAATCCAGCTCTCACTTAACTTGCAGCTCCTCCACAGGAAACTTGAAGTATTACATGGTACAGCAGGCGCGCTGTCTGGGTGTTATGTTTGACACCAATCTCTCCTTCACATCCCATATACATTCTCTTGCCCGCTCTTGCCGTTTACACCTAAAGAACATCTCCAGAATCCGCCCTTTTCTCACCATGGAAACAACAAAAACCCTCACTGTCACATTGATCCACTTCCGCATGGACTACTGCAACGCTCTATTAATTGGCCTCCCTGTTACTCAACTTTCCTCTCCCCAGTCCATACTTAAAGCAGCAGCCAGGGTCATCCATCTGGCTAATCGGTACTCGGCCGGGCCCTCTGTTCGCCAATTGTTACACTGGCTGCCCATTCATTATAGGATCCAATTCAAAGTACTTGTTCTCACCCACAAAGCTCTCCACAGTGCGGCACCACCCTACATCTCCTCCCTCATTTCTGTCTATCGGCCTAACCGACCACTGCGCTCTACAAACGACTTTCAACTAACCTCTGCACTAATCCACACCTCCCACTCCCGACTCCAAGACTTCTCCCGCACTGCGCCAATCCTCTGGAATGCTCTACCCCAAGAAATTAGGATTATCCACAATTTGCACAGTTTTAGGCGCTCCCTCAAAACGCATTTGTTCAGAGCGGCCTATCACGATCACTAATCAAAGTCATTCTATGTGTAAGTGTGCGTGTGTAGCCCATTCACTATCTCCATCCATCCTTCACTCCCTCAAGATGGCTGGACCATCATTGTAAATACACACTTGTACTTTGTATCTCCCTCACCTCATTGTAGATTGTAAGCTCTCACGAGCAGGGTCGTCTTATTTTGCTTTAATTATTGTATTGTTAACGTTGTTACTTATGACTTGTGTTTTGAAACTGTTAAACTGTAAAGCGCTGCGGAATATGTTGGTGCTATATAAATAAAGATTATTATTATTATCATTATTATTATGGTACCCCAAAATATCACTGTAATATTTGGACATGCTGTGTCCTCAAGAGTAAGAGGAGCTGCCCTAATAGGTAATGCATAATAGATTTTCTTACTCTAAGGCCAGTATTACATGTTCGAAATTCATCTTCTGAGTATGAACCATGGTTTCCAGTTCGGCCATTTGTTCTCCTGACCCAATTTCATCAGCCTCATAGGACCACATTGTGGACTGTGCTTGGATCGTTAACATCAGATGTGTGAAACGGACCTAAATGTGGACACAAATTTAAAGGACTTGCCACATGAAGAGAACCCATTCTAGAGGATAAGACATCCTTGTATTATGATGGATGACTATTTATGTAATTGGGTTCATGTAATACCAAATGCACCCAGCAGAGGTGGCTGCAGGGAAAAAAACACATGGTTGACTGCAGCCTTGCTCTCCAAGATCAGCCAGGATTGAGAATCTTGGTGATTATATGATTACATTACATACCGCATTTCGAAAGGGGAAAAAATCAGAAAACATGGAGGCAATGTACAAAAAAAATAAGCTTTTATAGAAAATAATGTTCCCCTTGATGTAACGTCTAAATATGAAAAATGGGCCTTAAAGGGGGGAGGGAAAGATACTCTTAAGTCGATGTTCCCGAGCTAATAGAGCGATGCTTAAAATGTGCCCAAAATGTAGAGTGAATGTTTTATGAATTATACCTTTATTGAGTGTTGATGTGAAAGAAGATTAATGTCAGTCACCAAGTGGTGCGGTGGTTTTCGCAAGGACGTTTTCTGGATATATTCTATGTTGCATACATTCTATCTTCCTGGATGAGATAATGTCAATGGTAAATGTCTACCAGCTCTTCTGCCCACCTGGAACAATACCTGTCCAGCAGTCACACCTTACTTATTCCAATGTTGTGTCATCTGCAGAAAATATCATACATTTCATAACCAGAAGAACCAGGTATGAATACAACTGAACTTTTAAAATATAGCTTTCCTTGCCTGGAGCCTACAGGATCTGCGACTGTGACCAAAGAGAATTTTCTACTTTTAGCTCTTTACCTACAGGCATTTAGCGTCTCCCATCTTGACATGCCCAATCCCAATGAGTAGATACTGTACATGAGGGCTCAATCACACCTGATCCACCAAGAGGTTGTGGTCCTAAGTAAAAATATTAGTATTTACCCTCAAGCGTGCAGACTCCATAATGAGTGTAGATTTGGATAACCACTTGATTAGTACCCAAGAGCCCCCGAGAGTAAGATGTCACAGTGGCAGACCAAAAAGAAGTATGCGACCTATTAGGTTGTATTTACCTTGGAGGACACGCGGGCAGTTGTATTTTATATGTATCGTGTATGTATTATATGACCATACCTCCCAACCGTCCTGCATCCAGCCGGACAGTCCTGCATTTAAGGAACTGTCCTATTGTCCCAGGGTTCTGCATTATGTCCCCAAAATGTGCCCTGAAAACACAGATACAATTGAATATAATGGTGGAGCAATGAGCTGTCTAGGTAGAGCTTGGCCTGGGAATTTTGCTTGACTTGAAGGCATTACCTAAACTGGCAGCAGAGACCAGATCAGTACCACAGGAGCAGAGCAATGATTATACTGTGTGTAGGGGGCTGTAGGGTCATCATACTGTGTGAGGGAGGTTGATTGGGCATCTATCATACTGTGTGAGGGGTGGGGTAGTGGGTGTATTGCATTGTGTATGTGGGACAGCAGAGGCATCACACAGTATGTAGGGAATTGTGGGGGTATTTATTCTTTGTATGGGGGACTGCACTGGCAGAGGGTATCATACTGTGTTTCAAGGACAGTGGGGCTATCATATTGTGTGTGGGCCTTTGGAGGCATCATATTGTTTGAGGGGGACTGTTGGTGCATCATATTTTGTGGGAAGACTATGGAGGTATACTGTGTATGGGGGAATATGGGGGCAATGTACGGTGTGAGGGTTTGTGAGGCATTATACTGTGTGGGGGGCTATGAGGGCTCTATATTGTGTGCACGGGAATGTATGGTTGGGGCATCATTCTGTGTGGTGGACTGTGGGAGCATCATATGGTGTATAAGAGAATGTACTATGTGGAGTCATCATACTTTCTGAGTGGAATTGTGGGGGGCATCATACTACGTGTGAGTGGTTGTGCAGGCATCAAACTGTGTATGGTAGAATGTACTGTGGAAGACAATGTGAGGGAGTGATGGGCAGCTCTTTTTGCTGATCTTTTGGATTCCAAAGGGAACTCTATTAAATATATGTTCACTGCAGCTGAAACCCTGTCCACCCACGGATGAAATCTCTGCCCAGCTACAGCCAGCCAATGAAGCACTGGATAACTGGGGTGGGGACTCAGCTGCCAAACACCATCATTTTACCTTAGTAAAAGACATTCAGAGACTGTGAGTCTCACTGGGGTGTCAGCTCCCATCTTTCACTGAAGAGAGCTGGCTCTTTGTACCAGATTGTTCGTGAGCAAAGCATCACTAGTGTGAGTGGGACTGTGGTGGAATCATGCTGTGTGTGGGAATGGCTGTAGGCCCGGGGCATCATCCTGGGTGTGAGGGGATCATACTGTGTAAGGAAAATGTACTGTGAGGGCATCTTACTGTTTGAGGGGGCTGTGCTGGCCATGAAAGCGGTACCATACTGTATGAGCACATTAATGGGCTTCACTAGGAGCAGTACTTCTGTGTGGGCACAGACAA
Organism: Dendrobates tinctorius; assembly: GCF_039654945.1. Lineage (NCBI taxonomy): Eukaryota > Metazoa > Chordata > Amphibia > Anura > Dendrobatidae > Dendrobates > Dendrobates tinctorius. The sequence continues at coordinate 30,421,108 of NW_027361682.1, read as the reverse complement.
AGGACTTTGCGAGTTTAGTGAAGCGGATTAACTTAAATTGAAAATTCCTGCAATGTTCCACAGTATGTGTCCCTTTTTTCTGTCTTTAAAGGTTGGTAGGTATGAATATCTTGGAGGAGTGGAGTACTCCAGGTGACCCTATCACAACATATAATAGTGGGACAGGAAAGAGATCTTGAAATTTGACAGGTCTAAACCCAAAATATTTCAGAAAGTGACATTTATTTGCTTGCCTTTACCTGGCATAGGACAGATGCACACTAAAAGCCACATATGAGATCCATCAGTTGATATCCAGTTTAGATCGCTGGAAAAGCACCATTTGGGTCTCTATGAATTTATCCCCTAATACACCTGTGCCCCTATCAATATCAATGTGGCCAAACCGTTTCATCCAGATATGTTCACTCGTGTCATACTGTAGTCGTAATAAGCATTTCCTTCGCTTGGTGCAAAAATCATTTCAATCATCTTACCCTGTATCCAAATCCTGTTTTCTTTTGGTTTGCTGGCACCTCGCTTGATACAGTGCCAAGAACCTTCACAAACAAGAAATGCTTTTTGAACCGCAGTCACCCGGCTTTTCCAAACTTCTGAACAACACACCATGCTTCCACTAGCTAGGAAAATTTGCAGTCGGAAAGCCGAGTTTTGCAATGTTATTGCGCATAAAAGACAAGGTCGCCTCAAGGACTTGAATGATTCTTTGGAGTAAAGCTTTATTAATCCGCAAACATATCCCTGCTGTAATCAGTCCGAAGAAATCTGTGTTTAGTGCGCCCTCTGGTGGGGATATTATATTAGACATGCAGAGATTACAGTTGGCGCCAAAAGTTTTGAGACTAACACAAATTTTGTTTTTCACACTTAGCTACTTCAGTATTTTCAGATCTTTTCGTTGGATGTTTAAAAGGTTACTGGAGTACAATTATCAACATTTCATTAGTATTTAAAAACTTTTATTAAATACATCAAGTTTATGTAAAGAGTCAATATTTACAGTGTTGTCCCTTATTTTTCAAGACTTCTGCCTTTCGCCCTGGCAGCTTTTGGGTCAATTCCTGGCTGATAGCCCATTCTTGCCTAACCAGTGGTTGGAGATTATCACAATTTCATTGTTCTTATATTTGAAGATTGACCACAGGGTCATAATGGGATTGAGTTCTGGGGACCCAAACATTCAAAAAATTTTTTTCACTTAGTTATCACATTTGCCTTATGACATGTTCTCCATCATGCTGGAAATAGCATTGTTCATCACCAAATTGTTCATGGATCATTTGGGAGAAGTTGCTTTTGGATGAGATTTAGATCCCATTCTTTATTCATTGCCGTGTTCTTGGTTAAAGTTATGAATGAGCCCCTCTATGGATGAAAAGCCCCCACATATGAATGGTCTCAGGATGCTGTACTGTTGGCAGACACAGGACTCATGGTAGCGCTCAGTCTAAAACATTTTGACCACAACTGTAGGTTAAAATGTATTGGGGAACTATTAACAAAAAGGATTTGTACGCAAGTAGATCCCTTTACCGTTCAGACTCATGGCAGCTGCTACGTCGGCATTTTTATGAGCCCTGACTCCCCCAATAACACATAGATTCTGTGACCATTGCACTATTCAAAGGGTCCCCTAACAGACCACAATGTCTGCAAGTGGGTAAATGTAGACATTCAGCCTCCATTTAAAAGGATAATAACCCTCAGGGCCATTTTCTGTGCAATCAATTGTTCTCTGGTTTCAGCCAAGGGAATTACTTTCATCTTTTTGAATGTTGTTGCCACCCCTGACCATCTCTTTCAGAAGCAGAGAGATAATAATGGGACTGTAGGCCCATATGATACTGCCATGCAGTGCCCTCTTGCTATAATATACCAATATAATAAAACATACTGGGCTCAAATAATAATATTTTTTTCTAGCAACCTTCCACGACAGCATAGGAGGTTGTCTCCACACCCTAATGGGGGACAGGAAGTACGAGAGGTTAAAAGGTCCCTCCCACCTCCCTCTCACCAGTGTCTTTCCTGTCCCCCATGGGGCATGGAGAGATTTGGTATGCTGTGTGGCCGGCTGCTGCAGCGTACCTGGTGTCTTTAAGCCGGGCAGTGGTGGTCGGCGGCTCTGCCTCCCCTCCTCCAGACTGCTCCCGTCTTCTTGGAATTCGGGACCTTTCCTGGCCCACCCGCGCTCCCCCAGAGGGAGTAAAGCGGGCCATTGATCCCCGACCTGAGGCCTCCCACAGCTCTCCGGTCTCTCCTCCTCCTGCCGCGCGCCGTGCTGTGACCCGGAAGTGATGTCACGCGCGGTCACTTCCGGGCTATGTCTGACGACTTCCTATCATGGCGGCCCCCATTCAGCTGCCGGCGCGTGGAGCTCGCCAGCACCTGCTGTGCCTGCTCCAGGGCCCAGGGAGGAGGAGGGGGAAAAAACGAAAAACTGCGCTGAGGGCAGGGTTAACCCCTTATTAACCCACCGGAAGACGCCGACAGGTAAGGCGAAATCCCCTGTCAGCATGGACGGTTCTTCCTGCCCTGCGTCTGCAGAGCCCAGCGCTGCCCCAGCCACAGTGAGTGTTACCTGGGGTGGGTCCTAGTGGTGCGGTCCTGGGAAGGAGGTCCTCAAAATGCTTCTCCCCCTTTTTTATAGGGAGAGAAGTCTGCCCACAAAAGCACCAGTACCACCAGCAAGTCAGCCAAATGTGCTGATGCAGTACAAAGCTTCCCTCAAATTGGGTGAAGAAATTATGCCAAACTTGCACGGACAGGGTAGTCAGGGCTGAGCACCCGTCATTGATTGACGAGATCCGCAGCCTGGTCACTCATCAGATTCAGGCTTCTTTAGCCGCCCTGTCCCCCTGTAGAAAAATATATATATATATATATCTTCTTGCACGGTTGAGAATCAAAAAGTAAAAGCAATGTTGAGGATAAAATAAATCTTGTTTTTAATTGTTCATTCAAAAAGTGATTACAAAAATGAAGAAAAGTAAGTTCATGACATGCAATAATTATTTGAAGAGAAAACGAGCATTGTTCTTACATATAGTCTTGAGCAGCTGTCCGGGTGTTCGAGAGTCTCAAGGGATATGAGATCTCCTGAACAAGAGTTAGACCGGCTTTATATACTATTCTGACCTATAAATTACAACCACATATGGTGGCTTGCCACTATGTTCAGAAGTTCTTCCATATTAAGTGAACCGTAGTTATTTTAACAATATGTATAGTTATTTATGCATTACCTTAGTCTGAGATATTTAAGCCTAAAGTCTGAGATCTTTAGAACCATTCATTATCTCTAAATAGTCACATTTTGACAGCTTTGACTATTTTGACCTATACATTTGACAAGAGAGACAGCTGTGTGAGCCAAGGAATCCAGAATAGCTCAGTCACACTCTAACCAGAGCCTCTGCTAGCTGGACTAGACTCTGTATGTGAGAATTAATCTATATGAGAGAATTAATCTATATTATAGAAATACTGATATTTTACAGTCCCCCCTGATTATGATTTGAGACATATCATAATCAATCCTAACTCATTCTCTCACCATTCGTATCACATTCATTCTTTATTCTGAAAACCTTGTATCAACATCTGCCCTGAATGTCATCTGAATTTTCAAACCTATTGTAAAAACAAAAATTAGATCAGAGAGTTATATTTTTTTCGTTTTAACATCTCTCTTAAAATATCATCTTCCTTTTTCATTTCTACCTTTATATTCTTATAAATACTCCTAATTTTACACATAATAATTATTTGATATATTATACACAGCAAAACTATGATAAATAAAATAACGATCGGATTAGACAATACATTTCCTGCTGCCATTTTCGCTGAAGACTGTGACCAACTAGTTACAGATTTTCCTAAATTTCTCCACCAAGATGAGCCTGACATACTCGTCCATTCATGTTCAATATCATTTAGATTACCTTGTTCATGTCTAAATACAATTTCAGCTTCTTTTAATTGTTTTGTCAGCAGATTTAATAAACCCTTGTCTTTCTTTATTTCATTTGTCCACAAATCCCAAGGGAATTTATTGACTTGTGACAAATTGAACTGGATCGGAAGGATTTTCAGACGTCTTGAGCTTATTGACGTAATATTAATACTTCCTTCCTTCTTTGTGAGAGTTTTAACATTTCCCTCAATACAATATAAACCCATTGTCAGATTTTCGACATGTACACAAGATGAGAAGAATGCAGAAACTGCTTCTCTTCCTGACATGACTTGGAAACAAGTTTTGTTAGCGCTTACTGGTGTCACCAAGTCATGTATCGTGTGGACATTCTCAACTCTGGCATGACAAGAAGTATGATTATGGAAACATGAATGATAAATGACTTTATCCTGTCCAGGTAGACACATTACCTTGGAAACAAAATTTAAGCATGACGAAATGTCTAATTGTTCAGTGTTGATACCATCAAATGCAAAATCTGTGTAGTGTAATTGATAATATAACAATTGTGTAGGACTGACAGGAATTCCCAGAACACCTATAGGAACCAGGGTTTCTTCTCTTCCTGACACTGGAATCAGTGATGTTCCTACACAAATGTTCTGTTCACATCCTAACCACTTATTTACCCACAAATCTGTATGGTTTAACGCAAAGTTATATTCTATGGGCAAATTTCTTATTAGCCCTAAAGGGGTAATTCCACTTTGTAAGGCTTGTGCAATCATTTTCAGATTGGTGGAATATTCAATCTGAATTTCTAGACATGTTTTGGCCACTTGAGATTCCTGTTCACTTTCCATTAAAGCTAAAGTAGCATCTTGAAGATGTGATACAGAAGATCCCAATACAGTAGCAGTGTTCAAAACCATCTTTTCAAGGACTTGATTCAAACTTTTCTGAATCTTTACCCCTTTTCCTCCAATATACCCAATATTTTCCAGATCTGATTTAAGTGTATGAATGTCCATAGTGTTAATTAAACTTCCTACTGTTCCTAATCCCCCCAAAATACCTTCAAACACTCCCCTCTTACTTCTAACCTGTGTTGAAGTTCTTTTCCCAAACCATTGTTCTATTCCCATCTCCATGTTAGTGAGATGTGGTTGACACTGGGGATATCTAGAAGAGATTTTCCAGTTAGACATGTTAAAGGTCCATACCATGGTCAGAAACACTCCATCTCGTAACAGAGGTTTAGTTCGGAACTGATTGATCTGAAAAGGAGTAGATGGTTGAAATCTTGTCTGTGTGCATACATTATCTACTGCTGACCATATATTTACCTTTACATCTCTACATTGTTTGTAGTTATATTTCGTTAAAATGCAACATTGGTAAAGTCCAGAATCCTTAGGAGATGGATTATCTACAGAAAAAATAAAATCCTTATTTAACCATCTCACGTTACCGGATTGACCTCTGTGTATAACATTTGTTGGACCATTTGAAAAACTTCCCAAAAATGATTTATCTTTGGTCCATATTAACAGAGATTCTGAAGGTAGCTCTAACCTCGTGCTGCATTTTAGTAATAAAGGAGACATATTTTCTTGACTATATACTGCTTGTGGTGTAACCCTTACTTCTGGAGCTATAGTATTTGAAACTGTAAAAACTACAGATACCTGTACTTGTACTGGTTCTCTGGTTATCTGAAAATTCCATGTTTTTACCCAATCCTCGTCTCCTTCTGTAATAGAAAGAAATGCAGGATCTAAAACTTTCCCAAATAGTTGTGTCCTTAACCAAGCATCTGTTTTGGATGTTTCAACTTTCCCTTTTGCGATCATATCATTTGTAATGTCGCCTGACCACACAGCTTTCTCTTCACCTCTTATCTCTATATTCCAGAATAACACATCTGTAGGACTACATTCCCATGTGCCTGTCTTATTATTGTGTATATAATCTCCTTGTAACTGTGTGAACTTCGTCTTAGGTCCTGTGGCTGCGTGTAATATTATGTCAGTGTCATGTATGAAGTGTAGCTCAATACAGCATTTTGCACCAAAACCCATGCAAATGTTTCCAGTAATATCTACTGAATCGTCCGGTATGTCCTCATCTATTAAGCTTTGTAGATTCGTTCCTCTTGGTTTCCTTGGATGTAAAGTTCCTTTGAAAAGTTCCTTCACTTCACTAGTATTTGTTCCATGGTGTGAAATATCTTCAGCGTAGATCACAGTTGAAACAGTACAAAACAGCAGAAATGTGATTCCCATCAGATAGTAGCTTTTCCTGGGAAATTTCTTTTTCTCCTGAAGGATTGGTGTTGAATCCCTTCCATCAAGGACGTGGAGTTTCGTAATCCAGTTCTTATTGGAATCCATTTCTTCCTAAAAGAAATGCAGTATCATTATTTTGCAATATACAGTTTGCATTGATCAACATGTACCCACAATTTTTGTTGTCTGCGGGTATTTTTAACCACCTTAGATGCTCGTTGCACAAGTATCATCACTTGTCCCATGGTTTCGATAATTTCAAAGGGACCTTCCCAATTACTTTCCCAAGGTCCATTCTTCCTGAAAGTTTTAATCATCACTAGAGCCCCTTTCTTGAATTTGGATACATATGGTGGCTCCATTCTCTGCATTCTTGATGCAGCATGTGGAAGAATCGTTTTCAAATTTTCCTGCAACAATTGCAACCATTTGGACCTTGCAACAGCATCTTTTTGTGGTGTAGACAAAAATGGTTCATGAGGAAAAATCAATGGCATTTTTCTTCCTGTCATCAGTTCAAAAGGAGTAAACTGAGTTGTGGCAGAGGTTGTTCCTCTTACACTCAACAGTACAAAAGGTACTGCATCAACCCAAGTATTGCCTTTGTCCAATAACATCTTGGCAATTCTGGATTTTATTGTTCTATTCATCCTTTCCACAATACCAGCAGACTGTGGATGGTAGGGTACATGAAACTGCTGTCGTACCCCTAGAATAGCACAAACGGCTTGCATGATTTTTCCTGTAAAGTGACTTCCTCGATCAGAGGTGATCATTCTTGGGATCCCCCAAGTACAAAAGACATGATTAACTAATGCTCTAGCTGTAGACAAAGCATCATCTTTCCTGACAGGTAAAATTTCAACCCACTTAGAAAAAACATCTACCACAACCAATGCATACCTGAGACCATTTTTACCTGATGGTAACGGTCCAATGTAGTCGATTTGCAACGTAGACCATGGACCATCTGCAGGTGCGATTCGGAGTAGTGGCGGTTTCTGTCCTTTTGGTCTTGGATTAATTTGGGCACAAATGAGACATGATTGAACAACACTTTGCACTGTCTCTTCCATCTTTTCCCAGTAAAATTTCTCTCTGAGAATGCCTAACAATTTTTGTTGGCCCAAATGACCCAAACTTTCATGATTGTATTTTGTAAACTCAACCTGTAGATGTCTTGGGACAACAGGACGCAACTCCCCGTTTAAGTCATGACACAAAACCCCGTTTTCACAAACAAAGGGAGGTTTTGGATCAACCCGGGAAGCAACAAGAGATGAGTCTTTTTCTTGTTCTTCCGCAAAAGAAGGGATATGCGTGTCTGTTCTTTGAACTGCTGAAACCTCGAGCGGTTCAGGTTCAAACACCTCTTCTCCTGTCAGGGCTGCCTCTTTGGCTAGCATATCTGCGGTTGCATTTCCAACAGATAATTCATCATCAGATTTTTTATGGGCCGGAACCTTGACAATAGCAAAACCATTAGGGTTTTTTGATGCTATCCTGAAAATTGTCTTCAGTGTGTCACTGTGTACAAGAGTCTTATTAGATGAATCTACATAACCTCTTTTTTCCCAAACTGACAAGTAATCTGTCAGTGATCTTACAACATAAGAGCTATCGCTGTAGATCACAATGGGACACTGATCATCTGCTTCATTCAGCTGTAGTACCATTTTTACTGCTTCTAGCTCTGCTCTTTGAGCTGAAAAATGACTCGGTAATTTGTGCTTCACAACCTGTCCTCTTTTGGGATAAAAAATGGCATATCCTGAATAATAGTGCCCATCTGAATAGAATCTGGAACCATCTACAAAAATTGGTTCGTCTGTTACCTCTGCTTTCCGTCTGAAAAGTGATGGACTTGGATCCTGAAAAGACTGTAAACAATCATGAGTTTGTCCTTCATATTGCATCAGCTGAGGAAGAACATATTTGGCCTTGTAATCTACCTCAATTTGTTTGGGAGACAATGACAATAACCAATGAGCAAATCTCTGATGTGACACACCTGGGATATTATTCTCAAAGAGAAGTTTTAGTGTAGAGTGAGGAGTTTGCAAAATGATTTTGTTGAACCCGACAATATGTTCGGTTGCTTTGACTGCAAAGTACACACCTACCAAGTGTCTTGCACAGGTCTCAAAACCTTTTTCAACAGGTGAGAGAAGTTTTGAAAAATAGCCCAAAATTCTCCACTCTTCTCTCTGTAATTGCAGCAATACAGCAGAAACAGATGTTCCCGATGTATGCACTTGCAAAGCAAATGGAGCCGAAGGATCTACTGTGGACAAAGCAGGTGCATTTTGTAAATTCATTTTCAATTGTTCAAATGAGGTTTGCTGTTCATCACCCCAAGGACCAAAGTAATCACTGTTTTCACCTTTCAAAAGATCATATAAAGATCTGGCCTTATCTGCAAAATTCTCAATGAAATCCCTTGAATAATTCATAAGACCTAAAAAATGTCTCAATGCCTTGTGTGATGTCGGAATTGGTAGGGAAGCAATTGCCTCAATTCTTTCCTGCAGTGGCTGCCTTTTTCCTGGACTCAACAGCACCCCTAAAAATCTGACCTCAGTCTGCATTAATTTGACCTTTTTGGTGTTCAATTTCAACCCTGCATCATGCAGCAACTCAAACAATTCTGTCAGAAGAGAAACATGTGTCTCTTTATCCTCTGTAGACAATAAAATATCATCCACATATTGCAGAATGCAATCAGGCCTCGAAAATCTGGATAATACCTTTGCCAATGCCTGATGAAAAACACTAGGTGACAAATGTGCTCCTTGAGGTAACCTGCAAAACAGATATTGCTCGTCCAAGAAAGTAAATGCAAACTTATACTGACAACTCTTTTCAAGAGGTATACTGAAAAAACCATTGCTAATGTCCAGTACAGAGAAGTATTTGGCCTTTGCATTTAACCTTGCCATCATGTCATGAGTATCTGCCACAATTGGTGCGACATTGGGTGTATGCTTATTGAACATCCGTAAATCCAATATCATTCGATAAGAACCATCAGATTTCAAAACACACCACAAAGGATTGTTACTTACAGAATTAGCCTTTCGGATAACACCTTGATCTAACAATTCCTGTATGATCTTTGACATAGAGTCAATTGATTCTGGAGGCAATTTATACTGACGCTGTGGCGGGGGATCACGCCCCTCCACATTCACGATAACGTCTTTCATTGTTCCAACCTGATTCCTGAACTGAGCCCAAAGAGAAGGAAAAAGCTGTACAATTTCTGTCAATACCTTGTCATCATTAGTGTCAGGCCACAAATGGTCAGATGACACCACATCATTCAAGCAAATACTTCCAACATGGCTATAATCATTAGGATCAATGACTACCGGTTTACAACCATTGGAATCTTTCCAGATCACTTGATTTCCTAGGTCAACTACCCATCCGAATTTCTGCATAAAATCTGTGCCAAGTATATTTTCAGAATCACGACAATACCAGATGTCAATTTCTGTTTTGAAAGAACTAGGTATTTCCAAAATCACATTGGGAACTAAGGTTGCTTTAGTTCCACCTTTTCCACTGAAACCGACAATTGTACAAACTGGTGAATCTGGGTTTAGCTTCAAATCAAGGTTTGTAACACTTAACTGAGCTCCTGTGTCAATAAGAAATACAACATTCTGGCCTGCTAAACTTACTTTGATAAATGGTCTTCCACAGTCATCCAATGTAACTCGAGTCACAAATTCCAATGGATGTGGTACAGGAATAGTCTGTGATTGTCAGAAAGATGAAGGAGATGGGAGAAGACCTGTGTCCTTTTTAAAAGACCTTGGAATTCTATCCCTTGACTCTGTTTCCTTCACTGTCATTTCTCTGATCTGTCTGATTAATGGTGCATATGGTGACTGTGTTTGTCTGTTGGCAGTATGAGCAGGTGCAGATGATTGTAATGCAGGTGCGGAAGGTGTGTTGTATGATTTTGGCATGAGTCCGTTTTCCCTTCCAAGCTTACCTGTTCCTTGTGTACCCATCTCTGATTCTGCTCTCAAAAATTTCCTGCACTGCCACTTCAAGTGTCCAGGTATACCACAAAAATAACAATGGATATTGTTCCTTTGTGTAGTATTTTTACCTCTATGCTCAATGTAATCCCTGCTCTTGGAGAATACTGTGGCTCTAGGTTTCAGCTGACTGTCTTCCTTCTCATGAACTACCGCTATTTTAGCCTTGACCTGATTTTGTTTCATGGATCTCCTTATTCTGTCAATAAAAACTGTTGCTTCTTGCAATGATGGCTGAGTGTTAGCCAATTGCACTGAGGCAGGATCTAAGTACTTGAACTTCTTTACAAAAAATTTGATCATGGATGCTGGCTCTTCGTGAGGCCTGAGATCCATTACCATCCTATAGGCCTGTTCAAACTTTACCAAAAAAGAGAATGGGTCTTCAGAAATATTTGTTTGTAAACTCCCTAAAATATCAACTGTAGGCATGTCTTCTCCAGTTGTAAACAATACTAATTGTCTAAGTCTGTCTTCTTTTGTACTATGTGCCATTTCATTCTCATCATTTAATCTGGGTGTGATCTGTAATCTTTTTCCCATATGTGAAGGTAACCAAACTTTGAATATTTTATTCTTTTGCTCATCATTCAGATTGTATTTGTCTGTGTTTGATTCAAAAGTGTCCGCATTATAAAAGGCATCCATCTTATCATTGTAATTTGGAATGTCTTTTACAATTTTCATTAGCTGATCGTGTATTTTCAGATTAATGCGTGCTGCTCTGTCATGTAATTTTTTCCGTTGTAATTCTACTGCCTCTAATTCCTCTACTGAAGCATCTGGATCTTGCATATTTGGTACAAATGAAGAGGCAACACCGTCCTCCTGTTTACCTGTTGATCTTGTGTTAACAGAAACCCTCTTTATATCTTGTCGTAATTTAGACAATAACTCTGTCCTGGTATCTATTTGATCTTCCAATTGTTCTATATGCTCTGACAAAATCAAACAATTTGGACAATCAAAGTAATCCCCGTCAGACTCTTGTGTATCACATGGTGTGTCAGTGTGATTAATGTCTTGTGTGACAATGCATGTTTTATAGGTGTTAGGTTCAGTTTTCTCAAAGACTAGGCTATTATACACATGAACTAGCTGCATAACATTCTGAAGTTTCCTTTGTAATTTTCTTACTGAGAAAAACCTTTTGTCAATTTTAACATTTTCTGCCTCACATTGATTATACAAACTAGACCATAATTGGGCATCCGTATGATTATGAACAAACTTGAAATCTATGTTACTTTTCTTAGCATAATCATGTATAAAATCCATTATATTTTTTCTCACCTATTGAGAGTCTTTCCCGTCAATGGATGGTCCTCTGTGTCCTTATGCAATCCTCAGATCTCCGTCTGGATGAGACGCATGCAGCTCTTCACGATCCTCACCCGTCGTCTTCAGGTTCAGTGTGATTTTTGTGCCGTGAAATAGTGGAATTCCTGAGGAAGCTTGTACAACAGGTGGTTTTTTAGCAGAGTTCGTGCTCCCCCCTTGCACAATCGAGGAAGGAATGCCAACCAAAATTAGCACAAAAGATCAGGCTGGCTACGGCTCGCCAAAATGTAGAAAAATATATATATATATATATCTTCTTGCACGGTTGAGAATCAAAAAGTAAAAGCAATGTTGAGGATAAAATAAATCTTGTTTTTAATTGTTCATTCAAAAAGTGATTACAAAAATGAAGAAAAGTAAGTTCATGACATGCAATAATTATTTGAAGAGAAAACGAGCATTGTTCTTACATATAGTCTTGAGCAGCTGTCCGGGTGTTCGAGAGTCTCAAGGGATATGAGATCTCCTGAACAAGAGTTAGACCGGCTTTATATACTATTCTGACCTATAAATTACAACCACATATGGTGGCTTGCCACTATGTTCAGAAGTTCTTCCATATTAAGTGAACCGTAGTTATTTTAACAATATGTATACAGTTATTTATGCATTACCTTAGTCTGAGATATTTAAGCCTAAAGTCTGAGATCTTTAGAACCATTCATTATCTCTAAATAGTCACATTTTGACAGCTTTGACTATTTTGACCTATTCATTTGACAAGAGAGACAGCTGTGTGAGCCAAGGAATCCAGAATAGCTCAGTCACACTCTAACCAGAGCCTCTGCTAGCTGGACTAGACTCTGTATGTGAGAATTAATCTATATGAGAGAATTAATCTATATTATAGAAATACTGATATTTTACACCCCCCCTCCGCCACCTCCTCCTCCTCCGATTGTAGGCTCACCATCCCCAAAAAAACGTAAAATACAATTAGAGGACTCGGAATCTGAATCAGAGAGATCATACAATTCAGGCTCCGAGGATTGGGAACAACCGGGAACTTCCAAATCAGCCGAAACTAGGAGATACCTCCTTTCCACGAAATATGTGGAGGAGCTGGTCAGTGCAGTGCGGGCCACCATGGGCCTAGAGGACAAACCCGTTACTCAGTCAGCACAGGACCGCATGTTCGGAGGATTTGAGGGACCCAGACAAACAGGTCTCCCAGTTCATAAGAGTAGACATGATCTCTCAGGAATGGGAGTACCCGGAGAGGCGCTATTCAGCCCCATTGGAGCTCAGGCATAGATTCCCCCTGGAAGGAGAGGAGTTTAAATGGGACATCCCGAAGGTTGATGTCCAGGTGGCAAGGGTGGTGAAAAAGACGGTCCTTCCATTTGATGACGTGTCCCAGCTTAGAGACCCGATGGACCGTAAGGTAGAAAGCCTCCTAAGAAAGGCCTGAGAAACTTCTGCTTTCTCCCTAAAATCAGGAATAGCGTCCACATGTGTCTCTAGGTCTCTCTTCCAATGGATAGAGGAACTAGAGAATCATATTTCTCGGGGAACCTCAAGAGGTGACCTCCTTAACTCACTTCCCATACTACAGAGAGCTACAGGCTTCTTGGCCGATGCATCAATGGAGATGATCCGCACTTCTGCCAGGGCCATGGTACAGTCCAATTCTGCAAGACGGGCCATTTGGCTTACAACGTGGAGCGGGGACATGACCTCCAAGGTTAAACTCTGCTCTTTACCCTTCAAGGGTGAACATGTCTTTGGGCCGGCCTTAGATGAAATTCTTGAAAAGGCCACAGATAAGAAGAAGATGCTTCTTGAGCAGAGGACCACAAAAAAGCGGCTTTTTCGAGCCCCCCAGAATCAGCCATCCCAGCCGAGAGGCAAAGGAAAGACGGGAAGATGGAGTTACGCTAAGGGGAGAGGCAGGAACATCCTGGTCCCCCAGCAGCAACAGCCACAAGAAAAACAATGACTTGACCCCGGTGGGGGGAAGGCTTTCGAGGTTCATTCACTCTTGGCAGATGATTTCCAAAAGCCCCTGGGTCCTCAGCGTGATCAGGGAGGGCCTACTGCTAGAACTCGAATCCTCCCCCTGCGGAGTATAAGAGTTACCTCCCTACCACCTCGGGAGACTCCAGCACTGAAATCTGGCATCTAGCTTCTGCTACAATCGAACACCATCTCTCAGGTCCCTGTGGAGGAACAGGGAAGGGGCATTATTCCAGACTGTTCCTAGTGAAAAAACCCACAGGAGAGGCAAGAATAATAATAAATCTGAAGGGCCTCAACCGACACATCGCATAGCACAGATTCAAGATGGAGTTGGTGAAGACCGCCATTCCTCTGATAGGGCCGTCTTACTTTATGGCAACCATAGAATTAAAGGATGCTTATTTTCACATCCCCATACATCCTTCTCACAGGAAGTATCTGAGGTTTGCGATCCGTCAAGATACAGAAGTCAGGCACTATCAGTACAACGTGCTTCCCTTTGGGATATCCTCTGCCCCTCGAGTATTTTCCAAGATTATGGCAGAAACTGTGTCCCACATCAGAGGCCAGGGCATATGTATTGTGCCCTACCTGGACAACCTACTGATAATAGGAGCCTCCTACCAGATCCTGGAAAGCCAGGTGACTCAAACCCTGAGTATTCTTCAATCACTGGGGTGGATCCCGAATATAAAAAAATCGCAGATCCAACCCTCCCAGGAGATACAATTCCTAGGAATCCTCCTAGATTCAAGAAAACAAATGACCTTCCTCCCAGAGGAACATCAGAGGTCAATAATATCAAGGATCTCGAGTTTCAGGGAACAAAGGTCCCCAACCCTCAGGTCAGCCATGTCCATACTAGGGTCAATGACCTCCTGCATCCAGTCAGTACCTTGGGCGCAGGCCCACTCCAGAATACTACAGTCCCACATCTTAGGAAACTGGAACAGAGATCATACCTGCCTGAACAAAGAGTCCAGACCCCAGGAAAGGTGAAAGCTTCACTAGTATGGTGGATGGACCGCAAGAATCTGTGCAAGGGAATCAACTGGTCCCAGATCCCCCTGGTCACGGTAACGTCAGACGCCAGCAGAAAAGGCTGGGGAGCCGTAGTGGCCCGACAACCATTCCAGGGGTTGTGGGGCCAGAAAGTGAGTGCAAAATCCTCAAACTTCAGGGAGCTGAAGGCCGTGGAGGAAGCTTTTCTGGCAGCAAGACACCTTGCCCAGGGCCATCATATCAGAGTCTACTCGGACAACATAACAACAGTGGCCCATCTCAGACACCAGGGTGGCACGAGATCCAGCAGCCTAGAGGGCCTTTCAGGCCGAATATTTTGCTGGGCCGAAAGACACCTCCGTTGTTATGATTGAATCACCGTAGGAGGCAAAAACAGAAATGCTAGCTAAGCCCAGAAAACCAGAGAAGTTGGCAGCTATCGGATTGCAGACCCCTGAACCTATCAACACAACTAGCAGTAGCCATGGGGGGTTCCTACGATGCCCTAGACCCCTCGATCACAGCCGGAGAATTAAATAGGCCTAAAGAAAGAAAGGGGAAATCTAAACTGCCCCAGAGCAGACCCCAAAGCAATAGGCAGCCCCCAACATATAATGACGGTGAAGCAAGATGAAAACACTAACACAGACAGAAAGACAGACTGAGCAAAGATGGGGCCCAAGCTAACTAGATAGAAAAGGACAGAAAGGCTGCTGTCTGCAATCCGTGAAAAACCCTATGAAATGAAAATAAGAGCCAACAGACTGATAGTGAAAAAGGCCCTGAAGACGCTAGGCTTCAAAAAAGCTATGTCAGTACTCAGGAATATTCTGAAGACAGAGCTACAGGCAAAAGGAGATTCAGCTCACCCCAGCAGGGAATGGCAGAATACAGAAAAGCAAGGAAAACAAAAAACAAAACACAAATGCTAAAAGGCAAAGCAGAAAACTTAGCTTTAGAGGAGCAGGAATCAGACTGGTGTCCTAGAAATCCACAGAGAAATCACCCGCAGGGCAGAAGGGAGTCAGCAGCCTTATATCCAGTCCGTGACTCCACTCAGCCAGTCATCCTCATTAGGCTCAGGTGCCTGATAATCAGGCTCATTACCTTCCTTTACCAGAATAGGGAGTTCACCAGACCTCAGTGACGAAGGGGAAAATGAACTCACAACAGTACCTCCCCCTTGAGGAGGGGTCACCGAACCCTCAACCACGCCACCAGGGCGATCAGGGTGAGCCCGATGAAAGGCACGCACCAATCTTTTGGCATGAATATCAGAGGCAGAGACCCAGGAATTATCCTCCTGACCATAACCCTTCCACTTAACCAAATACTGGAGTCTCCGTCTAGCCAGACGGGAATCCAGTATTTTCTCTACCTCATATTCCATGTTACCTTCAACCAATACAGGGTCTGGAGGTGCCACCCCAGGAACAACTGGTTCAACAAACCTCTTCAACAAGGACTTATGGAACACATTATGGATTTTAAATGTGACAGGAAGAGCCAAACGAAAAGAGACCAGATTAATAATCTCCAAAATCTTGTAAGGTCCAAAAAATCTAGGCTTAAACTTAGGAGAAGCCACCTTCATAGCAATATTTTTTGATGATAACCACACCATATCACCAATCTTAAACTGGGGACCAATGGTCCTATGTCGATTGGAAAACCGCTGGGCCTTTTCCTGGGAGAGAGATAACTTATCCACCACTTGGTCCCAGATCTGGTGCATTCTCTCCACCACTGTTTTAACACCTGGGCAGGCAGAAGGCTCCACCTGCCCTGAAGAAAATCGAGGATGAAACCCAAAGTTACAAAAAAAAGGTGACATCAAAGTGGCAGAACTAGCTCTATTATTTAAAGCAAATACGTCTCAAATACGCATCCAAGGTCTGGTTTGTTCTCTCTGTCTGCCCATTGGTCTGTGGGTGAAAAGCAGAGGAGAAGGACAACTGAATTCCCAGCTTGGAACAGAAAGTCCTCCAAAATCTAGACACAAACTGAACTCCTCTGTCAGATACAATGTTCTCAGGAATCCCGTGTAAGCGAACCACCTGTTGCAAAAACAGGGGCACCAACTCAGAGGAAGATGGCAACTTAGGGAGTGGTAGAAGATGAACCATCTTAGAGAACCTATCACAAATCACCCAAATAACAGTCATTCTTTGAGAGACCGGCATATCAGAGATGAAATCCATTGAAATATGGGTCCATGGCCTCCTGGGGACCGGCAAAGGCATCAACAACCCACTAGAGCGAGAAAAAGACTTAGACCGGGAGCAAGTCCCACAGGACTGTACAAAATTCCTGACATCATGAGTCAAGGTGGGCCACCAAAAAGAGCGACTCACCAGATCTCCAGTACCAAAAATACCTGGATGACCAGCCAAGGCAGAGCAATGAACTTCAGACATCACTCTCTTCTTCCACTGGTCAGGAACATACAACTTCCCACTGGGACAACGCTCAGGTTTGTCCTCCTGAAAATCCTGCAGAGCAAGTCTCAAATCAGGCGAAATGGCAGAAAGAACTACCCCTTCGCCTAAGATGGTAGCAGGCTTGGTCACCACAGGAGAATCAGCAAAGAAACTCCTAGAGAGGGCGTCTGCCTTGACATTCTTAGTTCCAGGAAGAAAAGAGACCACAAAATCAAAACGTGTAAAAAACAAGGCCCACCTAGCCTGTCTAGGGTTCAAGCGTTTAGCCGACTCTAGGTAAATCAAATTCTTGTGGTCAGTGAGGACCACAACTTGATGTTTAGCTCCCTCCAACCAATGTCTCCACTCCTCAAATGCCCATTTCATGGCCAACAGTTCCCGATTCCCCACATCATAGTTACGTTCAGATGGAGAGAACTTTCGGGAAAAGAAAGCACAGGGATTCATTTTAGATGTTACAGGATCCTTTTGGAACAAAACCGCTCCTGCACCAACCTCAGAAGCATCCACTTCTACCTGGAACGGGAGTGAGACATCAGGTTGCCGCAAAACCGGGGCGGAGGTAAATCTTCGCTTCAGCTCCTGAAAGGAAGCAACAGCCTCCGGAGACCAATTCAACACATCAGCACCCTTCTTAGTCAAATCAGTCAATGGCTTGGCAATACTAGAAAATTTTGCTATAAATTTCCGATAAAAATTAGCAAAACCCAAAAACTTCTGGAGGGCCTTCAAAGAAGTGGGCTGAACCCAATCATAAATGGCCTGTACCTTGGCCGGGTCCATTTCAATAGTTGACGGAGACAAAATAAATCCCAAAAATGAAATCCTCTGTACTCCAAAAAGGCATTTCGATCCTTTGACATACAGGGAATTCTCCCTCAAGATCCGGAACACAGTCCGAATATGTTCCACATGAGAATCCCAATCCTTGGAGAAGATCAAAATATCATCCATATAGATAATCAAAAATTTATCGACAAAGTCTCGGAAAATATCGTTCATGAAGCACTGGAAGACAGAAGGGGCATTAGTGAGCCCAAAAGGCATCACCAGGTACTCAAAATGTCCCTCCGGAGTATTAAACGCCGTCTTCCATTCATCCCCCTGCTTAATGCGGATAAGATTATACGCCCCCCTGAGGTCAAGCTTCGTAAACCAGCAAGCACCTCTAACTCTAGAGAATAGATCCGAAATCAGGGGTAACGGATACTGATATTTAATAGTAATTTTATTGAGGGCACGATAATCAATACAAGGCCTTAAAGAACCATCCTTTTTGGCCACAAAAAAAAAACTGGCACCTAAGGGTGAAGAGGATGGTCTAATATGACCCTTCTCCAACGCCTCCTTAATATAGGACCGCATAGCCTCGTGCTCGGGTACAGATAAATTGAAGAGCCGACCCTTGGGAAATTTACACCCCGGGCTTAGTTCAATTGCACAGTCATAACTCCTATGAGGAAGCAAGGACGCGGACTCATTCTCACTAAATACATCATAAAAGTCCGCCAAATAGTCAGGAACATCATGCGACTGAGGAGAGGTGGAAAAAACCGGAGCCTCACTAAAGGCACACCGACAACCCCAACTCACCACAGACACA